>NC_140131.1:23057040-23657040 GCF_964035555.1 Netta rufina | reverse complement strand
GGATGAGGGAAGAGCAGGGGATATCACATTGATTTTTAGCAAGGCTTTGATGCTGTGTCCTATAGTATTCTTGTGGAATATAAAGTTAGGGCATTACAGTCGTACAGATGAACCACCAGATGAATAAACAAAGTGGTTGGATGGCTGGGCTTAGAGACCACTGGTTAATGGGTCATAATAAACCTGAAAGGCAATAATAAGTGGAGCATTGCGAGGGTCTATCCTAGGATCTGCTGAATTTTACATCTTGATCAATATCCTATTCTTGTCAAGGTTTCAGATGACACCAAAATGAGGAGGATTCAAATGGAGATACACCTAAGTGCAGGGATGCCTTCTTCCAGAGAGAACTAGACAGGGTGGAGGAAAAGGCAATTGTCTTCTGATATTCAATAAGAACAAATGCAGAGCCCTGCAGGTGGGAAGGAATAACTGCGTGCATCAATGCAGGCTGGGCGCTGACTGGCTGGGGAGCAGCTCTGACAGAAAGGTGGGGTGAGAAGGGTAAACTCAGGGCTTGGCAGACAGCAGTCAGCATAGGCTGGCAGTGTGCCCTGGCAGCAAGAAAGACCGACAGCATCCTGGGCTACATCCGCACAGCATAGCCAGCAGATCAAGGGAAGTGATTTACCCCCTCTACTCAGCACTCCGTAGACCACAGTGAGAACTGTGTGCAGTTTTTGGCCACGACAATACAAATGTCATTGACAGATGTGAGCAAGTTCAGCAGAAGGCAACCAAGATGGCTAGGGCTGGGACATGAACAAATGTTATTATAGAACTGTAATTCGGTTAAGAGTCCTGCTTAGGAAAGAAAGGTAATTGTAAAAGCTAATAAGGGTTTCCAGTTTGTCTTTTTTGAACGAGAACCACATTCTGAAAGTGCATCGGTCAAACTATCGCTTCCTCCATCTCCCTCTGAAAATACTTGCCTGGTATATAGGTAAAGTAGCAGCAATTTATTTCAAGAAATGGGAAAATGGGAGATATCTATATATTCTCCATTTAAGTACATAAAAGGATAGAAGAGCTAGAAATCTTCGGGGATGTGATGTTACAACCACTTCTGTTTGTGATGAACCAGAGGAAGAGAGTTCCCTTTCTTGTCATTTACTTTGAGTCTCACCTGTTCTCTACTTTTAATTACCAGGTGTTAGAACATGTGCAACAGAAAGACTTAAATTTGCTCAAAGTCATCATACTTGCTTTTTTATGTGGGAGCTTGGCACTCCACAAGCTGTACCACACAGAGAGACCTCTCCATCCTATCAGCCTGCCTCCCTGCCCTCCCATGTGCCTCACACCTACCTGACCTGGTTTCCCTAATGCTCAGGAAGGCTGTTTCCTGACAGATGTGCTGCCTTCCTCAATCTCTTTGTCCTCTAAGATAGTCAGTCCTAGTTCTGGGCACGCGGTAAAACAAAAGCTTCTGCAGTAGTGCTTTGAGATTGCATGCTCATCCATGCAGAGCTTGGGCTGGCTGGGAACGCGTGGCTATGCTACTAGTATTTAGTGTGCTAAATATGCCGCTGCACGTCTGGGCGCTGCCAAGAAGGTGCTGAAAGGGGCAGGATGCAAGAAGGAGGAGGGGGATCTGAGGATTCAGTCTCCACATGCTTAAAGAAATGAAGCTAACCCTGTGCAATGGAGTTGCTGAGAAGTTCTAATTTAGTCAGGGAAGGGTTTTGACTTTTGACTAGCAGGGTGGTTATTGTCAATTTAGGGTAACGAAGAAGAATCCTGTAGGAAGTCTCTTTGCTGGAGGTGGCTGCTACTTAGGAATTGCTGGTACTACTGGAAATCCAGCTACTAATCCAGCTACTAGCAGTTAGTGTTTCATTCCTGGTCCGAACGAGGGCAAAAGGATTATTACAATGTAAGCCTACCATGTTTCTTTGAACAATGACCTCTTTAATCATATGCTTTTTAGTAAACACAAGTTATTTGTAACAAACAGGTGGTTTTGCATTTAATAAGACAAGTCTTTCCGAATGTATCCCCCCCCTGCCCTGTTACCTATGCTTGGCACTCACTTCTCAGGCATGCATCATTCAAGACACCAGTCTGAATGCTTAGAAAAGTTTTGATGCATGATTTTGATTAAGAGCAGCCTAATTCTTTACATACCTAACTCCACAAGGAGAAGTTAACTTGTATAGGTGCTCATGGCTTTATCAAAAGGCATATTTGCCTCTTTGGGTCACTAAGTACCTGGCCTCTCTCCAAAATGTGTAGGAAATTACAGGCTTTTAATTTGCTTCTAAGTTCCAGGACACAGAAAGGTGAGCCTTTGTCATTCAAAGCCATTGTACAGTTCCTCAGAGGTTATCTGAAAGTCTACTTCCAGAAACAGTCTTTGGCTGTTACGAGTACTGAATATATAATCTTTGCCCAAAAGAGGGGTAGTCACAACCTCAGAATGTATTTTCCTAATGTGTGTCATTATTAAAACACCAAGTGATTACTGTGTCCCTCCAGTTCCCCACTAGTGGTGAAAACTAATTACTTCAGCCTAGTTTCTGTGACAGTCCATAGAAAGGTTAAAAAACCCCACACTCATTTCTACAGTGTGGCCTGTACGTTGCTAGGCCTGGAATTCCCCACCGAGTGTGCTGTACGTGTCAGTGCTGCTGTACTGTAAACCAGGTGAGCTTTAATGTGTGTGTGTCCATTTCCCTTTAATTTTTCAACTGAATTTGAAGACGAGAACAGAAGAAAATGCAGTGTGCAAACCACGATAACCAAATGTGGAGGGATGGCTTCATGCGAGCTGCAGGAAGTGGAACCCGCTGAGTTTCACGACAGTAGTAGCTTTGCTGTTAACTGCTGAGCATTTTTGTGCTGCTCTGAGTTACTCTGAAAGCAATCGTGAAAGCTCGATGTATGTTCTCCTAACCTCAGCCTGAGAAATGGGGCCTAGAAACCGCGGGATCACGACTCCCTTATGAAGATGGCTTTTCTAATCGTTGGCATTACCTGGGCAGTGTAAATGGAAGCAAAAAAAATGAGAGCAAAAATAAATAAATCCATCCTCTGAACCTTTCTCTTCTTAATATGTTTTCTGTCTTATGAATGGAAGATATCTCTCAAAACATGGATCTGCATGTATGTATAACTGGATATCAAATATCCCTTTTATGTAGAAGTAGAGTTGTTCTATTCTTTACTTGATTTATACCCACACCGCGATGTTTGCAGGTGGCCTGAACATAGCTGTTAAGAAATGTTTGTAGATCTTTACATGTATTCTTCTGGTGTTACTTAAAGCACTTTTGCAACTTACAAGTCATCTCAAGCACTTTATTCTTGGTTTTCTTTTAAGGTTAGGCTTTAAAGTGTCATCTTCAACACTCGCTATGTATAGGAACGTAGTGTGTTCAGTGACAAACACCAAAACCCATATTGGTGTTGCAACTAGATAGAAGAATCACAGAATTTCTAGGTTGGAAGAGAACTCAAGATCATCGAGTGCAACCTCTGACCTAACACTAACGGTCACCCACTAAACCATGTCCCTAAGCACCACGTCCAACCTTGCCTTGAACTCCCCCAGGGCGGTGACGCCACCTCCTCCCTGGGCAACCTGTCCCAGTGCCTGACTGCTCTTCTGAGAAGTAATGTCTCCTAATTGTTTTACTTGTTGAAGAGCAGTGCTCTTTGTTCAATTCTTTAATTCTTGAGGAGCAGGGGCATGACGTTTCCATTTTTCCACTCCCCAGTGACATCACGCCACTACCAGGACTTTTCTGCTGTGACGGAGGGAGGCTTGGCAACTCCATCAGCCAGTTCCCTCAGGACCCTGGGATTCTGCTCATCAGGTCCCATAGACCTGTACCTCTTTGGATTCATCAGCTGGTCTCGAACCTGCTCTTCGCTTACAGTGTCTGGGACTCTGCTCCCCCAGCCTCCATCTATGGGTTCAGGGAAATGACAGATGTGGGAAGCCCATCTACCAGTGCACACAGAGGCAAAGAAGTTGCTGAGTACCTCAGCCTTCTCCACGTCTGTCATTACCAATTATTCAGTTATAGAAACTCACTCCTAATATAAGAAATTAGCCAGCTATAATCTCTCACACACTACTGTTTTCACCCCTCGGTTTATTTTTACAACTTTTAAAGGCGCACGGTGGTTCCTGGGGACTCCTCCTGTCACCCCAACGCAGCAGTCCCAAGGGAGCTGGGGCCTCTCTTGGGCTCTTCCTCGAGGCTCTGCGCAGAAGGGCTGCCACCTCTTGCATGAGGCCTGGCGGATGGGAAAGAAGCACTCACACAACCCCTGAGAATTGGCAAAGGTCTTTATTGCCACGTGGCTCCAGGCTAATGCCTGGAGTGGAGCCTGGGCGATGCGGAATAGGGAGCTTGCCGAGCCCTTCTGCACAGCTGCCGGTGTTCCTTGATGACACTTTTCAGAGAGCTGCCGGGGGAGTCCCATGTTTGTTGTGGCCGAGGTGGGTCCACTTCCATCGGTTCTTCTTCATCTTGTGCACCCACCTCCATGGGCTCCGCGGGTTGGAGGACGAGCCAGTCCCTGGCAGGGACTGCCCACACAGGCTGCCGTCCATTGGGCATATTTTCCGGCCACGGTGCCGCACCAGGACGCCTCCCAGTTCCGTGCCTCGGGTCCATTCCGTTCTCCGCTTGATTTTCATTCACGGAGTTCCTGCTGTCATCAGACCGTTGGCCACGGCTGGGTCCTGCATCATATTCCGTCCGCTGGGCACGGCTCCACTTCCCGTGGCCCTCCAACCCACGCTCTCCGTCATCACTGGACCTCCGGCTAGGCCCAGGCCTGCTGCTGCTGTCCATCCGAGGGGCCGGTCTGCTCCCCGCATCACTTCGGCTCCAATGATATTTATCATAATAGCCTCTGGGCCGGGCACCAGACACCTCCTGGGCACTGCTGGTTCTTGTGCTTGAGGTGCTGGCCCTCGACCCATGGCGCTTTCTCTCAGAGGCAGACATCCTTCTCAGTGGTCCCAGGAACAATTTCTTGTCCTCGCACTGAGAAGGGCTGCTGCTCGCCTCTCTCTCTCTTTGCTCTTAACTCTGGCCTTCCTTCAGCCAATGGCTTTCAGAAGACCAAATCGCTGAGCAAGTGGCGGGCCAGGGCCAGGGGGGCCCCTTTTATAGGGGCTGGGGTAAGGGTGGGCCCGCTGGTGGCCACTGTGACCTTGGCAAAGCTCTGTGATGGAGCGGCCCGTGCGAGGCCGAAGGCGCCTGCCTTGGGAGAGGCCCGGAAGATGCCCTCATGTGGAGGAAGGACGAGGGTTGGGGGGGCTGTGGGCCCCCTTTTCTGGGGCTGGCTCCCCCCCAGGCCGTTTGGCTTGCCAGAGAGAAAGGCTGCCCCATGAAACCCTGCCTCGACCCGTTTTTTCCCCAGATCTCCAAGGGTCAGAGTCTCTTGCTAACAAAAAGAAAACCCCACCAACGAACCCAAACCAGACCAATTCACAAGGCTAAAGCAGTCAAAACTGAAGTACCGATCACAGAATCCTTCTTGCTCCTTTCTGGCTCCTTCTAGCATAGTGAAAAGAGAAAATGGCAGAAAATAGCAGGTTCAAGGGGATGGACAGAATCACAGAATTTCTAAGTTGGAAGAGACCTCAAGATCATCGAGTCCAACCTCTGACCTAACACTAACAAGTGCTCTACTAAACCATATCCCTAAGCTCTACATCTAAACGTCTTTTAAAGACCTCCAGGGATGGTGACTCAACCACTTCCCTGGGCAGCCCGTTTCAATGCCTAACAACCCTTTCGGTAAAGAAGTTCTTCCTAAGATCCAACCTAAAACTCCCCTGGTGCAACTTAAGCCCATTCCCCCTCGTCCTGTCACCAGGCACATGGGAGAACAGACCAAACCCCACCTCGCTACAGCCTCCTTTGAGGTATCTGTAGAGAGTGATAAAGTCACCCCTGAGCCTCCTTTTCTCCAGGCTGAACAAGCCCAGCTCCCTCAGCCGCTCCTCATAAGACTTGTTCTCCAGGCCCCTCACCAGCTTCGTCGCCCTTCTCTGGACCCGCTCGAGCACCTCCATGTCCTTCTTGTAGCGAGGGGCCCAAAGCTGAACACAGTACTCGAGGTGCGGCCTCACCAGAGCCAAGTACAGGGGGACGATCACCTCCCTAGCCCTGCTGGCCACAGTGCTTCTTATGCAAGGCAGGATGCTGTTGGCCTTCTTGGCCACCTGAGCACACTGCTGGCTCATATTCAGCCGACTATCAACCATCACTCCCAGGTCCTTCTCTGCCTGGAAGAGCAATTTAATAAAATGCTAGTCTGTATAGAAGCACAGCAGTGATCTTAGAATTGATTGGGGTCTGAGTATGTTTTAGGTTTATCATAAACTCAGTTAATTTAGGGATATCCACGGTAAATCAAAGAAATAGAAGACAACTAGATTTTCAGGTATGACTTTTTCATTTTTCATGTTCATTAATGCTCTTGAAATGCTAACACTTGCTGAATTTGTTTTTCTGAAAACTGTAATGTAGCCCCCCCCCCCCCTTTTAATGAAAAAATCAAGTCAGGTAGTAATGTACTTTGAACTAAAATCAGTGTAGCCACACTGATTGACCTTAAAGTCTCCACCTAAACCGTAACGTTGAGATACTTCCCTTTGAAGAGCTGAAGATTTTTCTTTCTTTTCACCTGTCACTTCCTTCCTCTCACTATTGTTTTCGGAAGGAGGAACATAAAACCATAGTAAATTCATTACTTTGCTGCTCTGTTGAAAGTCAGAAGCGTGTGGAGCAAAGGCATCCTGGATTATTTTTTTTATTATAAAGCTTGGGACCTAGGACCCAAATAAGTATGGACGACAATTCAGCAAGTAAGTTAACTGCTGAACTGAATAAGAAATAACAGCCTTCAAATGCACCAGAAAAACATGGATAAACAGTGGAAGATTATTGATGAAATTCCTCCTGCCATTGGAACAAAAAAGGCACGATTTTTCCTATGTTATGTTTATTTCCCTCTAGTAAATTGCCATGCCACACCACTTAATTTATCAGCTGATTATTGTTTGTACAGAATTTATTTCATGGATTCTTTCCCATGATATTTTTTTCCTGTTACAATTATTCTACTTTGCTATGAATATGGCAGATTCCCCTTCCCGTATACAAATATCACTGCTTTGACAATTACAGAATGAAGATGTGTTAATACTGCTGGGTGGGGGAAAAAAAAAAAAAAAAAGAATAACTGGACATTTTGCTTGATGTGGCATTTCTAACTTTGACCATTAAGGATGGTATAAGCAGAATATACTGAACAGAAAGCTACAGTGAAGCTTGAAAAGCATTTAATGCATCTTTACGGTATTCTCTTTTTTCATGCAAATCAACCTCTGAGCACAGGCCATAACAAAATAGACCTAACAATGCTTGCTTGCGTCATTTGAAGTTCAGAATACTGTTTGCATATTGTTCTCAGTCTTTTTTATTGCTTTTGTCTTCTATTGCAGCAAGTCTTGTGTTTTACCAGCCAATTTTTTCCTTTTTGATTCCTTTTGCGTTCACTGAATAACCAGCACCACTTTCACTTGTCATCTGGTTTAGTCTCACTGTGTGTTGCTATGGAACACTCCAAATATTAGGGAGCTGCGGTGTAACAGAGCCCAGGGCTCCATGTGGTTTCCAGTCACAGAGCAAAACAATAGGAAAAATATGATCTCAGAACCCAAGGGACCATCACAGACCTCACGGCACTTATAGTACGCAGAACATATAGCTTACGAAGTGTGTGATTATACTCTTGAAGGAGGATGCTGTTTACCTGATTTACGTGTTAACAGGCTCAGTTCAAGAGCAAAGAAGTTTTCGGTATATATTGCTATTTCTGTAAATGTCATTTCTGTGAATTTTACTTTCTCGCTTTCACTGGTGCATGTTCGCACCTGTTTCCTTTTTGCTTAATTTTTGTTTTATCTTGTATTCATAAAGAAGTGCATGAGCAATCTATAAGAATCTCATTAGGGATTTTTGTCTCTGAAGACAGACAACCACAGGGCTTTATTCAGCACTGCGTATGCTTGTATTTTCAAGAAACTAAGTGAGGGCTAATGCAAAGATTATGAAACAAATAATGACAGTATTTAAATTATCTATATCTATATATATAGATACATAGACACATAAAATCATTCTGGTTCTGTCGTTTATCTGTTGTTTTTTTTTTCCCTATATGATCGTCAACTCTTGCTTCTCATCCTCTTCTTTCTGTGAAGCATCTGTCAGTAGTGCTAAAGAGACCACTCAGCTTAGCCTTTCCCTCGTGTTATTCCTGCACAGGAACCTCAAGGAGCTGACAGTGTGCAGGAGGCTTATGGCTGTGAGGTAATGGTAACAGCTGACCGAAACTAGCAGAGGAGCTGGTGAGAAAGGACAAACAAAGGTAGAACAGTGAGAGAACGCTCTTCCATATGACCTGCAGCTGTGCTGTGGAATGAGGGTGCAAAGCTTGGACTGCCTGAGGTCAATAGTGAGAGGAAAAAGGAGGTGTTAAACTCATTTTCTCCCTAAACTTGATAGTGGAGTTTAGCTTGAAATTTCCTCATGTTCACATTCCATTGGAAGTACATTTAGGACAGTACTGAACTTTATTTTGTTAAAACTTGCCAAGAGCTGTAAGGATATGTGCAGCGAGGCTTTAGAAACAAATGACTCATTGTTTTAAATGTCTCAGTATTGGAGGGTGCTGGTGAGCTCTGCTTATTATCAAACGCTGGCTGTACGAACGACACAGAAAACCCAACCTGCACAAACCTATTTGTTCTAGAGTTCACACCAAAACTGTAAGGCATCCATCTCTTTCCTTTTTCATGGCATCTGAGACATGGCGCTCAACCCTCAGAAACACTTGAAGCAGTCGTGGCCACTATAGCATCTGCAGCTGCTGTCCCTAGGGGCTGGCAAAAGGAAACCACTTCAGAATGTGGTTTTCCGCTGTCTATGTAATGTTTATCAGCCTTTTTCAAAAGGTAACTGATTCCTTTTCAGTGTTACAACAGCCAATAAGATGGGGTAGGGGTGGCATACTTGAATTTTAAGACAAACCCAAAGCCATGATTCTTTGAAATAAACTTGGAAGTCTGCTGTCTGTTTTATACAGAGTATGATACAGAGTATGTATGTAGGAGTGTCTTGCTAACTCACACTCTCCTCCTTTCCATGTAAATTAACCCAACCTCCTTTGTTGGGATCTCTGCTCAATTGGCAGCTCATTACAAAACAATTTGCAGGGGCAGGTGAGGAACTTCTATGCAGCACTCACAGAACTGTTGGATGCTCTATAAATAGGAATTAGTAACTACTAAGAGCCAACCACAACACTGGGAAGCACTGCTTATTTCATAAGCAGGTAAAAGGAAGTTATCTTGCTATGGACCCAGAAATCTGTGGCACTGCTTGAATAGCATTAGGAAGCTCGTTCATCACTGTTAGACAGGTTTGGATTTTTTTCTGTGTATTTGTTCATTAGAAAATTCTAATGAAAGAAACCAACAACACCGTTTAATAGAAATGCATCTATATAAATGAGAAAACCCTCTCAACCTAGTTTTTAAGTTGAGACAAATGTACTGCTTCATAGTCTAATATCCAGCTCAGTCAAGGGTCTCTCACTTCAGGCTCACCACAGATGTCTTGCAAGGTTCATCCTCATGCCCCTGCTCTGCTTGATGCTTTCAATTTCCTAGCTGTTTCCTACCAGTTATTAAGAGAAAAGCCTCTCTTGTCTTTATTTTATTCCCTTAACAATATAGGCGTGCATATTACAAGCACACATTCCTCCTCCTCGGGGTGTGGTTCACCTATTTACATGCACCTGTTGTTAGCTGCGGGTGTTCCAGCTTTCCATGTGTCCCTGCTGCTCCCTCTATCTGATAATCCACGTACTAGCAAGAAAGCTGCCATGGTCATATATACATGTTTAAAAAAAAATAAAAAGGTAAAAATGTAGTTTGTGAATTCCTGTAAGAAATGCTGATGTGCCAACTTGGTATGCTCTTAGCATGACTGCTACAGGTTCAGAAACAAAAGAAGCTGTTGGATGAATCTCTTTTGGGGGATCCTTGGACCTGCAAAACTTGATCGCATTTGCTTTTTGGTCAAGTTTGTCCCTAAGCACTAATGTTTTTGAAGTTTGGTAGAGAAATGGGTCTCTAAAAGTAGAGATTCTTGTGCATTGGGTCACAGGTTATACATGGAGCCATACTTTCAGATGGGCTGGAATCCCATTGACATACATGAGGCTCCCATCCTGTTCTCAGTGGCTGTCAAATGCTTTGCACAGTTCTAAACTGCTGACTTTTTGGAAATGATTTTAACATTCAACATTAACAGAATGAGAAGAAAATGGAGAGCCTCCTGATAGAAACCTAGAGATAAATGCTTGCTAGCCTTTACCAAGTATCACCGTAAGATATTTGACTTTGCATAGCTGTAGTTTTGAGTGGAAGTGTGGAATGACGTTGCTTTGTAGGGTCAGGTGTTGATCCTAATCAGCACTTTTTAGCATGGAACAGCCTCTGTACTCTGCTAATGTGTCTCTAATATGATTTTTGTTCCTCCTTTTGTGCTTCTGCTTTTTTTTCTTTGTCACAAGGGGTTGCTTGCTGTTCCTTTTGCGTCCTCGTTGACTTTCAGAAGATGCACTAATATTCTAAAACCTGTTGAGTTCACTCATCAGTTCACTAGATGCAGCCGTTCACCTGTCTGACTATCAAAGTAGATTAAAGATATTTGAAATTAGTTAATTGGTTGAAAATGTAGCATTGTGGAGGCATGAAAGAGGAAGGCAGATCAGCTTGCCACTTGAGAACAATTAGAGGAATTGGAACTTGTGTATGTTGAATTCAAAAACTTCATCTGGTGTTGCTGTTTTGTTTGCTTGTTGTTTGTTTTCGGCTCACAACTATTGAAGTTTCATAAACAAGAAGATCAACTCTAATCTGCAAGACATGATTTCACTTCTGAAGAGCACCCTGCGAATACCCAGAGCGTTAGACGTGTAGATAAGCAGCTTAGTGCTTCAATGGATCTTAATCTGGCTGTTGGTCATGTATCAGCACTATTTACTGCTACAGCAGTGAGATCAGAATGAGACAGAGAACAAGAGAAGGAAGTAGATCAAATGTTAGGGACAAAAATAGCTGAGAAGTCATGTCAGAGTGATTGGAAGATAGAGCACGTGGGTTTTTTTGGCATTGAAGGATGTATAAAAAGAAGGCCGTTTCTCACCACCAGAAGGTGGTGATCTCTTTAAGTTTCAGTGCCAGCAGAACTAGGGGTCTTGTGGTTACTGGATGATACTAATGTCAACTGGGTCTAATTTCTGGGTCTGCCATGGGTTTCCTGTGTGAGTGAGAACAAAACTGAACCTGAGTTCAGACCAGTCATCCGACATAGGTGTCTACAGCCATCTGGAGTAGGCATAGGGCATCTGGAAAGTCTAGACAGTGCTGGCAAGTATGACACAGGGCCTATGGGGAAGAGAAAGAAGATCAGGTGATATTTGAGTGAATATCAAATAGTATTCCACCACTACGTGTGGGCAACTGAATTGAATCTTCTTTTCTGCTATCTGTAAAATGAGGGAAGGAGTAATTATTTCTTGCTCCATCCTATTTGTGTTCTCTCTAATGAGATTGTACAATAAGCTTTCTAGAAGCCATATAGAAACAAAGATTATGTGACAGCTTTCTAGCAGTCCTTTTCTGAGCATTCACAAAAGTATTTCTCTCTCATAAGTAATACCACAGAGAAAAAAAAACAAATTTGCCAACATTTGACAGGGTGTGAACATGGGCTGCCCCTTTATTCAGTTAAAGGGGAAATATTTTTTTAAAGGTTTTTAAAAAATATGAGTTTAAACTTTATCGGTACCATAAAAAGCCATTCTATTTTTTCCTAACTTGATGTGCCATCTTTGGTCAGTGATGTCAGGTGTCTTGTCCTGTTTCTGTCTGCTTTAGAAACTTAAAGGTTCCAGTGCTGTGCTCTCCCTTTTGCAAGCACCAAACGTCTCTTTGGCAACCCACAGGGAGACCACCTTCAGTCTGGGGCATAGAAGTCTCGGCCCTGGGTCTTGCACATCATTGCAGGGAAGGCAGAACCTGTAATCTTTCATATAAAAGAAGGAAAAGGTTGAAGGTATTTACATCCATTTTGGCTATTGATGGGCTAAGTGGCAAGAACCAGAGTTGAAGGTGAGGATTTGTATGGGATTTAGCAAATGCGCCGTAGGTGGTAGAAAAATCAAGATCCAAGAGTAAACTTATTAAGGAAAAAATGTGAAATGAACCTTGGCATGGTTTCATGTGGGCAAAGACTAACTTCGAGTTTTATTGTCAGAATGTTAGGACATCTGCATTTCACATAACCCTGAGCTAAAAACTGCTTTTTTCAGGGGAGTTTTGTCCAGTTTAGATGTGTCCAGCCTGGTCAAGGCTGAACTCAGAAGGTTATTAGCCCAACCAAAGGTGTAAGATGCATCGGAAGTGAATTGATGAGTTTTATGAAGCTGTCAAAGGTACATGGCCTGGGGTTGACTAGATTTTCTCAAAGTGGTTTGCTCAGAGTGTGAATAGCCAAAGCACAGATTTCTGGCAGGTTTAGAGAGACTGAACCCGCATCACAGTTAACAGTGGGTTAATTTAGCTGGCACTTGAGGTCTTTCAGAATGTATCTTCTATTTTTTGCTTTATTGCTCACTTAGTTAACCGAAAACGGAAAACATTTTTTTCTTCCTTCTTTCTTTTTCTACAGTTTTAGATATATAACTGACTACATCTACAGCTGTCTTTCTTATTTGAACTCCCATCTGTTTCCCTACATCCCCCAACTAAAAGGGGAATGTAGGGAGGCTATGCTTCTTCCATACTCTTACAGTGCCCCCTCATTAGAATAGGATATTAGATTCGTCCTGAAAGTCTTTTGCCTACGCAGCTTTTTCTTTATCAAACTGTGAAATTACAGATAGTGAGTGAAATGAGTAACACAAGTCACAACTGATTAGTCAGTCTTTTAAAACGGAAGCAGAAGACTTCCACCGAGAACCACGTTATAGAGGAGACCAAACATAAAAAAGGAAATTGGGGACAAGTAGTCTGAAAAACTGCGTTTGAGACATACGTCCCACATAACCACACACTTTTGCCAGACAGACTCAAACCTGGTTTTACGCACTGTCTCCCTGTTGTATGAACAAATCAACATACTTAGTAGAACTTCATTACATATTTTGGTACTATATCTTTTCCAATTATGCTATGTCATTTTCTAAGGGCATGTTCTAAGGGAATATTTTCTAGAGGATATTCTTCTGTTCTCTTATAGTGTGATCAGTAGTAATTCATGCTAGATATTAAAGCAAATAGACTGTGTATTTCAGTATATGGAATTCATTTTTTAATGGAAATACTCTGCCCTGAACTATTCTAATAAATGTAACTGCACTTAACCCTGAAGAAAAATGCTCTAACCTATGTTAAATATGTGGTCAAATGAATTTTTAACTCAGTCGCTCTAGTACTTGAATCTAAGGATGAAATAGGTTTTATAAAGCCTAACTTTGAAAGAAACATCTTCATGGTATTTAAATGGCATTTCTCTAAAATGCATCCATTACCGTTTTAAGACCAAACATACATTGTTGATTTGTGAACACAAAAGTTAGTACATAAAAGGGTAACCAATTGATTTGTAATTCAAACTTTTTAAAATTCCAATATGAAATTATTTACATGTGACATTTAGTTGTGCAGTGAGATGTAACATATCTGTTTAGGGGATGGGGAGGATAAGGAGTGTATGTATGTATCTGTATTAATTTACTTATTTTACCAGGCTGAAATTTGTAAAAATTCAGGAAGATCCCCGTAACACCACTTCAATTTAGTTAAAAGATTTGGGTTAAAGAAATACTTTAGTTAAAATATTTAATGGGGGAAAATAGGGCGGGGGGGGCGGGATATGGGACTCTGACAAGTGTTTGCCAGTGAACCAGCAGACCTTCCATCTACTGTTTGCACCGCTTTTGGAAAAGGTGAGATCTGGGGAATACTTATTCAAGACTCTAAAAAGAAAGATTTGGGACTGGTAGATACACTTTGAGCCTCAAGAAAAATCAATAGTTTCAAGGAACAGAGTAGTAAGAAACAGCGAATGCACTTCAGTGTCAGTTCTTGAACTTTAGACTTCGGTGGGGTCTGGATAAATGGAACTCTGGGAGTGCTCCTCAATCAAGTTCATTACTCATTGCTCTGATTTTCAAGTTCTTGCAAATTCTGTTGACAATGAAACAATACAACTGCCAGAAGCTTAAGGCTGTTTCTAGCTGTTAATAGCAACCAGTGCGTGTCATAGGTTACATGTCCAACAGCCAGGGTGTTCTGTGTTTTCTCTTCTTGAGAACATTATTTAATTAATGTTAGTACACTCAGCTTGCATTAAAAAAGATTTATTGATGGAAAAAAGAGATATCTGGCACAATCCTACAATCTCATGTACATCATGAACAGCAATAAAACCAAAAAAAAAAAAGTTCTGAAGTCCACGTGCATTGTTGTGAGATTCAGAAAGTTTACAGTAAGCCCTAGAGTAATTCTAGGTGTCAAATCAGAGGTAATGATGAGAATATACAATGTTTAAATATACTCGCAGAAGAATTCTTACAATAGATTCAGAGATTTTTTAAAACCAAAAGAGACCTTGGTGACCAAGTTTGACCCACCGTAAAATAAGGGATTTAGAATCAGGTGTGAGTAAAACATTTTAGGATGTCTCCAATCCGGATTTGAAGTCTCAGTATAAGCATAACATCTCTTAATTGTTGTTGTTAAGAAGTGTCTCATTCTAGTTTGAAATTCTCTTGCTTTTTTTTCTCTGTTATAGTTATTCATTAATCTGTCCCTCAATAAATTAAAAAGATTAAGCATTATTCTTTTTGTTCTTTTCCTAGAAAGCAGATTGCTGGAACTCAACCATGGTTTTCTTATAAACCCCTTAAATTTGGAAGCAGTGTTTTTTAAACATGGAGATCAAAATTAGTCATGGGATTGTATTTATGGCCTTCTTTGTATGCAAGTTTGTTAATACCTCTCCATGTGAACAATCAAAATACAAAAAAGAACTTCATAATCATAACTGAAATAAAAAATATGCAAGTGTGTGTAGTTTAGGGTTGTTATCTGTGGGTCTGGTATCTGCTGTTTTTGGGTGAATACAAACAGCTTCTGAATGCAGTTTTGTACATGAAGAACAGAGAGCTTTCCTTTTTTAATTTTGCAGAATTCCTTCAGAGGAATTGCAGCACATGCATACACTACTAGTTATTGAGAGATGGTTCAAGTTCATTTTTCAGTATCTGGCAATTTTACATGGTAACATACATTTTTGAAATTTTTTAATAATTTGAAAATGTATTATTGATATTGTTTCAAAATTGGCATTTTTTCTTGTATGGAAAAGTTGAAAATGAGACTATTCACTATTCCACTTAAATCAGGACTAGGAAAATTTCTTATTTTTGCTGAGGCACTGTTGGTGCAGGCAGTGTGTGATGGGGGGCTGCATAAATGTCGTCATTCCATGGTGATAACTGTCATCAAATCATGTGGGATGGAAAATCATGGAAGGACAGCTGTGGTCAGGAATGATTACTTACATTTCTAATCATCTTCCCCACCCAAAGTACAGTAAGCGTGAGCCAGCTGCTTTAAATATAGCTGTTTAATGTCACTGTAGGTGTCCTAAAATATTGAAGATATGGGGGCTGTCAGCTATGACACTGAACGTTCAAATCTCTGCCCTTCTGAAATATTATTAAGGCTGAGTAGGATTCCATTCAGCATATAAAATAGTGCTAAAAACTTATTTTAAAATAATTTAAACCTCTCCTTAGATAAGTAAAATAGGGTGATGTTTGTATTTTTAATCCAAAATTGAGCCTTAAAATCTCTGCTCTGGGTCTTTGCCATTGCTATCCTACAGTTCTGGCTGAAGTTGAGCATTCATGACTTTCTTCTTAGAAGTCTTTGCTTAATGGTATGTAGAGACTGAACAGTTTTGTTTGTTTGTTTTGTTTTGTTTTGTTTTGTTTTGTTTTGTTTTAATCAGACCAGAGAAGCAGAAAAAAATTGTGTGTGTATATAGTCTTGCTGTCCCCTGCTGGTGAGTGAAGTAAATCTGAACTGTTTGAAACACCTTTTGCAGAGTCTTCTCTGAGCCTATTTTACTGCAGACTCTTGTTCATTGTTCCCTTTAAAACCTGGTACATATTTGGTTGGTCGGTTTGGTTTGTTGTTTTGTTTTTGTATTTTTTTGCCCATGATTGAGTGACTTGGGTCATTTAGTCAATCACTTGGGCTTAGTAAGAGGTTGAGGCAGAGCCCTCAAAGCCAGTGGTCTGCTGGTGCAAGCCACTCCATGTGAGTGGGTAAACAGGGCTGAAAACAGGTTTTGTTCCTAGGTGGTCTATTCCTCAAAATGAATGAGTCTGATAAATCAAAGTTATTTGATTTATCAAAAAAAAAAAATCAAAATGATTTATCAGACTCCTTTCCTAAGGAAATGAAGCCTAGTTATGCTCTCTTCTATCTACCTGGCCACCTTGCACAGTAACCCTTTTGGGTTTCAGCTGACTGTAACTGGCCTTGGCGGAGGGGTACGGGTCTGGTCCCTTCGGCTTGATGAAACTGGTGGCTCAGTGGGAGAGACTGGGTTTCATACGCTGCCGACAAAGAGCGTGTGATGTCTCTAAACCACATGCTGTCTGCTTTTTCTTGCCTTGCCAGAGGTCTACAGGCAGTGGGAGGGAGAAGGCGTGAAACATAAGGGTTGTGGGCATAAGAAACGGAAGCATTGCCTAGGGGTTAGGTGGAAGGTGACAGCAGGGCCAGACTGTATGTCACCAATTTCCACGCTGAGAACAGGATTCACTGGTTCCAGTGTTCTCACCACAACTTGTTAAACGGATGCAGTTGCAAATGCCAAAGCTAGATTTTCACTTCTGAGTCTAAGGAGGAGACTTCTTTGAGCAGGGGAGGGGATTGTGTACCAGGCCAGGTTAGGATGGGCAATTCAGGAGTGGCACAGATGAGAACGCAGCTGACTGACTCAGGCGTCGTTTATGGGTGGGCATGTTGGCAGACAGTTTCCCTCTGAGTCACCACCTTCTTTCTGCTGTTCTGAGATGGCCCTCAAAGCCTGCAGTTGTGGAAACATCACACATATACATTTATATATAGATGGAGAGACTCGAATGTGGGCCAGAGTGCTATCACCCACCTCCTCCCACAAGTCAGACAAGCCAAAAAAGCATGCAAGGCCATAAATTCACCTCCACACAGAGGAGCATTTAGACTTCCGTGGGCTGAGAAACAGGCGGGGTGGTGACATCATCAGGACCTCAAAAACCAAAATACCCCAAATCAAGATAAAAAGGCAAGAGGTGAATGTCAAGTGGGGTCAATGGGTCTGGGTTAAAAAAAAGAGGAATTGGTAGCGACTGTGTCAAGACTAAGTTGGTCTGAAAGCAAGCATTCTTCTTCAGGAAAGATACAGTAGTTGCAGTGTTTGCTTCTGCTCCTCGTTATGGAAGAACTGAAACTCCTGCTGTCATAAAAGAACCCACACCAGACAGACAGACACTCCTTAGTCACAAGACGAGCGGTATCTGGAATGAGGGAGGCTTGAGGCACATGTCTTGGGCTCCACGTGCACCTCCCTGTGTCCCAGCTTAGCTTGTAAATCAGGGGCTGTTTTGGAGACAAAGAGTAAATGTGTTGGTGATGAATAAAACAGATTTTTCTTCTTTTTCCTTTTTAACTTTGTCCTGAGAAAATTCCCTGACGACCCTTTTGAAATGTGCGTTTTTCCTTAGAAAATTCAGGGTTTCAGTCACTCAGACTTTCCCAGTCAAAAAGCTTTCACTGAAAAATCCCAGCCAGATTTAAAACCACTGCGCACAGAAACAGAATCACGGGCAGTTCATTTGTCTGTCAGCTGCACGACCCGAACGTGAGAGGATCCCGCCTACAGGGCCGAGGACGGAGGTACGGATAAGCTACAAACAAAGCCCTTCAAAGCACCAGGTGCAGGAGGAGGCCGGAGGTGCAGCGCTAGGCCGGGAGCGCACCCAGCACGCGGCTTTCTCTTGTGATCTGCCATTGGCAGGCCGGGTAGCTGCATTTAGCCTGCTGCTGGGCAAAAATAACGTGTCTGAATGCCTCCTCCAGCCTTCTCTCTCTGCCGTCTTCCTGTGGCTTCTGAAGACTCTCAATGAGCCTGAACAGTTTTCAATTTCGGTTTTGTTTTTTTCAGGTTAATGCACACAACTTTGTGACAGTATCCTTAGCCGTGACTGGAGGGGTTTTCACTTATCTTCTTACATAGGCCTTAACTGATTTCTAAGATGGTTTCAGAAGAAATATAAATTCCTGTTACACTTAAGTACATTGCTGTTCTCCTCAGGAACTCATGTCCAAGCGTTTTTTTTCTAATGTGCCCTCTCTTCCCCTTCACTGCTCACCAGCTGTGCGGTAAGCATGTGTTTAAGCATGTTCTGAACTGGCCTTCCTTCTAGAGCAGATAACGTGACGTAGTATATCACAAATATACAGCATAAAATGGTAAACAGGACTTTAGTATGTTAAGGTTAAAGAAACTGCTTAAGAAACCTTCCTTAAATTAGCCCAATGTATCTTCTCTTTCTGCTTCTCTTCTTGCTATGAGTTACAACCTATTTAATATAACATCAAGGCACGGGCTTATAGTTACTATAATGATGGATATTTGCAAAGATTATTTGGCAGGTTACTGTCAACATTGCCTTATAGAGTATGCATGAGAAAGTTTGGAAAACAAATGTCTCAGGTACATAAGTGCCTACTTAGTGGAAAATGTTTTACTCCAGTAACAGACCCTGACATTTGCTCCTAACAAAGCAGTGTGGGCTTTTGAAGGCTGGCTTTTAAAAATGAAGAAGATAACAAAGAGTAAACATGATTATTCTATCAGGAATCTGTATCCATCTGTAGAACAAATTGTTTTTACATCGCTAATCACCTAATGGATCCTCTTTCTGATTTTTTTTTTTTTTTTTTAATTTGAGCCTGAGATAGAGGGGTAATGCAGGCTTTCAGGGTGGAGAGATTAAAAAATGTGAAAGGACGATAGGGTTCTTCAGATGGTGCAAGAGCATTTGTTAAAGTTTTATATTGCTTTATGTTTTAGCTTTCTGCCTTCTCTTCAGCTTGACCCAAACACCTGCTCTATTGGCATTTTTTTCCTATTTCATTACCAAACTTAATAAATTTATTATATAATCCCAGTGCTTCTCCCTTTGTGATTCAGCTGGAAAGAAGAAAGCAGGCTGCTGGCAGAGAACCCGACCTTGCAGAGCTAAAGTCCTTGCTTTAAAATGGCTTATTCACACAGAGTTTCTGTGCTGGTTTCTAATCTTTTTTACAACAGAATTGATGCTTGCAGATAGCGAACAAAACAGGAGCAAGCATGAGTTGGAGCTGGAATGTGGAAGCTGCTTCAAAGTCGAAGCATTAATTTGAAGACATCCAGAGCTTCCCAGCACACACAACAAGCAACCTGTTAACTACCATTTTCAAACAAAAGAAGTTCTCCTTCCTGCTCTGCTCTGTGTTTTTGGCAGTCAAAACTGTAAGAGAGAAAATTATACCTAAGTTTCAATACCCGAAGATGGACCTAAACCAAAGCAGAAAGTCTAAATAAATGTTATGTCCTATTGAGAGCAGAAACTTCATCTCTTGTGGTGATGTTGAAAAAGAAGGATGAAGATGGCTGTCAGAAGTAGACTAAAAGATGCTTGACACAGTATTGTTTAAATTCCAGTGACTCCAATAAGGTCAAAAACCAGAAGAGTACAAGAGGCTTGTTAGCTAAGGACTGGCCCAGCCAGGTCACCTAAACCAAATGCTTTCTTAGTCTGACATCTGCTGTCAAGACAGCAGTGTCTGGATCTCTGTGTTCTTCTTTCCAAAAGCTCATCATTACAGTGGTAGTTCATTTACGTGCCTGTTTGCCTTCTGGATTTGTCCACGCCTTCCTCTAATCTTAGCACGATGAGAGCAGAAGCTGCTGTCACCTCTCTGTACATCTTACTGGCTTCTTCCTCTTTGCATGTGAGAGGCAACAGGGACACCCCCGGCTCCTCTGGGTCTGTTAGTGCTCTCATATCGCTGATGCTTATCAGTGCTCAGCAGTGTCTCAAGATTGCATGGAATGGGATGTCAGGAGCCATAGCCAGTCCTACCTGACAGATGTACCCATGGCTTCTCTGAGCCCTGGCTTCAGAAGAGATTTGTTGTCATTTCTGGAGCTCAGAGTCTGAAACACTGTCACTGATCTGACGGCCGTAACAGAGGCAGGAGCTACCCTTGTTTTAGCGTCTTTTTCCTTCCCAGGTTTGATAATATTTGTGTACCTGAGCAATGCCAGACTGAGAAGACTCAACAAGTAAGTTCTTGCATATGTAATTTTTGAACAGTGCTGAAACACTGATGTTCAGCTTTCATGGAAGCACACTTGAAATTTGCCTCAAATATTCTCTAACACAGAGAACCATAAATCCATCAAGTATATTACTTGCTCATGGTATGCAGATGGTTCTGAACATAGCTCAAGACTAATCAGTACAAATTTTAGTTATATAATTTTTTTAAATATACATAGTCTTAGTGCTATCTAAAAAACTACCACAAGGTGGTACCACAGTATTTTGTAAAATGTTGAAATTACCATATCAAAACAAAAATTTTCTTGATGTCAGTGTAATGTAAAACAGCTGTGGATACACAAGACATGCCCTTGTTTCGGGATAAAACCCCTCAGAGGTACTTTTCACAGAATGTCCATTTGCTCCTATACATGCACGAGCAAGCGGCTTTGTCTGTCTGTGACATTGATTGAACAAAACGTTGACATTTGCAATGTGTTCTTCTGCCATCACTCCTCAAGGTAGCGCTACCTAGGTGCTGGAAGTGAAGCAGATTAAATAGGTTCCTAATGTATGGTCTGAATAAGCAAAATCTTTATGTTCTGCTAAATTCTTCACCTTCTTTCTCTTGTCTGCTAGCTGCTGTAACATTTTTCAGCTCTTTGTCAAGGACAGTTGTTCCTGAATTATTTAAAGGCATTTATCTGAAAGTGGCAGGACACTTAGGAGTCAATGGGATAGGAAACCTGGACAGTTTTGCATTATGGGAATTGAGCTCTTACTCTGTGTTCTGTGCCAGCTGTAGTGGCGGTGTCAGTGTCAGACTGAAGTGAATTACAGACAGAAAGGAATTATTTAGTGGTGAGGATGTGTTCTCTGGTCCGTTACTTATTCCAGTGAGTATCCCATGTGATAGGAATTGTGTCCCTTCTCTCAGGGAAAATAGGGAAACATTGCTAATCCATCTGTGTTGTATACTTCTTGTCTCATTACTATGGTTTCTTGAGTCACACTCTGTGCCTTCTGTCTTCATGCTCCTTTAACACGTACGGTTCATGCACCTCCTTGAGCAAGACACTGTATTTATGCTCATCTCTTTAATGCTGTTAATAAATCAAACACGTTTTCCCCTAATTTCCTAGTAACCAAACTCCTGCCTATTCACTAGGAATATTCACTAGGAATTTTCTGATAAATAGGGTGCAACTGATTTCAAAATACTGAATTTTTAAACTTTTGGAGAGAAGATGAATTCTCTGAACTCTGCATACCAATAGTATCATGAGGGGGGAAGAGCCCTGAATACATCTCCAGGCTGTAACATTCAAGATGTGCATAGAATTGTAGGACTGGAGTTGGGCCTGCATGCTCAGCTCCATGTGTGGTGCTTCCAGTCCTTGAAACAAAATTCAGCAGCAGATTGTCCTTAATGAAAAGTGATGTCCCTGGAGCTCAATTTCTACACTCCACATGGTAGCCAAATCCTAAAAGAGCATTGTATAAACATTGTCTTTAGTTCAGATCTTGGGAAGCTTTTTTTCGGTAACTATTAAAATACACATTTGAATAAACAAGCTTTTTTGCCAAGGTGCGCAATGTCCTTCAACAATATTGCTAGGTAACACCTGCCTAGTGGGCTGCATTTTAAGGTGTTTTTCCTTCACTATATTAGTTCACATTTATGAAACTGCCTCATTACCTTTTTTCCTGTCTTTATTCTGCTGTGTGCAGTTTTGTACAACTGCTTTGTACTACCTACCTTTGTAAAACCTGCAGCTTTCATTTGCATATGAATTTCCCATGCTTTTATATAATCAAAGAACTTACAACCCATCAGAGACCACCTGATGTTGTTTCCTTCTGTCAATTCTTTTTTCACATGGATTGCCAAAAAGAATCAACTCCTGGGATAATTCTAATGCATAATTGTTATAAAAGTAAATAGTAATACCAAAATAATAATGAAATTTATTACAAAAATTGTGTTAGATAATTTAAAAAGAAACATACGTCACCATTTTGTGTACAGTACATTAATAAGCACCTTGGTAAGCAGTAACTCATAGGAATTGCCTTATGGACTTCTAGTACCAGTGCATCAAAAGCTTTTCATAGAGGACAACAAAGTATGAAATAACTCTGATTTCACTCCATTCTGAAAGGAAGCAAAGCAAATCAGCCTTGTTAAGAAATAAGTGAATATTTTTATTTTTATAATTATTAAATCCATAGATACAGTTGACACAAAACTGCATTTTTAGGGTGTAAAGTACTTAATGGTGGTGGGCGTTCTTTTTTATTTATTCACAAAACCTGTGGAGATTTTTTTAGAAAAGCAGACAAGCACTTTTTAAAAAATGCAGTCTGTTACCGAAATCCTCCTTTTGTGTCCCCCTTTGCCATTCCTCCAGTTCTAATTTCAGTTCAGAGTAGAGACTTACTACCTGGTCATGCATGGCTAGATAATGTGTTAGTCCTTCTAAAAATATTTTTTGAATATTTTAGAAAAAAAACTTGGGGAGTTACCATAAGAAGAACTACAACCAGGAAGTTTATTATTTAAAAAAAAAAAAAAAAACGTGTTTATAATTCAGGCAAAAAGGTAATTTCATTAAGAAAACTAATGTATTCCTGGCTACAGAATTCAGCATCGCTGTAGTATGTACATTGTAAGTGCAGAGAGATCAACATAAAGTGTAATGTAAGACTAACTGAAAAACAACATAAATATCAAAGTAGGAGGCATGACAGAAGTGCAGTTTATTCTAGTAATTCCTGTCTCAGTATATAAAACTTCCAATACTGATTCACTATCATCAGTGAAAACCACTTGACACTGTGAAAAGTGTCAGAATTAGTGTCTAGCCAGAATATGCTGCACTTATCATTTGACATGAAAGATAAATGTGTCACAAAAAATATTTTATGCCATTTGACAAGCTATGTTTTTCATTTTATTTCTCTAAAAGACAAACCTCTGGTAAGAAAATCAATAAATACAAGGACCTTTAAGAACTGCCATTTTATCTCATTGTAGCAAGCAAAATGGTTGCATGTAGATCAAAATCCAGTCCATTTGTTCTGGAAATTAAATTCAAATCTAAAACAATGAACTTGGTATGATTATATAAATGTATTTTGTATGTAATTTTACTGATAGTGCTTCAAGAGAAGCAATAATGCTGTGCAAGTTTAGAATGAACCTGAAGATGTCTTTTCACGGTGATGAGCCTAGGCAGGTAGGTGGAGTGCAGAACTTAGAGAAAACACAAGAATTAGTCTTAGGCAAGAGCATTTTTTGTCTGATATCTCCTAGTTTATGCAGCATTGTTTTACAGTGTCAAGAATAATTCTGAAGTCTTCTGTTGTCAGCAAATTCAGCCTGCATTCACCTATGCATCTCCTCTACTGAATGGAATGTTTTAAATAACAAACTAGTTCAGCCTTTCAAAGGAGCTAACCCTGGTAATTCTCTGAATTTCTTGAGATCATAATTTTCGATTGTGATATATTTATGCTGCTTTAGGTTCTTTATCTTTTATCTGTTTAGAATCAAATCCCCTTTGTGCCATGTATGTTGGCTACTTGCTTAGGTTAGAACAGAAATATCTACATACAAATCAGAATTACTATTAAATAATGTTGTTTGTGTGTGCTGGTCGTTTAGAGACTGTAGCCTGTAGTTAACATAGTACAATTCTTCTGTATTTCAGGAGGAGAAAAAGGTAACACATTTTACATAAGGGTGTGCAGGCAGGGGAATGTTGCTATCAACACAGATAAAAATAAGAGGTGTTTCCTCAAAAATACTCGGTCTTGAATTTCATGATTTCTTCTCTTCCTCCCCTCTTTTTGCACATGTTCAGAAAACAACATAATGCATGCAAAATTCTTCAGGAAATATAGTTTTAAGAAGCTTTTTCTTTCCTTTCTGGCTTCTGAGTCTTCACATTATAACCACTGCATTAGGAAAAAGAAAAAAAAAAAAAAAAAAGTTTTCCCTAGACTTTTGTTGAGTACGTGCTTTTGTTTGCCTTTCCAGCACTGTTATGCATAGTGGGGAAGCTATTCATAGAACAAATATAACCTTACATGCAAACCTAAATGCAAACAGGTATAGATGGGGAGACAAGTCCAGCTGTATTCATTTTATATGCAAAGATAAATGCAATGCAGAAAACAATACAAGGCAATGTCTCATTTAGGGCAGAGAAAAGATATCATGGCAGCCAGAAACCATAGCAACAAAATAATAAACGAAGGGAATAATTTGCTCTAGTGCTGTCTCATTTGTTTCACTAAAGCTCAGAACATCCAGAGCCTCCTCTGAAATGTCTAAGAATACACTGAATCTAATTTACAGAACCTAATATTATAGAAGTTGAAAAACTGGGGAAAATGGAAAAGTTTTCTAGAAGGCATTTTCTCTCAAAATGAACAGCTTAAGAATATATGAAGTAGAACTTCTATTGATGTTTTTAGTGCCATGTGTCAGTTCTTCAAAATACTTTGTCGCTAAATGAATTAGTTCAAAATTACAATACTGAACAATCATAATTCTAAGCACTGTAAAGACTGCACATCACACAGTATTTGAAGGTGAATATGCACGAGGACCTTGTTTTTGTTACTCAAGTAATAAAACAGGGACTTCTTAAGCTACCTGAGATCTTTAACCAATATTAACAAACACGGCAATTCCTCTTTTCATGGCTTGAGAAAAGGTAGAAAATATATTCAGTGCTTCAGGCCCACAATGTGTTTCAACGTTCCAGGAGTAAGAATGTTATAATGATTTCATGGATCTCCAGAGCTTCGACATCAATAAAAATGCCTTAGGAAAGCACTGCATGGAAATTTATTAACTGAATACCTACTTAAATACAATGACAACTGTGTAATCAGAGATGGATATTAGACTAACACATTTGGGTACACAAGCAAAATTGTTATTCAGTGCAGGTTAATGGTGCTAAACTCCTCTAATCATCTTAGCATGATAATCTTCTTATTTAGCAGCAGACACTGCTGGAGGGATTCAGTATTTTGAACTTTTTTTTTTAAAAGCGTTCTCTTTGGATCAAGGCTGAAATGAGTCTAGGAGGGTCTTGTGCAAACCCTGGGGCTCAGTGTGCGTGTTCAAGTACATTTATGTGTTATAGTTTTAGCAGGAGATTTTCTGATAAAAGCTCAGAATGCCATGTTTTCAGATCCAACATTCACAGAGGTGTGCAGAACTTGACAAACCTTAGACAAAGCATAGGTAGGAGTCTTGCAAAGTCCAGTCTGCCATTGGAAATATACCAGGCCGCTTGTAACTCGGGATCCCAGGCCTTGGGGCAAGCCTGGAATCAGTCCTGTGTTGAGGACCTAATTATGCCTTTATTTTATATGTATATAATTTATATATATAAAACTTATAAAACGTATATATATATAGAGAGAGAATATATAGAACTTGTTTGTTACTTGCTTATTATTATTTATTTATAATATTTTTATGTCTTTAATTGTAATTCTGGGACAGTCCTGTCATGATGTGTGCATGATGGATCTGGCAGTCTGCGAGTCTAGATGCTGTGGGAGGTTTAGGATTGTCACTGCATGCAGGAGCCGAGGTTTGGTTTTGTTTTAAGAAATGTGGTGTTATTAAGAAATAAACCCCATTTTATTTCTATCATTTATATTTGGCATGATTTTTTTTGTTCTGAAAGAGATTGAGTCCTCTAAAAAATAGTTCTCAAAATAGAGATTTTTGCCTGACTTGGAGTTGTAAATAGAGAAAAAACGAATAAATAATCACTTCTTATTTTTTAGCGAAAGCAAGTGGGAGGGTTGCAGTGCAAACATTCTTCCTAATAGAACTTTCTGTGAGTGCTTTCTATTTAGGCACAACAGTATTTTCTTCATCCTTTTATTGCAGACTAGCTTAAAAAAAAAAAAAAAAATGCCATAAATTTTGTAAGATAATTGTTGAAAGCATAATGCTGAATATTGTTAACACTGCAGTCTTTTCTTCCCTTCCCTTACAACCCCAAACTGTTCTTAGTATAAGTAATTCTGGTAACATGTTAGCACTTGATGTTCCACAGGAATAGGTGATTTACAAACATACGGAATTATTTGTGACCCCTCTCCACAAATTTATATCTGGGATTTTCAAGCTTTAGTGGCTTCGGCATTGCAGATGTTTCTCTGACTGCTGCTAAGTGACTTTGGTCTGAAGGATCACTCTGAAGCCTAACCAGAGATCCAGCTTTCCTGTAGTATTTACACGCTCCCTAAATGCTAATGGGCACATCTGTACTACATTTCAATGGAAGGTGGAGGTAACCTCTCCATTTCATATTTGTTGCTCAACAGTTTATACAAACAGGCCGAGCTCATGTTGGAAATTCTTGGTAAAGCTCTGGGATTTGGGAAAAATTCAGTTTTCTAAGTTGTACTTCTGTTCCTAGCCTTTTCCTGTGCCAAACTACTCGAGTTTGGATGCTTGGTTTTCAGTTTTTTTCATGTGAAAGTTTGAAGCATCAGTTTTAGATCCAGAGGATAAACAGAAATAAAGACTATCAGCTCCCAGCTTTCTCATCTGGGTGTTTTCAGATGCTTTCTGAAATGTATCTTTGATAATACACATCTTGTATTATATACATTTTCAGATATTTGATTGCCCAACTCTGAAACACTTCAATCCGCTTGTAGATTCTTTTGTTTGGTTGCCTGCTATGTACTGAGATAGTGCTCTGATGGCTTGAAAAATTAACTGTGTGCACACATCCAATTATCACTGGATATATCCAAATTTAAATTGATCGTATATTTAAACTTTGCAAAGTTTCATCTCATATTTAAGCTCCAGAAATAGACTAATTTATAAAAGGGTTGAAAGGTCTGCTTAGCAAATTTGTTACTAACTCTGTTAATTAATTAAAACTAATATAATTTTAATCAGGGGCTATGAAAAATTAGTATTTTTATATTACACTTCAGTCTGTGATAAGCCTTAAAAGTGCAATTACTGTACATTTCTGCTTAAATTTTCTAAATTAATTGAAATAGTGTTAAAACCATCCATGGTACTTTATTAAGTAATTGTTAAAATGAATGTCAAATGCTAAGAATGTATGTTAAGAACGGTTTCCTCTATTGATGACAATTATGCTGGTAATAAGAGAATTAGTCAGATCTTCAACTGCAGTGGACATAGGATGTATTGACACTGAGGGCTTCCTACTATTGATTTATAGAGTTATCAGAAAAATAGCATGCATTGTTTTTATCAAGTTAGACTGTTTTATATTTAACTTCTCCTTATCCTGTGTTTTCAAACAGTCAGGAATCAAAGATCCCTAGCAGCCACCTTGTCTGCACTTTCTATTTCTCTTTGTGATAAAGTCAAAAGTGCGGAATTTTTAAAGGAGTACTGACGTGAGATTTCATTATCGTACATCTATTTTCGAGGTACTTTTTGTCCTTGTGTCACTAACAACTGATGCAGCAGAATTTTTTGGTTTTCTACTTGACCTATTAAGACAGGTGATTTGATCCTGCCCCTTCCTACATGTGGGCATTTTCTCTTCTGAAAATGAGGTTTGGATTTTAAGAGGGAAAAATGACTTGCTACGTTTTTGAGTAAATCATATAATTTCAGCTATCCTGATCGCTGTCTTCACTGTGACTTTAATCAGCAGAAATTCCCCAGTGCAGAAGTGATGCCGAGGCTGCGCTGCAGGCGGAAGCTGCAATTTTCCACTGAAGTATCATTGCAAAATGAATGGTAGCTGCGGGACTGCAGAACAAAACCACATCCTCCTTGTAGCTCAACCTCAGTGCTCATGTTCATTTCTCTGTTAACCACTAATGCTGGGGAATAAAGAAATGAAAAGAAATGCAGAAAGCAAGAAGAAAATGTAGGTAATAGCCTAGGCTGTGGGTATCACAGAGTAGCTATTTTACACCAAATTCACCTACATAAGCTGTGGTACCTAAGTACATAACTGAGAGCAGCATATTAGGGCTTCCAGACTGCTTAGTATTCTTTATTGTCTAAACAAAGTTGTTCTTTAATTTAGTTTGATAAAATAGAGAGGATCTTTTGTGTATAGGATGCAATGGTATGTAGAAGGCAAGAGGAACAGGGTTCCAAAAAAGGGGAGGGATCCCTGGAGATTTAGAGCAGCTCAAAGCAAGAGAATTAAATTCATATCAAATGAAAGTTGGTTGGTGTTTTTCTGTTGTTGTATGTTTGTTTTTAAATCTTATTTTTGTCTCTTATGTTTAGAACTATTTTCTATTGTGAATATTCTTCCTGTCCCATATGGTTTAGAATGCTTTTTTCTTCAAGAGCATGCCATAGCTCCTTCCTTCACCTAAAAATATGCATTAAATCCTCTAGTAGCTATGAATGAGATCATTCATTGTGTGCGTGCTTGTAGACATGCAAATCATTCATTGTGTGCATGCTTGTAGACATACAAAGATTGTACTAGAATCTTTTTATATCTTGTGACACCATGCACTAAATTCTGATTTATGTGGTTATTTGTCTAAAACTGTTGGCCTACTTTTGTGCTTACCTTTATTTCATTGGGAAAAAAAAAATCATTACTGACATTACTTTGTCATGAGTGTAAGTAGACAATTAATACATTTGGAAAAGGAAAGAAAATGAATTTTTAATAGAAAATGTACAAAGGTTTCCACTTCTTTTCCAAAATGCCTATGCAATTAATAAATGAAAAATTTCAATGAAAAATTTAAATGAAATAAACCCAAAGAAAATATTAAAGAGGGCTGTAGTATGAAACATTCGCTGTTTCATAGTGAAACATTCTAAATGCCAGGAACATTTGTCAGAAAGCGTGTTTATTAAATATTCTCCTTAATTTATTATCATTCATAGTATGGTATCTACTATATTTCTTGTATTTCTCCATTTTTTGAACTGGTACAGAACCTGATAACAGAGGTTTTTAACTTTTATTTATTTATTTATTTATTTATTTATTTATTTATTTATTTTACCAATTATAAATAAGAAGGTGAATAAAAGTATTTAAGTTCCTTGAAAGGAATTTATTTTTTTGAGGCCATACTTCTAAAGAAAAACCAATGGCAAACCAGGAAACCAGAACATTCTGTTTACAAAATGTGAGAACACTTTGACTAACAAAGAAAGTATTGGAAAATTTAATAGCAAGCTTTTTTCTTTTCATTTTTATTTTAACTGAAAAGTTAATTCAAATGTCTTAGCATGTTTCCATTCTGTTTCTAGGATAGTTCTCCACCAAATTTAGCAGAAAAAAGAATCATGCATTTATCATACTTAAAAACACACTAGTTCTGGTTTCTACTATCACTTTAATAAAATATTACCTGTACTGATCTGCAACAGGAGACATTTATAAACTTGTAAACACTCAAGTCTTTCCCATTTCCATTTTCACAAAAATGGGAGCCACCTTTTTTGATTTCTATTCTGTTGCTTCTTTACTAGTTCCTTATACTCATTTGACCTTAGAAACCTGGGGAAAGAGTCCTTTGCCATGAGACTATAAATTAACCTTTGAGCATCATCAAAGCAACTGAGGGTGGGCTCGGAGATGTTCTGAGAGATGTGGTTTCTGGTATGGAAGTCAATATTTATCTGTAGGAAGAAAGGAGGAAAAAATCAATTTCATTTTGACTGAAAAGCTGAAGTCTGTGTACAGGACACAATCTGCAGTTGACCTTCCTCCCAAATATCCTGGCTGATGCAAATTAGCAGGGAGGTCTTCCCTTCTTTTCTAGCATGCTGAATTTTGTATTTTATTTGGTTCTTTAAAAGTTGGCATCACTGAAAAAAAAAAAAGGGGGGGGGGGGGGGGGGAACTTGTTTCTGATTATCTCATCTTGCCAGACAAAATCCTATGAAGTATAGTTTACTAATAAGTAAATTAGAGATGAAGATATTCCACATCAGTTTAGGTTTGGGCCTTACTCATTTGGCAAGGATTTTTTGCTCTTAATAGTAATTAAATGGATTTTGATCATGCATAAGATATGGAGACGTTCAAAGCATGGTCACTGTCAAGAGCAAAAAACATCAGTATTAAAGTTTATCAGGAATCATACATCGAAGCAACAATTAATTAGCAATTTGTTCCTCCACAATGAGTTTTGTTGTTTTTTTTTTAAATAATGATAAAATGGAATACTGTGATAGAAATTTTTGCAAGTTTACATTTTAATATTCATCACGGCAAAAATATCTGTACAAAAGAAAATGAACAGATACAATCATTAACATCCCAATCTGCTTGTACCTAGAACATGGAGGAAATTATGCTTATTGCATGAAAACAGTTAGGGAAAACAAATTGTATTGAACATATATTTCCTTAAATCATAAGACAAATTTCTGAAGTGAGATAAACACATGCCCCATGTGAACAATGTTGCATATTGCATTCAACCATAAGAGATCTTTGTTTGCTTCAGAGTTTCACAGTGTTTTCCACCTGGTAAACGATTGTCATAAAAATGGAAGAGAAACCACATTGAACAGTGTTTTCTGTCCTTCCAGGAACTTTGGACCTGAACTTTCCATTTTATTCCCATCTTCAGTAAGTACCCAAAGTACATGCAAAAAAGTATTTACCTCCTTTGGAGCATCAGCTTCTATAAAGTCAGAATAAATCCTTTGGGCTTTTAAAGTGATCTTGGTGGAGGACTTGGTTTTTTTGAAGTCCTCGCAAGCCAGCCAGAACTCTACGTTCTCCTCACTGAACTCTGACTTCAAAAACTTCCTAAAAGCCTCCAAGCCATCTGGAGAAAAATGCATGAGATGATGTGTAGAGGAAAGCCAAAAGACCAATGCAGTTTATATATCTGTGTGTGTATGTATATACACATATGTGGGGTATGTAGTGTCATTTATTGTCTGTCATCCAGGAATTAGCCCAAAGAGGCTGTTGGGTGGGAAATAAATAGGAGAATAAATGAGCAGTGTTAAGGTGTTGATTGGATTTCTTTTAGAATTAACTGAAGAATATTCCAAGTACCTTCCCAGTGTTGTTTGGTGTCTCTAATGCTGCTAGTTCAAAAGGAGATCTAGAACATGTTGGTTGCTGAGGATTTAGGGCTGACCCCTGGAGTAAGCAGCACAATGGAAATGAGTTCTTACTGCGGTGACATGCTGCCTGTAGAGCTGAGGTTAGCCTGGCCAGACAGCACCTTCGTCTCCTTTCAAGTGATGAGTCTGAAATTGATTCAAGCTCAGATGCCTCCAGCCATAGCACTGGTGTGGCTCAAAGCATGTGGCGAATTGGGTGGGCACCACTGTGCAAACCTGACGGCAATGTCTGGGAGTTGTTTTGACACGTGGTTGTGTTCTGTTTACTATTTTTCAAGTACTCCTTACCTTTATTAGCTAGTAGCGTATCTACGGAGTCAGACGAAGCCATTGTTTCCTCAATGTTTGACCTGTGGAAACAACATCTATCCTTGAAAATAGCATTGTGATCTTTTGCCTTTGCAGGCCGCGGTAACTACTCTATTATTTGGCTATTCATTGAGGGAACAGGGTAGTTCATATTACCCTGCCTATTGAATAGCAGAAAGTCAGCACAAAGTGTGACACATTTTTCTTTTCTTTTTTATTTTTTTTGAAGAGTGTAGAGAACCATATAGACTCGTAAAGTAGAATGTCATTTAGCACTGGCAACTGGATCATTCACCCAAGAGACAGCAGTAATAGTGTTTGCAATTGGTTGAACTACAATAAAGGCACAGGAGGGATATTAATGTCCTGGAGTGTGTACAGAATTTCTTTTCAAGTTCAGATGAATTAACCATTAATTTGACACTTTTTTTTCCTTGGACTGAGTAGAATTATCCAAACGTTTACCATACTAGCTAACAGTGGTAGGATAATGGGCATTTCTTCAGTTTCTTAGTGGTATAAAAAAATTGAACAAATTCTTAGCTTTTGCTCTTCATTTGTAACTCGCTGTAGGCTTCTGTTAGAAATGAGACACTGAACTAAACAGAGCCTTGCTTCTACCTCAGTGCTCTGAAGAAGTCCAAGGTGGTTCGGAAGCAAGGCGTGGTGTGGAGGCCAGCAGCGGGCACCCACAAGCTCTGACAGGCAGAAGGGCGTCAGATAAGGGAACTGCGTGCTAAGTGGGGGGATTTTTTTTTTTCTTGTAATGTGGGAAGGCTTCATTCATATTCAGTTTAGACCATCTCATGCTGCTTTTGTTGAAACTGTCATATTTTATACAAATAGCTAGAGAGGAAACCAACTTTCTAATCCTGTGGTTTTCTATCTCATATAGGTTATGATAGCGGGGAATCTGAAACTTAATTTACGTTCTGTGTGTACATAATAGTCACTTGACATACTGGCAGATCTGGAATCATTTGTGTGCATCCTCTTTCTCATTTGGTGGTAAGAAAGGGGGAACTGGAAAATTCGGAAACATTTTGTTTCAGTGCAGAATCAAAACAAATCCCTGAATTTTTACCAGAAACAGAAATCTTATTTTCTGATTAGTCCTTGTTCCTGTTCAAAAAAAAAAAAAAAAAATCAAAATTTAATTTTTGTGGAGGTTAGTCACTCTGTACTGAAAGGTTCTTCTAAGCTGGTCTTTTTGGTTTCAGACATGCAAATTCAGGGGGCATAATGTTCTGCCTGCGGCCTAGGCCGCAGCTGGTGTCCCTGAGGGCAGACAGGCCTCACCAAAAGTACAGGAGGTCGTCACTGGGTCGGAAAAGAATGACAAGGCACTAACTGACTAATTGGCCGTGACACCGAGGGGTGAGAAAAGTCGGTGTGCCAAAAATGGGGTGGAAAAACTCTGCTGGAGCACCAAAAATGGGGTTGAAAAGGCCTCTGCTCTGCTGGAGCACCTGCCTGAGCGTGCTGTGCTGCTTCCTCTGGGCTGAGCTTGTGACACTGACACAAGAACACTTACTTTGTGCCACTGTGTGTACCAGTAATGGTATTTACAATCATAAATTTATCAAAAGCTTATGGGATGGCATCATATTAAGTAACTGCAGTTATGTTTATAAAAATTACAATTTATGTTTGCACTGACAACTTTAGGAAGGAAGCATTTTTGTAGTTGTCAATTTGCTTATATCTAGACTGCACAAAATGATATTCAAACAGAATTAAAATATATATATTTAGACATACATATGCACACATACAGGAGGGAAACTGGAGTGCAAATATATTCGGTCTGGATTAAAAATAAATGACACCTAAATGCAGCATTATGTAGTACTTTGTGAGGTGTCGTGTGCTAATGGGATTAATCAGCAGAGAATTTCTTTTAGTTACTGTAATAAACAAATCAAATCTAACAAATTTTGGGGTGCTTCAGTGAACACTTAAGAATCTTCCTGTCAAAAAAAGACGCATAATGAAAGATGAAGGCAAGACAGTATGAACCTAATTCTGCTTCTCTTCCTCATGAGTAATGTTATTTAATTTAATGTTTGTTTATCACTTGGAGAATGATCTCGCTGATCTCCTTGGATTTACTTGAATAGGAATAGCAAGCAGAATTGACAACAAGGAACCGAAACATAACGCTATAAAGGGGGAGAGAAAAATAAAAACTGTCCAGGTCATTCAAAACCCAAGGACCATCCCACAAATCTCCTAAGATTAAAATAGCCATAAAAAGCAACTCACTTCACTGGCATTTTTGTTTCCACTGTCTGCCTGTCACAGGTAGAGCAGAATTTCTTTTTCTGACTGATCTTCAAGCTGAAGGTAATGTGACAGTAGGAACAATACAATTAGCACATGAATCACCAAAGAGTACGATGCAAATTGACAACCTGTTTATAACACCTCCTTTAAATTTTTCTTTCAGAAATGTGGCTTATTTTTCACCAGAAAAATAAAGCAGAAAAATAGAATTTCACCCTTCCATTTTAATTTACCAAAGGTAGTTATTTTAATTTAATACAATTTATATGCAAATATCTTTTAAAACACATTTATGCTCTGAACAACATCTTATCAGAGAAATTATTTTGTGTTTGGCTTACTGAGAGTGGAAAACAAGGAAGGAAAACAGATTCAGTGCACATAACTAGCAATTTTTTCATTATATTTATTTGCTCTTATGTTGTATCTGCAGTAAGTACATATATAACTTATCCATTACCTTATACATCTTGAAGGTCTAAGGCCCTTTTACCATTCTCTGTTGTTTATTCAAGCAAGACTGCTCACATTGATACTGCTACAAATAATGATATCATGTGATATTTGAAAATTTTGATGTGATGATTTCTTCCAGTCTTAACTCATTCTGTGTTGTTCCCTTCTAGGAGCACCATTCTGTCCCAGAAACATTCTCATATCATTTTGTCTTTTGCTCTTTATGTGATCTCTCTGCTCTTTCTCTATTCTTTCCTCCTCAGCTTTTTTCTTTCCCTGTGTGCTCCTTGCTCTCCTGATCAAGCAGGCTTCCTGGCTGGTTTCCTGCCTCCCTCCAAATCTTGTGCTGCTGCATCATCCTTTGCTCAGCCAGTCTACCCAGCTTCCCTTATTCTCCCTTAATGGAGGGGAAAATATATACATATTTTAGCTTAAGGAACATATTAGTAAAAAGAACAAACAGTTATAAACAGACAGTGAGTAATTTTAGGCTGGAAATCAGAAGGAGGCTTCAGAAAGTGTCATTGTTAACGGTCTCCCAGTAGGATCTTTGTCCTCTCTACTCCTCTGTTCTTCAAAGACAGAGCTTGATATATTTATGAAAGAGATAATTTTACATTATTGCCTTTGATAGTAGAAAACTAGAAACGATGACCCAGTCCTACTTTTTTAATGCCAAACAAGGTTCCTGGCAGCAAAATAGGGATCGTGTTTTCTTCCCATTTCAAATTTCTTACCTTCAAATCTACCTTCTTCTGCAAGTAATATTAGAACGACAGAAATATGATCTATCAACCTGATTCTCTACAGTGCTTCTCATTTCCCTTAATTAGTTATTTTGTCTCATTTCAACAGAATATATACCCTGGACTATAACATAGTGCCAGACAGAACCAAAACCCTTCCATCCATTGTGTTATTAAGACTAACTTCAGCATCTTACAGGCAGGGGGCAAACCTCCAGTATCTGAAGTTACATTAAATCATTTGTGACTGATTTAGTCCCAGTTTTGAGCCTGGTAAAAGAGAATAAACACAGTACAAAATGTAAACAATATTGATTTATAGAGATTGTGGCTGGACAGACTGTAAATAGTTAAAACTTGAATTTTCTAACAGTGAGACATTTTTAGTTTGTTAGTGAATATTCAATGACCATTGAAATTTTGTTTTTATGGTTCATGATTGCTGGTTTAGCATTTTAATACAGAAATAGAAGGCTGTGCAAACTTACTGAAACTAACTGAACGTACTTATTTTTGGCCGGTTTTCACGTAATCAGTGTATTTGTTATTAAATAATATGGCCGTGATTTCATAATTTGGAGATGAACTTGCTAAATCCAGCATGAAGATAGTGTGTATTTGTAATGGTAAACTGTGAACAGTAAACAGCATATAAAGAGTGTCTGAACGTATAATTAAAAAACACGCATTTATTGTGTTATGCTCTTAATCTCTTCTGTGGTGTAGAAAAAATATTTTTTTGCCTTGAGAATAGAGCAAGATATGGTTAATGTAATTGTGAAATCTATTGGAAAGCAAGACACGAAGGATAATAATTTAGATGCAAGGGCTCAGGTCTTAAAACTGATACTGAACTGCCAGCTGGGGATAGTGCTGGATGCTCTGTAATGTAACTTCCATTTGCAAGTAAGTGCCTCATTTTCGACATCATGATTTGCTTAGTCTTTAGGCATCCAGATAAGATGCTTTCAGGCTCAGTATTATTGCCTTTAGTAGGTGCTCACACCCACGAGTGTTCTGACTAGCACACAAAGTAACTAGCTGGACGCAATCAGATTGCTATTGCATTTTAAGGGGTACTTATCACTGGAAGCTGGCAAAGACAGGCAGCTCCCAGGGACCTTGGGAAGCACAGTACCACCTTCTCCATATCATCTGCACGCTGTGTGCCCCAGCCTGTGTTTGGAAGAATGTCTCTGGTGTAAATAGGATAGCTTAAGCTCCCTGGCCCATTTGGGCCTTTACCTTGCTTGACTGGCAGCCACATGCTATTTCTGTGCTGATGGTTTGATGAAATAGATGTCAGCTGGCCAGGTGCTTAGTGGGAACCTGATCACGGTTCACAAAAGCACAAAGAACAAATGAGAGACTTTCACCATCGTGTATTATGCTGCCCGGTGCCTGCTTAGTGAATGTAAGCTGATTGTATTCCAGGCCCTCAGAAATACAGTCTATTTTCAGGTATCCTTTTGGCAGCATGTGACTCTTGCAAAGAAGATATAACAATCATCACCAGGTAGTAGGCTTATTCTTATTATCCCAGTACAGATATCACAACTATACTATACCGAAGGTAGACAGTCACCTCTTCCCATAACGAGTAGCTGTTAGTATAAGAAGTTTAAGAATTTCTGTTGTATAACTCCTCTGTTTGGAATTTAATAATTTCTGAAAAGGAACCCTAATATTTTACTGAAATTTCATAATGAGAATAATTGTCTCAGTATTACAAAATAAATCCATCAGCTGCTTTTGCAGATGTGTTAATTATTCATATCCTGTATTAAGCAAACAAAGAGAAATATGAAGATATACTAGAGATGGGCTGGAAATTACACAGAATTATTTCCAAACTTTCTGGAAATCTGGATCCAGCTGGTGTTGTTGATGTTTGCAGCTTCAGTTCACTAATAACCCAGACCGGACTTGCCAAATAGCTCAGACCCATATTTGGTTAGCTGGTTTCAGTGTATTTAAAAATAAATAAATAAAAGTCTATGAGGCTTCTGACTTAAAACTGTTGACTGTGCTGTGGATTTCCGAGTGTCCTGCATTGGACAGGCTGTAGGAGAGCTAGAACTGTAGGAAAGGGAACGTGGATCTATCAGTTGCACATTTCCTTTGCTGATGTTACCTGATAAGAACCATTGATTTATTAAGTACTTGAATCTTTTGAACTTTAAGGCTTACTTCTTGACTTTTTAATGGTATTTATCTTTCAATTTTTATGTATCTTTATGCGTTGGTTTCACTAAGTTATCTGCCTTTATGAAAAGCTATTGGCTGATTAGGGAAATTAAGCAAATCATTTTGTGTTCCACTGAGCCACACCTGAGCTAGATACTTATCTCAACAGGCAGCATAAAACATCTGCTCACGTTCAAACTCTTGGTGTATTAGCCTAAGAAATCCGTTGCATTTATATATGTTCCTGACAGGGTTGCCTTGTACTCACCTTGTACTCAGTGTAAGAAAAGGTCACGCTCTCCAACAGCAGTTTTGGCGTTTCCCCTGGATCAGGTTCAATATACCATTGCCCTTCAGCACCTGGCCTCTGTTGAATCCATTCCACACTGAGCCTTGTTGGATAGTGTTTTGTATAACATAACCTCGGCAGAAAAGTTAATGTTCTCTTGGTCCAAGTAATGCAAGTACATGTAGACTTTACTACCTTTCTGACATCGGGAGAAGCCAAGATGAGTGGAGTACTGCCGACATCCTAGTAAAAGGGAACCACCTGTCATATGGGATGCAAATACATTTTAATCACAGCACTATGCAAATGTCTGCCTTCCACCTTCTAATAGCATGGTGCGGTCAACTTACTACTTTTTTTTTTTTTCCATGTGAATATCTCTTTGGTGTGCCACTGAGGGTTTTTTTGCATAAGGAAATAAGCTGTTATTTTCCACCCAAGCAAAGTGTGCCCTTCAGGTAAAAGATTTGATTTCAAGAACAATCTGTCAAAATGTTTTACATCATTCTAGGCTCCTTATATGCATGATTTCCAAATCCTATACTAACACAAATCTACAGTAGAGGAGAATTGACAATTCTCAAGAAAACGTGCAACTTTGAAGATTCTTGTTTAGCACTAGCTGGCAGATTGTTTGTCACAGATCATGTCCTGGATGAATAAACTCTTATTTATATAACATCAGACTTCACAAAACGTCGGTTTGCGGAAGGAGCCTGTATAGTGCAAATGTAAAAGACCATTTTGTGACCTTGTGCTTGGAGATGGGTATGAATTGCACCAACACAAGAATGTATGAAAGGTAGGCATGATGCCTCAGAAGGCTCTTGAACCACAATTCCCCATATCAGTCTTCTCTTAAGTGGTGCCTTGCTGGTGGTGGGTCCCAAGCCAAGCTGTGCTAGGAAATGGATGAAAAGGAAAACCAAAATATAGATGTTCTTGGTTGCCTTATTTTTGTAGAAGACTATTGGAAGTATATCTCTCACTTCTCCTGTGTGCCTGCATGTGTATGTTGCAGAAAAGCTCTTGCTGCGTTCCCCTGAGGGGAACAGTCCACATTAGGATTCAATAGTAGCTTTAAATTTAAAATGGGTCTGGAAAGTTGTGTAGAAACAAGAGTACAAGCAAATGGCATGGTGGAGAAACAACAGTTCAGGGTTTGTCATTGTGTTGGGCTTCAGCTTAATCTTCTGTTTGAAAAATATGAATTGCTGTCCATTATTGTATTTCATGCTAGTGAATTTTAGCTACGTTTCATAATGAAGGCGAAGATAAACTCTAAATTATAAACCTCGTGGTCTAGATAAGCAGGGAGCATTTACAAGCAGAGTTCTATATGGTTGGTGTAAAAAAAATGGAATGTAGCAACAAGACATTAGCAAGAAAAAAGTAGGAATGCAGAGAAGTTGGATGCTGTATAGAGGAAAGATATTTATATCTTTGGCACGGAGCCACACAGGAGCTTAAAGCTTATTTGATTGAGGCATTTAGCTGTAATGTAAAAAACAGAGAGGGAACTAGGCCAGGTTTCTGAGCAAGGTGTATGTGCATAAGCATATGAATCACTGAAGAGAGGAAGATGGTTTTATGCATTTTTTTTATTTTTTTGATAGTAAGTGTGGAAAAGAATTTGGGAAGGAGAGGGAACTGCATTCAAAACAGTAGTCAACTAAGGCAGGCTGAGCAGCTGGGGACAAAAAGAAAAGAGAAAAAAATGACCTGCCTTTTGTGAGTCACTTATAAACTGTAGCATGTAGAGACTTATAAGAGCCTTATTACCAATTGCCTACGTTAGTGGAAGATAGAAATCTATCCTGTTCTTTGAGATTCGTTATGTTAGATCTCATTCTTCTTGTTCCTTGTCAGTTCAAAAATTAGTTGTCTTTTGCAAATCAAATCCTAAAAGCCAAAAAAAAAAAAAAAAGTATACATGTGTATTTTAATCTCCCTCAAGCTAAGAGGCAGATGATAATTTTAGCTAATTCAATGCATCTAATCAGACCTGGGTATCCAAACAGGCAACAAACTGACACAATTCAGTAGATTATTTCCCTCATACATTCGGTCTCAAGAATTCATATATGCAAGAAGTAAAGTGAAGTGTTTTTGTAGGGGTGAAGTATTGTGTTGATGCTACAAAAATGCTGCTACATAAAATAATTTCCAATAAAAATACGTGCCCAATAGGCTTTGTATGTATTATTTGCACTAGGTCAGATAAACAATTTACATAACTATGACACTGATTCTGCCAAACCTACAGAAACCTAACTATGATTTCTGGCTCTGTTCTGAGGTTTATACTATAAATACACCAGTGCAAGGCTAGTCTGATCAATCCTGTCTCACTGACTCCTGGAAAAAGCATCACAGACTTGTCCTAAATCTATGTTTAGTGCGTTTTCCAGAACTACAATAGAACACTAATTTTTCTGCCACTAAAAGGAGCCACTTTTAGAAAAGAACCCTTTGCCGGATAATTATGTTATTTTGGTTTATCTTTGTGCCCTTTGTTTTCCTTTCTCTGAGTTTATCTCGACTGTCTTCTTACAGTAGTTCCCATGGCATTAGTCTGCTGTAAATTCAGTTCTGGTTCATAATTATCTCTGAAAAACATACATGCATAAATAGCTACCAAGAACATCTTATTTGTTTGCTGTCATTATAAAACTCATAAAAGGGACTAGCACTGTCAGTACCACAGAGTGATGGTTTTGAGGAAGGCCTCCCTGGAGATAAGCAAAATTTTCCATGTTTCTGTGAAATGAAACAAAGGGCGCCTGCTTACTTATATTTATCATTACAGACACTTTTGACTAACAGCTGGGCTTTCTTTGCTGAGTAGAAAATGTCTTACTCAAAGCATTGTATTTGTCATTTGTCTGGGTTTTGGACATGTATTGAATATACACAATCTTTTAAATTTATTTAATCCATGGTAAGAGTAAATGTCCAGATTCTTAGCTGGTGTGGAGGAACAGAATCACACCAGTTGAGAATCTAGCTGCAAACATCTAAATCTTATGCCTGTGTTGTAACAGACCCACCGCTACCTCCCAAGTGAACTACCCAGTGAGGTATTTGGCAGGATATCATTCAGATAGGTGAGCACACAGAAGAACGTTTTGGGTGCAGTAATGGCTACTCAGTTTTTGTGCACAGAGGTACATATTGTGAGCAACAGTTAATTCATCCATCTAACTGGTTTCATGCATGATTTAGCTTGGGGAGGAAAAAAGGAGGCTTGCTTGTAGACAGACACTATGCAAGACTCGCTGGGCTAAAACAGTGAGACCTACAGTAAAGGATGGCTGCGTAGTGATGCACAAGGCAAGAAGGGGATAGGCAGCATATACAGGTTTAGGCAATAATGAACTTATATTTCCCAGACCATCTTCAGACATCAAAACCTTAGGGCCAAGAGCTGGACGTGCAAATAAATGAGGAAAAAAAATGACAGTCTTCTCTACATGTTTGCAGAAAAAGGACTCAGAGTGAGTCGTTGATATGAATAATATCCAAATAGGGTAATAGCTACTGCTTTTTAAGGGTTTGAATAATTTGATTATACCACAAAGAATGGAATACCTTGAGGTGGTCTGTTCTCTATGTCAAACAAAGTTAGTAATACAAAGCATAAGAAAATGCATATTTTAAATACCTGGGAACTCTGGCACCATTGTTGGTGATACTAGGGATTCCTTAATTAAAAGGATTCTGAGAAGAATTGATTCACATTTAGGGGAGACACAGTCAAAGAACAAGGCTACATCAACCATCTAGACAAATACACTGACTTCAGCAGTGAAATTGGGTTATAAAGCTGCTGTTCACTGCATTCACTCCTTCATGTGACGCTTGTAACAATGACAACAGGAATGTTGACAGTTCTTTAAAAATGGAGGCTGACAAGCTCCAAAGCTGCACTTTATATTGATAAGGGTGACTGAAGTACAATACCAACCTGCTAAAAACATTCAGTTTATTCCCGAATCACCGTGCCTGGTTTCTGACCACGTACAGTCTTAGAAATAGTGACTGCAGCATTCAGTTGTGTGAAACTTCTGCCCAGAGTTTTGGGATTAGGGAAGAGTAATAGGATAAATCAGGAAGGATCACACTCCTCAACTGCAAATATGTTTCCTATTTATTTAGCAGGTAAAACGAAGAGCTTGGAGAACGCTGATCCTGGGTCATTGCCACTCAGCAGCATCCCCTGGTAAGTTCTGCGTCTGTGCTTTGCTTACCACTTTTGATTGAAATGGCATTGATTTATTACTATTTAATTATAAGTGACGGGAAGCTTCTGTGTTTTGTTGTTGTTGTTTGTTTCTTTGTTTGTTTTAATCAACGTAATAGTGATAAACTGAATCCTGGCAACTTTTTAAGTAGATCACTTCAGATTTATTGAAAGTTAGTAAAGCAGACACTGAAGTCCTCAGAACAAGCAGTTCATATATACTCTGAATTAGTACTGAACATAAAATTCATGATGAGCTGTACCTCATCACTTTGACCATTTACTGAACGAGAAAAAAAAGGGAGAAAGCTTACATTCTATGCAAGGTGACTGTGTGTTCAAGTCACAGTTCCAACTAAAGCCTGGAGTCACTTAGTTGCTGAACAGAACCAACATGTAAGATTTTAAGAATTTCCCCAAGTTTCTAAATATGTCTGCATCAATCCTGAAAGAAAAGGACAGGGTGGTTGCATATGCTTGCTACGAAAATGATATGCATGACTTTAAACAAATAAAATGGGGGATTCTTCCTTCCTGCTCTACACCCACAGAGAGTACATCTATGACAGGTAGAACTGAACATTATTCTACTTAGTCCAAGAGCTGTTATTTTGAAAAAGAGTCTGAAAATTAAAAGGCAGACAAAAATTAGAACAAAGTTTAGTAACAAAGGTGGTATAACATGAGTATTTACAAATAAAAGTGAATATTTATATATATACATTACTTGATATTAACACACATTGCATTAAAATAGCGTTCTTGGTTCTTGATTGCTGCTTGTTTGGTTGCAAAAAAAAAAATAGAACACATTTGATGACAAAGCGAATTTATACAGAATAATTTAAATAGAGAGAACAGACACATAAGAAAACAGTGCAAAATATATCCCTATAAAAATTAAATAGGCTTTCTTATGATTCTCTTAAAATATGCAATAGCTAAATTTTAATTATGCAGTGGCTGTAGTTAAAATCCGTATAATTTTTACATTTCACCCAACTAATGTTCCCATGTGTTTTGCAATATGAGAAATACCACAAATATTCTGTGCTTAGTGTAGGAAATACTGCAAAAACAGTTATGTGCAAAGGCTATGTATATAGGTTCAAATTGTGATGAAACTCTGTTTTAAATAATACAGGCTCAGAATATATGATGGATGTTATCAAATGGCCTTTTAAACAACGTTTTCATGTTGGAAACTCAGCTTCTTCTTTCAGATATGGTAACAGCTCTTGACTGAGTTAAAAAAAAATACTGTACAAAAGGTTCACACAACATGTCTTGCCAATATATAGTGCCCACTTAGCTACAATAAATGAGATTACTCACTGGTAACAGAAGTATGGCCTGGTATAAATGCATGCAATTTTGTTTTCTACATATTTACACCAGCTAAGGATTTGGATTTTAGAACACACATACAGTTTGCTTGCAGGAGCTAGAATTTGTAAGGGTCGCGTTTCCTATTACCAAGCAGTAAAGTCTGGTCGTACACCCTGGAAATCATTGACTGTAAAAGATCGAGACCGCCTCCTAAGAGTGGGTCGACCAGGATTTCTTCCCTTAACCAAATTTAAATAAGTATCAGATCTTAGGAAACGCGGATAGCTGTCTTGTTCCATCAGCCTGTAGACTGTGATTTGTGCTGCATCAAAGGTGGTGATGACGGGCTGTTCAATATTCTGACTTGTAACTTCTTTGGTTTGGAAGTCCAAATTCACCTGGAGAACGAAGAAAAGTGTATCTCTTTAATGTACATTAATGTATTTCCTGTGTTATTATCCGTAGCAATGATACTGTATTTGGGTGAAAGTGTTTTCTGATAAGAGGACTTTGAATCCCTTACACAACTGTGTATGAATGCCACAGAATTAGCTGAATAATGGCTGTCAGAAAGTCTTCACAGATGTGTCACTGATACAATGAAAAACTGGTGAACTAACTGGTAAAATAAAACTGATCAAGTTTGCTGTGGTAGCATTGGAGTAAAAGGGATTTGCTAATGGTGATCTTTATATAGTTCCTGTTGTCAAGCTTGCAACACCAGCCTAATGCAGAACTCCCTCCGTTCTCATTTAGGATTTATGTAGACTTCATCTCATTAGAATATGCTAGTGCGTATTTAAAATTTCTAACTCCAGTATAGAGTTTTGGTGGCAGGAAGGTGAGAAAATTCTAATAATTAAAATATTAAAATAATTGTAATAGGCTTCTGGAGGTTTTAGAGATGTGGAAAGCATATCAAAATCATCATTTATTCCACGTACTGTTGGATTAATTCTGGGAAGATTTATTTAGTGTGAGGATTTTATTGAAGTGTCAGATACAGGCTTGAGCATGCTATTTTGAAAGAAAAAAGAAATTCCTGATCCAGTCAAAAGTCGCTTCAATAACAAGCTATTGTTTAAGGAAATGACAACGTGACATTTCCTTAAAGCTATAACAAATAGCTTAGATCTAAAAACTGAAGAGTAATTAATGATGGTAAAATAGTCCATTCCATCAGACCCACGATTTTAGGATCCTATCTAACTATGCTCAGTAAAAAATGTCTGTAAAAGAGCTCTGTAGGACAAGAAGTCAGAGGAGATGCAAGTTCCAGAGCTGAGTGGTCTGCAGGGAGATGCTGCTGGCTGGGCTCAGCTGCTTGGTTGAACCCACGGAAGGAAGTCTCACCAGAGCCATCTGCTTTCGCACAACAGCACCCACGCCACATGCAGCAAACCAGAAGTACGATAGTTAAAGAAATCATTTCGTTACTGTTGGTCAAAGTGTGACTTTCATACCCCATCCCCTCTCCAGCTTGCATCCTGCTCATACTTTTGCTTATGTCATTCTCAAGAGTTGATAGTATCAGTGCCTGCTGCCCCACCATAATTGCTTATAGACCAATCTGCTGCCACTGATGGGTTGTACCTCAAATAATTGTGGGGCTTTCTTTTTATGTAAGGTCTACCCCGCTGAGATGCTGCAGGAAAAGCAATAAAAATACCTGTAAGTTTTGCAAGTGGACCTACCAAATTGGCCCCCTGTCCTAAAAACAGATCTGAACCTTAAAGATAATCTGTGGGAATTATGAGTGGAAATTGCACCATTTTGCAATCCTCTTAAAATAAGAATTAGACCTTTTTCACCCTTGTTACAGGGAAGTAGCAGTTAGGATTTAACTTCTATTCTGACAAATAAATACAAAAAAAATAATAATGGTAATAATAGGAGTAATAATAATACAGGAAAAAGGAGTATTAGCAAGTGACAAACTTGCTAATTTAGCTAATACTTGCTAAACTTGCTATCTGCTCAAACTTGATAGAATTACAGGAAATTGGAAGTCCAAATGGCCTATTGAAGAAGCTGATCCTGATTTCAGTGGGAGTTCATCATTTCTCAACCTCTTTATCTCCTTCCTAGACCAGGCAAAAAATGTTCTTTTTGCTCATTTATAATACGATTCCTTTACAATACATTTCAGCAATGCAAAGACATAAATATGAAGACTTTGTACTACGACAGTAATACAAAAAGGCCTTAGTGCTAATGAGGATTGACACATGAACTTATTTGTGTTTGTGCTGTCAGTAACATAGCGAGAATGCTCAGCCAGAGCTTTGGCTTTGCAGGGAGATCAATCGAGAAAAATCTATGCTTAAAACATTGTAATTATTACTTTAAAGGACATGTTTAACTTAAAAGTTTCTTCTACTCTCCTTTAGTCTTTAAAATAAAAGCTTCTGAGTCTCAGCTATGTAATAATTTCATAAATAATTGCTAGTTAAAGAGAATGAAAGAATTATTCTGTTGTTCTGAAAGTGGCTTTAAAGACAGATGATACTTTTTCACAAACACTGGCTGATAAGTCTCCATGGCAACATTAACATTTATCATTAATATTTTTCTTTTAAAATAGTCTGTGTGTATGTGTATGTATGTATGTATTTGTGTGTGTGTATATAAACACTGCCCTTTTATATACAAATATATATATATGTATTCTACATTCATACATAGCCTGTATATAGCCATCCTGGCTCCATAGCCCCCTAGGAATCTTTGATTCCTGAGATATAACGTTTACACTTAAATGAGTAACATGCAGCGGTTTCTGCCTGGAGCCAGGAGCCTGGAGGACAGCAAGAATAATCTATGCAGTTGCTTCCAGGCTTCCTTCCAAAGTTTTGACATTTAAGATACAGTCTTCTGAAGTCAGTGAGTACACAATTAACTGTTGCCACTGCTTCTGGGCATGCTCTTCTTAAAGGCAGATTTCATCAGATGCATTTGTGACAAATACTGTGTACAATGAAGAATGTTTGTACCTCTTTTGGTGCATCTTTCCTTATGAATGTTTCATAAATGGTCTTAGCTTTTGGGAAGAGTTCATGTGTAGTTTTGCTTTTCTTGTAATCCTCGCAAGCTATCCAGAACTCGATGTTCTCCTCACTGAACTCAGTTTTCAGAAACTTTGTAAAGGCATCCAGTCCAGCTACAGAAAGGAATATTGAATTGTGTTAAATATATATATATATATATATATACTTATTAGACAGTTAATATTTTCAAACAGTCTATGCAAAGTAACAAACTAGGTTGTGCTCCCTTTGAGTTACATTCTATTAGAGATAATTATTTTAAATTATATAAAGTTTTTAATTAAGTGCCTTTCTTTGATTATGATCCTGAGTGCTGTAACTCCCATTACAGAATTCTCAGCATCTGTAAAAATTAATTACCAAGACCTTATGAATTTATAAATGGAAGCAATCAAAAGATCTGGATAAATCTGGAAGTGATGGATTTTGCTCAAGTTGAATATCACATTTAGGTTAACATAAATAGTTTGAACCTTTGCTCACAAGCAGACTGTTCTCCAGTAACAATTTTTCTTTTCCTTTTCTCTTTTTCTCTTTTCTTTTTTTCTTTTTGTTTTTCTTTGTTTTATCCTAGTATTGATCACATGCTGAAGATATTTTCTTTCCTAAAGATGCTTAGTCTGGGGAAGTAATGCAATTGTATTGGAGTCAACTGCTCAAGGATCATATCTGAAAACCATAGAGTGTCCAGCAGTGCAGTGGGATCATACGTGCATCCATCCAGAGTGGGAATAGGGGGACATGTGTGCATTTGGTAATTATGTAAGCAAACTGGCCCTTGCAAACGATGGCCAGTTTGGATCCCTATCACTGTTTTAGAAACCAGCTGTGTCAAAAGTGACAAGTTCTTCTTTTAGGTACATAGAATCTATTTTTATTTTTTTCATTTTTAAGTTTCCAGTCTTGCTGTCAGAAATATTTGAGCAATATTCAAATGAAGGTGATGTAACAGGCCTTTCTCATAGCCATCATGAAAAATCCATTCTTTGGCCAAATGTTGCCTCGTATAGCTCTTATATCTGAAGCAAGTGATTTCTGCCTTGGGACCCTATATTTCCACAAACATATGACTAAATACTCTCAGTACTGAGTTCACCTGCCTTTCACCATTGGTTCTTAAGAATTTAAAACCACTGAAATTGTTCTGGAAGGATTTATCTACCTGAAAGAGGGTAGTAAAGATGTGGACCAGAAATAGGCAATGGTCTGACACTTGCAGACATTTTAGATCTTCTGAAGTCCATTTAAACATTTCTTACTTTCCCAAGGTTAACAGAAGTGTTAAATAGTGTAGCTCCAATGTAGCAATGAAAAATAGATATTTATAAGAAGCAAGGACTCCCCGTTTTCTGCTTTTTATATTAAAGTTGATATGTTTTACTAAGAGTAATGTGTTGATAATGATAATTCAGTGTCCTAGCCTTCAGACAAAGTCACAATGTTAATGAGCAGTTTGATTAAGAAATTCAGTATCAAACTTCCATATATTGTACAAAGATGCAGGACAAAGATGCAATATTGATTTCCATGCAAACTTGGATTTTTTCCCTATTTTTATGTTTCTCCTGATAAAAATATAGAGGCACTTTCTGTCTGCAAGTCCTCTTTCTATTATAAGCTCATTTTAATAGTGCCTGTATGCCACACATGGCTAGTTATCCCTAGTAGGAAAATAATCACTATGAAATATTTTAGAACAAAAAAACTACTGCTTCATGCCAAATACAATAATAATAACACAAAAATTCATTTTCAGCCTTCATTATACAAGCCTGCTAATACGACAGGACAGGAACAATACAGTGTGATTCTAGGCAGAGGCAAAATGATGGATGAGAGAGTAGCCAGCAGATTTCCAAGCATTTTTTAAACTGTCATTCAGTATTTTCATGCTAATATAGCAGTTACCTCATCAGAACATAGCTGTTCTTCTTGGCTATGTCAAAAAATTTAGTCCAGAAAAGATAATATCAGTTTCTGTTAATGTGAATGCTATTCTAAATAATTTATTAGTATGCCACTATTATAATGGATTTTTCCAAGTGCCTGATAAGAATTGATACAGCAGAAAAGCACCTTATTCATTACAGAACAATTTAATAACTTTTGGCTGCCTTTCACAGTTTATTGCAAGAAATCTTCACTTCCTGTTATTTGGCTTTGTTCAGCAAAATACCCAACTTAAAAGTTATTTTCAACTATTTTCAGTAGTTGACAGCATGCTATAGCTTAAGCACATGAGCAGAGCAGAAACACATGCTGCTACAAATGACCCATCATACCTAATTTAAGTAACAGCCATGTCTACTTAAATGCACAACTGGATTTTGTAATTTTCCATCAATTTTCCATCACAATAGTCAACAGGAAGAGGGGAAAAAAAAAACTACTAACCTTTCTGGGAAAGCAATTTGTCAAAAGATTCACCCCATTTCACTGCTTCTTCAGGAGACACACTGTTTAAGAAACAAAAGATGGTTTTGAAGAGTTGTATGTATTGTGTATATACAAAGCTATTTTGATGTATGTTATAAATTGCTGTTACTGCTCTACACTGTTTCACAAAGCATTTGATTACATTATATTGCTAAAGGAACACTTTATTTATTATTATTAATAACTCTACTACAGACTTCAGAAACACACGGTAAAATTTTTCCTGACATTTTTCATACAGAGTTGCACATTTTCAGTACTGAGATTTTTCTCTTCAGTGTCTGCGTTGTGCTACTAATCTTTAAGGCAATAGAGATGATGCAGTATGGCAAAACTTACAAGGGAAGCCGTTCAGACACCTATTTAAACTTAAATACTCTTGCAGAGATGTGGTTTTGAATGCACGGAGTCTGAGGCTGTGTTGCCACAGCCTATGAACTACAGGAAATTCTATAGGCTGAAGATGAAGTTGTAGCACTATGACTTAGGTGACAGCCTTCTAGGGTAACAGCATATAATCTGCTTTGTTCACCACAATCGTCTTTCAAATATCATGCTATTCTGAGACACTGCACTCTATTTATAAAACTCCACATATTCATCAAAGATGCTAAGTTACATGTATTTTTCATTGGTTTCAAGTATTCTGTCTTAGAGAACAATACAGAAAGGGAAAAAAAAGACCCAATTTCATTCACCCAAATGAAATTTTCAGGAAACACTTTTTATGTGTGCTGTATAAATTAACCCTGAACAGTATATTGATTTTTGTAGACCAGAGCTGGTACAGGCCTGGAATTAACTTTATGAGACCAGGACTATGGCTTAGTTCTAAGCCTGAAGGTGAAGAAGGAGTATTAATATTTAGAACCATTTTTGACGTAGCACAGCATTGTGCACTGAAAGTATCCTCACATAAGCAACTTGTCCAGGGTTAGTTGATAGTGGGGCTGAGAACCAGAACAATCCGTTGTTATGGATTGAACAATTTTGGAAATGATTTCTTTTTCTTGCCTGATGCTTACGTATGTTCTGTAGCCTGATTTACATAGCTTGGGCTCCCTTGGCAAAATCTCTAAGAACATGAATTTTAGAGGAAGGGAAACTCTAATGAGTATGGGCAGGAATTTGAGCCAGTAATGATCTTGGTTTTGTACAAAACTGAAAAGAGGGTGTTTTTATTTTTTTTTTTTATAGATGTCATGTGTCTCCTTCCTGAAGTCATCACTTATAGGAATGAAATTTTTAGCTAGGGAAAGACAAACAGATCTTGAGCAGTACAAATGCAGGAGAACTGAAATTTAAATAATAATAATAATAGTAATAATAATAATAAAGTAGGCCAATAAGGTAGGGGAATTCTTGAGTGGGGGAAAAAGAGAACTCACTCTCTTACAGAGGTTTTTTTTAATCATGGGAAGTACAAAATTGCAGTTCTCCGAATTGTGTGTACTCATACATCTGGGAACAGTGGATTTCTACAGCTAGAGAAATGAGTTTTGCAGTAGTGAAAGATAAACCCTGACAGCTTCAGAGCACATATGCAATCCAAAACCAGTTTCTCTTTTATTCAATTGAATCCATGCTAGTCAAGCATCTGGCTGAGAGTAACATGGTAAAATGTAGTTGGCTGAGCAAGGAAGTGTTGGTCTGGTAGAAGAGGGAAATTCTTCAGAGAATTCCTTATCAATATTCTATCTGTGTCTGAAAGTGCCTTTTCACAGCTGGTAAGAATGCTTTGATGGCTCTGTACTTTGTATGAGATGCCCAAGGGTAATCAGCCACTTAAATAAAAATGAGTATTAGAAATGTACAGTCTACCTACAGGTGATATGGAGATTGCACTTTCTATTTTTAGATACAGTCTTAGCAGAATTTTATATGTCTGGAACCAAGGTACTGAAAAAGGTTGTTCTCAACACTCTTTTACCTTTGTTCATAATTTCAAGGTCTTCTATTTCTGGGTGAACTGTAAAACAATTGAATTAAGTTTTCTGCCAACAGCAGCACAAGAAAGAAAGGGGGCGGGGGGGGGGGGAGGGAGAGGGGGGAAAAAAAGAAAAAAAATAACAATGAAATCCCCTGGGATGGTAGAGTGGAAAGTCTTCCATGTCATGAGTACATCCCTTCATTTGGATGCCCATGACATTTGGATGTGATAGCAACAAACACCACCTAATTAGCCAGGTGCGTAGGTGCTTAAACAAGGTTCTTCAGGCTTAACAAGACCAAAGAATGACATGAGAATCTCTGAAGTGATTTGTGATGGAAAGAAAAGAACTACAAATATTTTAGGCCATGGAGTTGCAGTACATTTGCAGTTCTTTTAAGTCAAGACCTACAAATGTAATTCTTAGTATATCACTGAGATTTTGGTATCCTAGTGAAGTCAGGAACTAAGCTCTTACCGAATTTAACAAAAACAAGATTTCACCCTGCAACTTAATAGGAAACAGTGTAATAGAGATGATATTACAACAGTGCTTAAATATTGATATTTAAATTTTGGAGACAAGACAGTGTTCAGTCAATTACTGCAATTATTGAGGAACTATACATCCAGTATTAGATATGCATCACAAATTCTTTGGAAAATGTGTTATCCAGTAGCTATACGATTTCCTTCAAAGCAATAATTTGTCAGCTTCATTTTTGAGTCAATGCTTGCTCAATATAGTCAGTGGATTAAGAAAAGCACTGTTGACATGAGTAAAAGCTTTTATGCATATGTGTGTGTGGGTGGTAACCAGTATACACTTAGTGGTATGAAAACGTTAGTGGTGAGTTACCTTGATGTATACCAGATAATTCTATATCATCTGTATGTTTGGTTTACATAGCTGATTTTTAAATGAAATAGATCTTGAAAGCATTTCTCTCTGCCAAGTCTGAATGCGGACAAAAATGCAGGAAATGTTCTGAGTCACACTTCCTGGAAGGAATCCCCGTTGTTGGTCTTTTATAATGCCTACCTTGATGCTTTTGTCAAGTTTCCAGGTTTACCAAGATGTTCACTTTCGTGGTATTCAGATCTCTGCAGGAGAAGGCTCAGCCTATTTCTCTTCTGCTTTGCTCTACAACAGAATTCAGGTAGCTTTTAGATCAACCTCATTTAAAGGTTTTCCCAAACTGTTTCTTTGCATAAGAAAAAGAAACTCTGCCTCTGCATCACCAACCCTCAAATGTTCACTTACAGTAATATTTCTGTTAATCTCCTATTTATGTTATTCACATTAATGAATTTCTTCTTCTTACATTAACATGAATTCATATGCAAAGCACTGGCAAAGAGAAATGGACATCTTTCCATTTTCAGCAGCTCTTTCCCTTATTTTAAAGATAGTAGGCTGAAATTTCATTTAGAGGACATGAACGCAACTCATGAACACATGAAACAGTTGACTCAGTATCTTCTACTTTTAACATTTTGCAAAGAAAAGGGAAGTATTGCTTCCAGACATTTGAAATCTTTAAAAAAGAATCTTTCCCGGATCATATTAACACTTTGAAATGCATTTTTAGGAATTTTATGAAACCTTCCTTTCTTATTTGCTTAGTTTATTTGTTTCTTGTTCTTAAAATAAAATTAATATTTTATGCATACAATTCCCAGGCTTGCAATTCATGAGTTTTCACATATATTGGCCAGAAATAAAAATATCTATGCCCTAAATTCATACCCACGAGCTATGTTAGAAGAATCCTGTATATAAACAGAGCACTCAAAGTGTCAGCATGACCTTAAAACTTACCCAGCCTTGCTTGCTTTATTTGGCTCTTCCATAACTGCTGACTTCGTGACTTTGTAATAGGATTTATCCTTTGAAGCAGAAATGTTTAGCTGGGGGAATAAAAGAAGTGGGTTTTCCATCTTCTTCTAAAAAACCTTCCCAGCTTTAGAAAATGTTTCTTTAACTTCCTTAAGCAGTTTCATCTGGTGTAACTGGTGTGCTCAGGAAGGCGTGCTCATGCTGTATCGGGCTGCGTTGCCCCCAATTGGCTGTTGAAGGGTTTCCAGAGCAGGTAGTGGAAAGAAGGAGGTTCTCCACCTTCGCTGTCACTGCAGCTGCACACACACAGGACTTTAAGTACAGTTCTGTTTTTACAGTCGTCATTTAGGGAAGTGAGATTACAGCTTTGCAAAATGGCCGTTGATCATACGGACAAACGCAGCTACCAGCAGAGAGCAACTCCTGCTTTTGTGCTTGCAGAACTTTGATATTTTAGTAGACTTAGGACGGTACCATCGTTGTCTTCCAAAAACCTGTGAGAAGTGTATATAGCTTTTTTGAAATGAACTTCAAAGAGAATCGGTTTGCATTAAAAAACATGCAGAATTTTCTTTAAGCTCTTAGCAGAGCTTCTAGCTGACCTTTAACTGCTTTCTGCAGTCTCAGATGCCATAAGCTGGATACAAAGTTAGCTCTATCTGCAATATGCTAAGCTGAAACTGGGGGGCTCTTGGTCTGTCCTGCAAGAGCTTGATGATGCTGTGGTTAATCAGGTACTTTTGTAAGCAGAAATTTTAATTTTACACCATTTTTCAGAAATGTTGAACACCTAATTTCAAGCTTGTCCACTTAAAGCTTCTCATTTATCTTTTATACCTGTGGCTTTATTTTCATTTACAATCTCCCAGCCTGGATAAAATGTCCTTCGGCTCAAAATTTGTGATTTCTTCTCTTTTTGGCAATAAATAAACAAAAAATTCTTATTTCAGTTCACATAGCCTAAATGTACTGTTTTATTTAGGCTGATCACCACAAATGACCTTATAATGTACAAGCTCAGTCTCAGTTAAGTTTCTCATTCTAATAAAGATTGGTGTTAGAGATGTGACAGGAATAATACAACTACCAAAGAAACCTCTTCACTATTAGTTGAGTTAAGGCTTGGAAAAGAGCAACCTACATCCTAAGTCCTAGAGGAAATCTCCTTGTTACAGCTAAATTATGCAGTAGTTCATTGGTTAAGAATTATATAGTCTTTCTCTTTTTAATGCTAATGTCTCATTTTGATTATGCAGGTAAGATATCAAGCCCTGGAGAGAAGATGTGACCTCATCACCTTCCCATGACTTTTGCAACTTAATGCAATGCTGGTAAGTTCTGGTGAGAGTCATACCATGGCCCTGTCTTTGTGGCTGCAGAGTTGAGGCATTCATAGTCAAAAAAAAAAAAAACTGTGTTGAGACTCCGTATTCCTGAAGCATAACCAAAAAAAAAAAATTAAAAAAAAAAAATCTACTGTGAATTTATTTTTTAAAAAAACACAGAAAAAAAAAAGAGAGAGAGAGAGAGAAATACATAGTATTATCTTTGTGACACAAATTTTAAAATCAGACTGAATGGAAAATATTCAGTGCAAAACTGCTTTTTGTAGCCCAAGAACCTTTAAGAAGCAGGGTTATGGTTTTAAACAGCATTTTCAGTTTCAGAGTAGGCTTATATATCACATCCTGATTATTGTGAACTGGCTTTAACCACAGCTGTCTTTAATAATATATTCTGCCTTTTACTAATAAGTAAAGAATAAATAGAGAATGCATTATTTTGTTTCACTTTTCTGCAACAGAGGTAGTCACGTGAGCTCTTTTTTCCACCTTTTATGGAAGTTTAATGCTGTCTATGTGTTGATCTGTCATAATTTTATTACCTGGTGATTGCAGTTCCTGAAAAAAAAGTCATCAATTGTAGCCTCAGTAGTTCACGTAAGCTGATTTAAGAAAGATTTGTAGCATGAAACATCACTCATAAGTGAATAACTTTCTGCTGGCCTTGCCACTATGCCAGTGGACAGTAACTGTTCTAGTTATAGATGGAAATGAATGGTTGAGACACCTCCTCCAGCATGCACTAACGATGGGCTCTCAGCAGCGTTTGTCTGAATGGTTTGTCCAATCCATTCTTAAATGACTCCAGAGCAACAGGTTATGTTTAGAGGCTTGAAATATTGCTGTACTGTATTGTGATAATAGCACCAGTCCCAAATGCAGCGTTGTGCTCTACATCTCCAGAGACTTCATTTGGAAATTTTGAAAGAAAATATGGAATAATTGCAATCAGTCTTTTTTTTTTTTTTTTTCCTCCATTAATAGAAAGCTAATATTAAATCCTGTCCCTGAAGTAACTAAATTACATCAAAGTCAGTCTGTGTTTTGTCAGTGACAGTGCTGGTGCTAATAAGCATCTCTGTTTTGCACTGCAGGCTACAGTAGTTATAGCAACAGTGTAAATGACCCTGTAAATGCTTCTGGACTGTTTTATATACTGCAAGATGACAATCTAGAAGAGTAAGTTATTTTAAGCCAGAAAAACAGGCCCAGAATATTATGCTGATGACATGACTACAGCCCTAGAAAGCTCTAAAGAAATTTGGGATGAGAACTGATGTCCTAATTCACAACCATTTATCTGAACTCTGAAATGTATTCACAAACATTTCACAACTAGGTGAATAGAATATGTATTTCCAAAACAATATTTACTTGACAAAAAAAAAAAAAAGAATAGATCACAAAGTGCAGGAAGTTCCTTGAGGTGACGCACCATCTCTTTGGACCTGCTTCTCATCTGAAATGTCTCTGCACTGACTTCTGTAAGTGTTTGATGGGGACCCATCTAGCTGATGATAAAGTCACATTTGAGTTGTATAGAACTGATAGCTGTCCTCTGAGAAAGAAAAATTGACTGACTGCATTAGCAATAAAGACTTTGTATTATATGTTGAATGTCTTTTTTTTTTTTTTTTAAGGTAAGCTCTGAAATATTCAGACTTTCAGTTCTGCAGAAAACAAGTGAAGCCCTGATTGAGTGCTTCAGCTCAGCGCTAAGAACTAGAACAATCAGAAGTTCTCCTTTGTTAGCAACCCCTCCACATCTTTCTTCAAATTATTTTTATTACTTGCCTGGTAATTGTAAACCTTGCCTCCTTCACATCCATGTTCATGTTCTAGCACTGCCCCGATTTCTCTACAGTCAAGCTCTACAACTGTTCTTATTCAGTCCCTTTCTACCAGCTATATGGCTTCTGTGGGGTTATATTTGTACTTTTTTCTGCTGAAGGGAAGTGATACTCATCCCTCTATCAAGAAAAAAATGTAAAAGTATCTTTATTGTCCAGGGAAGAATAAGCAAGGTAAAAATTTTTACTGAAGAACACAGGCTGAAAAAATATTTCCATTTTTTCTGTTCCATATTTCTCTTTCCTTTTATTGCAATGATATTTGAAATGATGAAAATGAAAACTGCATGTTTTGAATGAAAGAATTTGGCTTTCAAAAATAATTCTAATGCTCTTCAGAAACATCTCAACAATTCACCACTCATCAATATTTGTTGCTTACCCATTATTGGAAACCATAATTGGACCTACAGTTTAATAGCACTATGATCAACAACACTATTGTTGTTTTATTTGTCTTCAAATTAAAAAAAAAAAAAAAGCTTCATGAAGCTGTACCACAGGGAAGATAATTTTATTGTAAATCCCAAGGCGAGGAGCTTGCAGTCTGCTACTTCAGTGAATGTATTTAGTGGTGCACTTAAAAGATTCATCATAATGGAGGAACTTGGCATGTGGGATACTTAAGAGTTAGTGGAAGAGAACCATTATATCATCTATGCATAGTTCACGTTATGAAATCTTTTGTTGCTGCTGTTTAAAAGGAAGGAAACACAATTGCATTGCTTATAGATAGGCATCACAGAAAACACAAACAGTGTGCTTTGCATTTAGGGTCCGTAGGCCCTGTCAGCCAGAGGTCTCAGAAGAATCTTGTAAGGCATCCTAGATGAAAAATCAAACCTGGTGTAGGCTTTGGGAATGCTCGTAGTTTCTGCAGAACTTCTGCTATGGAAGATGTTTACATCTGTGCTAAACGAAACTTATTATTTAGTCTTTTGGAAGGTCAAAATAAGAAACTGAGTCTGCGAAGTTCTCAGTAGTATTCATTTCCTGTCTGCCCCATGGCTATATGGCCTGCATCTCTGATTAGCTCTATTTACATATTACATACGTCACTGTCACAATTAATCTGCAGGAAGCTGGTTTCCCAGCTGAACCACTCAGTGTTTACAACTAGCTTTCCACAAGTGTATAGCAGTGACATCAGTGCTTGTTAGACAAATGCGTTTTAATGCCCAGCTTCTGGAAGTGCTTACCTTGAACACATACATTTTAAAATGTGTTTTTTCCAGTGTGTACTCACAGGAAATGTTGAAGGCGGGAGCGTACTCTAAATTCTGCCCAGAATATCCTACCGGAATTAAGCATTACTTACAGAAACCCACAGGGATTCGGCACATGACAACCTTCTTGTTTTTCAAGAGAAAGTTTCTATCAGTCCATACTAACAGTACAAGCAATGGCAAGTATTGGGCTGAGCGTTTTCTGGTCTTTCTATGAAAGATGTGGGAGAAAAGAACAGAGGGACTGTGGTTTAGTAACCTCCTGGTGCCATGCTAGAACACAGTGAGTCCTGGTCCACTGGCTGGGTCATAAAATCAAATTCCCTACAGCAGACAAGGGATGAAAATCTCTTTTCTACCTCAGACTTGAGTCCACTATCAGTGAACTGTGTGGTTGAAGCAGAGGTGGGTTGAACTACTAGGCCAGGCATCGTCCATAGCACAAAGCTGGGGAAGATGTGAGGAGCATTTCATATAAAAAAAAAGGCAGCTCTGCAGGGGAAGAGGGCTGCTCCCAGGGCTGGGAGAGTAGTCAAAACAGGTTCTGATGGTCACACCCTAGGTATTCAGGATTAAATTAGGCAGGACGTAGGAGCTCAGGTTCTACTGTAGAGACACCCCTGGTGGTTGTAGTGCTGTATCTCATGCCTCCTCAGTGTATTAGCCCTCCCTCTGTATCATCACACTGATGCAGATATACAGAATTATGCTTATTTAAAGCACAGCCAAGATATTTGCAATAATACTTTCTTCAGTTTATAGGTTATGTTATATTCATTTTTACTTCTTCCTCAAAGTGCATTGCTCTGATGTCCTGATTTAGCTGATATAAATAGTGCTAGGGTTTAGAAAATAGTATGGTGAATTGCTCATCAGAGCAGTAAAAAAATGAAGCCAAATAAAAGAAAAAATATCTCAGTCACCACTAAATATATAAAATATATTTATATAAACATATAAAATGAGCTACAAAATATCTCTGTCAAGACTGTCTGAAGATTTTAAAGCTACCAGTTACTTTGATTTTTTTCTCCTCAGCCATTACACAAAGGAAGCTCACCACTAAAATTAGACCATTCAATTAATAATCATTCCAGGTGAAATTTCAATGGTTAACGAATCTTCAGAACTTCATGACTGGGGAATTTTTCAGGAAGGTTCAACTATTATTTGAGGATCAAGAAAACCTGTATTCTTAAATGAAAATTGGTGCAGTTTTATCTCCTAGATGATAAAGGATCTGCAGTAGTAGTTTCCTCCTCCTAATCTGTTATAAATCTTCTATGGTGAGGAGGCTGGCTTCAAGGCAGGGATGCTCATTGTCACTGCTCACCAGCCGGTCATAGTCTCTCCTGCTCCTGGTTGATACCAGAATTTGCAACAAAATTCTTCAGCTATCAAACACCAGGGTAACACCAGCTTTCCCAAAACTGCCAGCCAATTTCTTCTTCAGATTTGCAAGAACCCTCAAGAAAATCTCATTACTCAATACAGTAATACGCAGAGGGCTACAATCTTAACTAGGCTTCAGAAAAGCTTCAGGCACAGTACAGATAAAACTCTGCTCTCGTAAAGTACCTATGTTTACATTTCATTTCAGTCATGCAAGAAATTTAATCTGATGAATTTGCTAAGTCGGGTTGGAGATGGTCATCTGGGTAAAATCTGAGACGGTTTGGTATGCAGCAGAAGTGAGCAGCAATAAAGGAAAGAACTGAACCCACCTCTTCATTCTGGATTCAGTGCAGCTGTATGGATTTTATGGATTCCTCACTGTCACCCCTTGCTGTCCTGCTCATGACAAATGAACGTGCCATTTCGGCGCTGTCTGGCTTTTAGCCCACGTCATGGTGTGCTTCGCTATTACCATTTTGATTTGACACAGTCCATGACTTTTCCAAATGTTGACCATGGCAACCTTTTACTTCAATACCAACTTCTAAACCCGATTCTCATCTGCTACAGTCTGTTGGTCCTGTCTTTCTCTTGCCTGCATTTCCCTGTCACAGCTAGAATAACTGTAATTGCAAAAATAAGTTTTGCAAAGCTTGCCAAAAATACTTCCTCAAAATGAAGAAAACGTGATATTTGCACTTTCAGTATGCATACCAGGAAGCAAGCTATTCTAGTCTCTCTGTTGAGGAAAAACAGGTGATCATTTATCAGGTTACCCTGTCAATTTGATAAATGTATTTAATAATTTCAGCATTTCTGGAGCCACTGAATCTAACAGAAATGTTACGTTTCATTTGTTGCAAATCAGCCCAAATTGCTTGATGATGGAAACTGATAGTGTAAAGCTTGTCCTCGTGGTGGTGTGTATGAAATAATTTCCGTTTCAATTCATAGTGAGCATAAGCCTTTTTTTTTTTTTTTTTTTTTTTTTTTTTTTTTTTTTTTTTTTTTTTTTTCCAGAATGGTCTCCAAGTTTAATGTCTTTGCTTTCTGATGACCAAATTACTCCTCGATCCTGCCAATGATGATAAACCTCCCCTGGAAGAAAGGTAAGAATAGCTGTATGGGGGACTTCCAGTGGCAAAGCAAGGCACCTCAGAGGAGGGGTAGGCAGTGCAATGGCTACGGTGCTCCCTCTGTTGGAAAAATTGTGACACGTCCTTTCCCCTTCAAAAAAGGGACACAACAGCCTTGCATGGATGGCAGTGTTTTTGTTCAAGTCCAGGCGACCTGTGCATGCTGTGTGCATTCTGCAGCAGGCACTTTCCTTCCTTGTATTCATATATAGTGCTGAGATTTGCCTGATGTATCCCAGCAGAGGGTTTCTTGTTTTAACAGCAGTAGCAATATACAGAGAAATACGCGTTTAATGCCTGAAGTCAAACATTTAGTCTGATATTTAGCTGATATTTTGCCTAGAAAGTACTTCAGTGAGAGGGATGTTTGTTTTTTTCCAGGAAAGGCCACAGGAGTTGGGCCGCAGGCCCTGGGACAGGGAGAGTCCCTATGGCCACCACCTCATTTTGTGGGCAGGAGTACAATGCAGGGCCACAGCAGTAGCAGCCACTTTGCTGCTGACAGGAAGGGCTGTGAGAGCTCTGCTGGGCACTGAGATTCTATCTCCCAATGTGCTACAGGAAAAAATGCCAGCCCGGACGGCCCCGCTGGCCCTGAGCATGGCAGGAGAACGAGCAGGCCCAGCTGTGTCTCCAGTGGGGCAGCCTGTATGGTGTGCAGGCCTTGTGATGACTGTTTGTCAGGCTTCAAGCTCTCAGCCTGACATATGGCCATGCCCAGAGACCTCAGGAAAAATCCTTGGGTGTCAGTGAAACCTTCTGTCCCTGCTGAGAATTGCCAGGATGCTCTTACCGAACTCCTGCCCAGCCTGCACATCGTTGCTTCTGGTGAATCTCCTGTATCTAGAGCCAGGAGACAGAGCCCAGGTTTCCTGGTCACCCTCTCCCAATGACAGCTCCGTCAATAAGAAACCCATGGTTGAGCTGAGGGTACGCACGCTGGTTATTTTTTTGTTTCTGCTGCTTTCATGGCAGGGCTGTGCAGACGTGGCAAAACACACAAACCGCTCTTGATGTTTGCACCTGGGGTCATTTTCTAGTAACTGAGTGCGTGCAGGAACCTGCATAATCTCACTTGCAAAAAACAGATGGACTGTGAGCTGGAGTCCTTTTACGGCCGCTGAAGAAACATTTGTCACTGCTTCACCTCTGTGCTTGCCATTCGGTATTCATTTAGCCAGATGGACTGTGATGGTTATCTGAGCAGAGCTGAAAACAAGGAACCCCAGCCCAGTCCTTGGGGCAGAGCCAGAGAAGAAACTTCAAAGGAAAACCCCAGGCTTGAGCCTACAGAAAGTAAAGTGGAGGAAAACCTCTTGCACGCAGGTGAGCCTGTCTCAGGTCTCACTCAGGCTCCTGCAAAGCATGCTTCTTTTCAGGTGGCTTCTTCATCTGAACCTTCTGCTTATCATCACTTGAGAACAGTTAAGCTCATGCCAGGTCTTGCTCTAGCTAAATATGAGTTGATCACGTTTTAGAATTTTAAGCTGTAAAATGATACAAAAGCCAGTACAAGCAAGGAAAAACGTGTGACTTTGGGCTTGCCTATGCCCAGACCATTCCAGGGAAGCTGTAGTTTACATTAACCACCATCTTTCTAAGTCTGATAGGATGCTCACCGCTTGCTTGAATACTTCAGCAGACCAGCTGGTGCACTGTAAGATCACGAGTGCTAGATGTGAGACTGTCCTATGGTATTTCTTGACGCAGTCTGGCTCACGCAGGATTTAAACTCTTGGACAGAAGTTTCTGACAAACATTAGTCACATGAAACAAATGGTCCTCCACTGACCGAGGCTCAACCGTCAACGTGTTTAATTGCAGCTGAATGCGGCAGAGATAACAGAAGGCTGAATACTAAGTAAGTCCAGCCAAAGTTAGTTTCTTGGAGAAAATGGAAATTTCTCTCCTCATCCCCACCGGCAAGGACTCAGTGGCTTTGTATGGACACTGTGTTGGGCATGTGTAGACACACCAGAAATGAGCACCAGAGCTTCCCTGATCAAGAGACACAGGGACAAGGCCAGCAGACCAAGGTGCATGTAGAGAAGTGAGCCTTCAAGGCACGCTGGTGGAAACCAACCCAAACAAAAGTGGTGCTCGATGGTGTGTATCCACCCCATGGCAGGCACCCAACGAGCCATTGCTTCCTTGCTGTCCTGGCTGGGGTGGTAGTCCCTGTGCCATGCCTTCCCTTTTCTTAGGAGAGACTGGGATTTTTCTCCTGCTTTGTTGTTATTTTGTTTTTTCCCCTCCTGCCTTAGCAGCTGTGAGTTCTGGGAACAGAGACACGGGTGACAGATGCACACATCTCCTGTCCCTAGCCTGAATGACCAACATTGAAAAAGAAGAAGGATGTGATGTCATTTGAAATGACACTTTAAATAAATAAATAAATAAATAAAATGTAACATAGCTGTGGTCTTGCAAAGTTTTGAGTGGGCTAATTAGCCAGGGTGATGGCATGACTAATTGGTGAGGCTGGGTGTGGTGCTGTTACAGCTGTCTTTCTGGTATCTGTAGAAAGAAATCCTTCTTGATGTAAGTTAAAAAACTTCTAGACACTCCCTAGCAAGCCTGGTTTAATTTGCCTTTCAGTGGAACTTGATGCCATCTGATTTGTAGAAAGGATGCAGAGAAAATGTCAAAGCTATCCTTGCTTTGTGTGAGTGTTGGGCTAGATGGCTCCTGGCTCCCTTCTAGCCTCTGTTATTCTGAGACCCTGAACTCATGGAAGGACTTACGAGTCTGTCCTAGCACAAACAACCCATCGAGTCATCCCCAGTGAACCAGAAACTTGCAGAGCACCAAATGGCACAAATTTCATTGATCTTTGTCTCAATGCAGAAGACCAACGGAGGGAATCCTACCTTGGATTCCTCCCCAGTTTGCTCTGGGACACGCTTTGCAGGAGCAGCAGGTCCCTGGTAGGGGGCCAGAGGGTGAAGTACCTGGATCTGCTAGGGCCAGGTGCTGCAGCTGCTGCTGCTGCCTGTGAGTAGTTGACAGAGATGCACGTTTCTGGGAGCAGCTACACAAACACTGTGTTCTGTTCTTCCTGTCACACAGAAATTGTGGAGGGTCATTTAGCTAAAGTCGGACAGAATCTAAGTATAAAACGTTCACCCATGCGGATGTTTTGCCGCTGACAGGTTTGTGCCAAGCATACCAGTAGTGGGCAGTCTAAGTCCATTCTAGCATTCACCCAATGTCCAAGCACCTGCACCAAGGGGGGGAGAGTGGAAAGGTGTCCCCAACTGCTAGGGAAAGGCATTAATTTAGTTTTGTGCTTCTGATTTTAGGAAGCAGCAAAATTTCACCGTGGTCTCAGCACTGCTGTAGAAACGAGCACCAGAGTGGGGTCTGCAGGCCAGATAGGAGCTGGAAAGAAGGTTAAATGTAAGGAAAAAGGTAAAAGAGCTTTGATTTATTTCCTGAGACAGATGAGATCATTTCTTCCCTCCAAGTCACAGTCCTGGTCTCTTGTATTTTTCATGTTTCATTACAAGTGTTTGTAATTATATGAGTGGCTTTAGAGGCCAATTAAGCCTTCATTTGGAGGCTGCTCTGGGTGCTGGAAGCCCTCCATTAGCCTGGGCTTCTGCCAGCGAAAAACACTACATTGTCTTTAACAACTGCACCAGCTCCTATCTGCTTAATGTTGATTTTCCTATTAAGTTCAACTAATACTTTTCTAATTGTGTGAGCTGGGCCTGAAGCCAGGCTGGGTGGTTTTCACTGGCTGCTTCCTAGGCTGAATCAGAGATGAGCAAAATCCTCACAAACAATTCACTGTGCACATGTTCGGTCGCATCTAAACAGCGGCTCTTCTCCTTAAAAACTGACTCAAATTGCATTTGTGCCTCCTGTGTTGACTTCCCAAGACAAGTTCCACACAATCATGGGAAGTAGATGCTGGAGAACATACTCACTGGAGCACTGAAGGCCTGGGTGCTGCGCACAGTTTACACCATGAAGTACCTTAAGTGATGCCGTGGAAATCAAAGGCCAGGAATTATTCCATGGGTTATTTGAAGCAGGTAATACAGTGCAAACTGCCCAGGAGGAATTATTCCTTCCATGCAAACCAGCCCAGAGAAGGATTGCTAAGAGATTCAATGTGGGATGCCCCCAGAGAAATGCAAGCGACAAAAACCTTAAAGAAAAATGAGATTGTTGTATTTTAGCAGCAGATGGAGAGGCAACATCCCAACAAAATCTGTGTCACATTGTGCTGGCAGAATGAAGTTTGGATATCATATAATAGTCTTGCTGAGAAATAGGAACCATTACCAGCAGCTGACTGACAGCTATTGCTAAAGGAGACCCGAGGTATACACGTACAAAGTGTGCACTTCTCAAGCTTTTTCTCTCAGGCTGTGGTTCAAAAACACATATGATTGACCTTAATGAAATTTAAGCAAATGTGTAGATCCCTTGCTGCGTAGGGATGAAGCTAAGCACGTACAATGTCCCTCCTGCTTAAAGTGTTTGATACACAGAGATGAGAGTTTTAACAGCGCTGGACAACCAAACAAGTCATTATTGTAGAAGGTTTCCTGGTAGCATGAAGAAGCAAGAGGGAGCCAGGGCTGTTTCAGAGCAAAACTGAAAACGCTAATTGACTTTTACTCACTGGGAAGGAAGATATAGCATGACAAATGGCTTTGTGGTTTGAATCATTAGAGGCTAAAGAGAGAGCTGCTGGCTAATGGGACTCTACTGGGCAGAAATGGCTGTATTAGGATTGCTGTGAGCAATTTACAAGGTGTTTTTGTAGAACACAGGAGGAATCAGCAGGACCCCAGCTGACACCCCGTTGTCAGGAAGGAAGGAAAATGGTAAAGCAAGGAGACAGGGAAGGATCAGGGGGGAACTTGGTTGTCTTCCTCCCTGGGACAGACGGCACTTCATAGTTCTTCATGGGGAGGTCCAAGACAGCTCTGTCCATCCACGGAGCAGGTTCAGAGAGCAGATACAGTGTCAGGGTTCTGCGGGCATTATTTGCTCTTATTTGCACCAACCACCATCACCTGGGCCATGGACTAGGAGCTATATTTAAACTCAGGACATGGGCTTTAATCTTCTCCTGAGCTATCGTGTAGGTAGGTCTATCTTCAACCCCCTCCCCTGTCATTCCTGATAGGGCTCCCCAGTTGTCCCCTGCCTCAATCTGTCCCTGGAGCTGTGGATGGGCTGTTAGTAGCTCTCTGTGCTGCTTGCTCTGCCCAAGCCTTGTGGGATGGTGCCTCTCAGCTGAAGGAACAGTCTGGTCATCCTCAGCTCCTGGCCAGTCCTTTTGAGAGCAGGTCTGCTCCTGCTGCACCTGGACACATCACGTTTTGTAGGGGATTCTCTGGAGGAGGTGACTGGAAACATGATAAGCTGTAGAGGGGACATCAGACAAACTCTAGGAGGAAGGAGCTGTTTTCCTGTCTCGTCTCTTCTGAAGGACACATTTATTTGCTAAAATATTAAGATATGGGTCTGATGCTCTTTATTTCACATAGTACACATCAGCGTTTGTTCTAGCTGCTGGAAGAAGTGAGCTCAGAAATAATTCAAGGGTCAGTTTTCTAACATTAGATTGGAATTGGCTTTATTTACTTTTACAAACCTGGCCAAGGCTCAAGGCATTCTAATGTTATGTATTCTTCAGTAAACACAATTAACTGGGAACTCAGAAACGCTGATATCATCTTTTCCCTTGGGACTGGTCACTGTGAGCTGCTTTCTCCAGCCAGAAGATTGGATTATATTTCCCCAAGGTTGCAGAGTACCTGGAAATCTATTCAGCTCAAAAAAAAAAAAAAAAAAAAAAAAAAAAGGAGGAGGTCGGGAGGTGGGAACACAGGCATGAAGTGCTAGAGACAATGTCTTTTTTATGAATGGAATATCATACCTAAAATTTGCCCAATGTGCCTGGGCCAGCCTGATTTCTGCAGAGAGGCTTTGACAGCGAACTTCACAGTGTTTGCAACTGGAGAGTTACCTGACTGCTGGTAGGTTTGGTGATGCAGCCAAGTGTGGTTTACTGCAGCAGCAAGGCCTGGCACATGTGAAACGGTCTGGATTGCAAAGGGCATCTGCACCTTCCGTGTTGAAGACAGGTTGCCCAGAACCAGTGGGCTCCTGCTGTTTAAGAGCAAGTGGGTGTTTATTTCTGAGGCAGCCGGGCGGGATCCTTAGGAGCAAGATATGCAGAGTATCCTATATTTAACCAAAAATCCTGAATGTGGGTGTTGAAACTGGACTTTAGACTTCTGTTTTATCACCTCTTGAATAACCCCAAGCTGAAGGAATGAATGCAGAGAGCCTTATTATCTAGGGCCTTGCCTAGCTCCAAGGTGGAGAGAAACAAAGCACATTTGTGGTAGGACCTTTTCTAAGTGATTGTTACAAGCCCTTCCCCAGTTGATCCAGTCCAGTACTTCATGATCTTACAGCTAGAAAATCTTGTCTACCATCTAATCCTTCCTTGCTGTAATTCAGGACAAACATTTCTTGTCCTAACCAGCATGGACATGGTGAACAGTTCATCATCGTCGTCTTTGCAACTGCAGCCTTTTATGGACGTGGCATTTAGGTACTTCATGTATTATTAACCAGTGTCCTTTAGATCTGCTCACATCTAGATGGAACAATTTCTCATTCTTTCATCTTTCTTTATAGATTTTTGTTCTGGACTCTCTCCAGCTAGTCTACAGCCTTCCTGAAGAGCAATACCATCTTGGAACCTCTTGCTGAATATCTAAGGCAGAACATATTGATTATGCCGCATTAGCATGTGCAAGAGATTTGTGACAGAAATTAAGGTTGAGGTGAAGTCTGAATGGAAACGTGTGTGTAAACACCGGGATAAATAACTGAATGAGGATTAAAAGGATTAAAAGTACTGATAATGAAGAGCACCACTTCCAGGATCGTGTTCCTAGGATGCCATTCCTGGTTGTAAAACCAGAGAATGTATTTATGGCAGGACCAAAAGCCCTGTGCCCTGCCTGATAAGGTAGCACAGACAGGTGATAAGGTCTCATCGGCTGAAGACCTTACATCCTGCCCGGGGGACGACAATGAGCTTGCAGCATAACACATACCATTCCTTTTCCTGACAGGCCACCAGAAAAACAGACGTGTTATAACCAGAAGAAATAGATGATGGGCTGCACCCTGGCCTAGAATTTATGGAAGCTGAAGTTGGCATTTCTGAGGCAAAGACCCACTCCAGAACAGCTGATGACTTCATGTCACGTGTGGCTGATCTCATCCAGCCCCTTGGACACTCACGTTGCGGTGCTTGTGGGTAAGTGAGTGTGAGAGTCTGAGTAAAAAGTCTGTAAGAGAGGGATTTTGTGTACATAAAATCAACTGGTTGTTAAAGGTTTTGTTTAAAAACAACAACAACAAAACCACTATCACCTTTCCTGCAGCTGAACTGTATGAGCAGACTGTAGTTAACCACAAGTAGCTTTCTACAGCACCCAGAGGTCCTCTAACCTACACCTACTGTCCTAAATCACTCTCAGATCTGAAGAGTTTAGCCCATCTTGTTTGTAGCTAGAAGGATGCTGTTTATATCTTTAAGCTGACAAGCCTGTTTTCTGCACCTCCTGCATCTTTCTCAGCCTTCAGCAACTTTTTCCATCCCATTTCTCCAGCAGCACTGGGCTGCCTCAGTCTTTGCTGTTCTCCAGACTATCAATCCAGGTCTTTTTGTTGTTGTTGTTGTTGTTGTTTGTTTGATCTCTGCTGCTTCTCTCCTGCAGTCTGTCATCTTTCTTGTTGGTCTTGCAAGCCTTTCACTGCTGCTGCATCCCAGCTGCCTTGGTTTTCCTCCCCAGCTGTCACGATTTCCAAGCTACCTGCTGTCCCTTGCACTGCCCCTGTTGTCACTGCTTACTGAGGCTTTTGGCTGTGTAGTCCTAGTCCTGCTCCTCATTGTGTAGTGGTCCTAGACCGATGCCTTTTTTCCTCCTGGTAAAAACTTGATCAGTTTAGCCACGTCGTCCATTCTTCCTGCACTGACCTTCAGCAGACTGTGCATGGACAGCACGCTCTGCTCTTCCTCCCTTCAATCCCTGTGCTGGACTGCTCACATTGCCATTCTTTGTGCTTTTTCTCACTGCCATGCCTCTATTTACACTGCTTCTGAGCCCTGTATGTGGCTCAGCATTCAGCACTGCTTTTCCATGGCTGAATATTTGAAGATTCTGGACTGATTAGGAAGGGGATATGTCTCCACTCGAGCCATTTGGAGGTCTGGTCTGATGGGTTTGGTGCTGAACAAAGTGTTTGCTTCACTGAGTTGTAAACTCTGGGTAATTGGACCAGGTAGTTCATCCACAGAGGATGCTTGAGATAAATTGTTTCTGCACCAGTACTTTAACAGGTTTCTTGAAAACACATTAGCAGCTGGATAAACATCGGTTGAGAATAACTTCTATATCCCTGTATAATAACACTGGAGCATGTACTGCTGGTCAGTTTGGGGTTCAGGGAAGGTTACTGCTTTCTTGTGATATCAAGCAGATCTTGTTATGGACTGAAGGAACAGCTCATGAACAACTCTAGACTACACGAAAAGTAAACTGAAGAAAAAAATTGTTCCCCTCTTAGAGCTGTTTCCGTTCCTCTTCCAGCCTCTGCTGCACATTACCTTGTGTGACTCATGCAGAACAAAGACAAACTGCATTTTAGAGCTAATGTCTTTAAAATTTGAGCCCACTTTGGTCTCTGCTGCTGACAGAGTCCAGCCTGCCTCCCCTACTGGACTGATGGTTTCTGGACCAAGTGCACATATATTAGAGAGTTTAAAAAGCAGTAAAGCAGCACAGCAGGATTCAGCCTCTGTTATCCAGGAGCCCTATATAAAGGCACTCCGCAGCTGGATACAGGAAAGTGGAGAAAAACAGAAGCAAAAACCTCTCCTGTCAACACCAGATTTTATGCACTGGAGTAACTCTGTGAAGCTCCGTGCTGTCGTGTTGATGTACCCTGCCTGTGAAGGTACGTGATGTGGGTGTCATCTGCTGACAGTGCCTGCTCCGTCCTATTACGAGCATTGTGGTGTGAAGTCCCTTTGACAGCCCAACCCTGGGCATGTGGCACTGGGCAGCAGATACTAAACTGAAATACGATGACCCTAGGGAGTAAGATCTTCAGCAGGAGCAAGCTGAGCTTTTGTGAGATATGGTTTGAGCCACGCTTTCAGAGGTTATGGCACTGCTTGAGCAGGGGATGCCCTCGGTTGCAGTCCTTCCTCCGTGATGTTTTATGATAGGGGTGCAGCTGTCCTGCCAGCTGGCTGTGTCTCCTGGCTAACGTCCTTCATATCTAGTTGATCAGAGGCTGCTTCAAGAGATGCTCATTAACCCTCAAGGAGAAAAATCCTGTTGGAAGACAGTTTTGCTCGACACAGAAAGTGCCACAGCACACGGGGCAGCTGCAGCACAACAGCTCCACAGACCAATGAAAGCATGCCCAGGGTGTCGCTAGATTGCTGGAGCGCTGAGTCCCTCAGCATAACAAGTGTATGAACACACCGGTGATTAGCAGAGAAACCAGGCTCGGGGGCTTGTTTTGATTTCTGCTTCGGCCTTCCAATCTAACACACTTAATGCGCATCAGGGAACAGGGCGAGGAGACACTTTGTTCTCTTATCTTGCAAAGTCAATCAGTTGCATAATATGAATCACAGAGGCAACAGGAACGTGATGAAGTGCAGAGAAGGGAGACATCAGATGTTTTATTGTGGCTATGGGGGAGTGAGCCAGGCCTCCCTCTACCCAAGTTATTTTCCCCAAACTGCCTTTGATCCTGCTTTGCATCAGCTGCTTGTCACTCTGAAAGCAGCACAGACTGCAAGACAGCTTCTCTGGAGCCCCTATCTGTTAGAATAGGAGAGGTAAGCACCCCCAAAAGTCTCCAGAAGGATTCAGAGAGTTTCAATGAGCTGTTCCCTTTGCATTAGCCTCACAGTGGGGCAGGGGCTGCCTAGTGTCTGCACAGCACTGTGCACAGAGCAGCGTGATCAGACCCAGCGTGGGTGTGAGACAGGTAAGAGCACCAGATCGGGTGTCACCCTGCCCCTTGGATTCAAAGGGCAGAACTTGTGAGGGAAAATGACCTTTTTGTAAAGATAAGGCTGACGCTCAGAGCTCCTGCAGCTTAGGAGAGGTGTGTAGGCAGCTGGTGTGGTGTGGTGCAAGTCGGTTTGTTTCTGTGTTCCCCTTCTGAAAATGGGACACTGTGCAACCAGTAGCACCTGTGACACCATCTGAAGGACTGTGGGCACCAGGGATTCAGCTCATTTGGTAACCTGAGCTCTTGGCTGATTCCCCTTCCGAGGCTTCTGCTTTTCGTTTATCAAAAAGTGTTTAAAAATAGAACAAATCCATAGAGCTTTATTCGAAGCCTGAGCTGCTAATGAGCCCACATCAGAGGGGACAGGCCCTCCCCACAGGGCAGAAATTGCAACACCCTAGCTGAGGCTTAGCCTGAAAAGGCCATGCATGTTTTGGGCAGTGTCTGCCTCTGACAAGGAAAAAAATGCCTCTTTGTAGCCTCTCGATGATTTGGAAAATGGCAGACTGTCAGTCTGTTCTTTCCCAGCACAAGGCTTGCTGTGATGCCTTACCAGATGCTCTGTGCGTACCTGCTGGCAGCCGAGCCCCACGTATTTTGGTAGGAAGGGGGCCAGGGGGGTGAAGAACACGGGGTTGCAAGGTAAATAACAGGGAGGAGTGCTGAAAGGAGAAGGGACAGAAAGAAATCACTCTACCAAGAAGCCTCCCAGGCGTATGGCGCTGTCTTAGGCAATTTCCCTCTTTCCCTAACAAACAGCAAGCGCATTTACTGCTGGCAAGCTCAGCCCAGAGCTGCAGGAGCATGTAATGACTGCGAGGGGCTTCTGGGCTTTCTTGCTCCACTTTGTAAATTCATCTCTCATCCTTGTTATATTAGCGCTATTTTTAGCTGCTCTTAGTCAGAGAGAACAGAAGTGATTCTCCATTATGGATCTCAAGCAGGAGATAATAGAGACAGTTGGAGATGTTGCCGAGCAGAAGGCTGGTGCAGGAGGCCTGTGCCCAGCACAGCTCCTCCAGAGGTCCCACCACACTGCCCCAACGCCCCGGGGCACTGGCTTCAGCTCTGCAGCCTCCCTTGCAGGGCAGCAAGGCTGCTCAGCACGTGCACGTGCTCCCTCCGGACACAGCCGAGTCTCCCAGGAGATGCCTGGCTGTCAGACAGCATTCCCAAGGATCATCTTGTCCAGATGCCATGGGATGCATCCTCCTCCTTCCCACGGCTCATCTCTAGGGCTTCTCACATAGCCTCCTGCCCCCTCTGTACGTCACTGACCACTTTTCTCCCTCCTGCTCTCCTCCCTTCCAGCTCTCATGACCCCAGTCTTTCCCCTTTTGGGCAGCATGGCCAAAATGGTCCTGTTCCTCAGCGTGGCCTTACCTCCATAGCCACCCCAAGACATCTGTGCTCGTATGACAAAGGAGGGTCCCATATATACAGCTGGGGGTTGTGATGGGGTGAGGTAGGACGTGCCTACAGAATGGATATGGGTGCGGAGCACGGTGTGATTGTGGTGTGAGACTTTTTCAGTAAGAGAGGGAGAGAACTAGCAACGTCCAGGGAGGTTTTGCTGGTTTGGGGGCATCTGGTGCTTCTCCATAAAAAGGCTGAGTCTGTGTCTGATATCCTTTCCGTGTGGGGCTAGCCCTTGAAATTGGGCTGAGGATCATAATCTGATGTGAGAATTTTGGGGGCGAAGTTTAGCTGGACTGACTGGAACTGCAGCATTGTTTAAAAAAAATAAAAATAAAAAAGGCAAAAAACAAGGCAACACAATATGTCAGTGCTGCCCTCACCAGAGGCTTGCAATTTCCAGTGATGCACAAATAAGATAAACACTCCATGCTTACGGAATATTGAGCGCTTTGTACATGATAGCAGCCAATTTATGCCACAATAACGCTGAGCAGCACAACTCCCTTCGGAGCCATGCTGGTCTTCAGAGCTAGCTTGTCTCTGCAGCGATCAGAAGCAGTACCTTGGATCTGAACACACATGATCCAAGAGAATTTGGGTCCAAAATATACCTTCCTGGGTCTACCTCTGAGAATACCCAGGGCAGCATCTCCTTCGGCACTTGCATTATATCCTTGGTACCACAGGTCCCCTGTGGCTGGCAGTTTAAGGACGGCTTTGCCAGGTTCCTGTTGTGTAGTCCAGAGGGATATTGATCCCTGACAGTCCCAGCATGATTAGTCGGTTGTTATTTGTCTGCACTGCACCTTGCTTTACATGCAGAGCTTGATGCAGTCCCAGCAGGCCTCCTTCCCTGGCTTCCTCCCAAACCTGGGCAGCTCGGTGATGCCCCAGCCCTAGGGAAATACTCTGGGCTTGTCGCCTCCAGTCACTGGCACCGTGGCATCCTGCAGGAGTTTCTCTGGGGTGGCAGGGCATTGTTGGCACTCACACGTGCCTTAGTGCTGCCAAAGCCTCTGGTCCTGCACCCTCAGCTCCATTATTCCTCTGGACAAGGCCTGGCATTGACCCCGGTATCTGCAAGACGTGGGAGCTCTCCCCAGCAGTGGTGAAGCAGTGCAGGCACCAAGCAAGGGACAGAGGAAGCTTGTTTTAATATCTCTGGGCACGTGGACTGCTCTTGGCCACAAGTGCCAAGGCACTGCTGTGGAAACTGCATTTCTTCCTGGCATCTCTTAATTTATTTATATTATATGTTAATCACTCCATTTAGAGACCGTACCCTGTGGGAGTTTCTGAGCAATCCTGTGTTAGAAGAGCCAGTTATTGGTGCTAGAGGCATGATTCGAAACAGGTGCAAAGCCCCTATTTTTCTTCCTGTGGTTAAACTGATTTCCAGGTGAAGCACCAAAGTGCACGTGTGCCTTGGACGTCAGGTTGCAGGAGTCCTGCCAGCTGAGCCAGGAACTGCCATCCTTAGCATCCCGTCAGCGTGCAGAGCAGCAGATGGGCAAATGCTGCTTCAGAAGAGACAGAAAGATCTCAGCCACATGCATTCTGCTGAGAAGTTCAGAAGGACAAAGTGTAACAACAGGACCGTTGGTTTCTTCTTTGCAAAAAGCAGGCATTTCTAAATGATGAAGCATTAAATGTTGTCACTTAGCGAGGAGCCGTGAGCATCAGCTGCTGGGCACAGCTGAGCACCATGTGCCACAGGTTGTGGCACACAGCTCTGTCTCTGCTTTTTTTTTCTGTGGCACAGTGAGTTCAGGTCTGCTTGGATTTACAGCCTGCTGTAACACACATTTTGAACAGCAAGAGGTCCTGGCAAAGCAGAGCTCACTGGGCAGTGATTGTTTTCCAGTAGTCTTTGCTTGCCTGTTATGCACTGTACGCCTTTCTGTGCAGTCAGCCTCCTCAGCAAGTGACATTTTCCCAGCGTTGTAATTCCGCGGTTGTGCTACTCCGCGTGTTTACTACTTGTGATTTCATTCTGTCTGATTCACCTCCAAGCCGCAGGTCAAAGAACTCCAGGCTGGGATCAGCCCGTTTTTTTCAGTGCATTCTCCTTTGACCATTTCCTTTTTGTGATTTCTCAGCTCCCTGCCCGGCATGCCTCAGGGCCAGCGGATCCACTGAATACCTGGCACCTTCCAGAATTGCCCTCCAGGCTGGGGCCACATCAGGCTGGGCTTACAGTGCTTTTGTATGGATGCTCTTTCTCTGCTGCAGGTGCTTGTCCTTGCTTTTGTGTTTCTTTAGCCTGCAATCGTGGTGTTCTGCAACCCCACCCGCGGACTTGTCAGGCATCACCTTTTAAATAACCAGCATACCCTTGAGGCAGGCACTGACAGATGCTCCTTGCTTCCAAGCTGCCTTTTGTGAGCAAGCTCCCAGCATTAAACAACTAAACTGTGACCAGAGCAGTAAGCAACATGCTTTGGATGCTGAGCCATGACCCCACAGATAAAACGACCCCTGGGTTTTGCCCTCCTGAACAAAGCTGTAGCCTTTGTTCCCTGGCATGGGCCTTTGTGCCGTGGCAGCTCTAATCCTGCTCAGCTGCCACTGCAATTTCACATCTTTCACATCCTGTAACTTCACATCTTTTAGCAATCATCTAGGCAGAAGGTACCTCAGCCACATTTAAAAGTTGGGCTTCATAAAGCTGTGGAAAAGAAGTCCCTGCACAGCTGGGTTGCTAAGGCGCAGAAGGAGCGAGGAGCGTTTCAGCTGTGCACTGTACGTAAAGGAGTTGATGCTCTACATTTCTGACGCATCCACCCTCCTCCTGCCTCGCTTTCTGCCGCCTCCTCCCCGTACCTTAGGGCACTTTCAGGTGAAGTGGTCGGCCCACGAGTGAGGAGTACATAAACCACTGTCTTTTTAGCTCCTGTGCTGATATTGTCCATCTCTGCTCCTGTCTCGATAGGGGATTTCCCAGTAAGGATACAGCAAGTGTGTCCCTGCCTGGGGGCTGCACTAAGATTCTTGGAAGAATAGGCTGAAGAGCGCTCAGGACCAAAAATGGTCATTTTTAATACGTTTCAGCATAAAAGGAGACCGGAGGAAAGCCATCCTGTAAGAGGTGGTAAGCTATATCGTTATAGAGCTATTAACCTTTGGATTGGTGCAGGAACACTATTAGTATGGATGAGAGCAGGCTCATTTGAAAAGGAGGTGATATAATTGATACCAGCTAACATGATTTAATGGAAAAATAGGCTTTTTCCAACAAAGCTAATGATGCTTTTCAGAGGCACTTGTGGTGGTGAAAGATTTATAAATGAATCTGACTTGCTATCAATATTTGGGTTAAAATATCATAAAATCCATATTAAATGGACTAAAGTTGGGTAAATGAGACATTTCAAAGTGTTTTTAGTATTGGGAAAGCATCAGTGAATAGCCACATGTTGGCTGGGTTTGTGGTCCAGTGTTACTCAAAATGTTCTTAGTGATTAAGAGGGAATGTTTAAGGGGCTGTTAATCAAAATGGATGATGAGATAGAGATATGGGAAACTGGAAGGCAAATTACTCAAATTGGAGCTTTTTCTATTGTCTGATGTCCAGAAACAAGAACAATAGTCAGACAAAAAAAGCTATTTCATTAGCAAACCCAAACCAGGAGAAAAAAGTCCATTTGGGCTAAACAAAATTCTTCCTCTGATACAAGGTTAAATATTTTATTTTGATTTTTCTCGGCTTTCTTAGTGTAGTAACATAAGTAGGCAACCCAAAAGCTGAGGGTTGAAGCCAAAACACAAAGGATCAGGAATTTGCAGGCACTTAGAAGTGACAAAAATCTGGTAATGTAGATGCATAGGCAAGTAGAAAATACCTGAGAGTATGGGAAAATTGTCTGAGTTATGTTGTAGAAATTATGTGAAAATGGGGTTAGGTGATCTGCTTCTTGAATACGCTAGCATCCACAGAGCATCACTTCAGAGAGGAGCAGGCTCGGCAAGGAACTGCAACAATAAATCGAAGCTGCTTTGCCTTTACAGTTCATCTTCACCTTAGACAAGGAAAGCCAAAAGGTGACCGGGTCAGGCTGGAGAGCCATACACATGCCTGCAGCAGCTCTGTGTGTGTGAGCAGCGAGCCGCCCGTGTGGCAGCACGGTGAGTCAGCCACCCCTGGTGCCAGGGCTAATTTGGGAACAGACGCTTTCCCTTCAGAGCCTGCCTCTGGGCCTGTTGCAAGGTTCGTGGCACTGGCCATGCGTGAAGTCAGGCAGCGCGTTGCAGAGACATGGGAAAGAATTATTTCCTCCCTGCACTGTGGAATACCATTTCTGGGAATCCCTCTGCAGGCCAGGGGACACAGTGGAAACAAATTTGGCCTTTATGTGCCTCTTCTACAGGTCAGGCCACAGCAGAGCCCCAGGACAGGACATACGGCTGCCTGCAGGGCCATGCACAGACATGTGCTGATTCATCCCAACTCAGACCCAAACGTGAAGACCCCAAATGCCCAGGGAAGAAGGCAGCAGCAGCAGCAGAGGCTCTGTATGGCAGCACATCCTCACAACACCCATGTCATGCCCTTCTCCAATTCCAGTGACACAAGGCGGCCGCCACCCCTGCGTGCTCCTCCAGCCCACAGCGTGCTGCTCTGAGAGGGGAAGGGGCCGAGGTGGGAAAGCCTTGTGCTGTCTGGAGGGCAACAGCCTGCAGTAGCTTGTCTCTGGGCAATGACCACCGAAATAGCACTCCTCATGCTCCCTGCCTCCTCCCACGGCCGGCGGCTGTGAGCCGAGGGCCGGATCCCACACGCGCTTGTGCACGGGGGCGGGCGAGCATGTGTGTGAACTGTTCCCTAGCAATGGGGATGAGGGGGAAAGCTCTGTTTAATGTCTCTGTCTCTAGCTGCATCTCCCAGGCCACTGTGAGGAATTTCTTGGCATTTACTTCATGCTCTTCAGTTTGGTTCCCTCTTTCGACTGCGTGATGTTTCAAGGCCGCAGCGGTATTTGTCAGGGATGTATTGGCTGGGGTGCCCCCCACCCCCAGCCTTGCACACCCCCAGCCCATCCTCACTGCTGATTTCTCCATAATTCTCTGCCCACAGGTGAATTGAGCCAGACATAAGCACTGGCCTGAGCTGCTGCTTTCCTAACTTGCAGGGAAACGTTTTTGGTGTTAAATACAGCCCTGTCAGTGCCCTGGGAGAAAAGACGTGCGTGTGGAGGGTAGGAATAAGAGATGGAAGGGGCTATTTTTCACTGGGTACCAGCTGGAGTGGCTAAGATGATATTAAACTGCAACAGCTGGGGAACACAGCTTAGAGGAGAAGCAGTATACAAACCCAAACTCCTCACAGGGGGAATGGGCCGAACAAATGTGTGTTGATGAACTGGAAAAGTCAAAATTTCAAACACTGCAGTTCTGGGAGTCTGTATACCAAGTCCTGGGAGGATGGTTTTGATTGCAAATTGCTTAATTCTTAATTGCTGTCCATTGAGAGAGCAGTGTTAGAAAATTCTTATTATTCTCACAGCCTTCTCACACAGAAATGAGGGTATCCAGCAGGTGAGTTCATGTTGACAACACCATCAGTCCTTTGAATGTCAGTAGAACTGCACAGCCAAGGTACTTACAATCCACAGAGAAGGGTGAGATTCCAAAATTCCTGAGCACACCAAATTGCAGAGAAAATGCAGAATTTCTGTGTTCTGCACACGTTCCCTGTTCTAGCAAGCAAGCAGCCTGCTGGCAGCTTCCTGAGCCAGAAGCTAAAGTCTCATGCCAACAGCAGTAGTATCTTACAAGTGTGAGATAAAAAACAGTTAATTATTTAATTTGCTTAATTAATTAAGAATTTTCTCCTTGGCTATATTCTGCTCTTTGGTGTCTCTTCTCCCCAAACAGGAGACATCAGAGAGCTTTGGCACCAACTCTGGCAGCGTTCAGTCGCTTCCTACAGATCCATTCAGATCAGGTTTTACAGTGCTTTGCCCTAGAGCTAACTTTTAGTCCAAAGAGTGCAGGAACTGCAAACCCCAGGACTAGCAACCAGATGGTCACATTAGTACAAAAGCAGTTTAAAGTTTATTAGAGCATTGCCTTTCGGCACAGTTAATGAACTGAGGGGATGCAGTATGCCAAGGCAGGTAAACTCGTCCAGCATTTGGGTCTTCCATGCTGCTGGCTGTAGGCACGGGAGAGAAAAACTCACCTTAAATCTTTTGCAGGTTACAGGCAAAGTATTTAAAGATTTCTGGAAAGAGGGATCCCAACAGTGGGTAACATGGGCAGACAGCCTGCTGCTAAACTGAAGTTTCTTTGTTTTACATCAGGAGCAGACTTTGTGCATGATGGTGCATGATACCCTCTTATGATGGTACAGGCTGTGCTGAGCAGCAACTCAATAAATACCAGCCAATTCCCTCTCTTCAGAGGAGTGCTTTCAGCCTGCATCTGCCTTCTGCGCCCTGCTAGGACTGAGGATAAGCGGCATAGCTGGAGTCACTCTGCTCTCCTTTGGGACTAACGAGAGTCAGGCAGTGCAGTCACCACCAAACATCCCCATAACCAAGTGTTTCATGGGTTCATCCATTAGCGCATAGTAGCCTCAACACTGCCAGAAAGCCCTCTCTGAGGAGACACCATTATTCCTATTGTTTTAATGAATCATCTTCCCTTGGGTACCCAGATACTCCCAAGTACCTAGGCCTGGCTTTGGATTAGGGGCAAATGGAGAAGTAAAGCACTAGTGGTACCCATGGATGTAAGGCAGTCATGTTCTTAACTTCCCATCTTTTCTTCCTGCATGTGTGTGAGCTGTCCTTACATATAAATGTGCTGGGACACGCTAACTCATTTTGCATTTCAGTAGTGATGTGCCCCGCAGACCTTTCCTTTCAGCCTCACCAACGGCACATATCCCCATGCCTCTAGACCAGATTGGACAGCTTCATCTGCCTGGGTAGTTCCCTGGTGAATTTACATTCCTGTTTCCTTGGAGCCCCAGTTTCTGTATTTGTTGAGACTATGCGAACATTTTGTGCTTAAAATACTTGCCCCTTATTTTCCCTAGGTTGATTTAAATAGGAAAATGAAAAGAGGAGCTGACAAAGCTCACCACATTTCTCAGAACTGATTCTCTGACCCTTTTCACTGTCTGTGCCCCTCTGAAATCTCCCCAACCTTTCATCTGCACCATTCCACCTTTTGCAATAGGGGAAAGCCCCTGGAGCTTTTTCCATCCTTTTAAAAGAATCCACCTCTGCAGCCAGACACCGAGCTTCATTTCTGGTAAGGTTTTCAGTCCCACTCAGCCCTTTGTCTCAGCTTATACGTCAGCCTCTTCCTCTTGGGTGGGCAGAAAGGGGACGGTTGCTGCTGCTGTGCTGGCTGCTGACTGGGTCACCGAGTGCTGCTGGGCTGGCTGGGCTAGGCTATAAAACACAGCAGAGCTGGAGCAGCTGGCTCAGAGAGCAGACTGAATCCCGCAGCCAGCAAAGGACCTGCACGCAGCCTCTGCGTTGTTATTTTTCCCTGGAATACAGAACCGACCTTGGGAGCAAGATGTGCAAGGGACTCGCTGCGCTGCCAGCCACTTGCTTAAAAAGGTACCGTTTATTTTGGGGACTGTGTTGTGGGCTCATTTGTCTGGCAATACAGGGGTTTATGCACGTCGTGTCTGAAAAAGAAGTGGCAGATTTGGCTCTGAATCTTTTGCAAGATTAGATACAAATGTTTGTTTGCAAGTTTCTTCTGTTAGTCAGAACCAGAATCGCATAAAGGTTTTGTAGCGAACAATGGGGACTCTAAACCCGTCCTCCCTATCAGCAAACCAAGCAGCTCACAGCACTGCCACAGCTTGATATTCCTGTCAGCTGCTTCTGCTGCAAGCTTTGCACCCCTTTCTCCTTTGAACCCTTTTTCTCTGGTGAATTTTCTTGTCTTGATTTCTGTGAGGGGGAAGCGAGGCAGACAAGATTCAACAAAAACCGAGGGTCATCCCTCAAAACCCAGCCCAAATGCAGAAGGCAAGCGTGGCAGGACCAGGCAGCGCGGGGCTGGTGTGGGGTCAGGCTGTACCCCCACAAACATGACTTGGGCTCAGTGTGGGGCTATGCCCCACAGTGTGTGGCACCATCCAGGCATCTCCGTGCTGGCAGAGCCGTCTGACAGCAAGCTCCTCGGGCTTCTTCCCAGGCGCTGAGCAATCTTGGAGGGCCGGGAAGGTACAAGCTGAGATTCACCCTGCGCTCATCGGGGGGAAAAAGCTTCCCGTGGTGGCTTTGAAAACAAACCATACCAACACCCTTCTTCCCAAGTTTGAAGGAAATGTTGACAGGGAAAAAAAAATTGCAAAAATGTAAAGAAACGAAGTGCACATCCTTTATCCACCTCTGTCCAGGAATCCCCAGAGAATCTCCATGTCTTAGAAAGCTGCAGGACGTGCTGCAGGCAGCGGTGCCTTGTTTCCTTCTGCTGCCTCCTTCCCACAGACCAGAGGGGTCCGATTCTGGGGGTGCCCTGAAAGGCAGCGCATCGGGCAGCGCCGAGCATCCCGTTACTGCCAGAGGTGCCGGGGTGTTTGCCCTGATTGCTCTTCTCCACGGAAGAAGTTATGAGTTTCTTCCACTCTCAGCCTGCGCCATAGAAAGAGGGCTGACTGCTCACGCTGCTAAGACAGCATTTATGAGCAGGAGCAGGCAGTGAGATAAGATAGGGCCGGGAATGCTGACAGTGCCCTGACTGGCAGGCCGAGCAGCTACTGCAGCTCAGCCCCACAGCACGTTCCCCTGCTCTTTTCTAGGCTCTGATCTGAGCAGGAGGAGGAAAATTTCCTGCTTCTGCTATCATTACACCTTGAGGCAAGCCAGGGCGTGTGCCCCTCAGCAAGCAAGGCTGGTTTACCTACGCCCTCATCCTTAGACTGAATGGAAATCCAGAGAGATGCTGAAGGCAATCCCAGCTGCATATTTAGGTTGTGCACTCAGCCAACACTTGTCCTGGGCACGCCGAATAGCAGAATAAAATTAAGCTCACATCCTTGTAGGAGCTTGCTGTAGGGCAAGGGAGCAACTTGCAGTCAGCGTGGGCTGGTTGTGGCGAAGCTCCTGGCTCACCCCTGGTCTCAGCACTGATCCTGCCCCTGGCTCTTTGCTTCCTTCCCTTCCCTCCGAGTCACACTGGCTGCCTGGTGGGGTGGCAAGGAGGGAGATAACAAGGGCTGCAGGGAAGGATCAGTAAGCATTTAAGAACCAGACACCGGCTAGCTGGGCAAATCAATTCAGGGAGAAGTGTGTGACACATTTACCCAGCAGCAATACCTTCCTATCACAATGTTTTACCTGAACAGCAGTAAACCAGCAGCTCCTCCGCCTTTGCCAGACCTCCCTCCAGGCTGACGACCTTCTCAGCAATAAGCTTGTGCTGTTGAAGGTGGCAAATGAACTCCCTGACTTTGCTGTATTTGTTTAGCACTGAAATATGCACTGTGAGGAGTGAGAAGTCAGGGCTGTGACCTGCGTTTGTGTGACCGAACAATGCTGAACAAGCGAGCTGCGGGCGAGGAGGCTGCAGAGGGAGTTGTAATCCATTACCTTCACTTCATGGCATTCCTGAATTGTTTCTTTCAGTGCCAAAGACATGAAGCATCGCCTGGGTGTCCTGCTGCAGAAGTCAGACTCCTGTGACTACAGCTCTTCCCAGGGCAAGAAGGAGAAAGTGTCTCCGAGCCAGAGGTAAGAGCAGATGCTGCCTTGCAGCTAAGCAAAGGCTGGCTGCAATGTGGTGTTTACTCCCGCACTGAGCTGAACTCATTTGCATTTCTACTGCTGCTTTTTATTACCTCCCAAATGCCTCTGTGTTTGAATCCAGCCTGTCAGTAGTCCTCAAGTACTGATAGTCCCCTTCCAAGGAGAAGGTGGGACTGGAGACTGGAGAGGTTTCTTTCTGCCAGCATTTCTGATTCAGGATGCACGCGCACATTGAAAGGCTCCTGCAGTCTCCTGCACAGGGCAATAAGACCATCCCAAGACCCAGTATGGCTTGATACATTTCAGTATCAGACACGCTGGTTCTTTGAGTTGGATTTGTGTAATGGTCACACAGAAATATCGGCACAGAAAACAGACCTGCCAGCTATCACAGCTCTCACGGAGCTGCAAGGAGATGTCCTTTGCAAGGAGGCCTCCAAAGGCCAAGATATGCTCTTGGAATAGATCAGCCCTAGGATATGCTGGTATGATGAGCGGAACAAACACGGGAAGTGCAAACATGGTTTATATTTCCCAGGTTCTTCCCTTCCGTGTATCTAGTGCTTCTCTGACAGGTTAAAGAAATCAGCTCTTTGGAGTTCACTGATAGGACCTGTAAATGTGATCCCAGGTCCATGCCTGAGCGGCAGATGCAGCCAGTCATAAAATAATCGTAAAGTCAACAATTTTTACAGGAAAATTCCCTTCCAGACCATGGCTGGTGAGGGAGATTGCAAACTGGGATTTCTGTAGGTTGGATCTGAGATCCTACAAAAGGAGGTCTACAAGAAATATTTGTCAGGGAGTGTAGTGACAGGACAAGGGGTAATGTTTTTAAACCATTTATAATTCTTTGTGTTTCTCTCTTTGTGTCCTGATAGGGTTAGCCAAGAGGAAGTCAAAAAGTGGGCAGAGTCTTTGGAAAACTTGATCCATCATGACAGTAAGTAAAGCGTGTGCTTCTGCTGGGGATGTTGAGTGTTTTGCCTGCAGTGTGCTTTGCAGTCCCCGGGGGAAGCATGGGATTTTGCCTTTTGTCTTTTAGCAGCGCACACAGTGGCTCCTTTGGGAAGGGCGGTGATCTGTTTCTCAGATCCAAGGGACGATCCTGCTGTATCATGAGTGGGGCTTTGGCCTGCTGCTGAGCAGTCCCTTTCGTGAGGGCAACTGTTTTAGCCCTGTGCAAGCCTATTTTAGGAGCGGCAAGACTGCAGCACGCAGTTAACACTGGGTTAAACAAGAGCCAAAAAGTGGAGAAACTTCTTGCAAGCTGAGCCCATGGGAGACTTTATCTTCTTGTTGGTCCCAGACTACACCGATGCCCTTGAGGTTTCCCTCACACCGTTCCCATGGCCCGAGAGCCTGCAGCGTGTGCTAGCTGTCTCCTCGGGGCCCGCTGGGAACACACAGCTTGCTTGCGTTGTCCTGGCTGAGCCCCTGGAGGTCACGGTGTGGGAGGCAGCTGAGGACCCATGTGTGACATCCCTGTGGGGTCTGCATGAATCCCGGCCTCCTTTGGCTTGCATGAGCTATTGCTGCGGAGGCAAGGGGCTATTGCCAGCTGCCAGGGGCAGGGGACTTGTTCATTCAGCTCTGGAAAGGAGAATCCAGACTTGCTGTTTGCCGAGGCTCTGGGTTTCACAGGTGTGACTAATTCTCTTCCCTGTTTTGTTTTTCCTCTAAATGATCTGTAGGAGGACTGGCTGCCTTCCGTGCTTTTCTCAAATCTGAGTACAGTGAGGAAAACATCGATTTCTGGGTCAGTTGTGAGGAGTACAAGAAAACCAAGTCGCCAGCCAAGCTCAACCCCAAAGCCAGGAAGATCTATGACGAATTCATCTCTGTGCAGGCAACAAAAGAGGTGTGTACACAGAACATCGCTTGGGCATAGGTATCACTCTAAATCCTGAAACAGGCCAGAAGCACAGGGAAGTAGAAGTTTGGTAGTGTCACAGGAGTTGAAGGGTGCTGCTTAGCAAGTAAACGGTGTCATTTTTATTGCCTTAATGTTTAACTTGGATAGAGAGGAAGTGTGTTTGATGACGTGGCCACCCCACATGCACACTCGAATGGGAGAAGCCCAAGAGGACTGTGATTGCCAGTGTTCCAGCTGCTCCCACGAAATTGCTTGAGTTTTCTGTCTGGCTGCACCCCAGAGGAACATGTGTCAGTCTGCACTGACAGCTCGTCTGGCAGCAGAGATGCGTTGGTATCCAGCTGCACAGATTCTGTGAAGGCTGCAGGGTGTCTGTCAGACAGTCATTTCAGACCACTGCCCATCAAGGACAGATTAAGCACATTTGGTGGAGTTGGGAGGCACTTGGATTTTCCCTTATAATTTCTAACAATTTCTGGGACAGGTTCCATTTATGCTGTCCCTTTGGCCCACACAGGTGAACCTGGATTCATGCACAAGGGAGAAAACGAGCCACAATATGCTGGAGCCAACGCTTTCCTGTTTTGATGAGGCTCAGAGAAAAATATTCACCCTCATGGAGAAGGATTCGTACCGCCGTTTCCTCAAGTCCCCCTACTACCTGGACTTGGTCAGCCCACCTGGTGCTGGCTGCGGGCCTGAAAGCTGCCAAAGAACCCACGCTCACTCCTTAGACTGCAACTCCAACATCATCTCTCAGTGTGCCTGAACCTGCAGCAAGGCCAGGAGCAGGCTGGGCAGGCAAGGAAATACTTGGCAGCAAAAGCATTCATTGGCATGAAGCAACAGAGCTGTCTTCAGTAGCTGTCTAACGTCCCAGTTGTGTCCCATGTCATGCAACAGCCAGCATTTGTAACCCAAGCCAGGCTCAGTTTGTGTAGCAAACCCTCCTCTGACTCCACCTGCGTAGGAGCCCTGGGGATTGATGTGAAAGCTGGGCGAAATCATCGCGTGCCCGCGGTGTCTGACGAGCACCAAGCCCGGGAGGGCAGGAGCAGTAGGGAAGGGAAGGGAAGGGGCAGACACTTTTGAGCCCAGCACTGACCACAAAGGGACCAGTCCTGCCAGGCTGCAGTGCGACACCTAGCAGGGGGCAGGGGAAGCCAAGGGAAGTGGCAGGGACTGAGATCTCCCCTTTCTAACCAGCAGCAGCTTCAGTGAAAAAGACTTGGTCTGGTCCTTAGCTGTTCATATAGCTCCCAGATATTTCGGCTTTCAGTAGTATCTGCTCAGAGCTCGGGCTGTGCTGCTTTACAGCGATCAGACGTGCGAGAAGCTCCTACTCCTTCTTGGAGACCAGAACTTTTCAGACTAGCAGACAGCCTGCTGTGGTCATTACAGCCCAAACTGCATGAAAGCTCTTCCCCTCAGCTGCTTTTCTCTCTGTAGCATCTAGTTGCAGCTGGCCAAGGATCTTTTCTAGGGCTGTACAGAGCTATTATTTTACAGGCAGTTCATTATTTCAAGCATATTTATATCCGTCGTGCTCCCAGACTAAGAACACCATCCTGATACCGTAGCTGAGCAGAACAGGAACAGGTTCCTTTTCCATCTGAGTTCAGGTTTGCCTGCCCTGACTTGTATGAAGCAGTTTGTGATGGGATAGGACCACTACCACAACAGCGGAGGAGGAAAGGCCCTGCTTGGGAGTATTTCAGAAAAAATAAATAAATAAAATGTTACGTATTTGAGTTTGTGATTGAGTAATTGCATTACTCAATTTGTCCTGAAGGTGGTAGGAGGAATACGCTGGCCTTGTTACTGCTCCTGGGTTGGCGATCGTGCTCTCCCCTTGGCCTTTCTCTAGCTGGAAATTGCTTCTCTGACAGCCGCGTGTTCCTTGCTCTGCATCCCAGTCTAGAGATCTGTTCCCACACTGGGGTTTTGGTACAGCAGGGGAGGGCTGTGGTTCTCCAGTAGGTGCTCTGAGGTCCACAAAGAAGCGTCTCTTCTAACATTTGCTTTATTTTGTATTTATTAGTGTGCTGACACATACCACCCTGCATGTTCAGCTGCAAGATGGAGAGGCTTGCTAAAACTCTGAACATAGCTGAGCATGTGGCTATGTTTTATTTTCCCCTGGTACTGGGAACTCTTGATAACTTGCCAAGATGTATTGATATTTAAATAACGATGAACACATTCTAAATAAAAAACGTTTGCATTAGTCTCTTCTAAAGTGCCATTGTGTGAACCAAGGACTGCGTGGTGATGCAATTCATTGACTAAGGTTCCTCTAAAATTAGTCTTTTGTAACTGCTTTCACTCAGATTGTTTTAAATCACGGGATGGTGAAACAGCCATTATACCCCCCAGCTGTGCTCTTCTGCAGAGGAACCCACCCCTCAGCCCTGCGAGCCTGGGGCTGTGGGGATCCTGGTCTTTTTGGGGTCCATGCTGTGCCTGGCGGGGAGCAACCATCCTCACCAAGGGGCTGGGGTGGGCACGGGGCCACCCCAAAGCCAGCTGTGGAAGGGGGAACCCCAAGGAGCACCTCCTTGCTGCAAACCCCCAGTGTCCTGCGTGAGTGACCGCAGCTGGGGAGAGCCTCTCCCTTTCCCCAGGTGCACCCGCTGCCTGCAGCAGGCCCAGCTGCCCCTCAGACAAATGTTTTCCCCATCACAGCTCCAGAGGAAAACACATTTCAGCTCAGGGCTTGACCTAGCCTTGGGAGCAAATCCTCCAAGTGCAGAGCTGCTGCCTGAAGGTGACGTGGCTGAGGGTGAGCAGGCTGCCCAGGCTGTGCAGGCATCAGGGGGTTTCCTCCAGGCCAGTCTCCTGGGGTGATATTTTTATTCCTTTTTCCAGTTTCTTGGGAAACTGCCACATCTGCTGCTGCCAAAGCTCTCAGAGGACTTTGCTGCTTGCCAGGGCTTTTGGGAACAACTTTTGGGAGTGCTCTGTGGAAAGTAAGGACATGCTGCCCCTTCGGTGCAAAGAGAAAAAAAAATAGTCCATCGAGACGGTAGCAGAAATACATGTTTATATGTGGATTACTGAGTGGTACAAAAACGTGGGTTAACACAACCAGTTCCTCAGTGCCCACCAGCACCCGGCATCACTGCTCGGGAGACCTCTCTGGTGGGAATCACACAGAGACCATCACCCTGAGACAGCTGCTCGGACGTGTAAGGAGTCGATCCGTTCCCACCTTGGTCCCATCTTTGGATGGGGCACTTGGCACGCTCCAGCCAGGGAGCCCAAGCCCGTGACCAGGGGCTGGGACGAGCCCTGGGACACCCCCAGCCCCCCGTGGGCCCAGTTGCCAAATTAGCCAGGGCGCACGCAGCAAGCAGTGCCCCGGCATTAACCCGAGCAGCCCCGGGCTGCAGTGTGGGGTTGTCTTGCCCCACAGCAGAGGGGGGTCCCCGGGCACCCCGCGTGCCTCGGAGAGCACAAGGCCTGCTCGGTGTGCCAGTGCCAGGGCTGCTGGTGGTCTGAGAGCACGGGGCGACTTCTGAGGGTGTCTGGGAGGACGTGCCTCTGTTGGCATCGGGGTGGGTGGCCAAGGCTTCCCTTGGTGGTGCCGGGGGCCGTGCTAAATCCTCTCACACTCATCCCTCAAATCCCAAGTGCTGCATGCAAAAACTCTGCATCTGGGCTCACTGATTCACTGGGGAGCTGGCTGCCAACGTTAAGAGTACACAAATACATGTGTGTGTGTATACTTCTGTATGTCTGCAACGGTATGGATGTATCGTGTCATGTGCATCGTGCTCGTATATATGCCAAACTTGGTAAGAGTAAGAGTGACAAAATACATGAAGTATTTGCTACCAGAGATATGATGGTTGGTATTAGCCCACCTAAATGCTTCTGGGCCTGCAGAAAGCTCGGCTGTGCGGTACAGGCATTGCTGCATTTCCGAGCGAGCGTGCCCAGCAATTAGCCAAACGACCCTTCTACACAAACACAACTTCACAAGAGCTCCACAACACTCTGGGGGGCACGTTTCATGGCCACCCAGTCACTTCCTACACCTGTTAAATCACCCCTAAAGCAGGTTTCCGATGGTTTCAGCAGAAGTCAAGCTGGGGTGGGATTCCCAGCGGAGCAGTTTCACCTCTCTGGCCTCCAGCTTTCTTTTCAGCACGTACGTACCTGGTGCCACCTCCCTGCCCCGCGTGGAGCTGCTGCAGCCGGTGACATCCCAGGTTTTCATCCAGCAGAATCCAAATCTCGACAGCGTCGGTGTTCGACTGCAAAACGTGTGAGGGCATCTGGAAATAGCTGCCAAAGCGTCAATGAAAATGAAAGGTCTGGGTCTGTCTGCAGGGAAGCCTGCTCGGTTCCGCCTTGCTGTGAGCAGCACCATGAGCAGGCAGAGTAAGCGTGCCGAACCCGCTTGTCATGGCACCACATCCTGGAGACATTCAGGTGGTGGTGGGGATGCCCTGCGTGACCAGGGCTGCCCGAGCCCTCCTGCCCCGCTTCTGCTCTCCACACACCCTTCTGGGGTGATCCCACACCTCTGGGGGGCAGCTGAAGCTGAAGCTGCCCCCAGGAGGTGCCCACCAGCCTCGTGCCCTGCTGCTCCGCTCCGACTTCCCCGCCAGGGCACTCGACAGCAGAAAGAAGCCACCGCCGTGAGCACGCTTGTGGTCGCCTTCATCTCTCCCTTGCCTCCCCATCCCTGCCTGGGAAACGCAGCCCCCATCCTGCGGTGTTTTCATTCCTCGCTGCAGTGACCGCATGCAAATATTTGGGGCTGGTGGGGCTTTGAGCCGATTCTGAAAGCCTCGAAGAGGCTGCGTGGAGCCTCGTGATGAAGTTTAGAGGTCTGGGCCTGGTCCGAGCTGCTAGCAAGGAGCATGACCGCTCACTCGTGGCCGATCCCTGGCTGTGTGCTCCTCACACTCAGATGCTGCAGCAAGAAACCATCGTGGGGATGAGACCTCCAGGCCCCAGGAACAGGGCTCAGCATATCTGGTCAGAGAACTTGCCCATTTGGGGACGAGTGAGGCCTCGGTGGCCTTTTGCACTTGCCTTTGCCCCATCATCAGATGGCATTTGTTGTTGTAGCACACAGCGGGCTGCATTTGGATTGCTTGAAAAGATGTGGTCTTTTCACGAGACTGCCGTATGGAAACACCTGCCCTGGGCAGAGAGGGGGAGACAGAAGAGAGAAGCAGGCTACACAAACTCAGCAGAGTTTGCCGTCTGTTCAAGAAGACAGGGTTTTATTTTTTTATATATTTCCAATGACATTTTTGGCTTTGGCTTTGCTGTTTGCTTTTTTTTTCCTTTTTTTTTTTTTTTTTTCCCCCTGGAATTGGCTCTGACCAGTGTCGCTCAGCAGCTTTCTTCTCCCCCAGCATGACTTTCTCCCCTCTCACCGGCGCCCCTGGTTTGGGTTTGTGCAGAAGGATGGCTTTGGCGTGCCTACTGCGGAGAGAAGCTACCGGAGCGGGAAGCGGCTACAGCAGCATCTCCAAAGGTGCCACCCGAGCATGGCACCGGCCACCACGGTGGCGTGGCTCCAGGCACCGGGAGCACAGGTGGGGACTACGAGCTCGGTACGGAAGGCAAGCGGGCAGGAGGGCTGCGTTGCTAAACAGTCCCGGTGTTCTGAACGAGTCGATCGTGCTTCATCCTCTGCGCTGCCTCCAGCGGGGAGCAGACGGGCTGCCTCGCACACGGCCACCTCTGCCCTGCTGAGCAGCCCCGGGGGCTCCTGCTAGCTGCTCTTCTGCAGGGGAGGACGGAGGCTGTGGGAGATATCGGGCCTTCCGAGCGTCCAAAGCACTGGGGCAGGTGTTTAGCAACACTCCTGGGTGCTCCTGCAGGGTGGCGTCAGGAAAGCAAAGCGGCTGCGGGAGGAGAAGGTGCTGAGCCAGAAGCAGTAGGGCCGCCCGCAGGGAGCGCCTCGCACAGCCAGGCCGCGTTGCTACTTGATGAGCTCCTGATAAAACTCCGACCGCACGAATCTGGGCAGGGAGTCTTTCTCCATCAGGGCAAAGATCCTCTTCTGGGCCATGTCGAAGCTGCTCGGCGACGGCTCCACCAGGTTCTTCATGGTCATGGCCTTGGTGAAGTGGTCGATGTTCACCTGTGAGGGGAGCGTGACAGCATCATCCCCAAAACCCCTCATCCCCACCAGCACCATCCACCCCCTGGTGTTCAGCCACCGACCTCTTTGGGCGCCTCGGTCTGGATGAACTCCTCGTAGATCCTCTTAGCTTTCTCTGCCATCTTCACGGGGGACTTGGTCCTCTTGTAGTCCTCGCAGGCCACCCAGAACTCGGCGTTCTCCTCGCTGAACTCGGAGCGCAGGAAGCTGCGGAAGCTGGCGAGCCCGTCTGCGGGGGGCCGGGCACCGCTGAGCACCGGGGGGGTCCCAAGACCCCGCTGAGCCCCCGGGGGGACCCTAGGCATGAGGGGATGTGGCCACGGGAGGGGGGAGACTTACAGGGGTTTTGCAGGAGCTTCTCCAGGGAGTCACGCCACTGCAGAGCCTCCTCCGGGGATGGCCTGGAGGGAGTAAAGAAAGCCCGGGTAGAGGGGCTCGCCATGTGGTGGGCCCCTCATTCCCTTAAAAAAAAGGGAGGGAGGGAGGGATGGAGGGAAGGGGTTTGGAGGCTGCAGAAATGGGGTGGTGGGTCACTAGGAGCTCTGATGCTCCATTTAGGGACAATGAGGTGGGGTGACAGTGAGTCGGGGCAGAGGGATGGTGTAAGAGCTGCTGGGGCAGTGGCTCAGATGCCCAGGCTCGTGGGGAGGCTGGGCTGGGGGTACCTGGGTGAGGCTGTTGCCGACATGCAGGATACTGTTCTGCTTTTAGATTTAAGCTATTTTTTTTTTAAGGCTTGCTTTGCCTCCCGACACACTTCTCCATCCCTCAAACTGCTAACCCTGCAGAACCAACCATCAGCCTCTCCAGCGGCTCCTCTGCTTAGCCATGTTATAACCGTGGGATGCTGGAGAGCAGGGGCTCGGGGTGCGAGCAGCAAGGTGGGAACAGCCTCAGCGTGCCCTGGGGCCGTGCCCCAGCTCGGGGACACGCTGCAGCCCCAGAGCCACCCTCCCCGCCTCGCCGGCACCTCTGTGCCGCGGCGGATGACTCAGAGAAATCCGAGTGCCTCACGCCTCCGGCAAAACCTCTATCAGATGAACGTGAAATCTCATCAAACACAAATCGAGTTTCCATCAGAAACCTGGTTTTCACGTGGCCCGGCACGTCTCGGGCTGCACGGCGCCGAGCCCCCACTCACTTCTGGGCCTTGGCTGGCTTCTCCGGCTTCTCGGGGTAGGGGATGATGAAGTCGATGGCCGAGTCAGGCTTCTGGAGGAGTGTGCCCAGCTTGGTCTTGATCTCCTTGGCCCTGTGGGGTGTGAGCGGAGGCTGGTCAGGCGTGGGCATGGGCAGGGGGCACGCAGACACCGGGGCAGCACAGCAGGACCATAACACGAGGCTGTGCCAGGCACAGCGCCGTGTAATTAATTACACACCAACAAATGGGCGCTAATGCTGTAAAGGAGCCTGTCCGAGGCGTTTCGAGCCAGGCGCTCGGAATTAGCGGCAGCTCTTGAGCTTGAGCTCAGCGCTTTGTCCCCATCTGCGGCCGGGATAATCGCATCACCCGAGCTGGCTGCTGTGCAGATGATTCAGGGGGTGTCTGCGCAGCTTCTGCAGTGCTCAGCCCAGACAAAATGAGCGAGCAGCCTGCCCGGTGCCCTCCGGTGCTGCGCCCACCCTCCAGCACCAACCTCTGCGCCCACCAAAACGCGGCGCAGCGCTCCCTGCCTCATCCCTGCCGACCCTCCCAAGCACTCATGCCTGGGGGCTCCCTCCTTTCTAGGCATGTTTGTAAGGACTATAATATTTTTTTTTTCTCTTGCACCTTCAGTGGGGGGGGTCCTGCCAACCCGGAGCCCCCGGGTGCTGCTCTGCAGCCCCAGCATGGCGCGCTGACGGAGGCCACGCTGCAGCTCCCCAGCTCAGGGCTCGCCGCGCTTCTCTGGGCTGTTTATTTTCACATGCCCTCTGTGTAAGATTGTTCCCTTGCTATGTCTGCTATTTCACTGCCATTCCTCTTATTCATTTATTTTTCCCTGCCTGCACAACTCTCTCCGTGTTTTGCCCGCCAGGCTCCGTGGGTGAACTCTGGGGACCTGGCACGGGCTCCGCTCCTGCCTCGGCTGCAGCCACCTGCCTCCGACAGCCACCCTCGCACAGAGCCCAAGAACACGACTGTTTTCTCAGAAAAAGTCAGCGGCTGCGGGGACAGCTTCCGTTCCTCGTGCTTCCAAGAAAGCTCAGATCTTGCCTGGAAGGAGCAGGACCCTGGGTGAAGGGTGACGGGGTCCCCATGCTCCCCGCACCGAGGTGTCCCTGCTGCAGAGATGCTGCCGTGCACGGCTCATCCCGGTCTCTCTAATAAATAAATAAATGGGATGTGGCCTCTGGCTAAGCAGTGGGCACTGCTGTCACGAAGGGGAGAACAGGACCAGCAGTTTGTCCCCACGGAGCAGGACGTGGTGACACCAACCCATGCTCAAGGTATGGATGCACCCAAGGGTGGCTTCGCACAGTGGGGAAGGTCCAGAAGCAAGGAAGCTCCTCAAAGAGAGGCAAGAAGGGACAGCCAAAAGGGCTGAGTGCTCACAGGAGGGCAGGACTATTTAAAGACTCCATCCTGGAGTCCTCAAGCAGATGTCCTGTAAGTTTTGGGGAAGGCTAAACAGCAGGGTAAAAAAAGGCAGCTATAAACAAACAGGAATTCTCCCCAAATCCCAGAGCCACGTCCACGTGAGAAGAATCGAGGCGGCCATAAAGCATGCAAGGTTAAGTGTGAAAACAAATGGGAGCAAGCCAAGAAAAAGTCTGAGAAACAGCTTCCAAAAGACATTAAGAGAAAATATGGGCTCTGTCAAACATAGCAGGGCCGAGATGCTAGCCAGGAGAGGCTCGACCTTAGAAAACAAAACAAAGGAGCTCAAAGAGGTTATAGCTGAAGAACTGCAGCTCTTAGCTTGAATGCAGGCAGGAAAACCTCCGGGGCTGTTTGCATGGGGAAACCTTCCTTTGCACGGGGTCTGCCTCAAATCCTGATGTCTCAGGAGGGGCTGGGAGTGAGCACAGGTCCTCAAGCCCCATGGTGGCCCCCCAGGAGACTTCATGGGAAGATGCTGGCGTGTAATGTCTCCGTGAAAGCCTCCCTGGGATGTGACGTCCCTCGGGAGGGGGGGAAAGGCCCCGGGGAGCTGCGGGGAGCTGCCGAGCGGCACGGCCGATGGCTGCAGGAGCGTGTCAGCAGCCGGCGGCGCGGTGCACGCATGGACAAATATGGACTGCTGGCGAGGAGGCAGCGGCAGGCTCCCGGCGGCCCCCTCCGCACAACGTGTGCTCTGGGGGGGGCAGAGGGCAAGGCAGACCCTCGGCGAGACCCCCGGAGGCTGCGGGAGGAGAGGCCGCCTCGTGGAGGGCGGTGTGAAGGTAGGAGCATGGCTGGGCCCACGGGGGTGAGCTGTGTCCTGCCCAGGGTGGGTGTAAGGCTCAGAGGGCTCCGTGAGGGCAGGGGGAGGTGGTCCTGAGCTGCCCGTGCCCACAGCCCTGTGGTGCCTGCGCCCCCCGGTCAGGTTGGCCTGGAGCCGAGGGTCCCGCGTTACCCCTGGTGCCTTGACGGCCGCCAGCCTGCCAAGGGGCAGCATCAGGCTCCCGTGGCAGAGGGTTTGTCAGTGAACAGGGGGTCTCCAGAGACCTGGCTCCCTTCTAAAAGCCAGCACTAAGCATCTCTGCAGTGCCAAGAAATCCCTGTGTTCAAACATTTCACCAACCTTCCTCCTCCGGCAGAGCCCCTGCTGCCTGGGGGGTGCCCCAGAGAGACCCCGGCTCCCCGGAGCCCCAGCCCCCTGAGGAGCCTTTCCTCCTGCACCAGCACCACTGACACGGCTGCCGAGGGCAATGCAGGCAGCGACAGAGTGTTTCGAGGCACTTCAGAGCCAGGGCTGTGCTTGCTGCAGGGAGACAGCTGCTGCCCTGCCTTTCCCCCGCTGCAGGCTGCAAACCTGAGACGAAGCAGTGCAGGTGGGGGAGGTCTCCAAACCAGAGGGGAGAGTTCGGGATGACGGCGTCACAGCAGCTCCAAGCCATCCTCAGCATCCCCCCGAGCAGCCCCATCCCATCCCATCCCATGCCACCCGTCCCTTGCAGCCGCCTCACCTCTCCAGGCAGGTGTGGGGCAGCGCGGCCAGCCCTTTGCACATCTTGACACGCTGCGGCTTCCCTCGGCTGCGAGAAAAAGGGTGCGGGACGGCTGCGGCTCTCTCTGCGGCCCGGCTCCCCCGGCGCCGGCTTTATAGCATCGGCAGCTGGACCCCCGCCAGCCCCCCCAGCGCCGTCCCGCCACAGCTGGCCCCGGCCGCCTCGGGCTCTTGTTTTCTCCTCGGGCGGCTCGCGGGGGGAAATGTGTGTGCCCGGGGTGAGGCCGGGTGACGGCAGCACGAGGGCCGAGCTGCGCTTTGGGGAGCTCCAAGGAAGCCGTGAGGTTTCCCCTCGGTGGTGCGTCAGGCTCCTTGGAAGGGGGGGGGTGGAAATGTGGTGTTGAAGCGAGCTTTATTTTCTTCGGTGCAGAATGTTTTCATGAAGATCTACGTGCTTAGGAGAAGATCTTGCTGTTGATGTAAAGGTTGTGGGTAATGCCCAAACCTCCGCGCTTTCGGCAGTGTGAGTGTTGGTTGGTGGGTAACAGGTTTGCTCTGAAACCAATTGGTTTCCGTGTAAGCTTAAAAAAAAAAAAAATCTTTTAATGATAACAAATCTTTCAGCTTCATCTGACAGCGATGCTTTGATAAGGCTGAAACACATTCCTGCCCAGAATTTTGTGATTTTGGTAACTCAGCAGGTTCTCCCATCTCCTTCCATACCAGTGAAGCGCCCGAGCCCCCAGCTGCCTGCGGAGGGGGGAGCGGTCCCTGAGCAGGGACCTGAGCTCGTCCTGTGCAGCGTGACAGCTTTTCTCTCGGGTCAGGTAAGTTCCCTTCGGTTCCTCCCCCAAAACTGGAAACCACGGAGCCAATGCCCACCTGTGGCCAGGGCATCCATGGCATGAGTTCCTCCCAGCCTCAGCCAGCACGGCGTAGGGGCAGCCCTGGGGTTGGCAAGGCTGCCAGACGAGGGGCAAATCCTGGCTCCAGAGGCTCTGGCAACAAAATCCCTGGCTCTAAAGTTGTCCTGATATTTGCTGCAGGTGCCTTGGCCAGGAGTGATTGTGCTGAGAGCAGGGACCTGCCACCAGGTAATTTCAACCCCCAGCCAGCAAGGCCTTTGTGGCTGGGCCACTAACCAGCTTCCTACAGCCCCCAGATGCCCACCCCCTGCTCTGGACCCCAGGGCACCGGCACGTTTGCTGGCCCTGAGCTGCCCCATGCCCCAGGGCTGCATTTAGGCTCATCCTGGCACACGCTTTCCTCCCCTGAGCAGTGCCAGAGCTGTGCCTGCCTGTCCCTGGGGCGGATTTTGGGCCTGTTTCATCTGATGATGGCAGGGTCATCTGTCTGGGGACAGCCCGGGGTCCCTTTGCCAGCAGCTGGGCTGTGGGATTTGAGCCCTGCGGGGTGTGCTGTGCTGTGCCACTCGCCTGCAGGTGACATTGCCACCCGGCTGGGGCTGGGGGGAGCGTGGCAGGCACGGGCACAGCGGTTCTCACAGCTCCTCAGCCAGGAGGGCATCGGGGCCATGAGAGCCGCACGGGAAGCCTTGCGCCCGGCTGCGGAGCCATGGGGACGGGGGTTGTTTTTTCCTCATTAATCTCCAGCAATACAGCCAGCGTCAGAAATCCCAGGGGAGCCGGGATCTGTGGGATCAGGCGGTCCGCGTGGACGTCGTCCAGCAGACACCGAGCAACCTTGCATGCTCTCCTTCCAGCTGCGGCCCGGAGCACGGCTCCCACCGTGCCGACCTCCTGCTCGCAGGGGTGCGGGGGCTCTGCCCTGGCTGTTTCGGGGGGTCTTAGCACCGAGGGGTGCCCCTGAGGACCCATCTCTGCTCCTTCAGTCCCGGGTGGGCCAGAAGGGGCTGGGGAGATGCTGCACGGTGCCGATGCGCCGAGCAAAACCGGGGGTTGCACAGAAATAGCGCTGGCGTTTTCTGCAGACCTTTGTCTAGGAATAAATGTTTGTTTTGTCCGTTTCAAGGCTTTATAGTGCTAAGAAAATATTTCCAATCAGAAATGAACAGACCTTGCTTTTCTTCCCACGACAGCTTAATTTCTTTAAGAGCCCTTTTGGGAGAGCTTTGTGGAAACCCAAGTGCACCCTGAGGACCAGACCGCCTTATGTACACAGCGGCTGATTTCCTCCAAAAGCAGCAAAGGTTTGTGCTTCCTAGCTGCCCCCTCAAAAGACAAGCGGAATCTCCCATTGCACCATATTTATCCTGGTTTCTGTTATTTCAGGACTTTATTATCCTTTCTAACAACTTGCCTTTTATAGAGGCCATCTTACTGCTTTGCAGCTTCCTGGTTCCCACTGGAACTTTTTGAAAATTAGCATCAAATTTAACTACATTGACTTTTTAATGGCAGGATCACTCTCGTTCTCACCCAATTCAGTGTTTTCCAGTTCAGCTGAGAGCTCCTTCTGGCACTAGCGTTTTTCTTTTTTTAACTATGTGCTCTAAAAATGTAGTTAAAAATCATTTTTCCCCAGTGCTTTAGGACAGTCATGCAAACACGCTCCCCAAAGGAATGATGCGAGTGTGAGCCTGTCGCTACAAAGGCTAATACAAGTAACTGATTAAGCTCTCCTGTGATGGCTCCTTCATATAACCTGATCGTGTCCTGTCCCCCGGGGCTCTCTGCAGAGTTTTTTTGCTTCTCACACAGCCATGATGAATTTTTATACCTTCACGATGCCTTTCTCAAACCTCCTGGGGCCCGTCTTTTACTTGTAACTTTCCAGAGCTTGTATTCTTTATTTTTACTCTCATCTGTTTGCAGTCTTCACTTCTTTGAAGGTCTCGTCACCTCCAGTGTTCATTTATACTTGCCTGTTTAAGCACAGCATCTGTTCTTAAAACCTCTGAGCACTGGCGTGTAGCTAAGGCAATGCAACCCACCCCTGCATGTTTAAGCAGCATAACCCTCCTGAACACCCCTCAGAGGCTTGTGTGATAATCCTGGCCAGCCCACCTCACGTCTCCCTTTGTAAATGAAGTCTGACCCTCCAGGTGTCCCTCTTGCCCTCCTCCCCTTCCCCCTGCCGTGTCCCCGAGGTACCAGCCCGCCGAGCCAATTATTTGTGCGGGAGGACAGAGACCACAGGGACCCAGGCTCCCTCCCGCTCTCCCCATCCAAGTCACTGACACAGGAGCCACGGGGAGGTCGAAGAGGAGAAAACCCTGGAAAGCTGCGCTGCCCGGGGCGCTGGGACCGCGGCCAGCAGGGAACGCGGGAGTCACGTAAGGCCCAGTCCCAGCTGCGGAGCCACCGCGGTCCTTGACCCTGCGGGAGGCCTGAGAACGGCTGCAGTGGCAGGAGCTGGGGCACGGCGCAGCCCCCTGTGAGGCAGGGGGGCCCTGGGCAGCCCCGATGGCCCCGGCTCCTTCCCCCTGTGCTCCTGCCCGCCTGCGTTCCCGGAGGTGTCATCACAAGGGGCTGGCAATGCGCAGGTGTAATTTCAACACGGGGCTGGCACGGACAGAGCGGGCACAGGATTTTATTCGAGGCCTCAGTTCAGAGCAGTGTTTGAGGCGTACAGCTCTCACCCAGCTTCGCGTTCCGGGTGCAGGAAGCAGAGCACCATTTCTCCTCTCCCAGCAGCGCTGGGCAGAACGGGCTGCCTCCTGCAGGAGCACACCTCCAGCTCCCCAACACCCATCCAAACGCCCCACCGCTCTCCCATGCGCTCATCCTTGGCCCGGAATAGCACCTGGAAGGTGAGCCCAGCACTTCTTGCCCACCCTTTTCACCCTACGTGCCCAGCTGCGGCTCTGCCTTTCCCAGCTGATGGATGGCCTTGTTCTCCAGCACCTCCACCTTCCCCCCGCCCGGCTGCAGCACGCTGGCCACTATCGCCCTCGCCACTGTCTCCACGGGCACCGAGTAGGCGGTGGGGAAGAGCCAGGCCACAGCTCCCAGAATGTGCTGGGTGAGCCACTCCAGGGGGCGAAACTCCTGGCGTGCGCACAGCAGCACCCTGCGGGGCGAGGAGACAGGGGGTCAGGCTGCAAAGCCAGAGAACGACGTCCCCTGCTGTGCTGAGGGACACAGCCTGGCTTAAAAACCTGCACGGGGCATGAGGGGCTCCTGTGGGGTCCTGAAATGTGACTGGGATGATCCCTGGCACACCCAACTCCTTGCCAGGATGCTGGTTCTCCCGGGTAGAGTATGGGGGGATGCACACTCAGCAGGAGTAAGGAGAGCAACCTCCCAGTGTAGGCTGACCTCCGAGTGAGGTTAAGCTTTTCCTGGTGCCTCCCAACCTCTGCTTTCAACTCAAGCCTCTCCTGTCATGGGGTATGACCTAAAATTTGGGAAGGGCTGTGGGGAATGGCCGTGCTCGCTCCCTGCTGTGGTGGGGAAGGGGTGCAGGCAGGAGCTGTGCTTGCACCAGAGGCTTTCCCCGCTTCCTTCCCCAGCCCTCTAATTCTGTGTCCTGCCCGTGGCCCCATCTCCCAGCCCCCTGTGCCTCCCCCTGCTGAAGCCAGAGGCTGCTCCCATCCTACTCACGCTGGCCGGAGGATGGTGCAGCGATCGAAGCCAACAGCCTGGACCAGCTTCTCCACTTCTCCCTGTCGCAGGAGGGATGAAACGAACCGAGGGTGACCACAAGCACCACCTCTACCGCCCCACGAACACCTCGGTGCTCAGCCTTGCCCAGAGAGCAGGGAGAGAAGAGCCAGAGCCAATCCTGCCCAAAATGTACAACATTTTGCCAAGATGCCAAAGTGCTAAACTGGCAGGGTGGCTGTTTGGAGGGACCACCACAGGGTGGGTCAGCAGGGACCCCAAAAACATCAGTAATGGTAAAAGCAAGGCCAGGGGCTGGACAGAGGCAGCTCTGCAGGAGAAGGAACGGCGTGGATAGCTGAGCGGCAGTCAGCAGCGCACCCTTGCAGCCAGCATGTAAACTACAAGGGCTGGCAGGGCGAGGGACGTGGGGACACAGGGGTGGACTCTGCCCAGCCTGGGCATGGCCAGCCAGGGGACACTGCCAGGCAGGAGCGGGTCCTGGGGACGTATAAGGGGAGAGGATTTTGTGATGGATGCTGCTGTCCCTGGGGAGTTCGGATCTCAGTGGCACCCGCCCTGAGCCTCCTGATGGTTGTGAAAGGTCTTGCCCAGACCTTTCTGGTGGCTCTCAGAGGTTCTCGGGATGTTGTGTGCGGGGCGTTTGCTGGTTAGGACGCTACAGGTGACACTCTTGTCCTACCAGCCCCCTCCCCTGAGCTCTCTGTTCCCAGCAGCAGGACCCTGGGGCCATTTGGATCTTCTCCGACCTCAGCCCCGGCTTCAATCCCAAGTGTCCTGGCATTTCCTCACCCCCCGGGCTTCAGGAGCCTGCCCCGGCTCCCCTCCTCACCTTCACCCGCAGGTAGAGGAAGCGGCTGTGCTCGTTGGCACCCTGCGAGGACAGCATGACGAAGTGCTTGCAGCCCCCTGCCCGTGCCAGCTCTGCCGCCTGCGCCACGTAGTCCCGGTCCACACGGACGAAGCCATCCTACGGCACAGCAGGACAGCAGGCTCAGCGCAGCCAGGGGCTCCCCGCCGCTCCCCAACCCCCTGGGGCAGGGCTGCCCAGGGAGACCACCCCATGGCCAGCGTGTGCCCCGTCACCACGCAGGGAGGGTGCTCGGTGCACCCCCATAGGGCTGCCAGGACGGGTGCCCCACTCACCGCACCCGCCTTGCTCCGGGTGGTGCCCAGGCAGCAGAAGCCCACGTCGTGGCCCCGGAAAGCAGCGGCGTGCTGGCTCAGCCTCTCAAAATCCACCACCACCTGCTCCTGCGGGGACAGCACCGGGCTCAGAGCGAGGAGCGGGCACCTCCAGCACCCCCCCCGCCACCCCACGTCCCCACCGCACCACGGCCCTGCCGCTCTCCTCGGCCAGGCTGAGGCGGCGCCGCCCGATCAGCGTCACCCTGGCGAAGAGCCCCCGTGCCCGCAGCTCCCGCAGCAGCGCCTGCCCCGTGACCCCCGAGGCTCCCAGCACGAAGCAGGACCCGGCCCCGCTGCCACCGCCGCCCGTGGCCGCCATGAGTGAGGGCAGCGCCGTGCTGCAGGCCGTGCCGTGCCGTGCTGTGTTGCCGGCTGCTTTCCCCGCCCGGCCGTGCTCAGTGCTCCTCCCCGCTGTGCTGCCGGGATCCCGGCCTGCAGAGCACTGGCTCTGTCATGTTCATGTCATGCTTGGCATGGAAGTGTCCCCAAGGCTGGCCCCAGCTCTTGGGGTCTCCGTGCCCCCCCGCTGTGAGGTGTGGGCATGGGAAGGGTGCTCGGAGGGGTCTGTGGCCCGCCAGGCTTCAAACCCTTCAAAAACCGTGGGGTTTGGTGCGCACTGCCAAGCTCAGAGCGGCAAGGGGGTGGCAAGGGGCAGCCGTGTCCCCAGGGCAGGAGATGAGTCAAGCCCCGGGGGGCTGGCTGAGGACTGGCCACGGGGCTCACAGCTCAGCGGTGACGCAGCCCCGACCCTGCCGTGCCTTTCCGGGCACAGGCAGTTCCAAGGAACCCCAGGGTGCCTGATCCCGTTTGTCCTGATTCCTGGGGAGGGAGGTGCCGAGGCCCCAATGCCCGCTTTTGGGATCAGCCCAGCAATTTTCCAGCCCTGCACGTCAGCAAGGACTGAGCCTGAATCCCCGCAGCACGTGCCACGTGCGGGACATGACGCGCGTCATGAGTGTCTCCTGGTTAATGGCCAGCACCCCGCTCAGCCTGCCAGTCGCGGCCTGCCCCCCGGGCTGTGTGCCCCGTCCAGCACGCTGCACCCGCCGCCACCGGCAAACCCAGGTGGGTGCAGGGGGGGAGGCCGAAATACACCGGGGCTGGGGAGCTGTGGGTGCATCAGGTGTAGCTGTGTGGGGTGCGGGCATGTGTGGGGTGGCTCTGGGGTATGGACAGCGATGGGGATCATGCGGTGCTGTCACCCTGGATCATGGTGCCACTTCTCCTCCAGGCAGCTCTCGGTGGTGCCGGGGTGCCCGTGCTCCTCACGGCATGGATGCATTCGACTGCACGCCCCAGCCAGGTGCCTGCTGCCCCGACTGGATGGCGGGGCTGCCCGACGCCCTGCCCCTCTCCCGCCTCTCCATCCCTGGCACCCACGACTCCCTCAGCCTGTTCGGCGGCCGGCGCCTGCGGTGCCAGAGCTGGGGCCTGGAGGCGCAGCTGGCGGCCGGCGTGCGCTTCTTGGACGTGCGCTGCAAGCTGGAGCGGGGCGAGCTCCGCGTCTACCACCTCTGCACCTTCCAGCGGGCCAGCCTGCGGGGCGTCCTGCGCCGCACCCTGCGCTTCCTCCGCGCCCACCCCGGCGAGGCCGTGCTCATGCGCATCAAGGAGGAGCTGCCCTTCTTCTCCCGGCCCGGCTTTGCCGCCCGGCTCCAGCGCTGCTTGCTGGAGGAGGGACGGGGCCGCCTGTGGTGCCGCGAGGAGGTGCCCACGCTGGGCCAGGCGCGGGGCAAGATCGTGGTGCTGGAGGCGCTGGAGCAGGCGGTGCTGGGCATCCCCTACGAGCAGCTGAGCATCAGTGACGCCTGGAACGTGCTCTCGCTGGAGAGGAAATGGGCCCGAGCGCGGAGGCACCTGGAGGCGGCGGCCGGCGGGGACCCCGCCAAGATGCACCTCACCTTCTGCTCCGGCAACGGGCTCTTCACCTGCCCCGAGGAGGTGGCTCGCTTCGTCAACCCCCGCTGCTACCGGCACCTGCGGCGCCGCTCGGGGCAGGCGGTGCGCTGGGGGGTGGTCATCATGGACTTCCCCGGGGCAGGCCTCCTGCGGCTCATCGTGGACAGCAACGCCCCGTGGGCCAGCGGGAGCGTCGTGGAGGCACCCGGCACCCCCGCGGCACCCCGGTGGCGGAGGGGACGAGCGCTGCGGGCGGCACCGCTGGGGCCGGTGTCCCCAGTGGCACTGCCAGCCCCACGTGTCCGCCGAAAAACATCGGTGTCCTTGGGGAAGAAGAGAGGCCGTAGCTCCCGTGTGGCACCGCGAAGCCTTCGTGTGACGGCTGCGTGACAGCGCTGGGGCCGGGTCGGAGCCGGGCAGCCCCCAGCTGCCCCTGTGCATCGCGTCCCAGCAGGAGCCAGGTAGGGTCTCGGTGTGGGGGAGTGAAGCCTGGTGTGGGTCTGGGTCTGCAAAGTCCCCAGCAGAGCAGCAGGGACGGGGCGGAGGGTGGAGATCCTGCTCTGCCTCCCCTTGGGACCAGTGAGTCCACCTGGATGTGCCCTGCGGCACAGCCCTTGCCCTTTCCATGAATAACAAAAAGAAGCTAGGAAATCACTCCCTACATTTCCTTGCATTTTCCCAGCAGAAAAGTGTAAAATAGCATGGAAAAGCCCCTTTGCTTTTCCTGCTTTGCAATGAAAGAGCCCATAGCCCTCTGTCCACTGCCAAAGCACGGTGAAATTGGTGTTCGCAGCCCCTTAAACCACAGCTGTGGGAGGCCACGACACGGGGAAGGAGGAATTAATTTCAAAGGTGACAACAAAATGTTGGGAATGTCGTTCCCCTCGTTATTCGAGGTGGGTTTTTTGTTTGTTTGTTTTGTTTTTCTTGCAGGGGCTTGCCCCCAGGGTCAGGACTGTTAGAGAGAGGCAACTTCAACCAAGCCGGCAACAAACGGCGGGGCGAGAAGGCAGGAGAAATGTCCCCATCACTGGGCTCATCCTGCAGGCACACAGGGACAGCAGCGAGGAGAGGAGAGGAGAGAAGACGAGAGCTTTCCAAGGAAGGAGGGTGCCTGCAGGGGAGGGCTTGTGTGTCACGGACATCCCTTCCCATGTACCCGGGCCAGGTACGGGGAGGTGCCCCGTGCAGAAGGCAGTTTTCCATGGCTGGTGCATTCGGCACACGCGGAGAGCTGGCAGGACAGAGCGAAGGGTGTAAACCCCAACCCTGCAGAAAATAACCCAGCGACTTAAATAGTGACTGGGGAGCTGCAGGACAAGCTACATGGAGCAGAAAGAGAACCGAGACCTGCTTGGTGCAGAAAGCACCAACCTGCTGTCAGCGCCCAACAAGGAGGGCGCAGAAAGCACGAGGCAGGCTGCTCGCCCGGCACTGGTGAGAAGAGGAAAGCTCAGCCCCGGCCTGCCAAAAGGTGAAGAACACGCTCAAGGATGCTTCTGTGTCAGGGAAAAAATAGAGCTGGCCTCGCTGCCTGCACACGGGTGCCTCAGGATTTCCTGGCAGGAGGAGAGGACATTGTTTGCTCCGCAGAGGCTGGCTCTGGCTGGACACGAGGCTCTCACTGCTGAGTGCGTTCATCCGCTCCCCCGGGGTGGCTCTGCCCGGGAGCTGCCGTGGCCGAGGACCAAGGGGATGGAGCCAGATGTGAGGGAGAGGAAAGGGAAGAGAGGCCCAAAAATGCGCCGGGGGTGATGGGCGGGGGAACCCACCTCTGGGCTTGCTCTGTTAGATGTGGGAAGACTGAAATTGCTCACTGCATTAAAACAGACTGTGCAGACACGTGTCAAAAGCGCTGCTGATGTCTGGGTGGCACGAGCCGGGCAGGGTGCAGGCAGAGCTGCTGCAGCCCCCAGGAGGGGTCACGGCACAGTCAGGGGGGGACAGGGGGGATGGGATGCCTCGGGCTCCACGCACCCACCCTGCACCCCGGCGGGCAGCAGCACTTGTTTACAACGCCCCACGCCAGCAGCACGAGAACCTTGGCCTTATCTACGCCCCCGGCATCCTGTTTGGCAAACCCTTATCTGTGCCAGGCACGTGATGCCGCAGCCAGGCGCCAGGGAGCCAGCCTGCAGGGTCACACGGGTGGCGGCGATGTCCAGCCAAAAACTCTCCATCACCTGGGTCCCGGGGCAAAGGCAGGAGGCTGAGAGCTCTGCTGCAGCAGGGGTCGAAGAATCGGCTCTGAGAGGGGTCAGCAGGCAATGGGATCTGTGGGGGTGGGCAGGGGGACTTGTCCCCAACCCCCCTGACCCCTCAGGTGGAGTTGTCACGCCTCGTGGGTACCCGGGGACATCTCAGGGACAACCCTATCCCTCTGGCCCAGCTTGTCCTTGCTACCACCTCACCCCGTGCTGGTTGGGGTGGCGCTTGGATAAACATGTTTTCCTGTGGCCAAACTGTTCTCACTTTCAAGCCGTGAGAAAGATTTTATCGGGTGCTGCTTTCCCCCCGGCGCTGCGGGCCAGGCGTCGCGCTGGAGGGCCCACCGAGGCAAGATGCACCCGGAGGCACCTTGCGGCTCGGGACCCCCTTTGGGACAAAAAGCACCCCCGGGGGCTGCGGGGGTCCCCAGGAAGGTGCCCGCAGTATCGCTGGCAGCAGCCGGGCTGTGTCAGGGTGAGTCGGTTCCTCTGCGGTTTGCCAGGGAACATTGCGCAAGGAGGGCAAGGGGCTGGGCTGCCTGGGGACCAGAGCCTCTGCCGAAAACAAGGGCAGCGTGTGCCTGCCTGGGGAGCTCCTCCCGAGCTGATTGTGGTCATTGCTCCCCCCCTGCCACACGTGTACCCCTCTCCACTACCTGCAAAGCACCCCTGAGCACGTGGCCGTGTCCTGCCCATGGCAGCCCCTGGGGCTCAGCCACCTCGCTTCTGTTTTTACAATTTGCACTTACAAAAACAGAGGTGGGAATATTTCTTTGCTGCTGCCCTGCCCTGCCGCGTCCCGGCCCAGCAGAAGTGAAACCAGCAGGGGCACAACCTGTTTTCCTCCTGTCCTCCCCCGGGGCTGAGCACCCACAAACACACCTCTGACTGCTCCTGCCCCGGTGCAGCAGTGGCAACTCCCATCCTGGCCAAGGGACCTCGGCTTTCCGAGGTGTCCCCCTGCCCTGGCAGCCACCCCTTGGTGGCCTCGCTGCCCATCCCCATCCCAAAGCTGCTCACCCTTTGCATGGGAGCTGACACACAGCGTTTGCTGCCAAACTCCTGCGTGCACAGGCTGGGCTGCAGCTCTTCCATAAAACGGGAAAATTGCACTCCAGGATTTTGCAAAGCTAATGACAAAACCCAGGAACAGAGTTGCATTTACATTGGCGGAGTACGTAGCAGCTCGTGGGTTCTGTGGGATGGGTTCCTCCCTTTGTGTAGGGCAAGTCCCACTGGAGCCCCGTTTAATTTCTTTGGAAGTGGGAAACGCTCGTGACCCGAGGGGCTCCCGCGCTGCCTTTAGCTGGAAGTGAGCAGAGCAATTCCTGCAGAAAGCCCTGCCAAGACGATTTCACTCACGAGCAGAAGAGGGGTAAAAAAAGATTTATGATGAGTCAAGAAGGTGGACACAATGGGGCATTTTCCTGGAGCACTGGTGGAAGTTCATAAAGGATGCTAATGGGAGGGGGTGGGGGGGGTTCTTCTGTCCTGTTTTTGGACCTTTCTCATAAAGACTTAAAAGAGGCAGAGACAGGAAAATACATTGTGTAACTAATTGTTCTTGAGCGGTATATGAAGATTCACAGCCTGCAAATGAGAAGAGCATCCGGAGCAGGAACTGGGAGGCTGCGAGCCACGCTCCTGCTCTGCCCAGCGCAGGAACCCCCGCGGCCACCTCTCCTCACACCTCGTCCCCCCGCCGTCCTCCTGCTGCCACCGCCGGCACAGCGTGGGCATGGGGGGCCGGAGAGGTCTCAGTGGTTGTGGATCGGGGCTGTCCCCCTCGGGGGTGCCCTTCTGCACCTCCCCGGGGGCTCGGCCAAGCCCTGCTCGTTGTGGTGGGCTCCTGAGACAGGTAGGTCCCCGTGGAGCCCCCAGAGGGGAGCAGGCTCCTGCGGGTGGGGAGCCCAGCGGGGGCAGGATGCGGGCTGGCAGCGGGGCTGGGTCGGGAGGGGAAGAGGCTGCGGGGAGGGAGCGAGGCTCCGTGGCTCGGAGGAAGCGCGAGCACCGCTGTCTGCCCAGGGCCAGGGCACCCTGCAGCACCAGCATGGTAGGTCTGCTCCTCTCCCCGGGGACATTTTGGGGTCTGCTTGGCAGGAGAGCACCAGCATCCATCCCACAGCTGGTGCAGGTGCCCTTGTGGGTGCACGGGACTCCGGTGTTGTGGGCTGTGTGTGCTCACGCCTCTCTCCCTGGCACGCAGGGCACCGCCGCGGGACAGTGCTTCTCTGGGAGGACGGGGGCTCTGGGCTCTCGTGGCGTCTGCTACCTGGGCATCGCTGCCATCACATGGGGTAAGTGAGCCCAGCGTGACCCCGCAGAGCTGGGAAACCGGAGAAGGGCAGCGGGGTTATTTTTGGGAGCCCGTCAGTCACTCAGAAACCAGCGGGCTTTGCTGCCCGTAGGGCATTTCCTTCGTACGTTGGCACTGCACGGAGCAAGACCCGCTGGTATCTGCTGTGTCCCCAGGGGTCCTGCGGGGTCTGGGCTATTTTCTAAAAGACCTTTCGTGGCTCAGCTGAAGGGTAGAGGCAAATGCAGAAGTTTCAGGAGGAGGCTGAGATTTAGGTCTAGCCAGGAAATCAAAAATACAAATGCACCCTGAGTGTGGCAGCCCCGTGCCCCACACCGTGCCCAGCTGCAAGGGGCAGGGGCATCAGGGTGTGAAACCCAAGCAAACGGCACCCAGGTGGGGCTCAGCTCCAGGTGGGCAGGGAGAGGTAAGATAAGGCTGAGCACAAGGAAGATTGAGACAGGAGAGTGTGTGGAGGACAGGTGAGGTGTGGATGGGCTCCCTGGTCCTTCTGGGGTTGGGGTCGGGGTGTGCAGGGGTAGTGGGGTGGCTGCCCCGAGGGGAGGCAGGCTGCCAGGAGGTGTCCTGAGCCCCTGGGGAGCGAGGAGCAGGGCTGCTGCTAGTGGCCACATTTTTCTGCGTTTGGTTTTGTTTAACAGAAATGGGTAGTTTAGTCTCTCACGAGGAAGGACAGAAAAATGTAGGGGATTTTGCCTATATAAATGCATAGTAACTGGCCTGAGTAGACTTCTTGTTAGATTTGGGAAGCCTTAAAATTGCATTTAATTTACAAAGCTCAGTCTTTTGCCTTCATAATAAAGGTTTATGAAGTGCTCTCCTGAGACACGGGGTACTCTAGGCAGACTGCTTGGAGCAAATGCTGGCTCCCACCTTGCTTTCAGGCTTCATTCTGCAGCTGTGGGGATTCCTCCTTCTAGGGAGAAGCTTCTTGATAGCAAAAACCTTTTGATTGCATCAGGTTGTGATGTGAAGCGCTGTTTCTAGAAGCAGTGTTTCAGCAAAGTACCCTCTGCTTCTGGGCGTGGGTTCCAGTTAATCTGGGCTTCATCCTGCCTGGTGGGCACGAGGAGGATGTCAGCTTCGCTTTTGCAAGGCTTTGTTGTGCAATACCGAGGTTTACAGGACTCTTCAGGCCACCTCCAGCTGCCAGATGCTTTTGGGTATGGGGTGCACTTGGTCCTCTTCCCTGCACCAAGCTGACCCTCGTGTGGAATTGTAAAGCAAATGAGGAAAAAGAATTACAAAAGTGGTACAGCTCTGCACTCGTGGAAGGAAACGTGTATTAAGGAACCATCTTGATACCATTTTTCCTCTTTGGGAGGCCCTTGTGGGCAGGGGAGCCCCAGCTGCCTCCCACTTTTCTTGTCTCTCTGTCCCACATCATCTCCTGCTGTGCCTGCCCCACACAGGTCTCTGCACGCCCTCTTTGAGACCCGTTCTCACCCACGCTTCTCCCTTTGTCCCCTCGTGCCCCCTTGTCTGGCCGGCGTCTCCTGGCCCTGCTGCCAGCCTGAGCTCGCCCTCGTGTCCTCACCAACCCGTCCCCAGCTCTGATCTTTTCGGTGGTGACCCTGGACCGTGTCCTCTCCCGCAGGCATGGTGACGCAGGTGGAGGCCTGGACGTACAGCTACAGCGACCCAGGGCTCTACTCGTGGGAGCAGGCCAGGAACTACTGCCGGACCTTCTTCACCGACCTGGTGGCCATCCAGAACAAGGAGGAGATCGCCTACCTCAACGCCACCCTGCCCTTCCACAGGCAGTACTACTGGATCGGCATCCGCAAGCAGGGCGGCGTCTGGACCTGGGTGGGCACCAACAAGGCGCTGACCAAGGAGGCGGAGAACTGGGCCAGGGGGGAGCCCAACAACCGCCGCTCCAACCAGGACTGCGTGGAGATCTACATCAAGCGGCAGCAGGAGGCGGGCAAGTGGAACGACGAGCCCTGCAACAAGAAGAAGACGGCGCTGTGCTACAAAGGTGGGCGCGGGGCTGGGGGCTGCGGTGGTTTGTCTGCGGTTTTGGTGGCTCCTGACCGCGTTCTGTGTGTCTGTGTGTGTGCAGCCTCCTGCCAGGCTTCCACCTGCCGCCCGCACGGTGAGTGTGTGGAGGTCATCAAGAGCTACAGGTGCGAGTGCCACCCCGGCTTCGAAGGGGACGATTGCAGTATTGGTGAGTGCCTGGTGGGGTCAGGGTGCTCCTCCTGGGTGGCATCGAGTGGCTCAGCCTCTGCTTGCTGCTGGCTATGCCCCCAGAAGCCCCCCACCCTTATTGCTGAGCGCCAGTGAAGGATTTGCTGTGTGTCTCCCAGCCGTGCAGTGCCCCATGCTCGATGCCCAAGCAGCGCTCATGACCTGCAGCCATCCCTTTGGGGACTTCCGATACAACTCCACCTGCGATTTCGGGTGCCCGGAGGGGTTCGAGCGGCGAGGTGAGGGCACGCTGCGGTGCCTGGCTTCACGGCAGTGGTCAGCAGAGACCCCCACGTGTGCAGGTAGGGACCACCGCGGGCTGGGACTCAGATGTGGCAGCGATGCCCAGTATCACTCGTGCAGGTGCTCAGTGGTGTCTTGCCACCTCCATCGCACCCTCTGCTCCTCCCCAAAGCCCCCAGCAGCTTTGGGAAGGTGCTGGGCACCCCAGGGGGGCTCAGGGAATAAGGACGGGGGTTGCTGTTGTGGCAGGAGGACGGGTGTGCCCTGGCAGGGCTGGGCAGCAGGGGCGAGGGGCGGTGAGATGAGGTGAGATAAGCTGGGAGGGACACAGAGGGCAGGAAGCCACCGCGGGGGGGAAAGCCACAAAGGAGGGAGCTGCGGTCTGCCATGCTGCAGAGACAGAGAAAGTCTTCCTGTTGGCATCTCGAGGGCTCACAGCTGCTCTCCCGGTGCCCCAGAGAGGTGCTGAGCTTTCTTGTGGTTGGGGTGTGTGCGGAGCCCTGCTCCACCTCCTCCGTGCCCCTGGGTGCCAGCTCAGTGTGTTTGCACAAGGACGGGACGAGTGGAGCCCCAGAGCAGATACGGGACGCAAAGGGGCACCTCCTGTATGGGGACACCCAGCGGGAAGCAGTGAGGTCATTCATGCAGAGATAACGCAGCACAGACACTGATACAGACCCCCTGAGCTCCCTGGATCTTTCCTGCCAGAAGGGGGGCTGGCTCTCTGTATGTAGGTTTTTGGGAAACAAAGCTTGCCTTGCAGTTAGCGCTGCCGATGGTGCTGAGCTCAGTGGGCTTGTGGCCTGGGGCTTTCCCCAGTTATGGGAAACGGGCATGGAGGGGTGAAGTGATGGTCTGCTGGTGGCAGGGGCAGGAGCTGGCCCTGGCTTTTTGGAAGTCCCCCTACACACCATCCAGCAAGCCGCCCTGACCCTGCTTCCAGCTTTCCGAGTTCCCACGGTTGGTTTTCCAGAGCGCAGCTCTGTTTTTACCTGCTGGCTGTACGTATGCTGGGTTTTTCTTTCCTTTCTTTTTGCAAAGATTCAGATGAGTCAGTTGTTTGCCCCTGCTGATAATGGAGTTATGCTAGCGAGCATTGCCAGCTGGGTTTTCTCCAGCACTAAGCACGGGTTTCTGCTGCGGCGGGGCTGGACGTGCCCTGGGTACCACAGGGACAAGGGGCGAGAGGTGGCTGTGCCTGATCCATCCTCACCAGCTCTGCCTGTGTCTGGTTGCAGCCGTCGCCTGCCCCGAGCTGGCGGCTCCCGAAAGCGGCCGGGTCAATTGCTCCCACCCACACGGAGCCTCTGCCTTCGGCTCCACGTGCGACTTCTCCTGCCAGGAGGGCTTTGAGGTGACGGGACCGGAGAGACTGTGGTGCACGGCTGAGGGGGCCTGGTCGGGGGCTCCCCCGCACTGCAAAGGTAGAGCTGGGGAGTGTCTGGAGGGGGACATCCTGTGGGGAAATGGGCTCTGCGTAGGGTGCCTGCAGTCCTTTGCCCTGGGGCTGCAGTCTGGGAGTGCTGGGGATAAACAGGGTTCTGGCAGAGCTGTGAGTGCTCCCACAAAATCACGTGTGTGGAGCAGAAGTCCCTGTATCACCTACGGTACCTCAATGTCTCAGGAAGTGAGGCTTGCTGCCTGGAATCGGGCTAGGAAAGCTAGACCAAAAATACCCCTATAGGTTCAGTTTGATAAGGTTAGGATTAAGGCTTAATCCTTGGATTCAATCTCATACATCCTCCCCTGAAACCCTGCTCTCCCCTTGCAGCCATCACCTGCCCACTGCTCAGGGCTCCAGAGCACGGAGAGATGAACTGCTCCCACCTTCATGACAACTTCAGCTTCGGTTCCACATGTGCCTTCTCCTGCCAGCCAGGGTTTGAGCTCATAGGGACAGAAAGCAGAGAATGCACAGCCATGGGGACGTGGTCTGGGGACACCCCGCAATGCAAAGGTAGAGCTGCTGGTAAAGGTGTCAGTGATCTATGTTTGGCCCAGGGATGTTCTTGGGCTTCGTATCCTATACAGGTCAGCCTCCCATTCCCCTGGCTCCTTTTTGAGGTGTGCCTCTTCTCCCTTGCAGCCATCACCTGCCCGGTGCTCAGGGCTCCAGAGCATGGAGAGATGAACTGCTCCCACCTTCATGACAACTTCAGCTTCAGTTCTGTATGTGCATTTTCCTGCCAGCCAGGGTTTGAGCTCATGGGGTCAGAGAGCCGTGAGTGCACAGCCATGGGGACCTGGTCTGGAGACACCCCACAGTGCAAAGGTAGAGCTGTTGGTAAAGGTGTCAGTGACCTGGGCTCGGCCCTATGAGGTTTTTGTATTCCTGATTCCAAGAGTTCAGGCTCACAATCCCCTGGCTCCTTTTTGAGGTGTTCCTCCTCTCCCTTGCAGCCATCACCTGCCCAGTGCTCAGGGCTCCAGAGCATGGAGAGATGAGCTGCTCCCACCTTCATGAGAACTTCAGCTTCAGTTCCACGTGTGCATTCTCCTGCCAGCCAGGGTTTGAGGTTATAGGGCCAGAGAGCCGTGAGTGCACAGCCATGGGGACCTGGTCTGGGGAAACCCCACAATGCAAAGGTAGAGCTGCTGGTAAATGTGTTGTTGTCCTGGGTTTGGCCCCAGGATGTTCTTGGGTTTCTCATCCCAACAGTTCATCCTCGCAGTCTCCTGGCTCCTTCTTAAGGTGTGCCTCTTCCCCCTTGCAGCCATCACCTGCCCGATGCTCAGAGCTCCAGAGCACGGAGAGATGAACTGCTCCCACCTTCATGACAACTTCAGCTTCAGTTCCACGTGTGCCTTCTCCTGCCAGCCAGGGTTTGAGCTCATAGGGCCTGAAAGCAGTGAATGCACAGCCATGGGGACCTGGTCCGGAGACACCCCACAGTGCAAAGGTAGAGCTGCTGGTAAAGGTTCTGCTGGCCTGGGTTTGGCTCTATGAGGTTTTGGTCCTCCTGGTTCCAAGAGTCCAGCCTCTCAGTCCCCTAGCTCCTGCTTGAAGCATGTCTTCTCCCTTGCAGCCATCACCTGTCCAGTGCTCAGGGCTCCAGAGCATGGAAGGATGGACTGCTCCCACCTTCATGACAACTTCAGCTTCAGTTCCACATGTAAATTCTCCTGCCAGCCAGGGTTTGAGCTCATAGGGACAGAGAGCCGTGAGTGCACAGCCATGGGGACCTGGTCCGGAGACATCCCACAATGCAAAGGTAGAGCTGTTGGTAAAGGTTTTGCTGGCATGGACTTGGCCCCTGGATGTTCCTGGGCTTCTCATCCCCAGTAGTTCAGCCTCGCAGTCTCCTGGCTCTTGTTTGAGGTGTGTCTCTTCTCCCTTGCAGTCATCAGCTGCCCAATGCTCAGGGCTCCAGAGCATGGAGAGATGAGCTGCTCCCACCTTCACGAGAACTTCAGCTTCAGTTCCACGTGTGCATTCTCCTGCCAGCCAGGGTTTGAGCTCATAGGTCCAGGGAGCCGTGAGTGCACAGCCATGGGGACCTGGTCCGGAGACACCCCACAGTGCAAAGGTAGAGCTGCTGGTAAAGGTTTTGCTGGCCTGGGTTTGGCCCCAGGATGTTCTTGGCTTCTCATCCCAACAGCTCAGCCTCCCATTCCCCTGGCTCCTTTTTGAGGTGTGCCTCTTCTCCCTTGCAGCCATCACCTGCCCGATGCTCAGGGCTCCAGAACATGGAAGGATGAACTGCTCCCATCTCTATGGGAGCTTCACCTTCACCTCCACGTGTGCCTTCTCCTGCCAGCCAGGGTTTGAGCTGAAAGGGTCACAGAGCCGTGCGTGCATGGCCATGAGAACCTGGACTGGGGACACCCCACGATGCAGAGGTACAGCTGGTGCTCGCACATGTGCCTGGATCATGTACTCTGGTGAAGAGATGCCACATCCTCAGGATCTGTCCTCAGAGTCCCTCTGTTAGAGTTGCTGAGCCACATGTGCTCAGGCAGGTGGTGCTGGGAAGGGGGGAGTTGTGTAAGGAGGTAGCAATGAAGCCCCTGCATCACTGTCCTTATCCTTATGCCTTCTGTGACCCCAACAGGGGTGTGTACACTGGGTGCACAGCACCATGTGGGTGCTTGACCCTCTGAAATCAAGCCTCCTGGGAAGTGCCATGCATGGCCAGCGCAGTGCACACTGCTATGCATTAGCAGAATGCGTTCACCAGAATCCCCTTCCCTTTAGCACTCATCTGTGGCAGCTCACCCCCTGGCTCCCCAGCCCTTGGGTCCTCATCCCACCACCCCCAATGCCATCCCACCAACGCTGCTGCTGTGCTCTGCCCCCAGCCATCAGCTGCCCAGTGCTGGAGCCCCCGAGCCGAGGCCGCCTGAACTGCTCTCACGCCCACGGCAACTTCACGTACAACTCCACCTGCGCCTTTTCCTGCGAGGATGGATTTGTCCGGATGGGAGCAAGGCTGCTCAGGTGTCAGGCCACAGGGAACTGGACCGGCCATTCCCCTGTCTGCAAAGGTACGGTGGGGCTGCACTCCCCAGCCTCCTGCAGCACAATTTGAGCGTGGAGGGGGACACTGTGGTGGCTTTGGCTTGGTGACAACCTGTGGTGTTGTGGATCTGTTGCAGAGGATGCTGCCCCCTTCTTAAAGCAAGTCCTGGTTTACACCAGCAGCAGTGCTCTGGTGGTAGCTGGCGTGGTGCTCTCCGGGACGCTCCTTGCCTTGCTCGCCAAACGGCTCAGCGACAGAGGTACAGAAACACCTCCTGCAGCCTGTGCTCGCTTTGGATGGGAGACCCAGGGAGGGTGGGTTGGTTGAAAGAGTTCAGAAATGTGATGCTGTGTCCAGCTAAAAAGTGTCAGCAGCCAGACTGGGGGGGAAGCCAGAAAAACACTTTCCCCTTGAAGAGGGAGAAAGTAATTGCCCCTGCACCCCTCTCCTCCATCCCATACTTGTCAAACTTGGTTCACTTTGTCAAGTGTTGCTGCTTCCCAAGCCATCTAAAAAGATCTGGTTATTTCTTTTGCATCGGCACTATCCACATGGACACTTCAACGCCATTATCAGAGGAGAAGAAGAAGCTCCTGAACCCCACCAGGTGAGAGCTGTGCCCGGGGCTGTGCCCTGCAGGCAGCATGGGTGCTACCCCTGCAGTCACTACATTAGGGTCCAGTTCCCCACATCTGTGTGTGTGAGGCTGCTTTGAGAAGCAGTGGGAGCCTATTCAGGGGCTAACGATGTCGTGTTAATTGGTGCTCATCAAAACCCTGTGATTCTGCTGTAGTGCATGATGTCAGGTCTGACTGTGCAGCCCCTGGGGAGACGTGGCAGACACGAGTGCTTTCCTCACACACACATGATTAACTAGTGATAGGAGTAGAGGGAGTGGCCTCAAGTTGCGTCAGGGGAGGTTCACGTTGGAAATGAGGAGACATTTCTCCTCAGAAAGAGCAGTCAGGCATTGGGATGGGGTGACCAGAGAGGTGATGGAGTCACCATCCCCGGGGTTGTTCAAGGAAAGGTTGGACGTGGTGCTTAGGGACATGGCTTAGCAGGTGACACTGGTGGTAGGGTGATGGAGCAGATGATCTGGGAGGTCCTTTCCAACCCTAATGACTCTGTAACGATGACTGCCTCTTTTCCCCCAAGCTGACACCCTTCTGCTTTTCCTCCTAGCGACCTCGGATCACCAGGCATCTTCACCAACGCAGCCTACGACTCCAACTTGTGAGGTGCGTGCCGGCACGCTGCCTCCTCGCAGCACACTGGCGACATCCCTTGCTCTGAACAAGCTGCCTGTGGAAAACCCACAAGCTTGCAGGCTCCTCCACCTGAAAGTGTGTGTGTGTGGAGAGGAGGAGACCCCCAGGCGCAGGCCAAGCAGGCGGCGAGCCCCCCAAAACCTCTCCCCTCTCCTTGCAGGCAGGGAATGCCGTAATGGGGTTGCCCTCACACCTCACCCTGCCACCCCATGTGCGTGGAGAAGACCCCAGAGCTCAGCCACGGACCTTCAGCTTGTGTGGGAAAGGGGGGAAGCCCCCAGCTGGGTTTTGTGGGGCAATAAATAAATAAATGTGTGTGTGTGTATTTGACCTGTGCCTCTGTGTGCTGTGGGGGGGATAAAAGGGGGGGGGTACATGGCGGGGTACCGAAGGGGAAGGGGGTTCATGGGGGAGCCGGGGGGTATATGAGGGGGTGTGGGAGGTGCTTTTTATTTATTTATTTACTTTATTTATTTATTTTTGGGGCTGGCCCTGTCCGTCGGAGGCCGCCGTAGCGGGGTGTGGCGAGCAGGGGGGGCGGAAGCGGCGGAGCAGGAAGGAGGAAGCCATGGCGGCGGCTGCGGCCGAGGCCGAGTGGGAGCCCGCGGGGCTGCTGCCGGCCGCGGGGGGCGGCCTGGACTGGGGTGAGGGGGGACCTGGGGCCGGGGATGGGGCCGGAGGCCGGGGATGGGGCCGGGCCGGGAGCAGCCGAGCCCGGTGCCGGTGCTGAGGCCGCTGTTTCTTCCCCCCCTCCCGCAGAGGCGGTGCTGGGCGAGGAGCTGGGCGAGCTGCTGGGCGCCGCTGGGCCGCCGCGGGACATGGGGGCAGAGCCCGAGGTGAGCCAGGGCCGGGGCTGAGGGAGGTGGGGGAGCGGTCGCAGCCTCTTTTTTTAATTTCTGGTGGGAAATGGAAGCCGTGGCTCCGGTTTTAGGCGATGACGATGTCGGTGTGGTCAGGCGTGGGGAGGCCTGATCCGTGCGTAACAGCACGGAGGTGATCCTGAGCCGCGGGTCTCCTGCGCTTGGGAAACTGCTGCAGCTCTCTGCTGTAATTTGTAAAACGCCTTGAGATGTGGCGATGGAAGGGCGTTAATTGAATCCTTCAGTGAAGGTGAAAGGAGAAGACGGCAACAAGTCACCAAACCTATACCATGTTCAGTGGCTGCACTTGGAACTTTTGCTTTGTGAAGCTTTGATAACAGACCAACAACCACCACTGATGCCCTTGAACTGAAATGCTCTTCTCCTATATCTCCAAGCATTAAAAGAAACCTAGAATCTTTTTTTATTTATTTATTTTTTCTGTAGTACAGTTGAGAAGGCCCCTCTAAAGGCTCTTATCTCTGCACGCCTTCAGGCAACTAACTGATAGTCCTGTGCTTTCCTTCGCTTGTAATTGTAAGCACATGAACACAACAGCTGACGGATATATGTTGTCTTTTTGTCTTTTTGTCTTGTTTCTTTTTCCGAACTGTCGTTTCAGGAAAGCGATCTCTGTAACTTCCATTTTGACTTGGATTTGATGTCCTGGGACTCAGACCTTTGGAACATCACAAGCCACGCTTATTCAGGTAACTCCTGGCTGTATTCAGCAGCCGTGGCAATGTCCCCCCGCACCACAAGGGTGAGCTGTTAGTGCCTTAAGGTACCGATCGTTTGGCACCGTTGGATGCCTGCTGAACCTGTCCCTCTGCTGAGAAGTCAGGCGGTGTTTCTGTAGGATGGGTGCAGCTGGTGTCTTTCATCTCTCAAAGCTCTGCTGTGCCTTGCTTCAGGAATTAAAAAGCTGGCGCGGAGTGTTCATTACTGATCTCCCCATGTTAAAGACTCCTATGGTAAGACTTCTTTGTCTGTCTCCTGCAGATGCAACCGTGAAGACAGAGCCCTTATCACCAGCTGCTTCAAGTTGTTCAGTCCCTTCTCCATCGTCGGTGGACTCGCCAGTGCAGAATGTGCCTGTATGCAGAAACCTCCCCGTAACACAGACAGCAGGAGTCATTCAGACCCAACTGTGGCAAACAAAAAGCTTGTTGATTTATGTGTCTGACCAACTTTGCAGAATAAGAGGAAACAGCTTATTTTTCCAACCTTTGTGCAAAAAACTTCCCTTCAGTAATGTTTTCCTTACCCTCCTACTGAGATCCATTCCAAAAAGAGCGGGTTCAGTTCTGTTACCTCAGTTGTGTGCCTGCTTGCCAAACAAAATGCCTTTTAAAGGCTTCTGAGTCCAGCAGTTGCTGGTCTCTGCCCCTCTTCATTCTGCTGATGAGGAGAAGGTGCTGCTTGGGTTTTCAGTGTTGCTTAGCATTGACCAGAATAAAATAGAACAAAACCTTTCTCCTGTGTCCTGCAGCAGCAACACATCTCAGTTTCTAGTAGTCATTTTTGTCTGTTTTTGAAGCGTAACCTCATCTATTTTCTGTCTGCAGGATGATATGGACTTCAGCTGTAGCTCCCAGATGTCTCCCATCTCCCTCTACATCAAGAGTTCTGGAAGCCCCGCGTCCCCTGACGGAGATGCAGGGAAGAAGCCTGCTGTCAGCGCCACTTCTCGCTCTGGTAGGAGAGATTGAGTTACTTTGATTCCACAACTATGGATATGTCAACTTTAATAAATGTGACAGATGGATAATGAAACATACCAAAAGCCACGTTGCATCCAGCCATTCCTGCTGGATTTTTTTTTAATTTTAGATCCTCTGGCCCTACTCTGACTCTTCTTCCTTTCCTAGCAAATAATTCCGTGAAAACTCCGAAGAAATGTCAGTCAGCATCCAGGCCTTCAATACAACCGAAGCCCCTTCTGCCTGCTGTACCTGAGGCTCAGGCTAACATTGGCATCCCAGCTAAAACCATCATTATTCAGACTCTTCCAACACTTGTGCCACTGCCAAAGCATCAGCCAGTTGTTAACATCCAGCCAGCACCTCCCAAAGGTGGGTGAATTGTCATGACTGCACCGGGTCCTGGGGGTAAACGCTGTGTCTGTTTGGGATGCTCCCTAAACTGAAGTTAGGTTTCGCAGGTGAAACACAGGGAGTAGGAAAAAAGAAGCAGGAGGGGTGGGAATAAAAGAGGGATGCTGCATGCTTTGCTGAAAAAGGTTTACACTGAGAAAATGGCCTTAGTTCTTTGTCATGTAGTTGTGTGCAAAACAGCAGTTGCCTGAGCATGGCGTGGAATGGAAGACAGTGTGGCAATTCCCTGAGCACTGGGAATTGTGGAAATAAAGCTGCTGATCTGGGTAGATCTCTGGGGATCCTTTGCTCTGCTCTACTTGTGATTGGCAAGTGGTGCACGGGGAGAACCTTGTTCTACTCTGCCCTAACCTAAGGAAGATCCATCAGTCAGAATGGCTGAACGCAATTTGAAAGCTTGGGAAGGAGTGATAAAAGTTTTTTACCTACATGAAACTCTGACACAGAACAGAAGGAAAATGAGTTTATGACTTTTTCTCTAATTCAGTAACTTTTAAAAGGAAGTTACGAAATTTGTTAACAGGTACGAGGACAGTGCCAGACGTTAGAATAGTTGCGTGCAGCTATGAGCTGATGTTAACAAGAGGCAAATGATTTCCTGTCCATTGACAAGTTTTCACTCCTCCTGTTGCTCTGTAAGAGTTTGTTGAAGCCTGATTCTTTTTTTGGAATCCCAAGCACTATTTTATGCCGCTGCAAAGGGAGCAGGGATGTTACTTGCATTGTGGAAATAGTCAGATGCAGTTGCTTGTCTTCACCAGCTGATGGCTGCAGATTTTTGCAGTTGACTATACAGGCGGTGAGGAGTGGAAGGGAAAGGCGATAAATATGTCAGTGAATGTATCTAGAAACCATTACAATAGTGAAATTTTGTCTTTCTTACTAATTGCTCATCCATCAGGAGCTAAGCCAAAGCTGCAGAGGCTGACATTTGTTGCAACATGCCTAGGATTGTTAGACTGCTTAAAACACAGAGCGGCACAGTCAGCGTGACCTAATTCTTACTGTGTCTGATGTTCCAGCTGATAAAATACCATTTGGAATAAGGAATGTTGCGGGTACGAAGTTTTGGGGTATAAATACAGTGCTGTGAAGATCAGCTTCTCCTTTCCCCTGAAGAAGAGTCAGGAGAATAGCTTCTGTGAGGCACTCCAGAGGAAATACTGTTGGAAAAGTATTTCTGTGCAAAGTATTTACTTTGATGGCATATTTAAAAATTCTGTAGTGCCCCTTCCAGCACAAAAATATTTTGATTAATCTATCTTAATCAAAGTCCCCTGCCTGTGGCACATCAGAGCTGCCAGATTGAGATGTGCCAGTATCTTCAAGGAGGGTAAGGAATGATCCTCCTTTTTATAGTCACTGTCATGAAAGCCTAGAAGAAGAAAGCATGATGTTAGAGCATCACATGCTCTATGCATTAAAAAACTTATTGAAAGCAGCTCAAATTTACCGTTTGAAGTGCTTAAATAGGGTAGTTCTCACTTACTATGCCTTTAATACCATCCCTGCAATAAAGCGACCCGATCCTTTAGCTCGCACATAAAAGATCTTGGAGCGCTGGGTAAATGACTTCATTCCTCATCTTCCAGAAAGTCGGATAAGTGCTGTAATACAGAGTCATGCATATTGATCGGAATGCTCAGCTGGAATGTGCTGCTCCTAAGAGGCAGCCAGGTCATCTTGTTACAAAGGATTAAAGAGATGTTCATGTTCTTTCATGCAACAAAATATTACTTAAGCACCTGCTTGAGTTAAATGTAGTTCTTGGACTGAAGTTTCTTGGATGTGACTGTTCATAATTCCATTTCAAAGCTCTTTGGAAATTACCTCATTTTTTCTGCTTGCTTTTCTTCAGGCTCTGTTCAGCTTGTGTGTAACGTTCCTTATATAAGGCAGTACTTTTTTTTTCCAAAAACTTGTTCTTGTCTCAGTGTGAACTGAGGCTTTAACTTGCATTTTGAAAGCATAACTGGGGTTGTTCTTTCTTGTTCATCTTTTTCTACACTGTTTCTGAATTGTATAGCATGAGTCACTTCTGTGTGGTAACATTTCCACAGTAGTGAAGTAGAGATGGACAAAAGGCAGCAGAAGGATTAAGGTGAGCTGCCTAGGTTCTTTGAAAAAGTTGCTCAGTGTTCATGAAGTGTTAGCATAGCAATATTGAAACAAGAGTAAGTTTCTAAAAAGTGCTGATTTTTCTTTTATTTTTTGTTAACCTTGAAGAGCCAGCAGGTTTTAAGAGAGATTGATTTAATGGATCCCTTTCATATGTGTGCTCTTTGTTTGCAGGATGGATTAAGGGCCATGCAAACTTCTTTTGAGACTTTTTTTCTTTTCCCTGTGGTAAGATGTTGAAGAATTTGACTTAAATATAGGGCAGGGAAGCAAAGCTTCCTACCACCTCTATCAGTATCGCTCTACAAACTGATCACCTACAAGTCGTTCTGTACCACATGCTAAGCACTCGCATTTGTTCTTGTGTTCTAGGTCAATCAGTGGTGCTCCCCCAGCCCACCGTGGTACAGCTCCAGGCTTCTGGGGTGCTTCCTGCCTCCCAGCCAGTCATTGCTGTCACCGGGGGGACCACGCAGCTCCACAACCACACGGTGAATGCACTGCCCCCGGCTGCTGGAAATGGCTCACCAAGTGGCAAGATCGCGGTGACTAAACCCTTGCTGCAAAGCACCACACCGACGGTGGGGCTGGATGTAAGTTCTGTGTGCTGATAGCTAGTAACTGAGCCCTAATAGGATGTGATAAGACACAAAATACTTTGTGTCTGAAGCCTTTAACCCCCACACCCAGCAGGTACAAATCGGTGCTGCTCTACTAGAGGTAGGTTGGCTGAGCGGGCTTAGCTCTGTGTTAATTTGGCATTCGTGCAGAGCAGAGGGGAAGCGTCAAATTGGCTGGATGACTTCCCAGTGTGTTAATTATTAGTTGGTAGTTCTGACTCATTTTGTACTCCTTCCTCAGGAGTATCAGACTTCACAGAAGTATTTCAGTCCCAAATGGCCAATTTCTGCTCTCAAGTACTGTTCTTATCTGCAGAAACAAGTGCTCTTCCGAGTTTCATGATAAAGAGGACTCAGGTTCTTAAGATGTTTTCTGTTCTTCCTGTCTGTTGATGGTAAAGCCATTCTCTTCAAACTTTGAAACTTTCAGCTACGGAAAACAGTAAGGCTGTTGATCCAAACCTGCTGGAAAAGCAGAGTTCCATCTTTTCTTGTGAAACAGAACTTCTAGAGGTTTCTCCTTGAACAATTGAACTTCCCAGTATTCTTGCTGGAAAGCTTGCCTGTCTGGGGGAAATGGCACTGTGCATTAACAGACTCTTTGGCTGTGTTGGACCAAAGCAGTGCTGGACCAAAAGAAAATCAGGCTTGCTTAACTATGCAAGAGAAAAAGCATTAACGTTTCCAAATTGCCCTGCAGGCTCAATTAAAACTTGCCAGATCATTTTTCAGGCACTGTTACCAAATCTTTTCTAACACTGACATCTTCTCCCCTTTAACTGAGAGGAGATGGTAAGTCTCCATCCACTGTGTCGTTTCATTTTGCCATCTTTGTGATAGTGCTTCAAATACCTCTTTGTACCTGCCCTTCAGAGTGCTAGTCCACATGTCAGTGAGCCTCTCCAATGGACCCTGACTCAGCAAAGAACTTAACATAAATTTGACCAAAGCTGTTGTTGTTACAGCTTTACTTAACAAAGTGGTGGTCTGGGTTGCAGCAACTGCTTATCATGCAGTTTGCTTGATGTTCCTCTTGCACTCTTGCCTAATTTTCTTCCATATAACTGCCTGATCTGCCACCTTGACTTCATAAATTGCAGCACAGTACATTGTTTCTCAAAAGCATGTCTTCTCCCTTCTTTGGAAGGGTGTTTTTATATGGGTTTCCTAACATCCAAGAATTGCCAGTCATGCTTAATAATAAGTTTTATTAATTCTTCATGTTTGTGACTGGGCTGCATTTTTAAATGAAAAAAAAAATAATTATTTGCTGCAAATAATTCAGAAACCACACTGCAGTGGAAACCTAATCTTGAATTTGCAAAAAGCAAAAAAAGTCTGTCAGCAGACAGACAGTTAAGAGGACTACATTTGTAAATGATAATAGGCAGCCATCCGAAGCCAAGCTGAAGAAATCTGTCAGCAGCCATTAGATTTGTTACTCCCTGTAATCAAAACTAGCGCGGCACCTTGCCATTGTCTGAATTGGAGGTTTAATTGACAAAAGCTCTTTATTGTCATCACACTGCTTATACACATCTGTGACAGTCAATAGTCAACTGTGTAACTGAGGTAACGAGTAGCTGTGTTTTAAATGATAGTCGTATGGATGTTTCCACCTGAAGAGGCAGTTTTAGGACTTTTTATTGGCCTAAACATTGGACATCTTACCTGTGTTTATTGAAGCACGAAAAAAACAATTGCAACTGCTCTTTGGTACGTATTGTGAAATAGCACTTCGAAAAAGAAGAAATGTTTCAGGATCCAGGCAGCAGCAGTGGAGTTAAAACATCCTGCGACTGCCACAGACGCCATATGGGGTGTTCAGAGCTGCACAGATGTGGCTGTCATTTGAGCTCTCCAACACATGTTTTTGTTTGCTAGTCTGAGCAGATGTTGCAGGGTAAAAAGAAACACTGCAGGACTTTCTTTCAAGCTTAAGAGGGATAAAGTGTTAGCTTAACACTCAGCCCTTCAGATGGATTAGGCTAAGACCAGTTGATAGCAGCCTAACCTTGTGAGGGCCCTGCTTTGTGCTTGTCCCGATTTAGGAGCTTGCCAACAGCAGGGAAGTGCAGGGTTTTCAGCGCAGCCACTCTTCAGCAGGAGACTGGTGAAGAGCTTTTCACCACGAAACTGGAGGTGCTGCCTACGCAAGCCACTCTTCCAGTGAAGGACAGAAGCTCTTAACTGAAAATGCAGATTGCTGTTTCTGTTGGAATTAAAGGATAGGAAGGTACAAACGGGTCTGTGAGGGAATCCGGGTTAGTCATGTGCTTATAGGGACCCCTCATGTTTCCATCTAATGAGAAAGGATTTCATTCTGTCTCATAATTTTAATTGCTAAGAAAAATAAACTAGTTTATGCAAAATTACTGAGTGTAAGTATAGATTTCTGTTAAAGGATCCTATTTTCTGTAGGTAATTGTCAGATGAGATAAACTCTTAAATTCTGTTCTGTTGAGATAGAGGCAAAAACAGATTTTTCATAAGAGCAGAGAAATACTTTAATAGTTTTTTTATTCCCGCATTTAAGGTGCGTCTTCAAAGACAGCACCTTCCATAAGCTGATGTGAGAAGACATCTGATAAAAAGTTGAAGTGGTTTGGGCTTGCAGCTCTGTGCTGACTTTCTCAGTGTGTGTACACAAAACCCTGTGGAGAGCTGTTAATTTTAGTCATTAAATTAATTTTTACCCCGTGACCTGTGTGAGATACTCTTGCCGGCTTGTGGGAAGAATATATCATCTTGTGCCGTGCAGCTGGCATTTGAATGCAGGTTAAATTTTCCTAAGAACTGAGTTTTCTTTGGAAGACTATTTTGAGGTAGCAGTGTTTGTTTGTAAAATGTGTGACCCCTGGTAAAGACTGAAGATGTGGGACAAGCTGAGTCTAGCTAGTACTGTTTAAAATGAGGTTTTGCAATGAGTATTTCCCCTCTCCATATTTACATCTTCTTTTTTTTTTTTTTTTGGTGTAATTGTGTAATTTTTGAAGCTGGGAAGCAAGATTGCATCACTGGTTAATGTTTGGTTTTAATGTCATTTTTTTCTGTTTCCCAAGAACCAGAAGTTACTATCTTGAGCAGTAAATCCATACAAAACAACCTACACAGGGGGAGGCTGCAAAAAAAAGTTAGCAGAGGCGTTTGCTACCTTTCATCTGCGTGCAGCGCATGTGCAAGGCGGTGTTGTTCAAGCTGTCTGTCATAAACTGCTTCCCTCTCTTTCTTCTGATTATCAAAATGCTCAGCAAGCAGCATGTTTATCTTGATGCCAAGCCAGCTATGCAGTGCCTGGCTCTGTACTGCTTCCAAGGGTAAGCAGCACTGCTGTTTCACTCACACAACTCTTTCCACTTCCTGCGTCAGATTAAGGCAGGATCAGGTGTGCAGTTATGGTTTATTACTCCTGAAAAGCCAGGCAAGTGCTCGAGGGTTGACTGAGGACCTGAAACTATGTTAGGGTTTGTCACCTAACCCACAGTAACTCAGGGACACGAATAGTTGGTGTTCAGTCAAGGAAGCTTGAGAAATGAGTCAAAGTGAAATCGGTCTGGCAGAGACTGAAACGCAGTTATTGCACGGGGACCTCGAGCTGGCCAGGGTAGGGCTGCTGTCCGTGCTGGCGTTTGGAGAAGGCCGAGTAAAGGAGGGCAGTCTGGATAAGCACCACCTGAAACAGAGCTGGTGGGTTCTGAAACAGCCGCAGAGGTACCTTGGGGTGTACGTTAGTGGGCAAACAGCACACCAGTGCTTTAGCTCCGTGATTTCTTCGGAGAGCGCATAGATCTGCCAGATTTTCCAGACGCAGAATCAAAATATATCCAGTCGTGAATAAACCTGAACAAGTCTGCAAATAAATGGATGTAAACAAATTGCTCTTCTCTGTTTTGCTTCAAGATGCAAAACCTCTATAAATAGAGAGGAACGTTACGGTACTTGTTTGGAGTATCACACAGAGAAGCCAAAGCTGCTGCATGAACACATGCCTTGTTTTTGCATCTCTGGGTGGTTGAAGTGATGCTGGCACCAAACTTGTGTGTTCTGTACCTTCCAGTCCTCGGTTAGCCCGAATCTTTCTTTTTCCCCTCCGATGCTTTTATGTGTTTGCAGAAGTTTGCTTATGTTAAGTGTTGGAGTACTTAAAAAGTTCAGAGCAAAGCTTAGAGCTAATGAGAATATATTAACGTCCCTTCCTTTTTCACTCTCTGCTGAAGAGAAAAACTGGAGTAAGTACAAACAGCTTCACTTTCACAGGCTTTTGGTGGCAGCAGACTAGACTTGTAATAAATGATCTTTACAGAAAGCAGTTAGGTCAACATGGAGACGGCCCAAAATGCTAATGCACTGTAACGTGTTTTCTTAGTCTTTGTCACCAGACTGCAATATCATGAAGAAGGATGACTTCTTCAAACAACCTGTGGCCCATTTTCCTCGCAGATGCCAAAACTCTAGAGCAACATATTGTCTATGTGCAAGTATAGGCAGGGAGGGAGCTGCAAAGCTGTGCTTAGGATTCTTTAAGCAGCCAAACTTGCACTGGGGCACAGCATCTGATTTTTTTAATGCTACTGTTCTGTGACTTATCTTGTTTATTTTTTTTTCTTACACTAATACTTCTAAAATAGATCTCATCTTTTTTTCTTTAGCTTTCATGCTCTAATAGATAAAGGCTCCTCCAGTGTGTGTGTTGGTAGCTACTGGAGGATATTCAGGTCTGTGGAAGATACAGCGTTCAGTTGTCTTTCAAAGTAAACATAATTAAATCACATCCTGTTGCGGCTTAATGATGTGATGGAATTCTTCTGGTTTTAATCAAACAAAAAGCACGGTTGCCATTGCTAATCTGTGTGAAAAGGAAATCAACAGAGTAGTCTTTGAGCTTCGAGTTCCAAGTCGTTTTGTGTAGCTGTGCCGTATCGATCATCGTTGTCCTTGTCAGCAGCGAGATGCTTTCAGTCTGGGGCGTCCCACTCAGTGCAAACCACAAAATGAGTAAGTGGTAAATGATGATAGACTGCTCCTGCTTGGGAAAGAAATCAGAGTCGGCGAGACTGTTGGGGGATGGGGGGAGTTGCTTTGAATTGTCCCTGTCTGGTCTCGCAGACTGCCTGCCTGCTAGCGGTTGCAGTGCATCGTGTGCCCTCCTGCAGCCTGTTTGCTGCTGTAGCTTCATCCAGGAGTCTGCTTCGTGCGCTCTCATCAGAAACTGTTCTGTGAACGCAAGCATATGAAGCGGGACAATCAGGAAATTTGCATCAAAACCACACGTATGATCTGAATTAAACTGCTCATGTAGATGCTCACCCAGAGGACGCAGTTAAACTGCCACGCAGATGCTTGATACACATTGAACATGCACCCTGAGATCAGCAGCAGCATTCAAAATCCCAAAAACCATACAGCAGAGCTGGAAAAGGTACAGAAACGGGTGTAGTCAGTGTGGAAATGGTTTCTGTGCAGGAGAGACTAAAAAACTGTAGGACTTAAGAAAGCAGAGATCTGACTGTAGCCTGTAAAATGGTGTATGATAAAATGAAGGCGAAAGGCATCCTTGATGCCTCGCAGACCTGTAGATTAGCTGTGTATTTGCTTTCTTTGTGATTTGACTGATCGAGTCAAATTGTTGTTTGAGTATACCTTTTGTGTCCCCTGCACGTAGGAGAAGGTTGAGATTGCAGCTGAAAACAGAGTGCAGGGCCTGATTTTTAAAATTATCCCCGAGCTGTAACTCTTGGAGGTGAACCACGACAGCCAGTTGCCTCTGTGCTGAGCACGTTGGCTCTTTAGAAGCAGAGGAGGGGAAGCAATCTGCATAGACTTCTGATGAAGTAGAGCAGCAGAAATTATGCATGAAGCAGAGGCACTTTTAACTTGCAGGTTATTAACGGCCCTTGGTATTGCCTGTCTAGGTCAATGTCTTGAGAAGGCAGCAGCGCATGATCAAAAACCGGGAGTCAGCCTTTCAGTCACGGAAGAAAAAAAAGGAATACATGTTGGGGCTAGAGGCCAGGCTGGAGGCAGCCTTACTGGAGAACGAGAAACTCAAGAAGGAAAACAGCACGCTGAAGAGGCAGCTGGATGAAGTGGTATTAGAGGTAAGAGGCTGTGATGAAGATCTGGCTGTATATAAACAGTTGCTCGGGTGGAAGGCACTTGAGTGGACGCATGCAGGTGTTGACTGGAAGACCTTTGGGATTTTCTAGCCCAGCCTCCCACTCAGAGCAGGACCTCCACAAACTCTTGGTCAGGTGGGCTGCTGAATCATGTAGTCGGCTTTTAATTTCATATTTCATGGTGCTTCTGGAGATTTTACTGAAAAGATAGATTGGATCACATTGGAATATAGTATACAAAAGAAATAGTTTTATTTTCAAGTAGTCCCAGAGTGTATTCATACATAAACAGACAAATATAAATCTAAAAAATAAGATTAACCTGGTTCATTTAGCTTCTGTCATAACTGTCGGTGCCATTTTTTATTTCACATATTCTGTTTTTTTCTGCCTAGAACCAGAAGCTCAAAGTATCATCTCCTAAGAGAAGAACCCTGTGTGTGATGGTGATACTGGCTTTCATAATGTTGAATTATGGTCCACTGAGGTAAGATGCTTGAGAATTCCTCGTTGCCTTACACCAGTACACTTGCTCCTGATTGCAATCAGTAGTGAGTTTGCTGCCAGGTGATTTTTGTTTGAATTTTTAGTGTAGGCTGTGTTTGTTTTAAGCCTTGAGCCTGAAACCTGTCTTCTGTCCTTTATGCTTCTCCTTCACAGGGGCAGACTAATCTGTGTAATGGTTCCTCTTTTGAAATCATTCTGGCAACAAGAGCTGCATCTTGTACTTCTCATTTCTCTTGCCTTTGGCGTTTTGTTAACCAATGCAGAGTGTAGCAGCTTGCTCCACTTATACTTGAGGGGATTAAAGACCTGTGTTTTGAATCCTTTTAGAAAAAAAGTCAGAAAAGGCTATTTCTGTCCTTATAATTCATTTTTTGTTTGTTTTGTCTTGTGTATTTTGTCGTAAACTTTCAAACTGTGCAGATTTATTTCCACTTTTATTTATGCATACCTGTCACTAGAGAACAGCTGGGCTCATGAGTATATAAATCAAATGTTGGGCTTTTCTAATTCCAGTGTCTGTTAAAATGAGATGCTGAAGAGCCATTGTTGTCTTTGTCTCCGAGCTGACGGAGGATCTGCCAAAGATTCTTTTAACAAGTTATTGTTATTTTTAAGCTAGGAAGTCTGCTGGGTTCGTTGAAGTGGTAATCAAAAGTCTCATTTGAACTGTGTCAGTGGGACATGAGAATAGGGAGCAGGAAAAAAAATGCTTTTTGAAATGCCCATTCATTTCAAAAAGAAATCCACAGAATAGAGGAGATTAAAAAGGGTTAATGTTGTAATTACTACGTTGATAATGATTTGTTGCATGTATCTGTCTATTTAACCCATCTTTGGAACCTAAGGATCTTTTGTATGAAACTGTTCCCTTTCCCAAAAGGGGAGGATCTTTCGGTAGATTCCCAGTCAGCATTTGTCTTTAAAAGCCCTGTCAAACTAAAGGAATAGGATGGGATAAATCTGGAAGAAGACTTTGTTTCCATCTCTGGTAAACTTGTACAATGTTGGTGTTTGTATTTTTAATAACGCTAGTAAATTTGATAAAGGTGAAATTACTTTTGAAGTATTTGCATTTATTGCAAATACTGCTTCCTTGCTATCAGGCAGTAAAATACAGTGCAGTGTCTTAGTGCATTTAGCAATTATATTGGAATTTTTAACTTCTAAATGAGTTGGAATGCTTGAAGCTCGCTTAGTTTTGAGAGACCTGGAAACAAGACAGAAGATGAGAGTAGGAAGACCTCCTGCAGTGCTCTGAGGTTTGTGTGTCAGCTCCTCTACCCCCAGCAGTGAGTAACGGGTTGAGCTTGGTAGCACGAAACTGCTCCCAGAGTAGACTGAGAGGTCGGTTTGTGTTCATATCTCTGCAACAACTGGGAACTACAGAAATGTGACAAGGTTAATTTTTTGACCTGTTGGATGTTTAATAAATTAGATAAAGCAAAAAGAAATTCTTGCATGTCTGGCTGTTCCTGGCCAGTATAATACCCGAGCGTGCCAGTGTAATCACTGAGCCTTAACTTGGTGGTCTGCACCAGGACTGGATTTAGACAGTGAGGAGAAATGCCTATTAGCAAGGAACTACTCTTATCTTTCTGTTCTTTTTTTTCCCCTAGCAGCATGACTGCTTGCCCTGCAGTTAAAATACTGGATTATATTAACGTGGTGTGAATGTTGATTGTGCAACACCCTTTGGAAGGCCCTGAACGTGGGATATACAAACAGTTACTTCAGAGTTCTCTCCTCCCATATTCACTTCCTTACCCTCACAGAGGTGTTACTGAGTGCTGGCTCCGTGGATGTGATAGCCATGGCTGCTGTTCTGCTTAGACCTTCACAGAAACTTCCAACAAAGTGATGTTTTTCACTCTTTAACCTCTTACAAAAATACGAAATTCTTGTGATAACGTCCATGTGAACCCAGAGTTCATCGAAAGAAAAATTCCCCGAGTTGGCTAACTGTGGAAGATGTAATTTGTAAGCAGTGGCCAACTGGAGATAAATCTGATTTGAAACCTTGTGGCAGTGTTGCCATTTCCTCTGCGTAGGAAATCATTCGCAAACCTGCGTGGAGGCATGACAGCATTCAGGCACAAAATGTTTTGATTCAAACATATTAGCAGTGAATATTGTGTTATTTAAAACCAACGAACCGTTGCAAAGAGGGAATGACATCCAAACAAAGCAGAAATGTGGGAATTTCACCCCCTAAATTCTGCAGCAGATTTTGCAGTTCCCTTAGTTGGCTTTATTGTAAGATGCTTCTCGGTTTTCTAATCGGAAGTGATAGGATTCTTTGAAGGCTGGAGGTAAAACAAAGGAAGAGATATATCGGTTTTCTACTTCGCTGTCTATTTCTGTCAAATCAGAGAAGCCAGGGAAGTGGCTAGGATGGTTGGGGCTGGGGATCTGAAGCTCCTTGGCTTACAGGGGCCAGTGGCAACAATCCCCAGGTAGTCCCTTCCTACAGAGCTGCGTGGCCACATCTTGTGTGTGTCAAAGGTGAGATGTTTGTGATGCTTCGTGGAGGACTCTGAAGTCCTCTTCGTGGAGGACTGTTCTGCTATTTTAAGCTTATGGGAAGCAGTCCAGGATGTGGCAGCCCTTGGCAAACATGTTTAGTGGATAAAATTATTCTGCTGGCACAGAATTTTGCCTCCTGACAAATACATTATGCGTGTGGATAATCCGTGCCATTGAGCCAGTGAATATAGGAGTGGTGCTGGAAGTCTGGTAGGGAAGCCAGCTTATCAGAGCGAGAAACCTGTTAGAGAATTTTGGAGAGTCGAGTCCAGTTCGTGTAACTGATGACAAGATTGTCAGATGACCTGCAGCCTTGGAACTGGCACCATGATGTCTCTGGTAAAAGAAAGTCAAGTAAGTAAAGTACATGTGAACGGAATGCTTGCTGATCGCCCACGTGGCGTGTGTCGAGTTAACTGGAACTGCATCGCAGCACACCGTGCTACTAAACTATTCTGGGATTGTTTATATTGGATATTTGTATAGAAACTGAAACTTTCAATTATTAAAAGCAAGAGTAATTCAATGGGCATTCGGTTAGTGTAAGCTTCTCTTTGACGTATTTGCTTTATATTAGGTGAAAGGTGTCCAGGAATTTCTCGTCTGTGTGTCAATGAAGTATTCTCTAATCTGCGTGAATTATTTAGATCTGATTATAACACGCATAAAAAATTCCCTTTATTTTTACTTAAGAATGATTGGTGATGTGTATGAAGGGAGAAGGGCGCAGTTTAGATTTCATTCCTTGGAGAGGTCACCCTCTTGCCTCAGTCTTACATACCACGAGGTGCAAGGCAGGAGTTGGCAACGCGCAGTGTTTGCACAAAAGGCAGCGCGAGCACAGACTTTGGCACGCAGCAGGGCTGGGAGCTGGAACCACAACATCTGGAGGCAGGTATCTGTGAGAGGCAGTCCCCTGCCTTCCTGCTCGCCCTCTGTGAGAGCGTGCATCCGTCAGCACAGCCGGGTTCTCAGCTGGCATGGCACCTCTCACAGAGTGCTGACTTCTGGCATTAAGACATCTCTAACTAGCTGTGCGTTTTTTTATCGCTTACAATATGAAATCTGGAGATTTCTGGACTGTTACAATTCCTAGGTTGCTTTTTTTTTTCTCCCCTTTTTAATTTCGGTATTTGTGTTAGACCATGCCTGGGTACTAACCAGATCTGAAAATGTGTTGAAACAAGCACAAACAATGCTGAAACAACAGAAAATGAAGCGTACGTGCTAAAGAATTCCTGTATTTATTTTGGGAACCTTTTTCTTTTATTTCTTCTCCCTGCTCTCATTTGAACATAAATTATCTTGTGAATTTTTTAATGCAAGTTCTACATGTGATAATAATGTATTTGCAGGGAACCAACCAATGAGTTGCTAGAAGTGGCAGACTACTGGCCTACTTGTTCATTTATTTGTCTCTTTGTTTTATTTGGTAGGAATAAAAGGAACGTATAAGAAGTAGGAAAGGGAGAACAACCACAGAGGATGTATCTGTGTTTTGTGTTTGTACTTCTGTATTTGTACTTCTTGGGGCAGTAGCAGCAAAGCAAATAAGCCAGATGCTTGCTAGTGGCCCTAGCATTATTTTTTTGGGCTACAGAAAACATTTGGCTAGGTACTTTTTTTTTTGGCCTGATCTGTCTGTTCAAGCTTACATGATCATCATCTAACAAGAGTTTTTAAATATTTATAAAGATAGCCAGCCAGAATATCTCTCAACTACTATTTCAGCTATCTAGTGGACAGAAAACAAAACCAAACGCGAAGCTGGAGAGGGGAAAGACAGATCTGTGAAGATGTTGGAACAGGGAGTGTCTAGAAGTTGGTGTAGGTTTATTGTATTTTTTATTATTTTATTTTATTTTTTTCTCCTTACAAGTTGGCCATCTCTGTGTGGCTGGAATCCCTTTCAAACAGGAAAATAGACTTGATGATGCAACCAAAAATCCTGTGTTTGTGATGGAAGATGGCTGAGGTGGTGATTGATGGAACTAAGGAAAGCTGCTGCTTCAAACTCTCTTGTGTCCTGTTGACCTCCAGCAGCTGTGCTGGAATTTGCTGGCCTTTCATAGAGATTTCGTTGTAGCTCCTCTCTGGAGTGTCCAGATGGGTTTTCCTCTCCTTTCCAGGACTGTCGTGGACACTGAATAATCTATTTAAAGTTTAGATCCGCTGAGCAACCTGCAAATCAAGGCACCAGCCTGGGGAGCTGGGAGCTGGGATTTGTCTGCTGTTGTTGCAGGGCACAGCACGTGGAGAAGCAGCAGTTTTTGACTCTTGAAAGACTTAAGGGTGTGTCTGATTTCTTCAGCTGGTAGCACAAACATTAGGAAAAAAGCAGAAGTGGTAAGGTTAATCATCTTCTACGAACAAGGAGGAAGCTACCCTAGGGTAGTTCATTTGCATGCTGCCCCAGCCTGCTTCTTGTAAGCGTGAAGCAAAACACAAGGCTTCACCACTGCCCAGGCTAGTGTCCTGCCTAGTCTGCAGGCTGTTAGTCTCACGAGTGAGCTTGCTGAGCTATCAAAGCCACGTTATTTGGGCTGCCAAAGCTGCCATCCGTTGTGCAGAGCTGTATCAGTGGCCGTGGGGCTTAGAGCCTTTACTCGAGCCGAGCAATCTCGAGTTAATGTGTGGGAGAGCAGGGTTGCTCTGAGGTGTGGTGCCTTCAGTAGTGTTTTTCTGCAAGTTTGCTATTGTTTGAGTCTCGGTGCTGGGCTGCCTGATTAAAGAAACAGACACGTCTTACAGCAAGCGGGAGCCTGGGGAGCTGCTGCATACCTCAGCGATGGGATATTGGAAAGTCAGAGAAAGCATTTGTAGTTCCCTTAAAGAAAGCGCCGGCTGTGTGGGCAAAGCCTTCTTACCTTGCTGCCTGGTGCTGCTGAGAGACTGGGGAGCTGTGGGTCACCCCGTGCAGATTGCACCCCTGCTTAAAATGACAAGTTTTTTTGTTTATTTTTGATTGCTTGTTTGCTTCTGTTGCCCTAACAGTTCTTCCCAGCCGCGTGCGTGCCCTTTCCTCCCTCCATCCCAGCACGAAGGCAAGCAGGTTAGTTGCAACCATCGCTTTGAGAGGAATGGAGGGGAGCTCCCCAACCAGGCACCTTGCCTGGCCCTTGCTGCCTTCCAGCCGAGCTGGTGCCTGGTCAGGGAGCAGCGCTGATCTGTGAGCCTTCCTCATCACACCTGTGGCCTGCCCTCTCCTTCAGCTGCAGGGTAACCTCGCACTGGCTGCTGAAGCACCCCTAGGAGAGGTTCTGAGAACAGAATCACCCAAATTATGGCTGTACAACAGGTTGACTTTCCTGCTGTTTCTCTGCCTGTTGTGAGCCTCGATATCTTTCCACTTGTCTTCAGGAGCATGGTGGGTTTAAAAGGGGTCTATACCTGGAATATGCTAACAAACAATCAGTCGTACAAATGTTGATAGTCAAAGGGCTATTAATTTCTTCGTAAAATCATAGAGGAACTGATGAAATGTGAAAACTGTTAGATGAGTGCAGCAGGCATGCAGCAGTGCCGCGCTAGCCAGCTCCTTCTGGCTCCCAAGGAAATGTGGAGCCCTCTGAGTGTTTTAGGAGAAACGGCAGAAGCCCAGGAAGACGTTTGTGGCTTTAGTGCTTCAATGGGGGAAACCTTTTTCAGTATTTGTGATGGTGAAAGTGTAAGTTTCAGTGCTGAGCTGAGTGTTCATTTGAGTAGAAGGTGGCCCAAAGCTAGAAGATGTAAAAGTTAAGTTGCACCGTTGCTCTTGTGTTGTAATATAAAGAGCAAAAAGATGAGCTGAGTATTTTGGACATGAGTTTAGGGTCCAGCCTTTTCAGGATCTGTCTTGATGTGCTGGTAGCTTGACTAACACTGAATACTCTCGATTTTCTTACAAACTACAGCTGCAGGAGCAGGAAGCGATTCCTTCCTCCTCCTCCTGCTGATCACAGCCACATGTTCATCCTGGCAGAGCCGTGCCTCGAGCTGGCTGTGCTCACTTGTTTACCTTGTCCTGCTGGTGCAGTCGCAGAGCCTCGCAGAATGCCAGATAACACTCACTGATAGCTTCCCCCTGTCTCCATCAGTTCATCTGCTGGGAGTAGGACTGAAATATGCACAGGTTTCGCCCTTGATGAACTTTGCAGTTGAGGCTGCTTCCATCAGGCCTGCCCAAGCTGTGGCAGTAAGTGCCAGCCCACTTTGAAAGCACTGTAGACAATTTCCTAAGCAAAACCAAATGCTCTTGGTGTCAGTATTTGCTTTCTTCCTTTCTTTTTGAACAGCTTTATTAAAATGAATTGCTTTTTAAAGAAGGCAAACCAAAACACACAGGCTGTCCCTGCGACTTCAGTGACTTTCCTCGTCCTTCCCTGCAGAGCAGAGAGGCCGAGCTCCTCTCTCCAGTCCAGCACTCGGAGGGTGGCACAGGAGGAGACCTGAGGAGTGGGTAACGTCTTGCTGCTGCTTTGGGCAGCTGGGCAGCTGGTGCCCTCACTGAATACAAGCGAGAAAACTTTCCAGAGAGCGTTTGGAGTTGTCACAGCCTTGTCTGGAACCAGTTAGGAAAATGACAACGTCTTCGGTTGGAGGCTCCTAGCATTGCCAACTTTAGCCTGTTGGAAGGATCCCAGCTCATGCTCAGAGATAATTCTGTCCCCAGAAAACTCTTTGTTATGATGTTACGATTGGCTTTCATCTAGAAATTGCTGTGCAACTTGCATTTAAGTATTCAAAACTTGAAGTGCATAGGGTTGTTCAGCCAGAATTACAAATGAAGTTTTCAGCTCAGGCTCTTGGCAAGCCTTTCTTTCACGTTTATCAAACTGACGTTCAAACCAAAGGAGCAAAAATACAGCTAAAATATCAGGTGCCATTGAATTTCTGGAGAAACCATGACGGGAGTGTTTCTTTTCTTTCCCTCCTGTAATCAAATCTACACTTCTGAGCAGCCATCTGCATGGAGTAGTTAGTGGTTCTTTCTTTTTTTCCCCTTGGATCTGGTTTTGCATCTTAAATGAAGTGATAGCTCAGCCAGCTTAGACAGAGTGTTTGTGGCTGTGTGAAAACCCTTTAATGCCCGTGCTATCCGGAATGCTCAGATGAAGGCTACAAAGCTCGGAGAGGGACCCCAGGTACGTAAGTGTGGCCAAACAGAGAAGATCACAGTTCCCAACATCTTACTGGTAATCTTGGCCAATAAAGCCATTTCTTAGCCTTGATCTTTCTTGATTACTAATGTGGGGCAGTGACTCATTTCCTACAAAAACTAGAAATTTTGTACAGCAGATATGCCAATGTGCTTTTTCTTTCCAAAATTCTCATCTTCTGGACCAAAATAATGAAAAAAACAACACAAAACTTCCTTGCTTTGACCTTCTGTCATAGGAAAACATTTTGTTAAGCAGCATTTTCAGCAAAGATATCAATAGTTATCTTCAGAAGCTTTTTCCCCTCTTGAGGGGGGATCCTTTCCTTTTCATTGTTCCTATCCTCTTCTGCATCCTTTCAAACACCCAGCATTGACTTCATCTTCAGCCTCGTTGTTGGGAAACAACAACAACGAAGTGGGAGCTGGGCTGTATTTCAAGTTGCAGTGGGAGTTTTATATCTTATAAGACATGAAAATTCTTTTCTTATTGCATCATTACCACAAACCAAAGGAGCAAGGAAGGTCGATTACGTTTTTTTTAGCCATATTTGAGATCTTGGGAAAGGTACTTTTGGTCATTGTCCTACAAAAATGAATTGCAATAGGGGAAGTAAGTGTAGTCCATGTAGCATAAAGCAGAAATTCCTGCTGGTTTTGCTTCAAAAGAGTCCTTTTAGGGGGAGAAATAACAATCCTGGTAAAGGAAAGGGCACCGCAGTAAGTACTATAAATAATACCATATTTTGCCCTCAGGATTTTCTGTGTATGTTCTCAGAACTGGGAGCCATGGTTCATGCCTGTAGGGACTGCAAAAGATATTCCGTTCATCTGCTTCTTTATCTCTTGCTGCTGAAGAAATCGTCTTTCAGGCCAAAACATCCCATAATTAGCCAATGCCAAAAATGAAATTTTAATTTTGAGGAAAAGTTTAGGGTGTTTCAAGTATGAGAGGAGTAAAAATAGACATGTTCTCTATACTAAAGCTGATATAATGAAACGAGGTAGGTGCCGTTTTGAGTGGCTGTGCAGCTAAAACAACGACATTACAGCAACTGAAGATTAGCTGTGGTTGCACAGCAGGGCATATCTTTTTTCTGGATGGACTTGGTTTTGATTTCTCTACTTCTGTGCAGAGTTTGGGCTGAGCACGTTACGCGTGGTGCCTCGCTTCAGGCTTGTCACCTCCCAAGTTTGGACCTGAACTGCTAAGAGTTGCCTTTGCAGACCTGTCCTGCAAGAGAAGAAGAAAAAAACATCACAGAAAAATGCAGATTTGCTACTAGACTTCTGGTTAGGTTTTTAAAAAGCTCAAACTAAAAAATTACACGGCAAGTTTCTCTAGTTCAAAGTGTCAGTTTGAACAGGGAAGAAGAGGAGGAGGACAGGACAAAGTGCCAGACCTATAAGGCTGTCAGTAAGCCATCCAGCTTTCCATTCTCCACAGCAGAAGCAATGGATGCCAGCGTGCATCTACAGTAAGAAACTATCTGGAAGTATTTTTCTGCCCACTGTTGCTTTAGGGAAAACACCTTGTGGGCTTCTGCTGGCCGGGTTGTGTGCTGCTGCCTGGGGACCTGAAGGACACGGGGCAGTCCGAGCGATGTCTCTGAATTGCCCCCGCCTCCATGGGTCTGCAGGAGGTGACAAAATTACTTCCCAGGAGACCTGAGCTGCTGTTAAAAGGAGCACAAATACATTGGCAAAAGAGAGGGGATTGCTAGGCGACTACATCTGCGTGCCTTAGTTGTGGAATGTTTAACCTCTCGTCCTTGCTAGTTCTTCTCTTCCTCTGCTAGTACCATTTGCATTCATCGCCTGCTGCAACACGATGCCATGTAACAAATAGGAGAATGAGGTCTTCCCCTGCAGGGTTTATGCTCTGCTGCACAAGAGGGATGGGCACGAATTAAAATGTGCTATGTGAGCAGTGACCAACATGCGTGGCAAAGACCTCAGCATGCTGGGCTCTTGTATTTTTGCCCTTTTGCTGTGTTGCTGGCGGCGATGCTCTGCTGCTGTCAACCAGGAGCGTTAGGACTTGCCTTTGATGTGTATTTCGGGAAGCAACCGTGTTTACAGAAAAGCAAAGCCAGTCTCTGGGAAGGACGTGGTGAGGTGTTGCTTTCCTGCTTGCAGGACTTCTCTCTTGCAAATCGCCCTTCTGAACCAGGCGGCGGTGGATCTCATGTAGCAGTCGCCGGGTCATTTTTCCAGCTGGTGTGAAACGCCACCCTGCTTGGCCTCGGGAGCAGCACAGATGTGCTGACACTGCCTGGGTGGCTCAGCAGGCCCCGGGGGAAGATCCTCCATCCAGTGCAAGCAGAGCAGGAAGGCAGGGAAATGGGACCGTGCCCCGCTGCTGCTGTGGAGGTGGGGTTGTCAGCCCTACCAGTGACTCTAAATCCATCTAGTTTTGGACATAAATAAGTTGTGTACAGTTCTGTTAAATGTCTGGCGTAACACTCCGAGCCTGCAGCTGCACAGAATTAGGGAGCTGTATTTTATTTACGTATTGTATTTGTATAAACTCGTCAATTAGCTTTGAGGACGATGTAAGTGGAAGTATAGAGGTACTTGGATTTGAACATAAATTATTTTCTTATGCCTGCAGATCTGTGTTACAGATTGATTTCAGTTTCAGCAGGTGACATTTATGGGGCAACAAGAAAAACAGAGCATCAAAATCCTTCAAACGAGTAGAACTGAAGAAGAGAATTGCTTTTCTCCCTATTAGTGCTTTCAGTGACAGTAATATAATGCCAAAAGACGTCATGTTTTTACATAAGATGTGACATGAACCTTATTTATGTGACACGGCAGCAGCCAGAAATGTATCCACCTGAGTATTTACACCTTAGGGTAAAGTGTCTTGCAGACCATGTGGATGTGAGTGATACATTTTGCTGTGTCTGTTCTGTTTCCAGTGTATTCGAAAAAGATCCCAGTGGAGCTGACTCCCCTGTGAGCTCCAACCACCGGACCCGAAATCTCCTGGAGTTCTCAGCTAGCCAGGAGTCCAGCACAGCACAGAAAATACCTGATGACATAATTTCCGAGAAGAGTAATAGGTAAGATGAAAACTTTTGATGTGTTTTAAGTGGCAGAGGGCAATGTTGCTTTAGACCTCACTGTCCTTCCATCTGGGAACCTTTTTGTCCAGTATTATTGCAGCTCTTAAAGAGCAACTGAGCTTACAAAAACGGTGTTTTGAAAGCTGATGATCTCTTTTTTAAATTTTTATTATGTAACAGTTTACTGTGCTGCTTTTCAAATTAATATGTCATTTAATCCACAGGATTACCCAGTATGTAGAGGTGTACAGCTGGCAAGTTTTGCCTTGCTATATGCTATTAAGGAGAGAGTGGTGAAAGAGAATATATAAGCAAGTGTGTGTCAGGGAGATTTTTGTGACCTTCTTCAGCTCTTCATCTGTTTGATTTTTGTTCCCGATCTTTATTTTACCTAGCAGAATTGAGATATTTGTTTTATTATCTATCTGTCCTTACTTTTCAAGTCGCAATATGCATTTTCTTAGTTACTCAAGAGCGGAGAAGGGAAGCTCACAATTGTGAGCATACTCTGAACTTAAGAAGAACTGCACTTTTTTTTTTTTTTTTTTTTCAGAAATTTCTGAGTCCATCCTTGTGCTTACCCATTATTGCATCATGTAGTTGCTTTAAAGATTCCTCGATCTCTAGCATTCAGTGCATAAGTAATTGAACATATAATTGTCTCCAGACTGAAGTCTGGCGAATCCAGCTCATGTTTTCCCCTCACAGGATTTATCCTATCAGATTGTCCCTTTCCAGTAGAGTATTTTGGCTGGTTGAACAAAGCCAGGCACAGACGTGCAGAAGGTCTTAATACATTTTGCCATGCAGAAGACAATAAATCACAAACACTTCAGTGCTGTAGCCATGGTGAGGGCTTTGTGTCCTATGTGGCACGTTTCAGACCGTGACTTATGTGACACTGTAGTAGAGAGGTTCTCTTAGGAGGCTGTGCTAGTGCCTGTGATACAGTTAACCAGGAGAAAGGAACATTATTCTTCGATTTGTTGCTGAAATTGCTGTGGATTTGTGTATTGAAATGCACGCTCTTTCTCACTTTTTCTCGTAGCTGAGCAAGCTGCTAGAGACTATTGGAGATGTTTGGGAAAGCAGTCCTCGCCACTTGGTTGTAACATGGTTTCTGGCTGCTCTGTTGTTGTGTAGCTCATGGTCTTTGTATCCACATGGTTTTAGTGGCTAATAAATTCAGTATTTCGATAGCAAATCCTTCACAGCTCTGGAATGAAAGAGAAAGTTGTCTGCTGAGATCTCTCAGTTTACATCTTATGAGAAATATTCTATGGGCTGCATTTCCTTTCAATATCTGCCCTATTTGGGAAGAAATTTTGCAGCCACTAATGCTCATCTGTCTGCCCCGTGTTGAGTGCCACCAGGCCCTTTGGAGGACTTGCCTAGAACCACTGATTTTTTGATAGAAATTATTCACCTGTTTTGAAGGTCTCGTAGCAGCAGCTGTAACCTTGGCGGGTTTGCCACTGGTCATTCTTAATTTTCTGGGTTTGGTCAAAGGTTGGAGTCTTTTTCTCTTTTTCCCAGGTACGATCATTCAGTGTCTGACAACAAAGCCCTGATGATAGTATCAGAAGAACCACTATTATATATTTCACCACCACCACCCCCACCCCCCTGTCAGCCCCTGATCAACCGGACAGAGTCGCAGAGGTGAGCAAACAATTTTTTCTGAGCATTTAAGCATTTAGTAGGAGCAAGCTGTGTGATAGGTGAGTGGACAGATGGCTCTGGATGGTGTTATATCCGCTCATAGCATTCATCCAGTCTGGGACCACTGCCTCTGTCAGTGTCTGTGCTGTCCAGCACCTACTTCCATGGAGACATGAGACTGACTTTGATCTTCGTAATCTTCTGATGTTTTTTCTAATGATTTTCACTAGGTATTCTCACTGGTCACTTAGCAATAACTGAATAACAACTTTCTGGTTGCCTGGAGGTTTTTAATGACTTAAAACAGAAATCACTTCGTAAGTGGAAATGTTTACAAAATGGAAATCAAGGGCACTTCCATCAGAAATACGCAAAAGATGATCTCCTACCCTTCAACTTCCAAGACAAGTAAACTTGACGTTGCAGATCTGCTTTATTCATTATTGGGAAAAACTTAGCTCTGTTTTTTTTTCCAAAGATACAAGTGTATCACCAAAATTAGCTCCATTCTGCTTTGCCCATTCTTTCTCTCAAATTTATTTGCAGTATTTTAGCTTTCTTAGCCAATATTTAGTCTTGAACTGATGATCTTTTTCTTTTAAATTTCAGTAGCCCTTCTAGTAATTTAAGAATTACTGTTCATTGGGCAAAAGAAAATTCTGTATCTGCTTTATGTTAAAACATCCATAATTCATATACTTTATGGATATTTAGCCAGTTGGACTCGATGATCTTTGTGGGTTCGTTCCAACTGAACAACTCTATTCTGTTCTATTACGTATGAATTCCCTTAAAATTTAATCTTTCAATTAAATTTGCTGCTCTGGTGTTAAAAATAAGATACGGTAAAGCAAAAGAGTACTAAACTGCAGCGTGTTTGAAGTGTTTTCTATAATTAAAAATTTTGCCACTGTTCTTTGAAACATCTGTTCATGCTGTGTTGTGTTTGTTGTTTGTTTTTAGGCTAAACCATGAACTTCGAGGGTGGGTTCATAGACATGAAGTGGAAAGAACAAGGTCTAGAAGGCTGTCAAATAGCAAACAGCAGAAAGCACGGGTTACACAGGTAGGCAGGTTTATACTGGTGAGTCAGTATCGTGACAGGATAATATAAAACATAACATAAACATAAAAATAAACATAAAAAAATAAACATACCACAAAAATATTCAATGTTACTTGTCTGTGCTTGTTATTATATACCAGAGTAGCAAGAGTGCCTGTAATTAGGGTTACCAAACGCTTGCCATTTTAAATTGCTGTTTTTGGTTGATAATTGTGTGTCCAGAGTTCTTGTTGGGAATACAATTTTTCATTCTTGGTCTCATATTATTTTTTAGCAGTCCTCAAAACATGTTAGTTGTTCTCTAAAATTAAACCTTTTATATGACTTCTCTGTAAGGTTGTGTAAGGTTAAACGGTTGATGGAGAAACACAACCTACTGCACATTGATCAGGCTGACTGGTAAGAGGCACAGCTGATTGTTGAAATATTTCTTGCTAAAAGGATACATTTTGGGTAAGAGTACAGAATTATGAGATTTGTGTTCATATTTCCCCTTTTTAAAAATGCCTTTCATCTACATGGCTTATCGATAGCAAGGACGTAATTAAGAGCATGAATTTTTGAAGTCTTTCATTTGATTAAGAGATAGGAACAGCCTTAAAAGGAATGGAACTTCACACTGTGGGCAACACAACACGCTTCTAGAGAAAAATTGTTGAATATTAAACTTCTCACCGATGTCCAAAAGACATCAGTGAGATGTCAAAGGTAAGGCAAGTTCAGGTGTTTCTCGTGTCTCAAACACAAGAGATGTGCTGTGGGTAGTACATTTTGGCAGAGAGACAAAGTGAATATGACCTAAAAGAATGTATGCAACTACTGTGTATGGTACCTGCATCTCTTATTTGTGTCTGAGCGTGTGACTTTAAATTTGGCTGTATTAAAACACTTGCTTTTTTCTTTGATTGCAGCTTGATTGCTGGTTACCATTTCAGTTAGTCACTTGTCACCAGTGAAAAAGTGTGCATTCATTGTCCAGGGGCACTAATTAACCCCTGTACCTCCGTAAATATTCACTCTGCTACATCTGTGCTTCATGTTTTTTGTAGTGCAAAACCAAGAGGATGTTTATTGTTTTACATTTATCTTTTTTTTTTTTTTTTTTTTACCTCTTTTTCAGAGCTCCCTCAGTAAGAAAGTAGATTCCCAGCTAATGGCCATGCCTTATACAGACACCAGCTTCAGGTAAGGCAAAACAATTGCTTTATTTTTGCTCTTTACTTACTAACATCATTTCTCACCAACGGCTGGTGAAAAATGCTTATTTTCACCTTGTCAGGTTTCTTAAGTGAGGGGCTAGCTACATTTATTGGCCTAATTTCCATCCCTAGCTGCTTCTAATGTTTCAACCTACACGTAGAGGAACCCTTATATCACAGCTCTTTTCTGGGGTCTTCCTACCAAGAAGTCTGAAGAAAATCATTACTTCACTCAGCAGGGTCCCTCCCTAAACAAATCAACAGATTTGAATCGTTAAGGGGAAATAAAAGGGGGATTGTTTTGGGACTGCCCTCTCCTGCTTACCTGTCCTGTCCATCTTCCTGGAGGATAGGAAAAGCTGGAGAGAAAAGCTTAAGGAAAATAAAAATTCTCTCTCCTGAATTCTCTGTGACAGTGTTTAAAAGGATCTCTGTTTCGAAGTGGCAAGGAAGGATAAGGAAAATGGAGTACAAAGTGGACTTTTTATTGAAGGAACATACCTGAAATGTTGCTATTGAAAGTAAGACAGCTGTGGACCTTCTGTTTGTATTGCAGCAGCTTTGAAAGCAGGACAGTCTGGGAGAAAATAGTGATCTGTAGGCAAGTGTTCTGGAAACGAGGCTGGCAAAAAAAAAAAAAGAGCTTTCTTAGTTCTACAGGCAGATGTAGGATGACCGACAAGCTTATTCTCATGGCATAAGGTAGTTTATATACATGCCTGCATTACTCCTAAAAAAAAAAAAAAAAGTATTGAGATTATTAAAAACAATCTGTGACATGCAGCTCCGCATGATATAATTTACTGTGCTCAGAAAGAAGTGAGTGTTTTTTTTCTGGACAAATGATGTTTAAGTGAACAGGACCAGTGAGTGAGTCAGGGCAGCTGCTTGCTGGGACCGTCCTGGAACTGCTAAGAACATAGAACAGGCTTCCAGTTTCTCCCTGAGACATCAGCTATTAGATGCTCCATGATATCACAGAATTGCAGAATAATTAAAGTTGTGAGGCATCTCTGGAGATGTCCAGTCCAACCTCCTACTTGAAGAAGGTTTAATTTCAAGTGGCTCAGGGTGATGTCCAGCAGAGTTTTGAGTATCTCCTGAAGGAGAGATGCCACCAGCTCTCTCGGCACTTGTCCCAGGGCTACACCACTGCCGTTGTGAAATGTTATTCCCTTGTAGCCAGCTGGAATTTTTCCTGTAGTAATTTGTGGCTGCTGCCTCTTACCCTTTCACTGTGCATCTGTCAGAAGAGACTGACTGCCTCTATCTCCTTGTAAGCCCCCGGTAGGAAGCTGAGGATTGCAGTCGGAGCCCCTTCAACCTTCTCTTCTCCAGGCTGATCAAACCCTGCTCCCTCTGCCTCCTGTCTCTCCTTGCACATCCTGTGCTCCAGGTGCTGACGGTCATGCAGTTGCTGCCCAGATGTGTTGCTGACTTGTATTTGGCTGCTCTGCCAGGACCTCAGCTCCTTCCTGCGGCCCATGTGCTTCATCGCTGGGAAGACAGGAAAGATGCTGTTTATCTAAGTTTGTCATTGATGCTATCCATGAGGCACTGCCTTTGGAAAACTATTAATGAGCTAGGAGTTTTTCTGCAAATGTCTAAGTCAAAAACTAAGCTACTTGTAAGCTTTCTGATACTTAACATAAGTGCATGCAGACAGCCACAAAGCTTTTGTTAATGATGCAAGTGCCGTTATTCGGAGCATGCTGTCAAGACTTCTTTTTAGTATTGGTCTTGCGCCTGGAATTTGAGTGACTGTTTCCTTCTGAAATAGCCTTATTGTTGACCTGTGGATCTCGGGTGAATCCATGAATAAGAGGACATTAATAGGGTTTGGATTCATCTTTGTGGTGCTGATGATATCAGCAGTGATGTAAAGTGTTGCAGTGAAGTCAAAGCAGAGCAAGATCAAAATGAAGATGACTTTAAAAATCATTAAACACCCCCAACCCACTTCAGTCCTTTTAGCTTTCATCGGGGGTTATTTTGATGAGGCTTTCTGCAAATGTGTATTTGGGGCTCTGGATATCAAGTGCTAAAGGACTCTCCAGCTTTTTTCCTATTTCTGAATTTTGCACTATTAAAATCGCGGTTCTTGGTGAATAAAGCACTGTGTCCACAGCCTCACTGCTCGAACAACAGTCTTGCACCATGCTTGTGCTTGGTGATGCATAACAGAGAGCCCTTATAACTCTGAAAACCATGAAGACTTATTTATATCATAATAAGTGGACAGATTCAGCACCACCTTTTGGATACATATTTAATATGATGCTTTCTTGTAATATGGTAAGGTATTGCTAAAAAAATTTGGTATCTTTGTAGCTGGTTTTGGATCTTCAATCTCTTCCTTTCCTTCACGGAGCAGTCCATAGTGAGTGCTCTTAACTGCACACAGGTCAACATGGTGTAGTACCGGTAATTACTGGTGTTACTGGGAGTTTGGAGCTGGCGATGGACCTGTTCCATGGAACCAGCAGAGCTCAGGGAAGGCCCAGTGGTTTCCAAGTGCTTTGGAACAACTTTCTCCTGTGGCTGGATTTAGAGTTATGAAAGGCTGTTTTCCAGGTCGAGCTGGATCTTCTGTAGCGTGGGCGAGCAAACGGAACTGTGGGACCTATTTCAGTTTTCAGGATGTGTTTTTACAAAGCAATACGTGGGTGTGATGCCTTTTATCACAGTGCAACTTCAATGCCGAATCTCAGGGGTGTTCTAGTGGGCCTACGTGTTTTTGTGAATGAGTAATCGAGTTCAGATTAGCTTGGATCTTTGTTTCCTGTGCGTGAAGGACATGATCTGATCCCTCACTTGCATAGGGCTGCTAATGAGGATATATGGAACAGCACTGCCTACTCTTAATCCCCCAGGACTTTCACCCCTCATCTCGTTAAAGGGAAGCCTGGCTTGGCAGCTGCAGTCCTCTGATTGCAGCAAGGCAAGATTAGCAGTAGGAGAGGAGATAATGGTGGCCTGCTATTACTGCTGCTCAAGAAAATCACTTGATGATATATTTGTGCCTTGTTTTCTTTGCGTAGTTATGTATATTATAGAAACATACCAAAATAATCTAAATGAGCCACCGTATTTTAAAATCTGGGTCAGCACAAGACAGTTTGGGAGGAGCAGGCTCATCAGTGATGGTGCCACAAATACTGCAAACAGATAGCATGCTATTAACGTGGGGAAGAATTCAAATAACTGGTTGAAGATCCAGCTAATGGTTTGTCTAAGTACAGCTTTCCCATCTGATTAAATATGTTATTTTTGAGTGGGAATGGGATGATAGCAATATCTGCTGGGAATTTCTCACCTTTCCAAGATAAACAGTGGATAAGTACCACGATTGCCTGACTTGCCAGTGTGTCTGCTTAGAATATTTCAGACAGTGTCTTTTCCTCGTGTCTGATATCAGTAAGATGAGAATTGTGAAAAAGTATGAATTATATGAATGTTACGAATATCTTATTTTTGCTCCACTGTCTAAATAGAAAATCAAGAGCAAATCTGTGAATTGACCAAAGGCAAAAAAAGAAGGCAGGTGAGAGAGAAGATGAAGTTGCCACTTACAAGTAAATAAATCAAAAACTGATTAAATGTTTTGATTTTTCATTTCAGAATAACATTTTGTTTTAAAATTTGCTATGATCTGTTTTCAGAAGTCATCGCAAATTTCCAGACATTTTAGATTGATTTGAGACTTTTTATTGTTGTTGTTGTTGAGCTAGTATGTGGCTTTTTGCTAGCCTCCAAAGCATGATCAAAATTAAGCCTGAAACAGTTTCCTGGGGCAAGACTTTTAAAGCACTTTGAACTCTCAAAAAGTACGCAGTAGTTCTCACTGTCTTCACCTATGTTTAATGTTCCTCGTGCTGCTCTCAGTGCATAAAGATCTGCTGTTCTTTTGAAAAGCAGGTGTTTATAGCCACTGTCTCACTGAAGTTAAGTTTCTCGTGTCTAAAATAATTACCTTCCCCCTTTCTTTATTTCAGCAGGAACTCAGGGAACGAGCTGCAAGTGTATTATGCCTCTCCAAGGAGCTATCAAGACTTCCTTGAAGCTATTCGCAGAAGGGAAGACACATTCTACGTGGTGTCATTTCGCAGAGTAAGTTTATATGAATCTGTAAGACTGTTTCTGACACCGTACCTCTTTCCTTGTGATACAAAAGATGATGTCGTCAAGGTTGAAGCTAAATTCATTTCTTCGTAAGTGATGCCTCAGCACGAACTTCACAGTAAAATGGCCAGATCATGGTCTTTTCAAAATATGCCTATCGTGGTTAGGAATGGAAAGAGAACTTTGCAGGAAAAGTTGCAGTGCACGGGCAAGACAGCATGAAATTGTATGAAAAGCACAGAGAAGCAGGATTTGAGGGAGTATCTGGAGGTGAGAGGCAGTCTGCAAAGAAGGGGTCTTCCTCTTTGTGTAGTAAAAACTGCACAGAGAGGTAAAACACTGTAAAGCAATAAAACACTGATGCAGTTTCATCAGGTAACTGGGACTGTTTGTTAGACACTGTTGCTGAAAAGTTAATATTGACTGGTATAGTTAAAACATTAGGTCGTCGAGTTGTTTAATCTCAGCATAGATGAGGTATGAGCACTATGCCTTCTGATTGAATAACTTTTTTTTTCTGGAAACAGTCATAAAATCCTCCAAAGCCAGCATATGATCCCTGCTACTCTGCAAGAATTGGAGAGTGGAGTTTCATTGCTCTTCCTGGGCTGCCACCCTGCTCATTTTTCCAGATGTGCGATGTTTCTGTTACAGATTGTGCAGGCAAGGAAGGGATTAAGGAACACAATGACAGTTTGGAGAGGGAATCTGTGCAGGGCCAAGCACAGTAAGCTCTAAAGACACAGAACCATTCTGTGAGTGTTGTAAATGTGTTAAAAGCTCTTTCAGGGTGTATGTGGCACAGAGCTGTGCTTAAAGGCATTCAGCTTTGCGTGTGCACCTCATCATATCGGGGCAGATTGGCAAATCTGCTTTGCTAATTTCTTCCTCTCAGCCACCCTCCTCCCAGCCCTGGCTTGACATGTGTAAAACAGCAAATGGTCCAAACCAATTCTTTTTTTTAAAGTGATCAGGATGGGTGAAAGTGTCCAATGAAACCGAGAGGCACCAATTTTTTAAAAAATAAGTGGTTGTGTTGCTCTGTCAAGCTCTTTACCACAGCAGTTTTATGGTCAGATGCTTGGTGGGAATGAAGGGAGTGTTCAGAGTTGTGTAAGGAGAACTGGCCTTCTGACAAGCCTGTGCCTGCTTTGAGAACAGGGCATAAAGTTCTGGGTTGATGCAATACCCACTGGACCTGACTTGTAGTTAAACACTTACTCATGATAGCAGGCCAATAATCAGAGTGGTTAACTAGATATTTGTTTAATAGGTGTAAAAACCTTTTGTGCTTCAGGGTACAGGAAGAAATGTACCCTGGGCACAAATTAATTCTGCTAGCTCAACATAACATTATTTTTATCTTCCCCTAAAATAGTCTCAATTGAGGTTTTCTGTGTCCCATATTGTGGCTGTGCAGGACTTTTCTGCTGGTTTGTGACTTGTAAGTTGAGATGGATGATCTCTTTTCTGTCCGTGCTGGAATACAGCATCAGCTTGTGCTCCAGCGTTGTCTGGCATAGCCTCACATTTGCAGCACAGTTGGTGAGAAAAAGTTGTTTTAAAACTGGAATTACAGATGTGTGATGGCCAGAGTGGCATTGAAGCAAGGATAGCTACAGGAGCAAGAAGCTGCTTGGGATCTGGCAAGGGAAGTCATCAAGGCCGACAGTGGTTGAAACAGCAATTTGTGGGTGGGAGAGTTTGTTTCCTTTGTTTTGCAAGGTCTTGATGGGTCCTGAGACTTCTCTCCTGCATTTTTGGCCCAGGCCTGAACCTGGGCTCACAGCTCAATAAGGCCTCCTGCCTTGCTGTTTTGCAGTGGGCACAGATCGGGTGGCATGCATGTGTGTGTGCTTTTGCAAGGCTGAGAGCTTGGGCACTGCCAAATCTTGTGCCCGTGTGAAGTCTCAGCAAAGCTGATTTACACCCTGCTTTAGAGGGTCGAGTTTCAGAGCTGAGAGTGGAGATGTCCTCAGTTGCTCCAGCTGAGGAGGACATCTCCCCACACCTTCAGGGAGAGGACACAGACCTCAGAGATCAGAATTAGGATTCCAGACAGCGATAACAGTGATTACCAGACAGAGTCGTGTTACTGTTTGTCTAGATATGTTTGTCATACTATTTCCTTAAAAGATTATTTAAAAGAAAACCACTGTATCCAATTACTACTTTTTCCTGCCTCAGGACTCTCGTGTCTCTCTGCCCCACGTAAATCAATGTATGTACATATGTAAGTTTGGGTAACACGTCCCCGTTTGGTCTGGCCTGCAGTAACTTCCTTAACGTGTGAAATATATGTATTTAGAGGAGATTCAGGCAAAACAAAAATAGTACTTCTGGTAGGATGAGGATTCTGTAAAGGTTCAAGAGAAATATGAGATTAGTTTCCAGTGTTGGGATTACTGGCTTGTGTCACAAGACTGAAATTTTGTTATTAACTATTTGGCACGTTCTGCTGTTCTTTCAGCTAACAACACAAACATAGCCAGCACCAGGCTCTGCGTACCCTGAGGATGAGTAGAAGGGGGTGGAGAATTGATCATAAAAGCCTTTTTTCTGGAAACTCAGAGCAAAAAGCAGGGTAGTGTTTGTGTACTTCTTCACTTTCTGTCCTTGCTGCAGTCCACCTGAATGCAAGCACTGGTGCACAGGTTCTGTTCATGTTGTGTGTCCTGTTGGATTAATGACCCAGAAGTTGGCAGCTTTCATTTGGACTCGCAGAGCTGTCCTTGGAAATCAGAGTGAGTCTTGTGCCACCGAATTCCTATTGCTTGGCTCTGCTCTATTACGAGGAGAGGTTTGGGGACTTTTAAAAAAAGCAGCTCTGAAGTTTATATGGCAGCAAAGCTGTGGGTATTTCTGTTTTATGAATGAAATGTCCTCAAATCGAAGGCAGTTCCATGCACCACCTCATTGGTTATTTTAATAGGGCAAACCTGATCTAGTGACAAGTTCTGCCCTCAGGCACTTTTCAATGGGAATTGGATTTTTCTGTGAGACAGGAGAAGGGAGTCCTGCACAGCCTGAGGGGTGCCATCGGGCCCTTTCTCCTTCACAGCACCGCTGACTTTTTCTCAGGACCACAGTTCCTTCCCACTGGTGACTGGGAGCCGAGAGAGGGGACCGATTTCCTCCTTAGCATTAAGAGTCACTTGTGTTGCTTGCTCGCTTGCCCAAGGTAGAAGGCAGTGCCTGGAGATAGATGATGGGTTTTATTCTCCTATCTGGCCCTGTGCTATGCAGACACTCCAAAAATAAATAGGATGTTAGCAGTGGTACCGCAAAGACTGAATTTCTCATGGTCTCATCAATTTTGTTTTCTTTCCTTGCATTGGAAGGCTTGCGTGTGTGCCTATCACTGTTGGAGTTTTCTTTTGTTTTCTTCTTTTTCTCTTTTTCTTTTTTTGTTGAAGAGGACAGAGGAGAATAAAGTAGTCCTTGGATCCACTAAGCCCATATATGAGGCAGGACTTTCACTCTGAGAGACTACAAAAATTGTTTTTCTGCAATTGCCAGGGGATTCGAATGTCATTTTTTAACAAGAAATATGTAGCTGACAGCAAACAATGAAGTCTTTGAATGAAGTCAGTGCTGTCTCCCAGCTCTGCCAGGCCTCAGCAGCTAACATCCCTTGTAGCCAGGGCTTGTCACCGTTTATTTCTTCAGATATTAACTCATTAATTTCATCTTTTTTTTTCACATTACTTACCTTTTAGGAAGCCCTTGTTCAGCTTTCCTTTAGCATTGCAGAACGTGACACGTGGAAATGTACCAAAATACACATGCACACCTGCGGCCCTCTGCTGTCCCCAGACACTCCAGTGCTCAGAAGCCATTTGTTTGCAGCATGGATCTAAATTGTGCTATTTTGGGTGGATTTTGAGAGTCTGTTTAGAGCTGAGAGGTCCGTGCAGTGAGTATTGAAAGCAAGTTGCCGTGAAGGTTTGAAAAAGAGTGCCACAAACTGAGCTCTGCTGCTAGCTCTAGCCAGAGGAGAATGGCATGGGCATGGAGGCCTCATTCTGGTACAGTGGTCTGTAGAAATGTCTGAAAGCACTGCTCTTGGTGGGGTGAAGAACCGTGGTCCTGATTTGTCATGTTTTAAGTAGCTTTCCCTCGCTGTCCCCAGATGGAGCGGAGGCCGGTGAGGTTTGTCACCTCACTGAACCGTGTCGGAGCCTGCAGTTGGTGCTGACCCCTCCTTCCATTTCTCCCAGGTCTCAGAGGCAGAATTCAGAGTCTGTTGCTCTGCCAACACCTTTGATTTCTGCCCTTTGACACCTGTGACACCAAACCTGCTCGAGCTGTTCTAAAATCCCAGTGGAGCATGGCCATGAAATTCAGAGTCGTTGCCGTAACGTGAGGGAGCACCTGGCTACCACGGCGCTTCCCCCGCGGGCCTGGCACTGCCTGGCACAGAGGCTGGTCTTTCTCAGAGCTCACATCTGTTTGGCCACGGAGTATTCAGGCCTTGAGATTGTTTCTAGAGTTGCTTTGGTAACTTATATACATAGGATGTTTGCTGCTGCTGCTGGTTCCAAGTGAGCTACAGCCAACTGCACGAAGATTGCTGTGGAAGTGGTGGGAAGTTTGGCTGGTATCGTGCTCTGAGAGGGTGAACGTTGCTGATAGGGCACAGAAGGTAGGAAAAGAGAGCAGCAGATAGGAACAGAACTTTTCTGAAGACAATTGTGTGTTTTCTGGCCAATCTTAGCTGCTTTTAAAAACACGCATAGCTAACAATTTGAAAGGCAGTTGAGTAAATAGCTGAAGAAAACATCCCTTCCAATTTACTTTGACCTGCAAATGCTGCCCCACATCCCCACGCTGCTCGTGTGGTTAGGGTCAGAGTCCCCTCGGCCTCCCATGGGTAAGCAGTGGATTTCACTGTCCCTCATCAGAGACGCTTTGCTGGCATCTGTGTAGGCTTATTAAGGACAAGGACATTTTTTAGGGTAACTGTAATTACTTACATTAAGGAAGGCCACTAACATTCCCTTTCTCTATTTATTTCGAAGCGCAGATGTCTCCTGGTATCAAAGGTTGCCAACTACATTTAAACAATGCACATACAATGTCTTACAGCATGTTGCAGTAAAAAATGCATATTATAATTTGATTCTGGTTATTATGTGTTAGAGCAAGGGCAACGCTGGCCCTATGGAAATCATTGGCAAAGCCATTACCAACTTCACCAAAACCGGAAGTTCTCTTTGCCAGTGTGTTTCAGTGCCGTGACACATAAACCACAGAGCTTCAGATAAATATTTTATTTGAGGATGTGAATTTCTGGTCCTAAAAACCACCATCTGGAACAAACATTGAAGGATTTCTCAAGTTCTGCAACAAGTTTTCACTGAAGTAATTACACCAAATTTAAATCACAGCTTTTGTTCTTTCTTTGTCAGTATCTTTGTGTGAACACTCAGTGTGCTAGGAATAAAAATATCTGATTCGTGTTTTGCTTTTGTGGGTAATAAGCTTGTGATGTGTTAATTGTGTTGGGGATGATCTATTGCTTTCAGGCAGCAAAGGATTACAACATGCTGAAAAAAAAAGTTGGTTTTTTTTTTTGAGAGGAGACCATAGGTTTCCACTGGGGCAGAGATGTGTGTGGTGCAACATGATCTCGAAATAGAAGTTCTGCACTGTGCCTGCTTTGCAGAAAGGCGACCAAAGCTCAGATAGTAGCTGCGACGTCCCCGGGGTCTCGCAGTGGCAGAACGGTGTGCACAGTAAGAGCATAACCAGGATGGTTGTTTGAGATGTCATCTAACCTCGTTCCTCATCCCAGTTAGCTCTGTTCTGTCGTCAGGTAAGCTGCTGGGAAGGACCAAAGTGCTGCTGCTAAAGACGTTGCCTTGCTGAAATGGTTGTGTGGCAGTAGTTTGCTGTGCTACACGGTTGTGGCAATAGTTGGCATTTATTCAGAGAGTTGCAATTCATTGCAGGCTTGATGCCGTATGCGTCCTGCAGGCAAAACTGCCTCGTGATAAGTTGGCTTCGTATGATATTTCATAGCCGTAAATTCAATCCAAACATAAGCTTTTCTCCTATTTTGTTACATTTGACAAAGGGTGGTGTTTTTATTGACCATGCAGTTTTCTTCTCCTTGTGTATTTCTGTGGATAAGGATGTATCACTTGGTCTCACATTCAGATAAAAGGCAGACTTACATTTAATTTGACTCAGATAAAACGAGACCCACAGAGTACTGCTGCTCCTAAAGACAAAATATCTAATTTGTAAGTTTGAGTCTTGTGGATTTGCAACTGCTGCAAGTTAAAATGCAGCTTTTCAAAAGATTTTTACAAATTCCCCTTTTTCCTGGGGTGCCTGACCTTTGCTGTTGAGAGAAAAAATTACTTTGACCTAGGAATTTAAGATCTCATCCTATACAGTATGCAGATGCAGAGAATAATATGTGCTGAAAGAGCCAAGGCTAAGGGCATGGTATCCGTAATAAGCTGCTTGTCATTTTCAAAGCAGAGGTCACCCCTTAGCCTGTCTTCTTTGTGAAGCCAGACCTTGTCTCTTTGGGGAAAAAAAAAAAATCTGAGAAAGCAAGCAGTGTGTGTGATTGTACCTCATCGTGCCCTGGAGCTTAGCAAGCTGACCTCTGTCAAATTATGGCTGCAATTGACTTTCAGATTTGAAAATCTTTTATGAAAACCTCCTGTTTTCATCTGAGTGTCACCAGTGAAAATGAATCCTGCCCTGCTGCACACTTTGCTTCCCTCTTTTCTAGCTGAGCTGTGGATTCTCTCCGTGAACATTTCTTCTCCCAAAGCCCACGTATCCCTCTGAAAACGTGAAATAAGCTTGCTTTTTGGCCTTTCTTCAGCTGTCACCCCCTGGTGCGAAATATTTCTGGTAGGCAGGGAGAAGGGGAGAGCTGACTGTCAGAGGGACTGAGAGGTGGAGAAGGAGGTTGTCTAGATGCTCATCTAGGAAATGGTGCTTGTGATAGCATCTTAAGGCTGTTCTTGCTTAGTCTAAAAATCTCCAGAAAGAAATTGAATAATCTAAAATCAAGTCTGAAAATGTGTGTTGGTTTACACAGTGCAAATGGCCCTACTTGAATCCTGGGATTAGCAAAATAAGTGCTTAAGAAAACAACTCCAAGTTTCAGTAACAGGAAGTTCAAAGTAGAGGGGTTTATGCTTCTAGATAAGGGCCAGCAATTCCTTAGAAAACGTCTCTCTCAGTGCCTTATAATATTTCCAGCAAAGCTTCTGAAGTTTCCTTTATTTCTCAGTGCAATGCCTGGAAGTTTTATTCCTGTCTCACCTTCTAAGGGTGAAGAAAGGAGGGCTGGGCAGTTGCTTTAGAGGGCTGGCATCCAGGAGAGCAGGCTGAGACGAAGGAAGAGAAGGAGCCAGGCAACGAGGCACCTCGGGTGGAGTGAGTGCAAGCCAAAGGGGAGCAGCCAGCAAGTACCAGCTGCTCCGTAGCCTCTTCGGGGCAGCAGCTGTTTGGCTCAGCCGGCTGCAAACAGTGGTCAGGAGGACCAGGACAAGAATGCAAAAAGCGTTCCTGCGGAGAGAGGTAATGCCTTGTCGCATCAAGTGGGGTTTTGTTTCATTTGGAGATGTCTGCTCTGTTGCTGGCTCTCCAAGGCGCTGAGGAAGCAAGCTCTCCATCACTCTGCTTTTTATCTCCTTGGGGTCCCGACGAACCTCGCTGTCCTCCGCATAAAATTGAGAATAAACGCGGTGTTGGGGACAGATGTATGAGCACAGACAGCAAGTCACTCAAATATGTCTGGCATGGACCAAAAGACACTCTTGACTTTTGTGTGCATCGTCTTGATCCGCTTGTTGTCTTTCTGTATGGTTGCTGGAACTTCATGAATCATATTAATGCCGTCACTGAACTGCTTGCAGCCTCATATGTCCCAGGCCTAACTAATACTTTGTTATTTTTAAACTAGTGTTTGGAAGGACAACATACACTGGAGATAATTACAGTGAAAATAGAACATACTGCAAAAAATGTCTCCAAAACCTAAACTGGTTGCAGACAGATGTGACCAGTAATAGCATACATTTATTTAAAATGTGCTGCGTGCCTGACAGGCAGGGAGCTGTAGGCAAGAAATAGAGGAAGATTGTTGGGTTTGGAAAGCCTCTGTAAAAGACCCACTGCTTCTGAAATTGGTGCGGACATCGGATAGAGAAGGATAACTGGGAAGTGTGGGAGGAAGATGTGATTATAAAGTGGGAATTGCCTCGGTGCAGGAAGTGACAGCAGTGTCTCTTATTAAGAGCAGGGAACGGGCACTTGCCAGCAGCAGGGCGTGCAGGAACATGAGTGTATCCACGGACAAGCAGTGTGCAGTGCAGGAGAGCTGGCAGCGGAAATGCAGCTCTGAAACAGTTCTCCTTTTTCAGGAAAAAGCCCAAATTTAGTAATATCTTAATAGTGCCAGATAGTAATGCTTTTTTCTTTAGTGATGGATTTGCATTCATTGAGGCAAATTTGGCTCAGAGTATTCCGAACAGTTCCCAGAAGTGAATGATGGGCTCTTATGATCTGTAGCAGTATTTAATTATGGAATGGATGCTAACAGAGCCCTAACTGCATAAAGACAGAAATCACAGAATCACAGAATTGTCTAGGTTGGAAGAGACCTCAAGATCATCAAGTCCAACCTCTGACCTAACACTAACAAGTCCTCCACTAAATGGTACCTTCGACTCCAGAGCTGCAGCACCCAGTAAGGCATTGACTTAGTGTTCAGTAGGAACAAGCTCCTGGGTGAAAAATCGACCTTAATGATCTTTCACGTACCTTCAGTGATGGTATATACAGAGAGCACCTTGCAGTATCCAAGCTTATTGTCTTAGTTGGACTTGGTGCTTTCACAGCTTCGGAGTACTGATTTTTTTCTGATTGTTTTCAGTATTTGTGTGACAGCCCTTGGTAGAGTCTTTATAAAATCAAGATGTGCAGAATTCAGATATGTTTGGCTTCCCTAAGCGCAGAGTTTGTGTCCACAGCAGAAATCCTACCTTTTAACAAACGTTAATCGTGATTACAGTATTGCATTTGAGAGCGTTATTTAAAGTCTTAAAAACACGTTTAGAGTTAATTCTTGTCAGGTGGAGTTATTTGCTTCCAGTTTGAATCACTCCTGTTGCCAGATTTTTAGCTGGACAGCACACAAAGCTTATTTTCTGAATCAAGAGCCCAGGTGTTATTATGAGTGTGTACAGCTTATCGCCACCTCCCACTGGACCAAACAGAACACTTGACTTCCAGGTTTTATTTTTAAATCAGTTACACTCCTAGGACAAGACACATGACAAAATGAACTGTACGTTTTTATCTTTACACTGTTTTAAAACTTGTAACTCTCTTTGAAACTGTGACCAAAACATAAAACTTTTCTGCTTCTGAGACTCCTGGTTGCTTGTAGCTTATCTGCTGTGATAGAAAGACAAAGGCTGCAGAAATTCACTTAGTTCTCATAAAGAGGTAAGAACTAGTAGTCTCTTTGGCATCTAGATCTCCTTTCTGTGAGTCCTGGAAGGCAGCAGTTTCATTTCCATGGCCACAGTCTTTTTTATTTGCTCTGTTTTACTCAAGTGTCAGGACAGTTCTGTTCCAAAATCATATCCGCAATGACTAGAGGTTCTTCAGAGAGTCCTGAATATGTGTGCTCTACCTGCAGCTTCTCGTCCAGGTAATCCTTTTAAATTAAACTTCCATCACAGCTCCCAGCAAGGTGAACTTTTGCTCCTGTCGGTTAACGTGGAGAAAGGGGTATGAGAACGAGAACATGTGCTTGATGCCTGGCGTGGCTTGCTCCTCGCCATCTCGTTGGAAAACTGCACTTCTGCCAGCACAGTTGATGAAAACTCTGGGTTTGGATCAGTGACTCAGAACTGGGAATATCTTGGGCTAAGATGAGAAATCTTTTCATGCTGGAAACCACTGCTCAGGAAATTCTCTTTGTGTTCTGATGGCAAGCAGATCAGTGAATAATTCTGGCACTAGAAAATACTTCTCAGCAAGAGGAGAGCTGTGCAGGAGGGGCACGTGAACAACTGACTCAGGGTGTGTGCACCACGAGAGTCCTAGGTAGAAATGGCTGGTGTGTTAAATGACTGCTCTGGCAGTTCGTTTAGCAAAGCCCCACTAAGTGTGGCAGTGCTTGACAGGTTGTTGTTGTTCCGTGGTTTCATGACTATGCAAGGTGAGGTCCGAATTGTCAGTTATCTCAAAGAGCGGTACCTTATATGAGGAAAAAAATCAAATTGTACACAATTAAGAGCTCCCTGTGATACGGGGAGATACACAGTCCGTCTTCTCCTGATTCAAGTCCAGCCGGGCGTGTGTGTATTAAGCAATGCTCTCCTACGAGACTGCAGAAATGGACATTCCCAAGCTGTTCCCCACTGATGGCTCCTTCCACGAAGCCTTGGCCAGCGGAGTTTCCTGGGCTGAGTCACTTGTTAGCATCTGGGAGGCCCTTGTTTAAACTCCCCAGGGAATCCGTACCTAGCTCTGCTTCCTGAGAACAGTCCCGAGTGCTCGAACCTGAACTTTCTGGCCAGGATCAAGAGCTCAGTAACTAATCGCTGGGCACTGATGGCTGACAATGGGTTGGAAAGGGCCCATTTTGCTGTTTCAGGCAGTCTGAGGCCTGCGTCTCCAGAAGGGTATCTCCTTGACGTCAGGGAAATACACTGTGGGTTTCTCTTTGCTTTTGCTAAACCATCTGTTTGGTATTTGCTTACCAGCTGCGAGCTGTAACTCCCCGGCAGACAACCAAGGTGCCGCATCCAGTGTAGGCAAGAAGTTTCCTAGCTTCTCGAGCTCAGTTTCTGAAGAGCCAACATAGAGAAAAGTGTATAAAAATAACGTGGGTTAAAGTGGTTACACCTGGCTCCTGGCAGGTGTAACCATTGCTGTCCATTGTCCTCCTGCGGACTCAGGACCTCTTCAGGTGGCTCAAAGCTCACAGCCCTTGCAACTTACAAGTCTCTCCAAGTCTGAGTAGTTGATTTAAGAACTTACCTATTTGTTTATCAAAGTCGATTCCTGTAACTTAATTTTCATAGGAAATATAGCCCTAAGACAGATATGGATTAAAAGAAGGAAAAGAAACCCAGAGCCCTGAACCTCAGCTGTGGCACATTTTGTCTGATTCTGTTATAAATTACCTTTATCTGCTCGTAGCATTTTTCTGTTTGGAAAATACCCTGGTGAAGCCTTGCTACAGGTACTTTGTCTTGTATGAAATTACAGTACTGAATTTGACCCGTTGAACGATAAGTTACTGTGTTCCTCGACTGTGTTTCCCTCCCAGTAATGGCATGTGCAGTTTTTCCAGCACTGTGTGCACTTTACATCTGCTTATAAACACATTTCTGCGTGATCATAGGGATAGAGGGAAATGTTCTGAAGCTCAGGGACTGCCTTGAGTTCACACAGTCTTTGTGCAGGTCAGGGGTGGCTCTGTAGAGGCAGGAGAGGTTCAAAGGGTAGGCAGGAAGGTAAATGAAAGAGGGCACATCCACCAGAACAAAGCAGCATGAGGCTTTTACTGTTTTCTCCCTCCCTTTGCACTGAGGGCCTGATGAGTTACACATGAAATCTTCATAGCAGGTAGAAATTGTGTGGGAACTGTCATGAAACTCAGCCAAAAACTTCTCAGAACCCTCAGAAGCTCCAGAATCACCAGGAATTTCAGTGACCTGCTGGGATGTACATCAGGTGATGTTAGTCACGTCTAAAACGTATCCTGTTCTCCAAGCTCTTCGTGTTTTCTTCTGCAGCTGGTGGTCTGGGTAAGGAAAAAGTAGAATAGATGGTATATCTTGAATTAACTTTTCACTTCATTGGTGAGTTGGGGAGGTAGAATAGAGCCAATGCGTATTAAATGAGTTCATGGCAAGCTGAATGGGCCTCCAGCTGCGTTTGAGGAGAGGATTGGGATTTAATTCCTGTCAAGGTGCTCAGTTCTTCTCTGATACTTTGCAGAAATCGTGGTGAGATCGATGTTCAATATTTTTCTGTAAAATTAAATCTACTACAGTAGTAAAAACAAAAAGGAGGATTCATACAGGAGCATGGTTCAGATGTTAAAACACTGCAGAATATCTATAGCTTTAGATGTACATATGCAATTCATGTTATCCACACAGTCAGGTCAGTTATTTTGCAATAGCATTCATAGTCTCAGTGCCTAAGAGTACACCGATGTACCTACTTGTCTAAAAACTTTTGGGTATCATTCCTCACATCTTTATTCTGTGACCAGAATTCCAGTAGAGCCTTTTTTTGACTTAAAACTTTCCTGTGTTTTGAAACAGTTAGAAAAGCTGGAATCTCCAACCACTCGGTGAAATGTTATGAATGGGATGTCTCATTTTTAAAACCCATAGTTATGGAAACACATCTCCTGCGGTTCTCTGATATGGTTGCATCATATTTTGCAGGATATTGGCAGAAAAAAAAAAATTAGCTTGAGGCTTCTACTTTCGCAAAGAAAATGTACATAATTAGAATACTTAAAGGCAAAAGCATTTACCATGGTTCTAGATATTAGTAGCACACGTTGAGTGAGCTGTGTGCAGATCAAGGCAGAGAAATGCAGCCTTTTATTTGTTTGACGTCGCTGGCACCACCTCCCTGTACAGTGGAGTTTCTAAATAACCCTTAATAAAGAAGGATTTTGAAAAAAAAAAAAAATCCACTAGCAGTCGTGAGCAGTATTGCTAGTCAGTTTTTCACTCACTGACAAGTGCATGTTCCCAAAATCACAGGAGGGTTTGCCAGAGGGACCTCTGGAGGTGCCCAGACCAAAGCAGGAGTGCTGTCAGTCGTGGGTCAGGCCATGTGGGGTGGTCCAGGTGAGACCTGGGACCCTCCGTGGCTGGAGACGCCTTGCCCCTGTGCTGACTTGTTGCTGAGGGTGGGTCTGAACATCCCAAAGCACAGCGCACGGCTGCGGCAGCTCGCTGGGTCGTTCAGCACCACAGAGCTGTGTGTGGCTCCGTTGTCTCTGCAGCTCCCTTCAGGTAGCTGTAGGTTGCTCCTAGGTAGGCCCCAGGCCTCCTCCTCGCCAGACTGAACCAGCCCAGCTTCCTTCGTGGCTCTTCATCTTTCACACGCCCCAGGCCTTGATGATCCTGACAGCTTCTGGCCCTTCTCCGGTTTCCCCACACGCATCTTCACCTGAACTGAGAGAGGGGGACCCACAACTTTAGGTGGTGTTCCACCTACGGACTGGGCAGTGCTGAACAGAAAGTGACAAAACTTCCCTGTCCACACTCCCCAGATTTAGTTTGGTTTGCCTGAGCGTTTCTCTTAAATTGTTTCAGACTGCTTGTACTGCTCTGTGCCCTCCCAGGCACCACGGATCCTCAAGCACCGTGCAAACTCCTCCTGCATTAAATGGTGACAGAAAAGCCGCTCCTGGTCTCTCCCAGCTCTCCCCAACACCTACCGTTACGTGGACTGAATTTCCTTCAGGAGATGCCTCCCTTCTGTGGATTTTAAAGGGAGCCTAGACGACTCTGTCAGGCAGCTAAAGCTGGAAAAAATTAATCTCCCCCTAAGTGGGGAGATGAAAGGCTTCTATTTGCTTGAGCCATTCTGTTTTAAATGTGGTTAGGAGTTGGCAAGTACTGATAGAAGAAAACACATTGCTCTCCAGGAAGAGCCGTACCACTGGGACTGTCGGGCCCTGCTTGCTATAGCTCGATACGTCTTTTGAGCAGTGTGCAGGACAGCATCTCTCTGCGTATTTCTCTTCCAAATGCCGACCTTTTGCTCTCTTTAATCTGGTGCCCGTGGCCTCACTCAGGCAGTTTCTGCAGCAGACAGACAGGCACACGCGCAGTCACGAGATGGATGAGTGTGATGTTCCTGCACCAGTTTACAACCCTGGGATCAACCCCCATTTATCCTTTTATTAGTCAGGCTTCACACAGGATCTGAGTTATCTATTGTCATGAGAAAAAACTCTTTTCCTAACAGCTGTTTTGGCCGTGAAAAGTGCGTGGTGCTTTGCATCTCTTGTCGTGCTCTAAGTTTTGATGGCTTGTGTGAATTCAAAAAAAGGATCTCTTCTCTTCCCGAGCTAGATGAGCTGCTTTCAGTGATACCAGCGAGATTATTAAGCAGTCTGTCACCACCAGCAAGTTTCTGGTACTGTTATCTCCTTGGTTTTGCATGCTCATGTGTCCTTCCTTGAGCCATTTTATTGTGCCATCAGGATGCTGCTTCCCTGCTGCTTGCAGAGATGAGGGGACTCTCAGAGGAGTTTGACAATTGCCAGGAGGAATCCCCCACATCAGGCATCTAGATCCTTTTGGCCACCAAGCGTGACTGAATTACGTAACTTATTTATGCCTTTAAGGGCTATTTTCCATCAGGTTTTGTTCTTGATTTGGTTTCAGGTTTTTGTTTTGGGGGAAAAAATGTTAAGAAATGTTTATAAACATTTTTCCTCTTATAAAATGAAGCCTATTTCTAGAGCCAATTTACTACTTCTTCAGCAATACTAGAAATTCAAACAGAGCAGGCATTTGGCAACAACTGGACTCAGAATTGGGATTTAAAAGTGAAATGCAGCTACAAACTTGAAGAGGAGGGAGCTCATCAGGCTGGCTTGAGCTAACCAACAGGCAACAAAATGAAAAGAAACTTCATCTTCACAATCTTTATTTAACTAAGATTATTAGTAACAGAGGTGACAGCTTCTTTAACATTATTATACCGAGTATCTCTTTAATTAAAAGAAACTATGAATAGTTGATGAATCATCAGCTATAGAGATGTCCTGGGATCTGCAGAATGAGAAACATCTTTCCTACAAGCAGTTGTAATGCAATACACATTGCACGGTTTAAAACGCTGCCATCAACTCTGGATTTGGCCCACTGCATCTTGATATTAAAACCTTGCTGTCTCTGATCCGACATTTTAAGAAAAACAAAAGGCAACTTGGACTGGGAGCACCAGCCCCGGCCCGTGTGTGCCAGACCACCGTCCAGCCATCGGCGGCGCAGGAACTTCGCCTGTCCCTGCTGCCAAGACGTACAGAGACCCACCCAAGTCTGAGCTGAAGTCATTGCGGAGCTCTGGGTAAATCGAGGGGATTCAAGGAAAAATGCAGCCTCGCTGCTGGCTGGGAAGAGCGTTTGTTTCCTTGTTGTCTGCTTGCGTTTCCTCCTCTGTCTCCGAGGTTGCCTTGTTTTTGTGGGTTTGACAACGGCACCTGCGTTGATGGGGATTGTTTAAAGGCACGCTTCTGTTCAGCTTTGGCAGCATGTGGAAGGAGGAGGAAACCGTTTGCTGCAGGGAAATCGGAGGAGGCTGCTGTTGGACAGGCCAACAGGGGGAACAGAGGAGAGCACTCTGTGCTAGTGAGATCTGGGTTTCACTGTTAGCTGGAACCTTCAACAGGGCAGAAAGTCACTTGTAGAACTGGGATGCTTTTTAGGCAACTTTAATTGCATCTATTTAATGATGATTTTGACCTAGCATTTATTTGTGTTTGTTTTTTTTTTGACCTAGAATCATTTTGACCAATGACTTTTGACCTAGAATTTAATTCACACTATTACTTTATTCTCTCCTGTTATTGGCCTTGAAAGCTATTCCTGTTTCTGTGCTATTCACTGCTTTCTGTTTTTTTTCTCCTCCCATATGCACCACCAGTGACTGTGAGATTTAAGTTGCTGTTGGCCAAGTGTAATTTTATCCCCTCCAACCATATCTGAGTCCAGTACTGTATTTGAATCCAGTGCCTGGCTGCGAAGGACGTACATATTCTTTTTAAAGACAGAAACACGTGTCCCGAGATAAATCCCATGCTAGGTGTTCTGCTCAAGAATGCATCTGCTGACAGTCAGTATTTGGGCTAAAGAACTGTTTTTAGAAAAAGCATATTAGAAAAAGTGTTGCTGTTGCTGCAGACAGTAATTTCAAACCAGGGGTGGATTTTGTTCCGCATGATTTAGGATGGAACACAACGTGATCAAATTAATTGCCTTCATTTAAAAAACGTTAAGGTTTTGATGCTACTGGACGGTTGTTTCTGGTTAGGGTTTTAAAGTTCACTTGCTTTCCTGACTAGCTCTATGTGTGGGCACATCTGCTGTATAACAAATGCATCTTCTGCTCTCCAAGGGAATTGTTTTGTCCGATGATTGTTCAATCCCAGAGCGGACTTCAGCAGCTATCCCTACCTCAGTGCTGTCAGTGTTTCTCCAGTACTTTTCATGAGTGGGCTGCAGGTTAGTAAAACAGGGAAGGGGTGATGTAGAAGCATAATAATGAGAGACTCTTCCAAATTTGAAACATCCTGGCTGGTTAGAAGATCCCTGTGGTCCTGCCCTCCTGGGTGCAGGAAGGCTGTCACCAGCACTGGGTGAGGGTGGCTGGAGCATGTCTGGAAGGCTCTACAGACCTCCAAGGATGGAGATCTCACCACACAGTGTTTGAATGCTTTGCTGTCCTTTGAACTTACTAGAATGAGAAAGCAGAGCACAGCTGCGTTAGCAAATGGATTTTGAACCCCAGTGTCATGTAGATCCAGCATTTAGAGAAAGCCTTACAGAAATTTCCTTCTACTCATCCAAATTCTGTTTCATGGAGAATCTGGTCTAGAGACAGATCAGGTTTTACAGTCTGAACCATCTCGTGATACCGTATCCAAGGAGCATGTCCATAAAACCCACGTTGTTTTTGAGCTTTGGTTGGCTCTCTGCTTTATGTGGCTGGGCTGCAAAGGCAGAGCAGCGGAAAAAAGGTGTTTGTTGGTAATAACATAACCCTCTCTAGTTTGTATCACGTGTGTTCGTTTTGGGCAGTAATTCTGGGAATCCAGAATTTGTCTTCAGTAGGAGACCTGAGGTCTCGCGAGCAAATATAGAAACTTTGGGTTAATGTTTTGTCAGAGAAGCAAAGAATCTGGATTATATCCTTTTTGGTTTTCCTGGACCTTATTCACATGCCCTACCTAAATTACATGTTTTTGCAATTACAGATTGCAGTTGCAAAACTAATAGCCTGCAGATGCTATGCAAAAGCAGAGCTCTGCTGCAGTGAATTAGAGAAGGAGGGGAATATCTTTTTATGGGTAGTAGTAATAAAATAATTAATTCCTTTTGGGTCTTACAGCTTTGTAAAATCTACAAAGATAATTGACAGACTCAACTGGGAAATACAGAACTGCATTCCTGTGCTTATACAGCTAACAAGGGCACAAAATGGCAGAGAAACATCGTTTTTGGATAACTTAGAACTAACTTTTTTTTTTTTTTTAGCGTTATTATGCTGGGTTGATTGAGAGAGCCTTTAGAAGAAAATCTGATCCTTATCAAACATAAGAAGAGCTCTTCAACTAGTATAAGCTGGGATGGTTTTCGTCTTAGAGAAGCACAGAATGGAGTCAGTCATTCATATGCACGTATCTTTTCCAGTTAGTCTTGTACACAGACAATTTCCACAAATAACACACAAATTAATCGAAGCATTTTCAAGTCCTAAGAAATCTCCCGATATGATTTTAACCAAAACTGTTTACTTAAACATAGAATTCTGTTCTTCACATCCTCTTACTTTGCGTTTAGGAATTTTTTTTTAATCTGCTGCCAAACCAAAATTACATCATAGCAAATGCATGCATTGTTCTTTACTTTTGGGCCTTGCAAAGCAGTTCTGCAAAAAAGTTTAATTGGCTGGATTTCTGTCCAGTCTGTCCTGTGCCCTCCTTGTTCACAAGGGCTTGTTTTTTTTCTTTCCTATACCTTTTCTAAGAAAAAAAGTCAAAACTGAAAAAAAAAAAAAAAAAAGTACATTTATGGTAAAAATAGAGCTTCTGCTAACTGTGATTTCCCAGAGTATTTCATATTCACATAGGAATGCTGATAGTATCTCGTGCCTCCTATTTAGGACGTGTTGCAAGTCAAAAGTGAGATTCAAAAAGCTCACACAGAAACGAGGCAGGTTTGTCTTAGAAACTACAGAAGGGCAGATTCGCAGCGGAATGGGAGGGCTGAGAATAGCTGGTCGTTTGGCAGCTGCTGTCACTGTGTTAACCGGATTAAGACAGATATTTCAGTGGGACGTAAGGTCAGCTGGCCTGGCTTCTGGAATTGTGCTATATTCTGATTCCTGCAGGCAGACAGCAATTCTCTCATGGAAGCCACTAGACAGATTCTGCTATTAGACTAATAATTATCAGAATATTTCAATGTTATTTTAAAGCATAATTCCCTCTATTTGGTGGTAGAAGTTTAATAAAGGGATTTTAAGCCATGAAAATAGAAAAAAGGAACGTTATATATTTTTATTTCCACCTTTATGTGACATCTGCTTTACAGCTACCTTTGGTTTACCTAAGCAATACTTTGTATTATATTCTGTTGTGCATCAGAAAGTTGTCATGTTGGTCTTCTCTAACTTTGCAGGAATACTGGAAAATCTCTTTGCATTTTTATTCTTGCTCTCTCAGTTGTAAAATTGGTCTTCTACCTAAGGGGAACTGAGTAGGGTAACAAATGAGACAAAGGGCAGCAGATGAAGCTAGTAGTGCACAGGTTCAAACAAAGGAAAGGAAGCGATTCATATAATAGAGGTAGACTTGTGGAATGCCGTGCCGAAATGTAGATGTGAATTTACATGGATTCAAGGTAAGACTGGGATCGTTCATGTAATAGAAGTCTATTAAGAGCTACTAAATATGTGCAAGTTGCATCTTTGTTAGGAAGTCTCTAAAGCAGTCACTGAAAACAGCTAGCAGCTGGAAGGCAGGTAGGGGAAAGTGTCACGTACGTACACACTGCCTATTTCCAGCTTAGCAAGATGGCTTTCCATGGAGCCAGAGGAGGACAGCATCAGCTCTCGGGCAGTGATTGAATGCCCAGCCCAGGACAGGCAGAAGGAGGAAACTAGGAACAGCTTCAGCAGCAGGAAGGCATAATTAACTTCAAGTCATTGCGAAACCATGTCCTCTGTCTTTATACCTGGAGAGGTTTTTTGTGCTGAAGTAGAGGCGTATGTTGACTGCTGTTATGTCTTGGATCTTCTGGAAGTCAAGAGGTACTGGAGAGGTGATCTGAATAAATGTGTAAGTGTGAGATACTTGTAGTCCATTTAAAAATCTAAATTAAACCTTAATTTGCCCTCTGCTTTTTAGGTTCCTTTTGGTCTTTAAGGTGACAAGGCATAAATTCAATCCAAAAGGTGAAAGGACAGAACAAAGTAGTAGCTCTTGCTGTAGTAATGTTTGCTGTCTCCCCTTGTTATCTGTAGAGGGGGGACAGTTTGCAGTAGGTCTCCATATCCTTGTTAGTCTCCATAACCTTTTTAGTTCTTAATTCAGAAGACATCTGTGGCCCCTGTTCCTCTTTAACACTGCACAAACGTTTCGTGCTGACCTTCAAGGCAGAGCCCTGCTCCTGGAAGTGCAGCAGTGCTGCCACTGGAAGAGAGTGGAAGAAACTCCTCAAAATGAGACTTGTAATAGGGTAAATTTTCCATTCCCTTGAGGTCTCTGGGATTTTCACAAGGCTCTGGTTCACAGTGAGATGCTTCCCAGTCAGTTTAGTTTTTGCAGCCCAGGCCCTATCACATCTGGCAGTAACACAGTTGATAATAAAAGGCAGTAAAGACTCCTTCATTAAAGGGTTTCTCATGTGGGAACTAAACTGGATAGCCACCCTCTCTTCTGCGGGGATAGTGACCAGAAGGTATTCCAGATCACCGTTAGGTGGTATTTGTAAAGGATTGTCTGGGAATGTCAGAAAAGTGTAACCTTATACTACAGGGCTTTTTATTGACCGTGGGATTGAGTTATTTCTGGTAAAATGCTTAAACAAAAAGCATATCTCATCACGTCATGGCTGCTTGCAATGAATAAGCTGTATAAACCACCTGCACATAGAAACACTGGGACTGGAACAGCACCGATGTGAACAGGAGCACTGCTGGCAGACATAAAAGCAGAAAAAGAAGCTCCATTCCCACCACTTCTGGGAGCTTTCCTGTTATGGGACAGTTTCTCTATACCCCCACAACCTCCCAGTCTCAGAATAGAATTTAATCACTTCTACATTTTAAGTCTACAATTATGGTGTGGGGGTTGAATTTTCAGTTACAGACTTAATTCTTTAACATACTGCGAAATCAAACTGTGTTAATATGTGCTAGCCAAGCTCAATTTAATATATGGAGAGCCAGCACGCTTTCAAATTAAGTGAAATTGTTATTGTTAAACCCAAAGCAGTAGAGCTGCTGTGGCCTCCCAGGGTGAGCTGTCAAGAACCGGTGCGGAGAGGCTGAGACCTTGTGAATTTTTAGCAGGGTTTTTCTGTGGATTCCTCGCAGTCATTGTCCCATCGTCCACTCGCTCCCATCCACATCGCTGCATGTCGTGTTTTCTGTAAGGATCCATCCATGATGGGCTCGCTTGGGTTTCTAAGCGTTAAGAAACAAAACACAGACACCCCAACTTTAAAAGCAGTGCAGCTTTCACGGTTTGTGGTATAACAGGCAAATAATGTGGCTACGTGGTTTGTGTAAAGGTTTTAACTGGTTTTCTCTTTTTTTTAAGCTTCTCTCAAAACCATGCCCATGCTTTTCAGATGTGAGGGTCAGACTGCACCAGTAGGATAGCAGTAGTTTTGGAGGCACCCTCCCTTCTACGGTGACCTCCCCATTTAATGTCCTCTGGTATCAAAAGCAACATTGCAGGAACTGCTGGCATTTTTAGGCAGACCACTGCCGCATCCACTGTGGTGTATCCTCAGGACACCATATGGTTGCCATCACCCAAACAAATCAATAGTGAAATTATACAGCCATTTCCTGTACAAATTTGTAAACTTTCTTACACGTCCTCTTCGGTTGTTCTTCGAACAGACAGAGGAAACCAGAAACAGATATGCCAAGGCCTGATTCTCATTTACACCGTGGGCCTCGTTATGTGCTTGGCACTCTCAGGAACTGCTGAGGAAAATGAGATTCAGCCCTTAGGCCATGGGTAGGCTGCAGGAAGTTCCCTTCTAGAACTTACTGGAAAGGAAGCTCGAGAACAGCTTCCTTTCCCAGAGAGGCTTGCCCTCTTTGGGTTAAGGCTGTGTGGAGAACCAGGTTCCAGCTTCTCAGTTAGGGTTTCCCAGTCAGGACGAGCGTGCCAAGGCCTGTAATGGCGCTCGGTGCCGGTTCGATGGCCTACTTAGGAGATCAGGGTGTAAACGTCACATCTCAGGCAACAGCCAGACAGCCTGAAGCAATTATTCTGAAATTTTCAGAAAGTGTGAAGTCTGTGGTAGATGAAAGCAAAGCTCTCCCAGCAACCCTGCTGTCGGCTCAGGGTTTTAAACACTCCAGCTCCTCAAAGGGCTCGTCCAGGGCTGTCTCAGAGGCTGCACGTAGCTTTTTGGGCCTGTGGAAGCACATTTTAATCTCACAGGCTTTGTGTGGCCAAAACATAGCTCAAAAGAAGTTCCAGTCTCATCTCATTGACCTGAAATCCCTGCAGATGTCAGAACAAAATATGAAAGATGATACATGGATTTCATGCACGGCTTTTGTGGTGAAATAAACACTTGGTTTGTATCTGCTTCATCTTGAGATCACTAGGTGTGGCTGGATAGTTGATAGATAAGCTTTTAAGCTGTCAGGACATGCTGGGCAGTAATAAAAGTAGCATGATTAAAGAAAAATGGTACCCTCAGCAGCTTTGGGGAACCGCCAGCACTTCAGTCGGATGTGGGAAGCTCTGCAGTCCGCATGGGCAGTAGTTGTAACACGGTCTGAGAATCGCCGCTGTGAAGCTTCAGGCTGGAAGAGATTGAGGCAGGATTCCCTGGGAGACCTGTTAGTCATAAACAGATGAACAAATGCCCAGCTACAGTGTTTGTTTACTGTCAGAAATCTTCTAAAGCTGTCTGGACAGAGTACCCTTTGGCATGCCGAGGCGCCTGGCTTTTTTTGCCCTCTCCGCTTTGGCAGTGGCTTTGTCAGTTGCAATAATCGAGCACATTGCTCGTTTCCAAGGCAGTGGTAAAGATCAAACCTCCTCATCCAGGCAAGTTACAAGAACAGCACTTTAAGGTTTTCCTTTGGTATTTTAGTCCAGTCTCTGTGGAGCTTTTATTCCTGTAAAGTAACAAATGTCACTTGTTTTTGAAAACAATGTCATTAGTTCATTGGAGATGGATCTCTAACGGGCTGGGCTCATCTGAACATCTTAGCAAAGTCTGTGAGAAGAGAGATGCAAAGATAAGGCCTGTCTTACAGGAGAGGGGTCACGGCTTCCACGTGGAGCACATCTACACTTTGCAGGTTCTGTGCCCAAAACCAGCAGGGAAAGGTCAGAGAACCAATGCTTATACAGGCAGACGTGCTAAAAACACCGTAATAAAGCACATGGGAATCAAGCTGTGTTCAGATTTTTGGGGTAGGTGATGCTTTTGTGCAGGATACTTGAAAAAGCTTTTGAAAAACACTTACCCATACCTAAGCACATCAGCTAAGAAGGTAAGATAACTCTTGGGGAGTTGATTTAACAATAAAATAACATCGAGGTAGCAGGAAAGACTGCTCATACTGAGAGTGCAGAGCCTTGGTGATTGGGAAATCTGTTCCTTTGTGTCCCGTGCCACTCGGGTACTCCACAAATGCATGTACCTCTACTCTAAATGTTTCCCACAGCACCGATATTATTTTCCTACATCACAGGCAGGCTGCAAGCATTAATTCATGGTTGTTTCTTTCAGACAAACAGAAATGGGGGAGGAACTCCATAGATTGCCTGTAATTATGTGGCATACGGCTCCCCTGGGAAACGCTTGCTGCTGCGTGCAGCATTGCTGATGGAACATGCATTGCAAAACCCAAACCGAGCACTATTGCCAGTTCTTTACATTTGAAAGCCAAGAGTCCAGCTTTGGAAACAATGATAGCTTAGAAAAAATAAATTAAAAGGTCTTTGGATTAGCATGTTCTTCCTGCATTTAATGAAACTTCCTAGTATGCAGTGACGATGTTTACTCTGTGTTGTGTAACTGTGAGAGTTAGAGATGATTTTTTTTAATGAAGGCTAAGATGCCTGCAAATTGTCATGCACTTCTAGGTAGTAGGTACTTTGAGAAACAAACCACCCATATTACAACTCAGGCTGAAGCTGCAGGCAGGAACAGCCAGTTTGGGAATATTCTAGCACAGTGGATGAAGCTTTCTTTTGCCAGTTGACTGTAGGGTTAAAGATACATGAGGCTCCAAAGCTAAATCCCTGTTACAGCTTTGACAACATTGATCATATGGAAGAAGCCTTAAAATCTCTATTGCGGTTCCATGTGTTGTTGAGTCCAGAAGCAGATCAGCAGACACTGAAATAGCCAGAAAAGCAAAAAGATTCAGTGAGGATATTCATTTTATAGGGGTACCTAATTTCTTAATGTTTGCAACTCTGGTTAATTATATCCTAATTATATAGTGCCCTCAATGCTTTGTGGTTGCAAGGACTTAATAAATGTGATTGTTATCAGAAGTTTAACAAATAACTTCAGACTTTACCCCCAGGAAAAAAATGTGTTTCTGTATCCCAGCTTAATAAATTAAGGTAATGCATTTGTGGCTGGATTTTTATTATCCATATCTGTATCTGTACATCTCATCTGGCTTCAATATCACCGAACTGTAGAGATGATCAAAAGCAAAATGAGAATGCTGAAGCTTGGGGCTCGCTTGAAATATTGTCTTTCCAGGCCGATATTTTTCCAGTCATTATGCCAGCACTTTCAGGTCTGCGTCGTCTATTTAAATTGTCATCTCATCTAAGTGCAAATCTTGGCCCAAGCCAAAGCCATCTGTTGTTGGGTAATAGCTGTGATTTATTTTGCCTCTGGTTGATGTTCATGCTCATGGGCCAGATGCTGACTTGTAGGATTTGCTTTTATTCATTTTCAGTTTTATGCCATGTGTTAATATCACAAACGGTGTTTTAATTTTAGATATTTTTGTCTAGTGTTTAAAATTAGGGATGAGTAATAGTGTCACATTCCCCTGAATGCACGTGGGATGGCACATGGGATGCGATTCAGCTTACTTTGGAATAAGATAGGACAGGACCAAATGTTTTACATGTTAGAAATGCATTTGCACTATGTTTCCAAATGTCTCATTTCTTTCTAATCACTTTACACTCATTTATGTTGCATACAAATAATTAGGCATTATTTTCTGTAAAACTTGTGGACTATTTGAGGTCTTCTGGACTCAAGAAAATGTTGTGGGTAGCCAAACTGTAGGCAAAGTATTTATGATATTCTGCATTGTACCTTGCAAGTTAGGACCGGCTGTCAGAGGGACAGTCCTGCTTACTAAAGATAAAGGTGATAGGGAGCTGGATCAATTTCCTTAATTCCAGGTTAAAAAAGAACTAAAAACCTGTCCGGCTCTTTGTAGTAGAGAGGGGCTGTGTTCAACTTCCAGACGATCTGTGCATTTTGGACTTCAGCTCCTGCTAGTAGCTTCGACGTAGCACTGACTGGGTTTTTCTGTGTGTGTCTTCTCCAAAGTTGGTGTTGAAACCCCGAGTTGTGCAGCAACTCCAAGGCGTGTTTGGATACACAAATGTGAGTAGAAATGACTTCATTGTCTCACTGTCTGCTAGGGGAGCAGAAGTCCTTCCCACGCTGTTCAAACCGTACCAGTAAGAGTGGTGTAGCAGGTGAGTTGGTAATGCCCTGTGCTGCCTAATTCCAGGAGGCATTTCAGAACCTGGAAGCTAAGGGCAAATAGCTCAGGGGTGGGCCACTCAGCTGAGCCACCTGCACAACTCAGGGTACGAAATGGGGTGACCTTGTTCCCTCCGACTGCTGCCACAGAATCGCTCCAGCCCTGCAACCAGTTCAGTTGCCCGATCAGCAAAAACCAGCTCGATCATTTGGTCATCCTGTTTCACAAACTATGAGAAAGGAGAGCAGGTAGTAGTTATCTGCTGGGTTTCTTGGTTGTAGCTTTTGAAAAATAATTCACAGAAGTGTACAATTAGTTGAGATTACATCTATTCCCGGTATTAAAAACATGGATTCTAGCTGCGGCAGAACTAAGAAAGCTGAATTTTACACCTCATTTTCAGTGCAATGTTCTGAGTAAAGTATTGTTTTCTAGCGGATGTGACCGTCACAACTGGTAAATTGTTTGGCACCACACCAAAGGCTTTTTTCCTTTAGATTTATAGCCACTCTTCTGGTGGTCATAGGCTTGTTAGGTTGTCCCTTCACCTTCTCAGTGGAAGAAGACAGAAGCCCAGTTCCCTCTGCCTCTCCATGCAGGTATGTGGGCTCTGGACCTCTCACCAGCTGGGTAGCCTCAGTGGGATTATCAAAACTTTTCTACCTAGGCTTTCAAACTGCTGCTGTGCACTGGAAGATTGGTTTAAAAGGTCTGCCAGGAAGGTAATGATGTAGGAGGAAAATTAGGAGTTCTCCTCAGTTTGTTGCTATCTAGTCATTTGGTAACTTTGTCGTGACATCGCTGTTTATTTCTGTAGAGTGGCTCTGATTGTAAAGCCTGTGCGTTGCTTCTTAATAGATTTTATACATACAGTAAATGAAGGTGCCATTAGAAACAAAAGCAAGCCGTGTCAATTAATTTACTGATTTTGAGATATGTTAGCAGAAAATAGTAGCAACTTCTAATAATTCCTCTGTACAGTTCTTGTTTTTTTGCCAGGTAATAGTATTATGGACTCTCAGAAGCATTAAAAATAAAAAAGACAAGGACGACCATTTTTAATATAAAAATAAAAAATAGTCCTCAGATCATGACTTTGTCACAAACTGATGGGCATCTGACTTTCAGGCTGTTCCCTCGAGACATGGGGCCCCGTTGAATTTCAGAGAAGTTTTTCAGTGAAAAAACTTAAGTTCGTTGAAAAAAAAGTTCGTTGTCTTACTGAATGTTGTCTTAATCTCAGTGGTTCAGGAATGAGATGGGAATTACACATGTAGCCTGAGAACTGTGCTGGAGTGGCTTTATAATTTTGGTACCAAGATGGTTTTAATTATATTCATTTATTGAAGTCGTTTTTTGTTTTTTTTTCTTGTCGTCAGTCTTTTTTCTTTTTTTTTTTTTTGTGGGGAAAAGCAGTGATATTTCTGCAATATCTACAGAGTATCTTGAGATATTTAACACCTAACTTTGTGTGCAACTCAGTACCCTGAATTTTAGACATAATAATTGAGCGATTTGATACTAAAATGGGAAAAATATTTTCCCGAAATTAAGGAATTAACAAGTGTGTCCTGAAGGAAGTATAATTCAGGCTACCAAAACCTTTTCCAGAAGCATAAGGCGTTTGTGTGCCTGCTCTTAGCCTTACCCAGGGAGCTGAAGAGCTGCTTGTAAGGTGTCTGAGTGCCGCTTTCCTAAAATACCTTGGGAGTTTTACAATTGGGAAAGCACGAAATAAGATCAAAGTTCCAAGCTTCCTTCTGCTTTTTACCTATGTGAGATAGATGCCTGGATCTTGAGGAGTGAAAGGCAGATGTTCCAGTTCTATTTTTCTGGCAGTTGCAAAAATTTCTTAAGGAGTTTGTCTCCATGTGTTTGACGTGATGGCACCTGCTGGTTTGGTTCTTCTCAGTGACACGGGGTGAATTCGGAGCTGTTGGGGCTGCGAGGGACAAACACGTGGGAAAATAAACCCTTGAATTCATTCTTTGGAGCCTGGGAAAGGCTCTCTTTTCCCAGATGACAGGCTGAGTGATACGAGTTCAGCAACAGCTAGCAAGAGAACTGAGGAAAGGCGGCATTTTTCCTGGCAGGTCAGGTCCACGTCTGGAGCTTCTCCTGCAGACACAGCTTCTGCTGCTGAGAACCCGGGATGGTTTGAACCCTCCTGTCCTACGGCAGCGCCTAGCCACCTCCCAGCTGAAATAAACTCCTAAGGCATAGCTCTGCCATCAGACAACCTTGGTAGGTTTTGTCAGCAGAGCCCGTATTTCACACCCCATCACAGCCCTAACTGATAGAGCCCTGCTGCAAGAGGCATGTGGCATGAGCTTGCCATAGATACAGCAAGACGATATTTATATAGAAAGCAGACAGCACTGCCAGTAAAGGCTCCAGTTCAGCAAAGCCCTTAACCACATGTTTAAATATCATTGAAGTCAAGTTCAATTACTTTAATCATATACATAAGTACGCTGTTGAACTAGGGCCTAATAGGAGTTTCCATCTCTCTCCACATGATCAAGGCCTTTTCATATTCTGCTGCATGCGATCGGGATTTCTCCTTGGTTGCACAGCGTGAGCAACTGCTGTGACTTTTGGAAGACTCTCTCAACAATTTGAAATTGCTAAGCTGTCATAAATACTTTTATGTGGAATGCCTGTAACACAGAATGGAAAGGAATTTTCCCAGCTCTGTGCTTCCAGGGTAGATTTAACACATCTTTTCCCCTGTTTTTCAGGACCACCTGTTATTGCCAGCCACCACACACAACAAGACCAGAAGACCAAAGATGTCTATAGTGTTGCCAGCTGTAAACATCAATGGTAAGTGCGAAACATGAAAGAGACTGATAGGAGAATAATTTCAAAGAGATGCCTGACTTGTGTATGGAAACCAAGCTTAGACTAAGCGGCCGTTGTTACAGCTTTGGAAAAGATGTCAAACTGGTACTTGACTAAGTTCCTCCTGGAAAAGGGATACTGGCACATCATCCGTGCCTGGCATCCCTGTCACAAGAGGCCTCGTGCATAGAAAACAGAGAAAACAGCTTTGTACTAAAGGCACAGGCTTGTTAGTGAAAAGAAATGATCTTGGCCTCCGTTTTAGTCCCACGTGAGAGATATGACTTGAACTGTACAAATATACCATTAATTCATGTGATGAGGAGCTGCCAGGTTAAGACAGTGTCACTGTCACAGTCATCAAATGCAGCAGGAACCTTGTGACAGTACAAACTTTGCTCACTGAGTCTCTATACACTGCAATGCCTTTGTAATACATGCTTTACAGTACAAGTGAATCATAAACCCAAATGTTTTTGTTAAATTCAAGCGTGCCAAAAACATTGTCTGATGACATAAATTTCCATAAACAAACAAACACATCAGTTCGGGCTTGCAACATCTTAATAATTATGTTTTCCCATGCACTACAGTATGGTAAGTCTAGAGTGATAATATATAACCGGCTGTCTTAGGGAAATTTTTATTAGATGTATCAGAATTATTTTTGGCATTCCTCAGTCTGAAACTCCCTTTTCATGTCTGTTACAAAAATCCTTTTCTGGCTGAGCTGAATTATCACATGCAAATGTGAACTTTATCACTTGGAGAATAAACCCTATTTCTAATTTACAAAGTATTTATTCTTAAAATGTTATTGAGTCTGAAGTGGGATAGCTGTTCAGTTATTGGAGTACATATAATTTGGAAAATGCACATCAGAGTCCAGTGATAAATCGTACCCTTTATTAAGAATGAAACATTGTGAAATTACAGTTACTGGAGTTTTTTGGGATTTTTCTTCAGAACGTCGGTATAATCCAGGAAATAAAAAATGTCCTGGGACTTGGTAGAGGTGTTGAAATGGATCAGACACGAGGACAGCAATTACGTGAACAATGGCATCAAACACTGCTTCCTCTGTGACACTCGGCCAGGTGTTAGGAAGAAAATTACAAGGTACATAAGAGGCAGTGGGTACCTTGGCATAATGCTTAATTTGTTAATTAGTAGATTGCTGATAGGAGACTATTCCCTAAAAACTTCTGCCTGGAGACAAACCTGTTCCTCTCCTTTGAGAACATTGCTCCTCCACCCTGTCCTGCCTCTGCGGGGACTGAGTGTGTCCTGAAGAGGCATCTGGAAGTTTGCTGACAGCGAAGCTTTTCTCCAAGCTGTCTGCTCTGCTTTAAAGGCCACCTTAATTCTTTGTCCACCTGCAGAGAATTGGCTGCTGGAAAAGGCTGGGTCTCCCTGCGCGGAACTGTCAAAGCTTTGAGTGAAAGAACTCCTGCCTTTCCTCATGCCTCAGACAGGTCTTTGTGGAAGAAGGGAAACCCTTTTCACTGCCACTGGCAGGGGAGCTGAAGGGAGTACAAGTGGAATGGCCTTTGCTTTGAATCTTTTTCACAGCTACTTCACTTGCTTTCTTCGACAGGATCTTAATTTTATCTGAGTACTAACATTTACCCCTGACACTTTACAAACATGAAACAGCTTTACAGTTCATTAGAGGATGTTTTGAACAACTTGGACGGTCTTTTACCAGCAGGGCTGTCATCCTTTTCTGATTGTGCTTTGATCTCTTGAGTGCCCTCTGAGCTCTGCTGGAGACTCTTGAGCTCACTGAGCAGTTCCCAGCAGCAGCAATGGGGAGAGAATAAGTGCGGGCAGAGACCGGGAAATGAAACGAGTTGTCACTCACTGTCTTGTGTGACTCGACGTGGAGGTTAGTGACATAGCTCTGCAAGGTTTGTTTGACTCTTTTTCACCCGTGTACAAAACAGAATTTGGTTTGTAGTTCGAAAAGTTTTTCGTAATTCTTCTCGGGGGAAAACTTGATGTAAGTCCAGCAGCGCTAGTGCTTTTCAGCTGATGGCAGATCTCGAAAGAAAACTTCCTAGTAGACGTGTGTGTGTGCGTGTTCAGTACAATGGAAGTTGTAGCTGGAATATTTAAGAGAATATTGTACAAAGCAATAACAGTTATTTATTTTCAAGGCAAAAACTTGGTAAAAACGATTCAGAGTTTTATGTGGTTAAAGGTGGCCGTTGCCTTTTAAATACACCCTATGTGCTCCGTCTCTTGTTCAGCCTGAATTGCCCAATGCCTCTCTGCGAGCACCAGTAGCCAGCACAGCCTCCACTGAGGGCGTGTGTGCCGGTGCCTGAAAGTGTGTTAACTCTGAAATATATTTAAGTATTAAGGTGTTGCTTTTCTTTTTCTTTTTCTTTTTCTTTTTTTTTTTAGTAGACAGCAACTGTGTTGGTGCATGTTAATCCCTCCTCTCTCACCGATTGGTTTCTCCCCACCCTGTTCCAGCCTCCCTTCCATGCTCACCAGGCCACTCCTGCAATTCACAGCCAGTGCTTGCTATCAGCTTCTGCGTTGCTGCCTCCCCAGCTGCTCTCATTGTGCTTTACCCTTGTCCCACTTCCCTGCTGGCTGCTGTCACTCAGCCCAACTCTCCCCTCGGTCCCTGCAGCCAGCTGAGCCCACGTCTTGACCTCCCTCTGCCCAACGACGAAGCCCCAGCATTTCTGGACACAAGTAGTAGTCAAAAACAATCTTTCTGATGGGACTTAAGTAACCCGGGCTTGATAAGCCTGGAGGGAAAAAAAGCAGAGTTGTGTAGCCCTAGTCCAACCGTGCGTGGTTCTGGGAGTACCACTGGTATGACTTTGCTGAGAAGTTATTCCAAGAAGAAATATCTGACAGTTTCTCATGGGAATGAAAGCCAACTGCAATTTACAGTTAAACTTCAGCTTTTGTTTTTGAGCAAGTCATGTTTGTTATGCTGGATTGCAGCTATTATTTTAGAAATCTAACTATGCGCTTGAGACCAGTTAAGTCTCCAGTAGATTTCATTCCTAAATTTGCTTTTATTGTAATTCAGAGTCGTGTTGGCTCATTACACCAGTTCCAAATTGACATATAGGCGGTGCCTTGCTTGAAGTTTAACTGAAAACATTTGCCATTAGTCTTGTATTTATTTAACTGCTGTAAAAAATGCAGTGGGTTATAACATGGGTCTTTGGATCAAAATAACCTATAGAGAGCAGCACAGCTAAGCCACTCTTCCGACCCCAAGCACGGGCCTTTTGTCTCTGCAGGACGTCCGCAGCTCCGCAGCGCAGCGCACACTACCAGTAGTCCTCTCCATGCAGCGTGCAAAAGAGAGAACATCTGTACAGCCACTCCTTGTAGGAGACAGCAGTCAAAATTCAGCTGAAGAAGACACTTTGGTTAATGTATTTTTCCCCAGGCAAACGCCGGTGTTGCAGATGTTGGAAGAAGCAGAGCTAGTGCCTTGGACTTTCTGCTAGTTACAAGCACAAGTGTTGTTAGTGCCAGCATCAGGCCATTCACCACGTGGAAACCAACCAGCTGAGTACTAAGCTGCAGATTTCCTGTTGATTTCACGTAAGGGCTAATGTACGGTCTTCACATCGTGCAGATTTGGGATCCTTCGTGGTCTGGAGGTGAAGGCTGCACATCCTCTTCCTAGAACCCCCTGGATATCCTGTCCTATGTCAACGTGTCCTTTGGCATTAGTCTCTCCCCTTCCCCTTGCTCCCAATACATGAGTGTAGAAGACAGGGCCAGCGGTTGTTTACATGGAGGCTGATTCATGGGGATCAGTTCAGCTGCTGGTACGTGGAATAAGTTACCAGAGTTGGTTACTGAGCCCTGAGTATCCGTCGATCCAAGAGAGAGCTGCTGCGAGGAGAGCATTAACAGCAAGGCTGTTGAAAGCAGGGGAGTTTATCAGTTGCCTAGCAATAAGCAAGTACATGTCCAGCCAGCAGACAAGTTCCTCACCTTATTTTCTGAGAACTGACAGCCATGAGCAGAGTTTTTTGAATTTTCTGCAGATATTCTGGATAGGTCCAAGGTCTGATGTCACACAATGGGACTTGTCTTCAGCCTGCCTTTGTTATACTTGTTTGTGTGCCTGATCTTCTGTAATGTGTGTGTTCCTGGATGGAGTTAGCCTAAGAGCTGCTTTTTGTGATGGAGCACAACAGCCAAAGAGGCTCTTAGAGGTAAAAATCTACCGAGCGGAATGGAGAGCTTTGCAAAGTCCATATGCTCGGTTGCGTTGGCCAGCTCCTGCTCGCAGCTATTTCCCTCGGCCTTCCTTTCCAGCAATTCTCACCCTACTGATGTAACAGACTTCAAAAGTGCTCTGAAATAATCCACGTTTCAATTAAAATGGCTAATAACAAATACAGTGGGAAGGCTTTTTGATCAAAACCAGAGGGCTTGCTGCCATCAAGTAGCACGGATATTTGCACGCAGCTACAAAGGACGCTCTTTCAACTGACAGCCACGTGCAACAGCCCCTTGCAGATGTCCAAGGCTGGTAGCAAACTCTGTGAAAAATCCATAAGGCAAACAGAACCCACACAGGCCGAGAAGGAAGATAAAAAACAAAATCGAGTTGGGAAATGGCAATGTTCTATAAGTTCTCATGTCTCGGGGTTAAAAAAATAGTCTCCAACTTCCTCTGCCTTCAGGGTCAAGCAAACAAAAGATGTCATTTCCCTCTTGCAGGAGAAGGAGCAGAATTCCCAGTCACTGAGCGAGGAAGGTCTAAAACAATACATTTACGGGTGGCTGACTTTCCTTTGCTGCTTCACAGTTCAGGTAGCCTTCTGTCTCTAGGTGTTGTCAGTTCCTTCTTCGTGCTTAGCAGCCAGATGTTAATCCCTGTGGCTCCCTCTCATGGTTGCTGTGCTTGGCCCCAGACTGGGAAGCTCGTGCCAGGCTAGTAGGTACAGAGAGAGGGCTCACCTCTGGGCTGCACAAGCATGATCTGCAGAGAGCTTTCCCTTGCTGAATCTGCTTTTATGGCTGGATTTAGCAGAAAGCACTGAGAAATCAGCATAGCCTTATAAGCTATAGTGTATGGGAAGAGGATCTGGAAGTTGTGCAGGTAGGATTACAATCTATGAGACGAAGGTAGGGTGACTGCTAGCGTTTTTTTCAGAAGGTCACTGAGAATCCTATAAAGCAGCAAGTCTAATCAATCAGAATATAGAATAGTATATCTATTATATCTATTATATTATATTATATCTAATAGTATATCTATCTAGAGTGTGTCTCTGTGCTGTAAGTCTACAGGCCATTTGCCAAATTTGTCCATTTGAGGAGCACAAGGAGTTTGGTGAAGCCAGACCAGGACAAACACAAGCCGAAGCTCGCTCTTGGCTAGGACTCTCTGCAGCAGCTGATTTTGGTGCCTGGACTGCGACGTGGAGAGTCTGCTGTGCTGGTGTGCAGTCAGACAAGCAGCGTGTTGGGTTACTGTGGTCCTGCTGTAGTAGCGGCGGTTTGCTGGTGTCACAGATGTGCTTCACCCCTTGAGCTCATCTGAAATTCTGCTCCAGAGGTCAGGGCCGAAAGCTTGGCAGGACAGGCTTTGTCAAGGAACTCTAACCACAGCTTTTAGTCAGATTGTCAGATGTTGCTGTTCTCACTGCTTTTCTCTTTTCAAAGTGATGTGCAATTGCTGTTTGCCAGAGCAGAATAACCCCCCTCATCTTCCCTGTTTCCATGAACATAAAACTGATCACTGCCTAGATTCAGCTTGAAACACAAGTTTTTGCTAAGTTTTGTTCTTTGAGAGATTTTGCAGTCCCCACCACTTTTCTGCTAATGTGCGTTGTCCTTGACAGGAAGGAGAAGATTAAATTAGTCAAAGAAGTATGACAGAAATCATTCAAATATTCTGCATGCAGAAGAAAAGGAATCCGTGTCATTTGAGTTCATGTTTAGTTAGTTAGACAGGAAACGATCAAGAAATGAAATCATAAAGGCTTATTCCCCTGTGACTTTTCATAATGGTCTGTTTACCTAAACTGCTAAATAAGTAACCTATTTTTAAGTATTCAAAAGAACAGGAAGATGAGTTCAGAGGATCTTCTGTGTCTTTTTGCCCCTTCGTTAACGGGAAAATCTCTTGAGTTTTGTGTGATATAGCTGGCTAAGGCCCCAGTGTGACTGGTCTTCCCTGCACAGACAGGATAAATGCTACAGATGGCATTTTCTTGGGAACATGTTGTCCAAGAAGTGGTAAAGAATGAGTCACAAATTAATTGGACTTCAGATTTACTATTTCAAGTGCCAGCGTAGAGTTCCTACACCAGATTGTTTTTCCATATAAAAGCCATGCTATATAAAATTCACAGCGTGGAAGAAAAAAGGAACCCATGCCATGAGCTGCCGGTACGGAGCCGCAGGAGCCAGGTTGAGTTTGGAGCTGAGCTGCAGAGAGCCTATCTCCTAGATACCCGTTAAAGCTGGATGCTGATTCTGCCGTGTAGGTAACGCTCACCCACCAAGCTTCACAGTCAGCACCGTGCCGAGAGCTGTGCTGCAAAGCAAAAAAGGAAATTTCAATCCTGATCGGTGAGATTGCACTCTCCGTCTCAGCTGGTTTGAGCTGTGTTTGTGCGGCACGTCGTAACTCTAGCCCCGAGTCCAGCTGATCTGCCCTAATACATTTTCAAGTGTTGTAAATTGAAGATTACATAATTCCTCGTCGTGTTAATTTAGAGGTGGCAAATACAGTTTTATGTTTGTGATGCACAGGCCGGCCCTGGTTACTGGTAGCTCTTTATTTCTGCCATGATCTGAAACATAATTATACGTAATGAGCTCACCCTGTAAAAACATAAAGAGCTGAAACGGGGCTGGTAGATGAGGTCCACATTTATGAGTTCTGTCTTGAGAACATCACTGGGGTAAATCTCGAGATCAGTAAAAACACAGCAGTCCAAGACAGTCTTTTTCTGTGTTTTGATTGCAGTCTCTTAGGAGACTGCAGCCAGCTGGGCCAGCAGGACTCTGCCTTGTTCTCTTACCCCAGTCCCAGTCTTCCACACTGCAGCTTTCCTAGCCCACTTCGTCCGGTCGCCGTACCTCTAGCACTTGGTGCTGGCCTCCTGGTGTGAGCCAACGTCAGCGTTGCTGCAGGAAAGCGTTTGAAAAATACCTCCTGAGCACCTGAAGGAGATTTGCAATTTCAGTCATGTTTTAGCGCTTGTGTCTTAAAGCTGGACATCTCCTGCTGATGTAGCTGCAAGGCAGAAGTCTTTGAAGCGGACTTAGCATTTTTATTAGTGTGCATTGTTCAGGGGGGCACTCTGCAGTACGTGTGCAATTCGTATTTATTTTTAATTAACTGGCAAATCTATTGTAGCAGAGAAGTTCCCGTGGAGGAAAGTGCTTGCCCCATGCAGACAGAAGCTTCGAGGAGGTGGTATTAAAAACACGCTTCTACAAGCAAGGGCTGATCGCAGTATCTAAATAAATGAGGTAATTTTATGTATCCAAGTGAGACAGGTGGAAAATTCAGCTCATTATCTGGATAACATCCAACCTGTAAAGACATTTGAACTGGGAGTGCGTACAGGCTCTCACCAGCCTTCACTCTTAAATCAGGGAGACACTTTAACACCAGGGTACAGATGACACTGGGTGACAGAAAAGGTCCGTGTCAGTGAACAAGTGATGGCTGCCTCCTGGAAAAGCAAATGAAGTCGACTAATTAAGTTAATTTTATCAGTAAGTGCCTGCAAATTGAAATGGTGAAGTAGATACTACAGTACAACTTCAGAGGTTAAGGGCTACGTAAGAATGGGAAAACATTAAAAGGAAAACAATAGGGTAAAATGCTGGCGAGTGGTCTGGAGAATGATTAAAGACAGTGCAAAAGGACCTTTAAAAGGACCCTAGAAAATCCAGCAGGCTTAAATAATACATTAAAGTAGATTCTTAGAAGTAAGAAGAGCTCTCTTGAACAATAGACACTGCGACCAAATGAGGGAATTAGGAAAAGCACACGATTTCTGGCAGACTTAGCATCAAGCCGTAAGAAGCCCAGCCAAAAATGATACTGAGGAACAACTCGCTTAAGGCATAAAAAAAGAACAAAAACAACTTTTCAGAGGAAGCCTGCCAGGGAATCTGTAGTGCCTGCAGAGGACCAAGGTGTAAAAGAGCACTTGAAGCATTCTTGTGTCTGAGGATATATAAACATGGGGATGGCAAGTGACAAGTGGCATCAGGAACTGTTAACAATCAGGTCTCACGTTAGCACGGGTTGGCTGAACCTGTTGGAGCTGAGCACGCGTGGGTACCTTGGGCTGGGAAGGGAGAGCAGAGCTCCTGCAGAGCCAAGGGTGCTCTGCTGGGGGCCTCAGGGGCAGCGATTTCGAGGATAAGGCAGCCTCCTCGGTGCAATAACAGGTTTGGTTTTTGAGAAAACTTGTGAAATGGTAGCTCTGCAGACACTGCAAAGAAAGTGAGGTTTTGTGAGCGAAGGGGAAGGCTGGCGTGTAGGTTAGCGTCTCCCTAAGAGCTGTAAGTGAAAGGTGGAAGCAGCTGGCCTGGCTTCATGTGCAGGGGGTGCTGACAGCCGGGGCTCACTGCAGCGCGGCTCCTCAGAGGGTGGAAGGTCTCAGAAGAGAGTGGGACTCGTTTCAGCAGGTGTGAAAAAAATGAAAAAAAAAAAAAAAACAACAAAACAACACAAAAATATGGAAAGAGTGTTCCTGCCCAAACCTACAGTGCTGGGTTCTGCCCGAGCTGTTCCTGCTCACTGGGGACCATTCCCTGAAGCTCCAGCTTAGCCAAGGAAGAAGAGCAGTGTAACTTATCACTGCTGAATTGGCAAGAGATGGCTGAGAGAAGAGCCAGAACAGAACCTAAAGAACCATGAACGCCATGGGTCAGGTGGCGAGGAAGCAGCAATTTGCTCTTTATTCTACCCCAAAATCACGTACTTGCCCTGACCTGGTGCCCATGCCTCTCGGTCCCGTCCTGCTGCGCTCGGAGCAGCCCCCTGCTTGCTGCCCCCAACAAGCTCCCAGCCCTTGTTCGTGAACAAAGCCTGCAGAGGAATTCCTTTTTTGGCTACTCTGCTGTGTACAGCTATTTGTCTTGTGCGTGGGTCTGTCTGGTTTTGCAGACTCTGCAGATTTGTTTACACGTGGTGCCTCCCGAGCAGCCATGGGATGGTTCTGCCGAGCGGAGTTGCTCTCCCCAGCCTCTTTCCTTTCTTGTGCTCCCAAGAGAGCTTTCTGTGAAGGAAAACTCCTCTGTGCCTTGCCTTTGTTTTCTTCTGTCTTTTTTTTTTTCCCTTTTCCCTCCTTCTTTGCAGTTAGCATTGCCTAAGCTGGCTGGGTTTCAGATCTGGCCATCCTGCCAGCAAGAGGCATGCCCACAGCCCGTGCTGTCACCAGTGTCTCCGGATTGCCAAGAAATGCTCTACCTGAGGGAGCTTTAAATGCTGTGCCTGCGAGGATCAGCACCACTGATTCTCATCTCTTCTTGAGAGGCCCTCGGCTCCCTGCCCAAACCAACTGCAAGCCCAATTTACCCAAACTGGGCCCTCTCTGGCCATGCCCGGCATCTTCTTGCAGAGGCGGCAGCGATGCTGCAGCATGAAAGATGTGACGGGGAGGTAGGAGAACAGCTGGGAGGGGTTTCCGTGGGAAGACCTGCAGAGCAGAAACACCCAGGATCTCATCTAACTCACCCCAGGGTCTGGGGGCAGCTGGGTCCACAGAGACAAGGCTATTGCGACTGGTTTGCTTGGAAATAGTTGGAGGCAGAAAGTTGATTTAAGAAAAAAAAAAAAAATGACTTGGGTCACAATCTAACTTTCTCCCTTGCCTCAAGTAATCCTGTGTAACAAGCAAATCTGTAAATATTTTAGAAACCCTGCTGCGTTGTTGCAATGAGTGTATTTTTAGTCCTGGTAGCTTTTACAGCAACACTGCTGCATTTCTATACTTATTTGGTAGTGCACACCAAGCCTTCAGACGGAAACGTTGTCCAGATGTGGCGGACAGTCGGCACCGCTCCATGGAGGGGATGGAAGGTCGCAGCAGTGACGGGGCAGAGAAAACCCCCTGAAGATTGTTTGGGGACAGCTGAAGCGCTTCAGCAGCCCAGCCCCGGAGCTGCACGCAGCTGGTGCCCTTCTCTTCTGCTTTCTCAGCTCTGCGCTGCCCTAAAATAATCTCTGTGTCGGGCCGGGACAGGTTGCAGTGTGAATTGTTTTGGTGGTTTGGTGCTAAATCATTCTTCAAGCCAAACTTCATCGTTGTCAGCGTCGCACAGCTAGCGCAAAGCAACCACCAACACCTCTGATGGCTGTGTGAAGGCTGGCTGGGTTCCTGCTGGTGTCGTAGATGGGACTGCTGAAGGGGCTGGAGGCGCAAATTAACACTGACACGGACCCTGTGGGGAATCTGATGTGGCAAAGCGAGCCCTCTTGTTAGAAGGAAACGTGGAAAACACAAAGGGTGGGAGCGTGTGTGCAGCAAAGGTGCCTTTAAAAGAGTTGGTGGTTGTGTGATACCTTATGGAGAGAGGCTTCCATGGCGTTTGGCATCAAATAAAGGAGTTGTGTGGGTCCTGGGGCTGACTGAAAAGCTCCCTTCAGGGAGAAGGAGGACTCTGTCCTCTTGCCCTTTCTCACACGCCTTTTGAAAATCCGGTGCTCCAAAGGTTAAGACAAACTTCCACCTTCTCCGGTAATTGGTAGCAGTAGCTATAACCCTCGGCTTTGTTTGCTGGACATTTTTACTTTGGGCCGCTGACTTCGTCTTTCATCAGCTGGCACTCACAGCCTGTTTGCTTGTCGGAGGAGCCGCGGCGAGCCCTGGAGAGCAGCGCTGGGGGCTTGGCGCTGTGCTGCCCGGCCCCGGCTCAGCGCTGGGAGCTGGGTCCAGCCCAGGCCAGCACGCCTCTCCGGGAAGGTGCAGGCAGGGAACTGCAGTGCTTGGCACAGCTACCTTGCTCGTATTTTGAAACAGCCTCCACGAAGCACGGCCTGAGAGCTGTTCGCAATTAATAACCGGCACTCTTGGCCTGCAAAGGGGAGCGTCTGAAGCCCAACTGGGAGCTTTGTTCTGACGCCGCGCAGTGCGAAAGGCTGTACGTCCTGGGCTTTACGGAGGAGCAATAAACCTATTTATAAACCCCGACACCTCTCCGGGACAGCCGTTCCCTTTTCACTTGTGTAATCCCACAGAACACCACTCGTAGGTAACGCAAGAGGCATCAGAAGTGGCTCCATGCGAGCAGCCCCACGGGGCACACAGGGGCAGTGCTGGCCTGCAGCCGGGTCAGTCCTCCCAGCTCCCTGCAGGAGGTTCGATGGACACCACGTTAGAAACCTGGGCAAGGGTAAGGCTGTTTTTCTCGCAGTGGAGCTGATGATTTCGAGGCCTGTTGTGCTGCTGGCCTGCGCCCAGCGAGCCTCCGCGGCCCTCCAACTTCTTCTGCAGTGCTCCTGCCCGGCCCCCTTCGTACTCGTGTTCTGAGTCCTCCCGAGCGTTGTGCTTCGCTCTCGCCTTTGCTGAAACGCATCCTGAGGATTTTGGACGGCCCCTCTCTTTTAGTGAAGCTGTAGCCTAATCCAGTCCTCCAAGGTGCTTGAAAGCTCTCCAGCGTAGCATCTTCCAGAAACCCTGTAAGTACGCTCTCCAGTCCTCATCCAGACCATGAAACAATGCCGTGGGCTCGAGCTCAGGCCGGAGCCATGAGGAATCGTTTCTGAGCTGCCTGCCCTCTGCTCAGCGAGTATCGGAGCAGTGCCAGCCTTCAGCACCCAGAGGTGGAGGAGCTCTGCCTTTCTCGTGCCTGTTCACACACATTTTGGGGCTGGATTTTGTCACGGGGGGAGCTTTTGTCAAAGCCAGGGCAGCGGGAGGCTGGAGGAGCCCGTTCCCATGCTCTCGGCTGCCACCCACACAGAGCACAGCTCCCTCGCTCACGTCGCTGCTCTCTGGGGCGTTATTATTCCGGCTTCTGCAGTGCCAGGGAGCCTGGTGGTAACCCACGGGGCTGGCCGCTGCAGGCGAATGCAGGGTCCCCTTACTGCCTCGGGGAGCTTCCCGAGGGGTTTTCCTCGCCCTGGCTGCCCGCCCAGCCCACCTCACCCACTTGTGGCTTTGGAGCAGATTTTCTCTCAGGGCCGGGCTCCTTTTCAGCCATCGCCTCCACAGCAGGAGAGCTGAGGAGCTGTGTTTTCAGGGAGCTGATCTGTTCCTGCTAGCTGTCTCCAGCCCAAAGGCCGGGCTGTCCGGCTCCCTCAGCCTTTCCTCCTGCTCCCCACTGCGCAGCACCATCCCAGCCCCTCTGCATCCCCCGAGCTGTCTGCTGGCAACCAAAGGGCAAGAGACAGGGTGACACAGAGGGACTGGCCTCAGACAGAGCCCCACACAGGGCTCCGAACGCTGTGGACAAGCTTCCACAGCACAGCCACGGCCGTCGGTGCCCGGCACGGCTGCTCCTGGCCCCAGTGGCTCGGTGGCACGTCGAGCTGTCTGCGGTGCATTCCTGCAGGTGGGAGCTTTGATTTCCCAGCCCCCTTTCGCAAGGGTCTGCTCCTGCTTTTCATTACTGCACCAGACATATTCCATCTAATGGCTTCTGCAGGTGGCGCAGGGTGCAAGAGGGTCCGGCCGCGGTTGTCAGCTGTCATCCAGAATCAGAGCTAATCCAGGAAAACAGTAAAAATTAGCACTGTATATTGCATTCCTGCAGTCCATACGCTTTCCATTAGGTGATCCTCCATCCTCCTCAGCACAGAAAGAAAACCCTGCCGATGGCAGTCAGCAGTTCTCACTCGGGAAAGCGAGGATTGGTCGTGCCTGGAAACCTGATCTCGGCTCTCGCATTCCTGGGCTCGCTGTCTGTGCAGGGATCGTCTCCCACCTTCCCGGCCGGGCAGCAGATGCTGGCCATGTGCACTGCTGGGCCTCCGCCTGCAAGCCCAGCAGCTTCTGCAGCAGCAGACGTGCCCAGCCTGAGGCCATGCACAAATCTCTGCAAGCCGAGCTCCCTTCCCCTCCTGGAAACATCTCTGGGCTTCTCCCAGGGAGACGGGCTCCTGGGCAGCCTCGGCTCCTCGCTGCCATCACTGCCACATTCATTGAGTGCTCGCAGCTTGTGGCTTCTGTGTCTTGCCACCAGCTGAGCTCTCAGGGCAGAGGAGACCATCACTGTCTCCTTCTCAGCTCTTTCTCTCAAACATTTTTCCCAAAGGCACGTCTCCGTGGTTGTGCCCATCGTGGGCTGCTTGGTCACGGCTTCCCGGTCAGCAGCACCGTGGTGTCATGCGAGCACAGCAGCCAGCTCAGCCCGTTAATGAGGCACAGTTAATTCTTTTGAGAGTTCACGTTTTTCACTTCTAAAAATAATAAACTGGTGAAGAAATTCCTCTAGATCCTCAGTATCAGGAGGGTTACAGGATTCTTAAGCCAGTAAAAGAAAGTGAAAACACTCAGCTTTCTGAGCTCTGCCCTATCTTTAACCAGCTGTGTGCTTTAGTAGCTCAAGAACAACTCTGCAGGAATAAATGTTAGACACTGCAAATGCCATTCGTGATTAAGTGCAGATGAAGAAGTGGAAAAGAAAAGACGTAACATTATTTTCTACACGTGAGTGCAGATGCTAAGCGTGGGCTGGGCCTTTGGAGTGTCAGCAGCAGGCCGGGGCTGTGCTGTGCACAGTAGATCTCCACGTGTGACCCTACAAAAGGGTTCCCATCCCCCCCGCCTTGCTCCAGCTCTGCCTCTGCCTTCAGCCGAAGCCAGTCCAACCCAGAAAAGTGTCCGGAAAGCTCTGCTTTGTGATGCCCTTGTGTCATGAGGTTGCACGGCTGACTCCGACTTCTCCTTTTTTTTTTTTTTTTTGCAGAGAACGTGATCAACGGGCAGGACTACGAAGTGATGATGCAGATCGACTGCGAGGTGATGGACACCAGGATCCTCCACATCAAAAGCTCGTCCGTCCCTCCCTACCTCCGCGAGCAGCGCAGGAATCACACCAACACCTTCTACAGCTCGTCCCCCTCCGTCTCAGAGACGCCCCACGCCCTCAGGGCAATCGTCAAGTCCCTGCAGTAGCCCCTGCACGGCCCCTGCACCCTGCCTGACGACGCCGGCAGGTCCCTGGGGCTCCGGGCACAGCGAGGGCAGCTGAGAGCCCATTCCTGTGCCTCACCCTGCCACGCGGCTGCGTCCTGTCCTAACCCAGGGACTGCAGAGCTCTGCCAGCTGGGGACAGCCTGGGGGACCCACACACCGTGATGCCCCGTGCCCGAGGCGTGGGTGATGTGCTGCCGCAGTCCTGGTGTCCGGCATCAGCAGCTGGTGCCCCGCACTGGCAGAGGGAGCACTGCCCGTCCTTGCTGCTTATGCACTGCCCAAAATTGGTGGTTTTTTTTTGGTTTCGTCACCTGCCCCAAACCCTTCCCCACGCAGCCTCCCTCACTGGGGAAACTGGGGGCTGCTGCCTGGGGCAGCCAAGGCACTACAAGCAGAACGAGCTGCACGGCCACCAGGCGTGCCCCGAGGGCTCCGTGCAGCCCGGCCACCCGTGGAGCTGCTCAAACAGCGTCCTGCTCCCGGGGTCACCCCGCGGTGGGTTTGTGCCCACCGAGCGGGGTGCCCGGGCGCGCAGCCTCACCTGCGTGCACCCTGCGGGGTGGCAAAAAGCTGGGGCTTGGCCTGAAGGTGGTGGATTAGTGCAGCGTAACCATCACTAAAGATTGTATTTCTTTACCTCCCTGTGCTTATTTTTTTTTTAATTTGGGGTGATATTTAATGTTTCTCACTGCTACCAGCCCGCTGAGTGGCTCTGCCTGTGTTCGCAGGCGGCGCCAGCCCAGCTGGGGTAGGGGGGGCACACTGAGTGTGTTGGGACGCAGCCACAGCTCCTTCCTCCCGAAACATGCACACAGACACACACAGGAGCACCTTCTGCCCACAACACACCCCCAGAGTGCCACCGCAGAAGCCCTCTGCCCTTTTTGGCCAGCCGGGGCAGGGCCGAGGGGCTGCGGCGCAGTGCTCAGCTGGGGTCGGGCGCCAGCAGCGCATCGGCCGTGCGTAATGACTTCAGCATGTTGTTACTTCTTTTTTTTCCCCCCTTGCAGTTAGCACAGAAGATGATCGGCTTCGGTTTGCCAGCCCATTGGCTTTCCCTCCTCGTCTGAACCACTTACCGATGTGTTTTTTTTTTAATTATTATTATTATTATTATTATTCTTTGTGTGTGTGCGTGTGTGTCTGTGTGTGGGGCTGTTAGGAAATAAAGGTTGATCCCGCAGCAAGACAAACAGCTCGGGGGAGGCGAGGAGGAGAGCGAGCAGCAATACACCCCTGTGAAATATGTGCCTTGCAACACTGTGGAAAAGCTTTGCCCTTTGCCACGTAGTCAGCGCCGCGCGGCCCCCGTCCCCTCGGCGCTGGAGCTGCTGGGAAGCAGCCGGGCTCGGCGAGGGGCTTGGCTGCGCTCCTTGCACCAGTTCTGTTTTCCTGGCCCGGGCCCCACCTGACTGCGGGCCAGCTCGCGCAGTCATCGAGCAGAAACTCCCCGGCTGTGCCCCAGCCAGAGGCACGCGGCCCCGCGGTGCTCCGGGGGGACCCTTCGCTGCGGGGAGCCACGGCGGGGACCCGGCGGTGATGGCCGCGCTCCCAAATCCGTGCCGTGGGTGGGTGGGTTGGGGTGGGGAGGGGGTGCACCCATGGGTGCAGCCACAGCGGTGCCGTGGAAAGGGCCACGGGGGTGGCAGGGCAGCATCCCGAGCCCGGGGGCTGGCGCAGAGGGGTTGGGGACGTGGGACCGCCGCAGCGCGGTGGCGGAGGGCACCTCCCTTCCCGTGTGGTCCTCTTGTCTGTGTCCCTAGCACCGATGGCAATAAAATGGTTCTCTTATTTATTACACTAGTTGGCTTGTTCATGCTGCTTTACATGCGCAAAAGGCTGGCGGGGCACCCACACCCTCCTCTGGCCCCCTGGGGAAGAGGCGGCTGCAGGGGGGGCAGCGCAGGGTGGCTGCAGGTCAGGTGCCACCTTGGGCGGGTTGGGTTTTTTTTCTTCCCCTCTAGGACTGCAGCAGGCAGCCCCGAGCCACACTTGTCACCGTCTCCCTGTCCCTTGGGAGGACAGGGGCTGCTCCAGCAACACCAGGACAAGCGGCCGCAGGCAGAACCCAGCCTGAGCACCAGCCCCATGCACGTGTTTCTTTTGTGGGGTCCCGGAGGATGACCCAGCCCCAAAGAAAGCCCCAGACAGCTGCAAAGGTACTTGATCTTTTATTATTAACAGCAGGTAAATACAAGATGGTGCCAGGCTGGGGAGGCGGGGGGCTCCTGCTGGCCGTGCCCTCCAGCAGAGCAGCACCTGGCAAATCCCAACGGGGGAGGATTTGGGGTTACAGAGCGCACCAACATGTCATCTACAGCTATTTACAGCCCCCCTCCCGCTGCTGGCTCCCAGCCTGGCACCCGTAGCCCCCCGGGGCTCCAGGGGGAGAGGGGACAGTCCTCAGCGTTAGTGCCAGCACCGGGGCTGCGCTCGCAGCCGCATCGCACAGGGGTTCTCCAAAGCACCTGCTGCTGCCGAGGGGGGACACGCTCCCCATCCACTAGGACACCAGCGTCCCGCCGGGCCCTGCAGCCTGCAGCAGAAAGGCCAGCTTTGCACCAGGGGCTGGGGTTGCTCAAAAAAAAAAGCTGAGGAGTAGGGCCACCTCCTCCTGCGTGCGCAGAGCCCGGCGTCCCCTCCCGAAGGAGCAGCCCTGCTGCCACCGGCCCCTGCGCGCCGCCCCGGGGATCAGGAGCAGGGTGCACCAGAGACAAAGGGGGTGGGCCCGGCCTGGGGATCGATCTACAATCCGCCGTAAAAAAAAACAAAAACAAAAACAAAAAAAAAAAACAGCTTGAAACGCCGAAAAAAAAAAATCATTTACTCTTTGATTTGTACAAAATAATAATTATAATAATAATAAAAATAATAATAATAATAACAAAAGGTGCTGGCGGCCCCTCGCTCGCAGTGCCCCGCCGTGGCGGGGGGCTCAGTAGGCAAAGATGACGTGGTAGGTGACCTGGTGGCCATTGTCCCAGGCGTAGAGCAGGCGGTCCTTGGGGTTATAGTCTATCTGCGTGGTGTAGGCGTACTCGTTCTCGAAGAGCAGCCGGGGGATGATCTGCGTGTTGGTGTGCGTGTCGAAGGCGTAGGAGATGTTGGCGTTCCTCTTGTTGTAGCTGTCGACGGCGTAGAGGACGCCGCAGATGACGAAGCAGTTCCCGTAGAAGTTCTTCCGCAGCCCCGTCCGCCACGTGGTCTCCTTCTGCGTGCTGAGGTCGGCGGCGTTCAGCTTGCTCAGCACGATCACCTCCTGGTTGAAGCCCTCGTAGCTGATGGCCGGGTAAATGACCCACAGGCCGTTCTCGTCCACGGCGAAGTCCACGTCCGAGTGGCCCCGCCACCGCCACGGCGTGGACTCCTCGTAGGCCACGTCGTGCAGCATGGCCCAGGCGGCCACGTAGCGCTGCTTCAGGTCGTACTTGATGATGTTGCGGGTGAAGGCCCGGTTGTAGTAGAAGGACCCGTTGTAGACCACGTGCCCCGTCCCGATCCAGCTGTAGGGGAGCTTGTAGGAGTTGCTCCAACGCCCTGAGAGGCACAGACACCGCGCTGGTGAAGTCCTCCCTTTCCTGCACCCCCTTCCACACCTCCCGTGGTGACATGAAAGGTCACAGCCACCACAGGCAGCTGGTCCTGCCCTGTGCCGTGAACCCCACACCGGGTACCACCACCCAAAAAGGTCCTTCCCAGCCCTATTGGGAGGGTATTTGTGGCAGCCCAGCAGGGCCTGGCACAGCCCCGGGGACGCGGGGACGGCGCAACCCCACCTTGCTTGAAGTTGTCGAGGTTCCTGAACTCCACCAGCGTGTTCCCGTAGTAGTAGTTGGTGACGTAGATGCGCTCCTCCCTGGCCAGGGGGTCCTTCATCCAGGCCCCCTCGTTGCGCCCGTAGGTGTTCTGGGTGGTGGGCCCCGAGATGGTGGACAGCGTGTCCTTGCAGCGCCCTGCGCGGGCAGAGAGGGGTCACCAGGCTGGAGGCAGGGCAGTGGGCATCACCCCTCTCCACCCCCAAACCAGGGAGGGGACGTCAGTAGGTTCCAGAGTGAACAAGTGAAGCTTGGTGCCCCAGAAGAGCCCAGCGTCTCCCACCAGCGACCAAACCCAGGGGTGCACACCCTGGGCACGAGCCTGCCCCCATGGCCACGCGCAGGAGCACTCACCGATGATGTTCCTGATGTCCTCCTCCTCCAGCGCCTGTTTCGGGGTGGCGGGGATCGTGGGGCTGAGCGGCGTCGCGGGGGTGCTCGCCTGCTCCGGGGGTCCCGGGCTGCTCCCGGTGCCAGGCTCAGGGCTCGTCCCCGTGTCCCACAGGCTCTGGGCTGCGGTGGCCGCAGCGGGGCTGGGGACGTGGCTGGTGGCCGCGGGCAGGCTCTCGGTGGCCGTGGGTGCCACCGCGCTGGCCGATGCTGTCGGCAGCTGCGGGGTCCCCTCCTCGGGCAGCCCCGATGGGGCGCTCATGGTCCCCGGGGTGGGGGGCGGCGGGCTCACGGTGTTGGGGTCCGGCGTCGGCCCCACAGAGGCGGCAGGGGACAAGGGCAGGGTGGTCGGCGCGGCGGTGGTGGGGTCGCTGCTGGGGGTGGGCGGCCACCCCACCGGGGAGGGCTTCCGCATGGCCTCGCCCGCCCGCCCGCTGGGCCGCAGGAGCTGGTCCTCGATCAGCAGGTCCACCGTGTTGTCCCCGCTGAACAGCTCGTCCTCTGCCGCACGGACACGGGCGTCAGCGGAGCCACGAGCCTCCTCCTCCCACCACCCCACGTCCCTTGTGCCAAGCCCACCCGTCTGGGTGTGGGCGCTGGATGCCCACACTGATGCTCTCAGTGGTGGTTTGCCCGCTGGTCCTGCTGCTCGACCAACACGCCCAGCGCTAGCCCCACAGCACCCCTGAGAGGAGCGGGACTCGGAGCTCCCCTCCTCCCCGTGTTTTCATCTCCTGCCCCTTTATTTCCATCCCGCAGCTTCGGTTTTCCTGCTCTGGCCTCCTCTCAGAAACCACGTCTCCTGGATTAGCAGCTCATCCATCCCCACGGCTCACTCCTTTGGTTCCCCTGCCCTGCCAGCAGCCTGGCCCAGCACCTCCGCGCCCCGTCCCCCAGCCCACGTCTCCAAGCCCCCTGCTCCCTACTCCGAAGGCACCGTGTCCCCCACGCTGTCCCCATAGATTCCCGAGGGACGAGGCTGCTCCTGCTGGGGATTGGGGCCACAAACCCGACTCACGCTGCTCCTCGATGTCGTTCTCCAACTCGCCGGACTGCGCCTTGTAGTAGGTGACCCCTCGCACGATGGTGGGCTTGGAAGGAGGCCGGCTGCGCAGCCGCAGCTTCCTCTGCAGGAGCTGCTTGGGCTTCTCCTCCTCCCGAGCCAGGTGCAGCTCCGGGAGGGACTCGACGGAGTTGATCTGCTGAGAAATGGTCTCGTCCTTCAGGAACCTTTCCTCGTACTTGCCCTGCAGGAGATGGGGAGCTTGTTATGGGAGGATTTTGGGTAGGAGGTTGGCAGGGGTTGTGCCATCCTTCCTCGGGGCTTGCCGTGCCCTGCGTTGGTTCACGAGTGATGCTGGGCAGCCGAGCGCAGGCAGAGCCCAGCAGCCACGGCTCAGGGCTGTGGGATTTCACCTCATTAAAGCGAAATGGAAAGACAGACGGAGCGTTGAAGCCGTGCCCATTTGGCTGCGGGGACGGGCCCAGGATTCCTTCGAAGCCCCGCTGCAATTAACGGCGCGGAAGGGGGAGTGCTGGGAAATGAGGTCACTCAGGGTGATAACAGCCCCGTGGCAGGGCTGGGACCCCCAGCGGGCACCCCCCTGCCAGCCATGCCCCCCACATCACGGGCAGGGCAGCCTGGGGTCCCCAGCATCACACGGGCAGGGGGCAGAGGCCGGAGCACCAGGGCGCGGAACAGCACAAAGCCTCCCCAGCTCGTACAACCAGGGCAGGGAGGGGGTCAGGACACCCCAGCGGGGCTTTTCCCCCGCAAACACCCTTCTCACTCATCGCAGCAGCAGCACAGAAACCCCTGTCCCAGCAGGATCGTCCCCACGTGGGGCAGACCCACGGGATGCCCACGTCTCTGCCCGCAGCCTGCGGGCGCGGGAGCTGGCGGGGAGCTGCTGGTGATGGAAAGCAACGCGCTGCCCGTCCCCGGAGCCCCCGAGCCCCGCTAATCAAAGGCTTCCCAGTGGCTGCCGGCCGGCCCCGCAATGACATCAGTCTTTCCGAGCACTCCGACCTGGAAAAGCAGGAGGGGGAGGCGCGGGGAGCAGCCCGGTCCCGCTGCCTCCCACGTCCCGGCCGCAGCTGGGCCGTGCCGGGAGCAGCAGGCTGGGGCCGGGCTTTGCTGAGCGGGGAGGGAAAATAATAACCTAGAGCTGGGCTGCCTCGATGCCCAGCCTTACGGCGTGGCGCTGGGGGCACGGGGAAGGCAGGGCAGGGCTGGTGCCAGGCGGCCGTACCTCGGTGTGCACGTAGGCAGCCTCCGCGTCCCTCTGCAGCGAGCCCTCGATGTCGGCGAGGCTGTTGGAGATGAGGCTGGAGCAGTTCTCCCGGCCCTGGGGCTCCTGCAGAGGCTCCTCCACGGCGGCTCGCTCCCCGCTGAGGTTCCTGGCCATGCCCTGGGAAGGAGAGAGGGGATTCACCCCAGCCCGGACCCCTGGAGGAGGGGGGCTCTGGGCTCAAAACCTCTTGGTCCTCTCCATCTTCAGCCGCTCGAGTAGACGGCACGTCAATCAGAGCACTTTTGCACACAGCCTGGAGGCAGTTTCCCCCCCGATCCTTCATCTCGAATCTGTCCTGCCATTAATCTCTCCTAAAATCCGCCGTGACCTCCATCTGCGACCCCGGAGCTGCCAGCTGAAGCAACAGCTGCGAGCTGACGACGAAGCAGAGGAGGTGCCAGCTCTGCCGAGCTCAGCTCCGGGGTCCAACCACGCAGCGTTTGTGCGCGACACCTTGTCATGCTGGAAAAAAAACTGGCAGTCCCTTCCCCTCCAAAAACAGCCACCTGAGCCTGGTTAGCCTGCCACCCCGCAGGGCATTTAATCTCGATTTGTGTTTAGTTTTGAGGCCGAGTCCTGTAACACGGGGACTCCTCGGCAAGCTTTTTGTTGCAGTAAGGAGAGGAAGAGGGGAGCTTTAAGATGCTCTCCTAGGTGCAGAAGCAGCTTTGACACCCTCCTCCTTCAGGGAGCATGGCTGTCTCCAACTGTCCTGTGCCCTTGTCACTTATTTTGTGTAATATCTGCTCTAGGGGGACAAAACCCTTCTCCCTGTGAGCAGAGGGCCAACACGGTGCCCTGTGATGCTCTCCGAGGCCGCTCAGCTGCCTCTCAGGGGAGCAGCTGCCAAAACCCTTCTCGCCTGGGGGCCAACACCTTGGAGCGATGCCGAGACCTCCCCCAGCACCCAGCTGTCCCCTGCAGCCGGCCCCGCGGGCAGGAATTTGGGTGCGAGGCCGGGGACAGGAGGCTGCTCCCAGCTGCTGCCCGCAGCTGCCCCCTTCGGAGGTGCCTCCCCCAAGCCCCGGCTGCTCGCGGCGCTGTCGGGCACATCCTCAGAGGGTGCTGCTGGAAAAGTGAGAGCAGGGACAGCACGGGGACGCTCTCCTTGGCACTCCCCAAGCCTCCGAGCTGACATTTTCACCTCGCTGGCCTCAGGCGTGCACAAACCCCCGGGGCAGGACGCCCCCCACGCCGAGCCCCGCTCCGCAGCGGCACGGCCCCGTGTCACCGCTCCCCTTCCTTCCTCACCCAGGACTCAACGGCAGCCCCAACAACACCTGGGGAGCGAGCCAAACCGCAGGAGGAGGGTGGGATTGCAAGCACACACAGCGGTGTTTTATTATTTTTCAGACCTCAAAACCCTTTTCCTCCTTTTGGGTCAACACCCTGTTTGGAAAGCCGGCTCCTCGCGGCCAAGCGTGCTCCTCTCGGCTGTCTCTCGCCTGACCCCGAGGCGGAGCACCCCGTGCCTTCCCAAAACACTTTGCAAGTGGAATTTTGGCTTTATAAATCACCGCGTCTTGGCCGCTGGCTGCAGCCGAACGGGTCCGTGCTGCTCCAACAAGAATGTGGGACTGCTGCCCCAGACACAGACCCGGGGAGCGCGCCGCGCTCTTCGCTCTGAGCACGGCTCAGCGAATTGCCACCCTGCATTGTGCTAGCCAGGGGAAATACTGAACCAAATCTATATTTTAGCAGCACCAAGGAATGAGCCAGAAGAGTTAATTATGGTTTCCTCCAACATTAAGGAGGCTCCGAGCCCACCCGAGGCACCAGGTACAGGGTTTTGGCCACAGCCCGAAGGTGAGGGGGCTGCCTTACCTCCTCCAGCCTCTCCACCCGGCCCACCAGCTTCGTGGTGACCGAGTGCAGCTTCAGCAGGTCCAAGCCGTAGAAGGCACTCTCCAGCATCTCCATGATGGAGGACAGCTGCAAGGCAAACGGAGCGCACCGTCAGGCAGAGGTGCTTGATATGAAGCACCCAGAAGGGTTTCAGTAGCCAAAACTCAAGGGTAACGCACGCATCCGAGCACAAGGGGATATTAGAGAGCAGTTTTGTCCCTGTACAGCCAGCACTCTGCATCTGGGGACGATGGGCTACTCTTAATGCTCCTGGAGGGGATAAACAACCTCGGCCCACCCAGCCCACGGGGCAGGCAGGGACATGGCGCACAGCACCGCGTGCCGGGTGCGAGGGGAGCGCGGCGCTCGCGTCCCCAAGGGTCAGCTCCCCAAGCGACACGGCTGGCAGCCGAGGAGCCAACGAGCGAACATAAAACGCGTTTGAGATCAGACTCTGAGCTCCTGCCATCCCGTGCTTGTTTTTCCTGGAACCAGGGGAAGCTTGTTAAAAAATAAAAATACTCACAAAGGCAACAGCGCGCGGGGGCCGAAGTTCAGCGCCAGCCTAGTAAGAGCCGGCTGCCCCGGGGAACCCCCTCGTTGGAGGGATGCTGCCTCCTGCCTCCTCCTTACAGCCCCCATTTAAGAGGTGCCTGCCCTGGTCCCACCTGGGTGGGGATGGCCGTGGGAGCAGAGGGCAGAGGAGCCCTGTGGTCGGGCACGGGCACGGAAGGGCTGGGGAGGGCTCCAGGTCAGGCTCCAGGCCCTCAGGAACACCAGCAGAGGACCAGCAGCAAGCTGCCATCCCTCAAAAGGGGATTTTGGATTCAGCTGCCCCGGGCTGACCCTCCCTGACGCACCGTGCCGATGCACACACCCCGACCAACTCCATCTCCCTCGCTTTGCCCAGCGTGGGTTTGCTTTTCCCTGCTCTGAGAATCCCCGCCAACATTTGCTGCACGCCCTGGGGTGCTCCCAGCACTGCCCGCCTCATTTTGGGGAGCCTCCCCACAGCCCCCGTGGCCGGGCTCTAGCAGCAGCGACGATCCCCACGTGCGCAGTGCTTGGACAGGCTCCGCGAGGCGGTTTGGCCGTGGGTCCTTGCGAAACACCCGGGGAGCCAGGGCCAGTTCCTCGAGGGCCAGTGCTGGCTGCGAGGCGTCCCCGGGGACACGGCACGGTGCTGCCGGCCGAGGGGCCACCAAAAAACTCCAGACTGTGATCGCAGCAAGGACAAAAGCCACCCCGCCACCGTCCCCGCCAGCACTGCGGCACACTTTCGTGCTGACACATCAGTGGTTTGCAGCCTGCAGAAACCAAACCAGCCCTGTGAGCATCCCGCGGGGCGTCCCTCTGCTGCGGGGCACCGAGGGCAGGGGGGGATGAATGGGGCCGTGGGGAATCACTGCCAGCAGCTGCCTGAGGCAGTCCCGGCCATCCACAAGGGCTCTGACGCCCGCCAGCTGGTGGTGGCAGCTTCCCCGGGGATTTTTGTACACTCCTAAACCCAGATGGATGAACTTATTGGAAAATGCCTCTGTGCCTCTGCGCCCACAGGCAGCAAACCATCCCCCTGGTGCCCACGGGACGTCACCAGCGCCACCCGCTCCCACAACGCGTCCCCGGGAGGCGCGAGGACCCCAAAAATCCTCGCCGTGCCCCTACCTTCAGGTCACTGCTCTCCGCCTCCCGCAGCTTCTTCAGCCTGAAGTCGCCCTCGCAGGGGTTGAGGGCGGACGGGGGGGCGACGCAGGCGCACTTGCAGCCGGGTCCCGAGGTGATGGTCTCCACCGTGTAGAAGTCCTCGGCTCTGAAGGCGCCCTCGTTGATCCGCTGGCAGGCGCCGCGGCCCAGGGGCCTGACCAGGCACTTGCAGCGGCAGTCGGAGCCCTCGGACACCGCCTTCACCTTGTCGTAGTCACCTAGCAGCTGAGCACCGGCACCGTCAGGCCCCTCGGGGAGCCTCGCGGTGCCCCCAGCCTCCGGGAAATCATCCCAAAACCGGTGGACAAGTCCCCTACAAAGCGCTGGGCTTTCTGCCCCTACACGGGGAAAGCCGCCTTCCCGCACCAGGGTGGTCTTCTTGTCCATGTAATAAGATGGACCCAGGCTCTAGGAGCTTTAGGGGTGAAGCCCATCCTGCTGTCCCTTCATGCTTGGTGTCCTTTTGGGAACAGCCACCCCATAAGCCACCTGCTGCCCTGAGCCAGGCTTCTTTGCAGGGCTGGGGCAGCCGAAATAACCCTACAGACAGCGGGACCCGGCGGTGGGACGGCCCCGCCGAGCAGCCCCACACCGTGCCAGGAATTTCCTTCAGCTGCAGAAAGTGCTTTGGGGAGCCCGAACACAACCGGGACGGGGTTTGTTTGTCCAGCAGCCACCCCAAAAAGCTGTTCCGGGGGGCAGACAGCAGCACGCAGCGCATTTGGGAAGGGGGGGCGCACAGACCGGCCATGGGACGCCCCTCTCCGGGCACCCAGAGCCCCCCCATGCGCCCACCCAGCGCCCCCCAAAGGACCCCCCGGCTTCCCCCAACCCCCCCGGGGGCAGTAACAGCGGCACCCCCCCCTCGGCACCCCCCCGGACCTGCGAGAGGATGTTCTCCTGGTTGTCCGCCTCGTCCTGCAGCGGCGGCTCGGTGGAGGGGCCGGGGGGGGGCCCTGCCCGGCAGCCGGCTCCCAGCGCCGCCAGGCACAGCAGCAGCCGCAGCGCCATGGGAGGGCTGGGGGGGGGTGTGAGGATGAGGATGGGGATGAAGATGAGGATGGGGATGGGGATGGGGATGGGGATGGGGACGCCGCTGCGCGCTCAGGTGCGGCGCGGAGGGCGCGGGCGGGGCCGGGCAGGGCCCCCGCCTCCCTGCCGGCCCCCCGGCCTCGCCCCCAGCCTCCCGGCCTCGCCCCCAGCCTCCCGGGCTCCCTCCCCGGCGGGCGGAGCCGGGGATGGGCTTGGGGTCGGGGTTTGGGGCCGCCCCGGGCGGTGCTTCCCACCTGCGGAGCGCAGGGGGCTGCCCGAGCGCACCCCCACCCCCGGCCGGGGAAATTGGGGAGGGGAGAGAGGGGAGAGGGGGGAGATGGGGGCGAGGCCCGGCACGGAGCCCGGGGGGGGTCACGCGTGTGGGAAGCGGGTGAAAATGGGTGGTAAGGAGGTTTCTTCCCAGCAAACAGCAGCCCCCGGGCGCCAGCTCCCTCACGCCCACCTCCATCGCTCCGTGCTGCTGGCAGCGGGGGTCCCCCAAGGGCAGCTGTGAGACCGGGGCGCTTTTGGGGTCCCAGCTCGTGTCCCACGGGGCCTGCGGGTTGCCCAGACTGCATCTGGGGGATTGGGCAAAACCCCCCAGGACAGGCGGGTTTGCTCCTTGCTGTGATGCTGCAGCCAAGGCAGGAGGGGGGCTTGCAGGAGGGCTGCCACCCGGGGGGCTGCCCTGTCCCCCTGTAACTCCTTCAGCCCCTTCCTCACGGCCACTCTCAAAGGCTGGAGAAAGAAGGGAAAGGAATCAGCCACGGGGTTTCGGAATAAGAAGGCAGGGTCTCCCCCGCCACCGGCATCCTTTGTTGCCTTCTTTTTTTACAAGGAGCTGGTGCCGGTGGTGTTTGGTCTGGGCTGCAGACAGGTTTAAGCCTGTCCTTTGGGGGCGAGCGGAGACAGCAGCAGGCACTTCTGCTCCCTGCGGTCCTCTCTAAACTCTGACTATCCCTCCTCCAAGGAAAAAAAAAGAAAACACAACACACCACCACGAGGAAACCCGCAGCCAGAGCTCTCCGAAGCAGCCCTGAGTGAGCACAGCGGGGCCGCAGCACCACCGCGCGGAGCCGAGCGAGGAGAGGAGCTGCTGCGGGCACAAAGCCCTGGGGAAGGCAGGATGTGCGCTGCCACGCGCTGCCAGCTTGGGTTTCTTGCTCAGGCCTCTCCAGAGATCATTTTCTTTCTTACAGCGAGGGCACGCTGCATGTGCCAGGAATCGGTGCTTCCCCTCGCTGGGCTCCTGCGGTGCGTGCCGCGGCTCTTCCAGCACCTCTCTGCCCCTCACCTCCTGTGGCCTCCGGCCCCGTGAGCAGCAGCGCCAGCACCACATCCTGCTGGAACAGAGCAGAGCTGCTGGGGGCAGGCCCCACCATCAGCATCCTCGTGCTTGGTCTCGCACGGCACCCTAAGCCACCCCAGCTGCGCCCTGCAGGGCCCACGCGCAGAAACGTGCCCGCGGAGCACGCCGCCACCGCCAGTGCCAACGGGGGCTTGCGAGGGCGGCGCTCCCGTGACTGCCAAGGGCCAGCTGAGGCAAACCTTCGGGGCGAGAGGTGGCCCAAGAGCTGCACGCCCCTGGGGTCACGGCTTGACGAGGGAGCTGACGCCCGTCCCTCGTGCATCCGCTCCGCGCCCAGGATTAGGCGCGCTCCCTCCCATCCCCGTCGGTGCAGCAGAGCTGTCCCACGGAGCCGTGTGACGAGGCAGGAAGGCTCCTGACGTGAGCCCGAGCTGCACGGCAATTTGAGAGGCTTCCCCGCTGACCTCAGCAGTGACACTTGCGTTTGCACCCGTGAGTCAAGCGGGTGAATGCAGGTGTGCCTGCGCTGGGAGCCTGCCCTTCCCGAGGCTGCCCAACGCCTGTCACCTGCAGGAGGCACGCCTGCGCCAAGCTGGGATTGCAGCACCCTGGGCACACAGGGGAGCTCTGCCCGAGCCGAATAGGATGTGTGTTTTAAAAGAGCAGTTTTTAAACCAGGAGAGCTGCTGTGCCATTCGACTGCGATAAGCCCCTAAGCTTCCTGGGCAGCTGTCCCTGGGAAGGCCTTCTGACAGCAGCTTGGCGCTGGGTTTTGGAGAAGCCACACCAAACCGAGCTGCACAGGAGCTGAGTGCAGAGCTCAGGCCACATGGCCACGATGTGAGAAAAGTGGGCTTCAAACACATTCTGCCTTGTAGCTGCATTATTCTGAAATCCACACTCCCTGACTGTGCCACTGCACCGAGCTGTGCCGGGCTGGGGCTGTCAGAGACCGGGACCCATGCAGCTTGGTGCGTGCCCTGTACCTATACATGCAGGGTGCAGGCAGCACAGCCTGGAAAATGCTTCAGGATAGGAGCCCAGATTGGGCATCATGAGTCAAAACAGCCAGAGGGTGACGAAGGGGAGCATCCAACCCCCTGACCTCATCTCATCCCCTACTTCTTCCTCCCGGCTGCGTGCGGGCAGCTGTACGCATCCTGCCTCGCTGACATGCCAGCCAGCTGGTGCTGTGCCCACCTCGTGCTGTAATCAAACCCGCCCGAGCCCCTGTGATCAAGGGGAGGTTCCACCTCTCCGTGTTTCAAAACCCAAATCCCCTTGAGCACGCACACCAGGGCAGCACAACGTGCCCTAGCCATTGCTGGCAGCTGGGCGAGACCTTCCTGGGGTTTTGAGGCCGTGTTGCCAACACCGATGCCCTGCCATGCTTCCTTTACACCCACCTCCCACGCTGGTGTACCTAGAGACACAGATATTTGAGGTGCCTGTCAGCTTTGGGGTCTTTTGGGGAGCACCAGCATCTGCCTGCATGCCCTGCAGGAGCTCTCAATAAACCCATGACAAACAGCACCTCTAGAGGTGAGCCTAAACGGAAAATGCAAAATAAAAGGTCTGTAGACAAAGGCTGTGATGTGGCAAGCTGGTCCAGGAGGACAGAAATATCCCCTCACAGCACCTCGCATGCACATGCACTGCCCCAGGAGCCCCACAAGACCTGTTTTGGGCAGCGCAGCCCTGCAGGAATATGGGAGGCTCCAGCTGACAACTTCCAGGGGCCAAAGCACTTCTCATGGCTGGGTGGAACGAGGATGCAAAACCTATTCTGATCTCCCAGAAAAAAAAAATAAGAAAAAATAAATAAAAAAGAGAAGGGAAAAAAAAAAAAAAAAAAAGGAAAAGAAAATAAAGTAAAAAAAAAAAAAAAGAAAACAGAAAAAAAAAAAGGGGGGGGGGGGAGAAAAAAGGGAAAAAAAAAAAAAAGAAAGAATTTTCTGGGGAGAATTCCAGGTTGGACAGAAGTCTCCAAGGACAGCTTGGCTTCAAACTTTTTGGCTCCAGGAAGATCAACCTGGCCATCCCACATAACTCCCAGCCACTCTGGCATTCTCCTTGGGATGCCCTGTCCTTACTGCCCTGCTCTGCTCACCCCTAATCTCAGCTGGGGACCTGGCAGGATGTGTAGGGAGCCACAGGCAGAGCCCTGTGCACCCCAGGCAGCCCCTGCTGAGGCTGCTGGTGGTCAGCACTGGCCAACATGGGCAAGGGGAGCACGGTAAGGTTTGGGGCTGCGGGTCTGCTTCCAACCAGCCGTGCTCTCAGGGTGCCCAGGGTGCCGCGGTTCAGCCCCCAGCTCCCACGCGGTGAGGAACCCAACCCACCGGGGTGCCTACACCCTGCTGCCAGGGTCCCCGGGCTGGGGCACAGCCAAGAGGAAAAGGTGGGGAGCGAAGACGGCTTAGGAAGGGCTGATAACAACGTGGCAGGGCTCCCTGGCAGAGGCCTGGGTCACGAGGAGGCTGGCAGGACCTGTTGCGGCTGCTTACAGATGGGGTTTGGCACGCGGTGGGCAGCCAGGGCAGGAGGCTAAGCCATGAGGCACCAGGTGGCTCCGGGACACAGCCACCACATGCCATCAGCATCCCCCCAGCAGGATGTCTGGGGTGGAAGCACCACCCATCCTGTCCCTTTGTGCCATGGGGCACCAACGTCAGCTCCTCCAAGGTCCCTGCCCATGGCTCACCGCACGTGGGGGACCCACGGAGGATGACGGCACGGTGCCTCCCATCCGTACCCCCCGTTCACAGGGAACTAAGTGAGGAGGTGCTGTGGAGCCAGCCTAGGGAGGCTCGGAGAGGCTCTCATGTCCAACATGAGCAGCCAGAGGAGCTGCTGAGTTTGCCAGGGGCTCTTTTGGGGAAGGAAGTGCCGGGGGCCATGGCCACGTGGGTGGGAGGAAGGCTGGCATCAGGAGTAGACCTGGCATCTGTCAGGAGCTGCCTGCCCGAGCATGGATCCTGGCAAGGCACAGGTTTGGTCCCAGGCCTTGTGGGAGCCCAGCTGGGTGCTGCTCCTGTGCTCCTTCTGGTCCTTGGTGACTCCTTCGTGGAGAGGCTGAGCTCACCCAGCCCTCAGCCATCTCCTGCTCCCTCCTCTCTCAGCCACATCTCGGGCTGCAGCTCCCACCCACCCCACGGAGCCAGCTGGGCTGTAAACAACAGTGAATTCCAGTTGCATTTGGAGCAAGGCAGCTCGTTGTCCTGTGGAGATAAGAATCTGGTGGCTTGGGACTAAGCACGATCAGTAATGATGGAAGATCGCACGGCCCGGCCGTGCAGGATGCTGTGGAGCAACCACAGCAACTTTTCACGCTCAGCACCTGCCCCAGAGCCTCTCTGGTGGCTCCCAAAGCAGGCACCGCGAGCTGAAGGCTCCCGTTTTGGCACTGACTCACTGCTGCTCCTCACCCGTCACACATCCCAGCGTTTCCCACCCTCGTGCATCACCCCGGCCCCACCACGAGCCTCGTGCTCCGGTCAGAGCTGCCTGTGACACACGACGGGCCCGTCAGCTCCACGTGCAGGGCCTGGGCCTGAGCCTGACTCAGCCGTGCCACCGGCAGGGTCTCTGCTGACCTGGCTCACCCGGCGAGGAGAGACTGCTCTCCTTGACCCAGTTGCTGTTTCTCCATTCCCAGTTTCACGCCCGGCTGCGCCCGACGGGCTGGGGGATTACTGGGGATTAAGCTCCGCGTGCAGGCACCTGTTAGCCAAGGGCAGGGCACTGGGAGCCATCCCCGTCCGTGCCCGCGGGCAGGCAGCTCGGCACCCAGAGCAGACACCCAAAAGCCAGGACGGATTCACCCCGCAGAGAACCCACCACAGGAGCTCAGCAGCAGGGCTCCAGGGCCCACACCCAGCCTGGTGCAGGGACACACAAGAGAGCCCTTGAACCTCCTCGGTGGCCTCCCAGCAGACCTCACCTCAGAGGACGTGCCCTGGAGCACCTCTTCAAACTGGAGGCACCTCAGCTGACAGCACCTCCAGCTCCACGCTGAACCAAACCCAGGGGAAACCACCAGGTTTATTCCCTATTCCCAGGCTGTCCCCTCTCCCCAAGGCTGTGATCATGCTGCAGTGCCTTTTGTTCCTCCTCCATCCAGCTCTGTTGAAGCAGGAAGAGGAGCTGGAGATCTTCAGAGGTGACTCCACGTCCAGCAGCCACAACCACATCCTGCAGGAGATGCCCCCAAAGCCCAGAGCAAACACTGCCACCCACCAGGTGCCGTCAGCAAGCGAGCAGGTGGAACTGAACCCTGCACAACAGCTCAGACCCTTGGCCAACCTCCAACCCCAACCCCTCAAGCGAGGGCCACAAAGTGCTTGTGGGATGAGCCCAGAGACCCGTGCGTAGCTCTGATTGACTCCAAAATGATCAATAGCTGAAGAATTGGCTGGAGTATCGTGCCTCGCCTTCCCCTGGGCACGACACAGGCAAGAAGGACTTGCCCCATCCCACCAGGCTCAGCTTCCCTGACACCTGCACAACTTCAGCCCCTAAATACATGAAAAAGAGCCAGTCAAGATAGATGCTTCATTCCTCTCTGGAAGCAGCAGCCAGGTGTTTCAGGCACAGAAAAGACCAAGGAGAGGCAGCCAGCTGCTGGCAGTGGCTCCTTCCACACAGAGAAAGGCACCAGGAAGGTGGAGCTCTGGCCTGGAGGGTTTGGGGGTTCAGCTGAACCAAGACACAGCACCAGGCTCCGCCGGGGACAACCCTTGCTGCAGGGAAATGAAGGCACAAAGCACGGCCCCAGTCTGCCGCAGAGGTCAGGCTCTCTCCCAGCCTCGTCCTGCTGCTGCCAGGCCGCAGGGCAGCACCTGGGCATGCCGAGCACTCGCTAATAGGCCACTAATAAATTAGTAATTATGTGACAAGTCCGGGTGAGTAAGTGCCAGAGACATCTACTTCTCCTCTGGTGCCTAAAGCTGGGAAATAGTCTACAGGAGTTCGGCACACAAAACCACACTGAAGTCCTCAGAAGTTACTAATGCCTTCCCCTAATTAGGAGGAATAGAAGTAGGCCCAAACCAGTTGCTCAGAGCGCCCCTGGGGAAGGGGGACCCAACCCCACACCTCCCCAGAAAGGCCGGGGCTCGTTGTGCAAGGCACAAACCAGCCACCAAGTGTTGAGCAAAAACCCCATTGCAGCAAGGCCTCGAGTCAGTTCCAACTCTTTATTTGTTGCAGCGTTTGAAGTACACCAGGCACTCAGTGCAGCTCCCGAGACAGATGACAGGAAGAATACTTGGTACAGTAAACATTAAAAGACAATTAAATAGGTAAAATAACAGGGTAACCTCTCATTCGTGCTACACACAGAGTGGTGTAGCCCTGAAACCTAGCCACCATCAATACTTCCAGCCTTTCCGGATGGTCACGGCTGGACTACATGGCCCCAAATCCACAGGATGGCTCGTGTCTGGAAAGGCACTGTCCTCCCAGCTGAGCCAAGGGGTGCGTGTTTGTTTTAGGCCCAGCCCAGCTTTTCCCAGAGCTTTGCCTCAGCTGCCACAGAGCCCGACTTCCAGAGGTCAGATCTTGTTGAACACGCCCGGAGAGCCGGCCCCAGAGCTCAGGTGCAGGGACAGAAGCAGCTCCACCGAGGACGGGCCTTCAAGTAGTGCAGGATTAACCACCCGTCACGAGTCGGGGCCGTCTCGAAAGACTGGTGGAGCCACGAGGCACGGCGGCACCCAGGCTGATGCCTTTCCCACGCTAAGCCAGGTGTAAACCATGTTTTGAGGTCCTTCCTGAGCTGTAGGCAGCTCAGTCATGCTTTTGGAAAACAAACAAAACTCACAACTGTGTTGAGACGGTTCCCACCTACACTAGGTTTCCAGTTCTATCCCAGAAAGGTCCCATCCCAGGAAGACTAAGTGTTTCTCTTCAGTTTTCACATTTCCCTCTTCAGGAACTGTTCACCTTCTGTAGAGAAGGAAGCCGCGTGCCTGCAGAACGGCAGGCACGACTAGCACCAGAGTGAAGGAAGCCCACGTTGCTGACACGAGCCTGTTAACCCACAGAGACGGGCTTTTACTTAGTCTAGGAGGTCACCGTATCTCTCCAGAGTCTGCTCCTCCAGTTCCAACAGCTTCTGGTAAAACTTCTCAGCAGTTTCTTCATCCACATCCATCTGGATAAGAATAAGTAGTGAGAGGCTCCACACCACCCCGAGCTTCACATCACCTACCACAAACCTTCCTGGCCTGCCCTAGGAGCTCCCAGACCCCAGCACGGGACTGGAGGTACCCCAGGAAGCCTCGCAGACAACCCCAATCCCTCCCCATGCCCAACTCACGCCCAGTTCCTGCTCCAGGGCAGGACCACGGCCCAGCTGAGCCCCCCACCACAGCAGTCAGCCCCGTTCACCTTTCTGGGCTCCACGTAGTTCTTCCCCAGCCCGGAGGTACAGCTGTGGTACTTGGCGAGCGCATCCAGGTACTCTGGCTTCTGTTTGAACAGCCACACCTAGGACAAACAGCAGCGGAGCAGAGATTTAAGGGACGGGCTTTTCCCCAAATCCTTCCCTTCTGTAGGCACCCGATGATGGGCACGAAGCATACAGCACCCGGGGGCCAGCCCTGGCACTGCTGGTGCCCCGGGGCTCCCTGCTGGGAGCGATTCAGAGGGGAGATGCAGCATGCGGCCTGCAGGCACTGAGAAGAGCTACCCAGGAGGGAGGGCTGTTAAATCACGTTGTGAACCACTTACATGGGCTTCTGCTCCATTAAATGGCGTCAGGGTGTAAGTCTTGGCAAAAAAGCGTATCTGAGGGGAAACGAAATACAAGGCAGAATCAGTGTTTCGGCCCAAGGTTTCTCTGGCAAGCCCAGCAACACAAGATCACCCAGAAGGGGTAGAAAGGCTTTCCAAAGCCAACTGCAGGCCTCACCACCTGCTTGCGACCAGAGCATCCCTTTAACATCAGGAGCTGGGTTCTTGGGAGCCTTCCACCAAACCCAGGCCCCACACCTCCAGAGGCAGGGTGCCCAACCCACACCCCGCAGATGCTTTGTCCCGGTGGTATCGGGATCACGTAAGGCAGGAGGCAGAGTGGCAGTGCCACCAGCGCTGGAGGACACACAAGAAGGCACTGCCTTCTCCTCTGCCAGCAGAAAGGTGATCCCGCAGGGTCGGCTGCTGCCACGTGGGCAGCCCCAGCAGGAAGGCCCATCCTGCTGCACCACACGCAAGGCTGCAAGCAGGGCCAGTACTCAACCTAAAAGGCAAATCCTCAGGAAGAAAGACAGTTTGGGGAGGCAACAGAGAGCAGATGACTTGGTATTTTTCAGTATTTTTTTTTTTCCTATACCTTTACAAAGCAAAGCCTGCTGCAAAAGTGAACAGCATCTCAAGGCACAAGGAACAAGTTTTGTCCTGAACTCTGCTGCCACTGACACCCAGTGTTTTACAGGCCCACAGCTTGCAGGGCTGAGCTCTGGCTGTGTGCACAGCACTGCCCAGCAGCAGAACCGCAGGGAGGGCTCAGGGGAGCTCAGCTGGGAAAACCGAGCCCCAAGGTGCTAAAGGACAGGTCCGCAAGATGTGGCTACACCTTCTCTGCTTCTCCTTCTCGCTTGTTCCTCAGGAGGAACCGACAGCAGAACACGGACACCAGCAGGGCCCTCTGCCCAGCACCATGTGGGTGCAGTAAAGCCCCCTCCTCTAACTCCCCAAGCCCTGTGCCTTGCACCTTCGCTGGAAGAACAGCCCCCGAGGAGCAGACACCCAGAGAGAGCCCTGGAAGCCCTCCGACAGATCGCAGGCACCTAACACTGAGTCACGAGTCAGCACGGACAGCTGAGCTGCCAGCAAGAGCAGCAGGAAGGAGACCACCTCTTTCCCCAAAGAAGCCTGCAGCCTCAGGTCAGTGGTACCTTGAGGAGCCACCAGCCCCTCAATAAAGTCAGGAGGCTACTTGCAAAGGGCCAGCCTGTCCAACCCAACCAAAGGGACATCCAGGAGCACACAGGCAGGCTGCACATCACTTGCAGTGAAACATATCAACGCCCCAACCCAAAGCAACTCCAACACGTGCCCCCACACCAGCCAAGAGCTTCACTCACCAGCCACATGATGGGCATGAGCAGCGTCCACAGAAACACTGGCAGGATTCTGTAGGTCATGTTGGACATGACGAGACCGGGACAAACCACGCTGGAATACAGACCCTGTGGAGAGGAAACACGGCCTGTGAGTACCCCAGAGCAGAGAAGGGAACATACCTCAGGGCACTTCCCAGCAGGACAGTGACAGGGATCACAGAGAATAGCACATACCCGTGTCTCTGGGACTGCAGGAACCAGAGTGATCAGACTGATTTTTGAGGGGTCCCAAATTAGAGGCCTTCACGTTAAGTCTGTGCCCGTTACAAGCCCACCACACGGCCTCCTGACACATCAGGACCTCGTGCTGGTGCTCTACATACAGTTCAGCAGCCACCCCACAAGCCCACACAGTCACAGCAGCAGCTCTTTGCTCTTTAAGACCAACTCTTTGTCTAGAGGGAAAGCTTTAGGAAGGTAGGAACCTCTCCTAAAAAGCTGCTGCTTTCCTTTGGCAGTCTGAGAGCCCCCCCAATCAGTTCTTACATGTGCATTAGAGAACAGACCTGATTGCTAGGAATTAATGCAACACAGCAGCAACAATGCAACGATAATTACAAATAGGAGGTGCTCATTAGCCTCTTCAGATGCACAAATCCCATTGTCACCTGCTTATTAAGTTTCCTGTTGAGAACCACGCTCGTCAGGTCAGTGGCGTATTTGGAGGAACTGTATGATTCCTGCCCCTTGGCATGCTGATAGTCGGAGAGGCTGAAGGCAGATTCCCTGGCGTTGCTGGAAGAGGTCCAGATGAGCCGGGAGGGCTTTTCGTTCCCGCAGAGCAGAGACTCGAGCTGACGAATCTGCAAGAGACGTGTTAGCCTGCTGAGCACACGCTTTTAAAAGCTTACGGTACGGTTTTACCGTTCTGAAGAGCTGCTCCCAGTCTTAGCCAGTCTTCACCAGACTGGCCGCACAGAAGCCAGCAAGCTATATAGGAAGTTCTGACAAAGAAGCCACAGCTCAGGTGCAGCCTCAGCCCAGGTTTCCCCAGGAACACCTGCAAGCAGCTGGCATCCTTTGGCACAGCTGTTCAACACCTCAGCATTCAACAGAACCAAGCCTTGGTGTCCTCTCCCAGGACAGGGAGAGAACTACGCATGGTTTGCCTCTCTCCACTGACCACAGGGACCTTCAGATTGCATTACCCCTTGCAACGATGACTCTGCCACCACTTGGAGCTATTTTAACAAAGCCTGAGACCTTTGTCCTATCGCTCCTTGTGTGTCAGGCTCCAGCCTGCAGCAGTGTCAGCAGCTGTAAGGCAGAACTGATCCCTCAGCCCCCACCATGCCCATCCCTAGCCGCATCAACCAAACCCACAGCCCAATCTTCGCACACAGCCTCACCAGGATAAAGTGCCCAAAGAGGTTGGTAGTAAACACCTCCTGCAGCCCGTCGCCATTCAGCCTGTCCGTCTGGGTCATTACGCCTTCCGCTGTGGTCAGCATGTGAAGCAGCTTCCTGGAAGCCGAGGACAGGAGTTAGAGAGGAATCAGGCACAGAAGGGAAGCTCCACCATGGACAGAGACCCAGCACCAAGCCTAATGCACATGAAGAAAGGAGCCTGGCATCTATATTGGGCATCCAACTATATCGGACCCCATGCCCCTCAGGTGCTGCAGGGCACCTCACCTGGCTGCCGAGCCCACCCCAAGCAAGCCCACGCCTTGCATGGGGCCATGCTCCAGGGGCAAAGGTTTTAAACTGAACGAGAATGGATTTGGGTTAAATATAAGATTTTTTTCATGGGGCTGAGGCACTGGCACAGGCTGCCCTGAGAAGCTGGGGAAGGCCCATCCCTGAGGGCATTGAAGGCCAGGCAGGAGAGGCCTCGGGGCACCTGGACCTGGTGGGAGGTGTCCCTGCCTGGTTTTTAATGCCCCTATGAACCCAAAGCAGCCCGTGGGGCTGTGCCGTGGAAGGGGAGCAGGGCTTCAGGGCACACCTCACCCCCCCCAACACCAGCAGCACCCTGACACCCGCTCCATGGGATAACCACCCCCGCATCCCCCTACCCGGTCAGGAGGCCCTTCCAGAGCGCCTTGAAGTTCACGTGCGGGTTGGGCATGATACCGGCATTGAGGTAGACGAAGTCGAGGCGCTGGAACCTGCGTGGAGATGGGAGCAGCAGGGTGAGGGGGTGGAGAGCGTGGGGATGGGACACGCGTGGGGACGGGACACGCGTGGAGGAGACACGCATGGAGGGGGCCACTCACCGGCAGCGCAGCTCCTTCGCAGCACGCAGCACGGAGGCCAGGCTGCCCAGGTCCACCTCCACGGTGGAGACCTGAGCAGCGGGGTGCAGCTCCAGGATGGCATCGCGCGTGGCCTCGGCCTTGAGGGCGTTGCGGCAGGCCACGCACAGGTGGATGCGGCCGTCCTCCTCCAGCAGCCGCCGGCACAGCGCCAGCCCCACGCCGCTGCGAGGGCACGGGGGAGCGGGGGGGGGGTGGAAAATCGTTAGGGGCACGCGTGGGCACCCCACGGTGTCCGCTCCCCACCCCTGACCCGGTCCCGGCGGCACTCACCCGCTGGCGCCCGTGACCAGCACCACCCGCTCCATGCCCGCGCCGCGATCGCGATCTCCGCCGCCTCCCCTCCCCCGTTTCCCCGCCGGCGCGCTATAACCGCCTCTTTCCCGCCTGACGTCACCGCCCCGCCCTCCGCCGCCGGCCAATCGGCGCGCGCCGCGGGGGCGGGGCCGCGGGGGGCGGTGGCGTGATGGTGGGCCGAGAGCTGGGGGGCGGGGCCTAACCGTGACTCCGCCCACAACAATTGGCCACACCCTCGGGCTTGGCCACGCCCATAACCCTTGGCCACGCCCACTCCATTGACTCACCCCTCCCGCCCCATGCCCCATAGGGTCCCATAGGGTCCCATAGGGTCCCATAGGGGTCCCATAGGGGTCCCATAGGGGTCCCAGTCCCCTCCTCGCCCCACCCACCCCTCGTCCTCCTCCCTGCGCCCCCCGCGGGCACCCCAAAGCCCCCTGTGCTGCCCCCCGAGGGTCTGTCCCCCCCAAAAAGGACACCACGAGGCCGGGTGATGGAGCGAGGGGCTCTTAGCGGGGTGGCCCCTGCCGGGAGGGGCCCCCCCAGAACACAGCGAGCGGGGCCCCGCGGGGCCGCAGCGACGCGGACAGGGCCGGCGAAGCACGAAGGTCCGCGTGGGGTGTGCGGCCGGGGGGCCCGACGGGGGGCCCCATAGGGCACGGGGGGCTCAGGCGACCCCATAAGCCGCGGTCAGGGCCACGGCGGGCCCTACTGTCCATAATTCTGTCCGTCTGTCCATCAGTCCGTCTGTGGGCCGGCAGCTTAGGCTGGATGCCACGCGGGAACAAGCCCTCCGGGCAGCACGTCCCAAAAATCCCCCAAATGCTCCAGTTCGCCGCCCCATAACCTCGCGGCTCCTGGCGTCCGCTCCGTCCCCGTCCCGCCGCCACCAGGAGCGGGGCTCAATAAATAACCTCCAGCCAGCCCGGGGCAGCAGGGGAGCTGCGGGGCCGTGCTGTCCCCGTCCTCTTTGGGGTTTTTCCTCCTGGGCTGTGCAGCGAGAACCTAAACCAGCTGCCCGGGCGCGGGCGGCGCAGGGGGGGTCCCGTGGGGCCGGGCAGAACGGGGTCACTCGTCGCCGGCGGGCTCGTGGAGCAGGCGGTGGATGTCCTGGAAGGAGGGACGGTCTTTAGTGTCCCGTCGCCAGCAGCTCAGCATGAGCTTATAGACAGAGTCCGGGCACAGCGCGGGCTGGGGGAGGTAGGTCTGGAAAACGAGAGGCAGAGAGCACACAGGGAGGGGGTTAGGGTCACGGAAACCCTATGGGACAGCACCGAGAGGGTCCTGGAGGGGGAAAAACCCTCCCAAACTCTCCCATCCCGTCCCCACCTGCCGGCCCTGGTCGCGGAAGAACTCCCCGGTGTTCTCGATGACCTGCTCGTCCGACAGCTGCGAGTAGGGCTGCTCGCGGCACAGCGTGAAGGTCTCCCACAGCGTCACGCCGAACGCCCACACGTCGCTGGCCGTGGTGAACTTACCCTGGGCACGGGGAGCGCAGCGGGGTCAGGGTGGGCAGCACCATGCCCGGCCCCAAATACCCCGGGCTCCTCAAACCACCCCCATACCAGCAGGATGCTCTCCCAGGACATCCAGCGGATGGGCAGCACGGCGCGGCCCTGGATGCGGTAGTAGTCCCCGCTGTAGAGGTTCCTGCTCATGCCGAAGTCGGCGATCTTGATGGTGTAGCGCTTCCCCACCAGGCAGTTGCGGGTGGCCAGGTCGCGGTGCACGAAGTTGAGGGAGGAGAGGTACTTCATGCCCGAGGCGATCTGGGTGGCCATGAAGCGCAGGTCGCGGTAGCTGGGGAGACGGCGGGGCACTGAGGTGCCGGGACGGAGCGGGGCCGGGGCCCTGCCGCCGTCCCCAAATCCCCCGTCCCCCGTGGGGCTACCTGACGGTGGGCGTCTGGGCGTCCGGGGGGCTGTGGGCCTCGTGGCGGGACAGGAACTGGTTGAGGTCGCCGTTCTCCATGTACTCCGTGATCATGCACAGCGGGTCGTCCGCGATGCAGACGGCCAGCAGGCGGATGATGTTGGGGTCCTTGAGCCGCGCCATGATCTTGATCTCCTTCAGGAAGTCGTTCCTTGCGGGGACAGAGAGCGTGGGTCAGGCAGACACGGGGCTGATCCTTTTTGGGGTGTGCGCAGGGGATGGAGGGGGCTCGGGGAGCAGTTTAGGACCAGCATGGACCGAAGAACTACGGGGAGGGGTGCCGGTACCTGGCGTTCTTGTTGGCATCCGCCCGCAGCATCTTCACGGCCACCAGCACGGGGCGGTCGGAGCTGGCCTCCAGGCCCTGCAGGGCCAAGTCCTTGTCCGTGAACTTCTCCATGCCCTCCACTTCGCAGAGGTGGACCTAAGGGGGCAGATGTCACCGCCACCTCCTGCTCTCCCCCCTCCAGGCCCCGTTTTGGGGCGAAGGCAGCGAGCAGGAGCGCTCCGCACCTCCCATCCCAACCCCATCATGGCCCTGCTCCCCCCTCACCTCCCCAAACTGTCCCTCCCCCAGCTTCTCCTTGAAGGTCAGCAGCTTCCTGGGGAACTCCTCCACGGCCACGTCCTTGCCGGACAGCAGGTCCATGGTGAGGGCCGGCACCGAGTAGGTGTTGCCTCCCGTGACGCCCTGCAGGTTCACGATGTCGGCCTCGGCGTAGTGGGGGACGCCCTCGGGGACGGCGGCCGGGGATGGCTTCACGAGGCCGCTGCAGCCTGGGGGAGACAGCGGGGCCAGCCCTGCCGCGGTGTCCTTCAGAGCTGCAACACCACGAGGGTGGGCTTCAAGCACCAGCTTCGTGTGCCCCCTCCCCGGGAGGATTTCCCCGCTCCTCACCCGTGTCCTCCTCCCCCGGCGTGAACTCGGGCAGCTTGCGGATCAGGCGCGAGGGCTCCTGGTAGTCCGGCCCCAGCGGGAAGATGCGGTCGTAGGTGGAGTTGGACTCGTGCTCGCTGGACGAGGAGGAGCGGTTCTGGTTGAACATGCTGGATTCGCTGGGCAGCGAGAGGCTGACGGTCATTTCGTCGTCCAGCATCCTCCGCGATGCCTGCGAGAGGGGGACGAGGGAGGAGAGGGCTGGGACAGGGCCTCCAGGGCTCAGCATGGCCCTGGTGGGTCACGTTGACCCTACAGGGAAGAGTCTGGATGTCTGGGGGCTGCGGTGAGAGCCCACCAGCCGCCCCGCACGCGCCCACCTTCTCCAGCATCTTCTGCCAGAACTGCCGCCACAGGATGATGACGATGATGGCCAGCAGGATGAAGATGATCGCCACCAGGCAGCCGATCAGGATGCGCGTGTTGCTGTCGTCCACCTTGAGTGTGGGGTCTGGCGGGAGGGCACAGCAACAGCAGGTCGGCCTGGGCCAAGGGGACGGCCCCTACCCCCCTTTTCTCCCCTTTTGGAGCCCCCCCGAGCATCTCCCCACGGGGAGGCGACCCCAAGCCCTGCCCAGCTCATGGTGACCGGCTTTCCATTGCCTTACCGTACGTGGTGGGGGCCATGGGCATCTCCGGGGGGGCCACCGAGTTGTTGTACATGGCTGCGTCTGCCAAGGGAGAAGAAGAACCTGTCAGGGTGGGGGCACGGGCACCCCCAACCCCATCTCCCCTCCGAATGCCCCACGCAGGAGGGATCCCGGGGCCGGCAGCAGGGGGCTGTCAGCGTGCCGGTACCCGACTGGAAGGTGATCTCGCTGAACATCATCCAGGTGTCGGCGAAGTAGTACTGGCACTTGATGGCGCTGGCCATGCGGTGCAGCAGGGGCACGGTGACGAAGCGGGCGCTGGGGTTCACGTCGTCCAGCACCAGCACCGAGGAGACGGCGTTGGGCTCCCACTCGCCGGCGTCGGAGCGGAAATAGCACTGCACCTCCTTGAAGATCTTCACCCCTTTGGCGAACATGTTGTTGCAGTGCACCTGTGGGGCAGCCCGTGAGCGCGGCCCGCCACGGGACGGGGCCGGGGCCGGGGCCGGGGGGGACGCGGGGCGCACGGACCTTCATGGTGGTGAAGTTCCTGATGCGGTCGAACTCGAAGGTGATCTCCACGTAGCCGCCGGCCGTGCTCTCGTTGCGCCAGCCCACGTAGTCGTAGCCCGGCCAGACGTGGTACTCGTGGGTCTGCGTGAAGTCGTCCAGCCCCGACACCCCGTCCGTCAGCTGGCCGAGCCCCTCCGTCATGCTGCCACAGGCGGGGAATTTGGGGAGCTCTCGTGAGCACCGGGAGCCTGATGGCGCCCAGCTCATGAGAGCAGCAGCCTGGGCACCTGACGGCTCCTCAGAGCCCCTGGAAGCAGGGGGACCCCATATCCTTGCAGCTTTGGCTGTGTAAGACCCCGCTCCTCACCTGTACCCGAAGGCCCCGTCGTACACGGAGTCGTTCAGGTAGATGACGGTGCCGCCGGGGAGGACGAGCTGCTGCCCAGCCGGCGCGTTGTAGGACACCAGCCCGTCTGTGGGGAAGGGAGCGTGAGCTGCTCGGCCCCAGGGCCCCGCACAGCCCCAATGGGACGGACAGACAGACAGACAGACAGGAGGGAGATGAGCACCCAGCACGCACCGAGCCAGACGCAGCCGTAGAGCTCCACGCGCAGGCAGACGTTCATGGAGTGGTCGGTGACGGGGATGAAGCGGACGAAGCGCGCGATGAGCGGCGGCTCCAGGTCCTTGAGGACGATGTCGTAGGGGTTGGTGTTGCCATCCAGGACCTGGGGAGACACAACGGCGGTGGGCACGGCCCCAGCGCCCCGCGGGGACGCCGAGGGATGCGCTCGGCTGCCTCCCCACCTGCTTCCCGTGCCGGTTCCTCCAGGAGATCCAGCGGGTGCCGTCCCGGCTGTAGTTGATCTTATACATGGGGGCGAACTCGTTGCCGTGGCCCCCGGCGTGGCGGCCCTGGGTGCCCACCAGCGTGATGAAGTGCAGGGCGCGCAGGTCGATCTGCAGGAACTCCTTCAGGTCGTCGGGCTCCACCGGGATCTCGGGGCACCAGGCACCGTCGCCGTCCTCCGAGTCCAGCCTGCGAGCGCCACGGGGAGGGTAGAGAGATGGTTTGCAGGTGGGAAAAGCTGTCCCCATGCCCCCTAGCCGAGCCTGTGCCATCTCAGCACCCCCGAGGGTCCCCCCCGAGGGTCTCCCATTGCCGGTGCCCCGCACTCACCGTCCGTACTTGGCGGCCGTGGACTCGGACCACTGGCTGGAGGCGGAGATGTCCTCGTCGGGGATGTGCCCCCCCGACATTCCCAGGGGGTACCGGCACACCGCTGCAAGGAGAGCGGGGTGCTGAGCAGGGTGCTGAGCGGGGTGCTGAGCGGGGTGTCCCCTCGCTCCCCATCGAGGTCACCTTTCCGCGCCGTGACCGCCCCGTGCAGCTGCAGGGGAGGCAGCGTGCTCCATCCCCCCAGCTTGCGGAGGAGGGACGAAGGGTGAGGGGATGTCTCCGACACCTGCCTGGCGCTGGTGGGAGAGCCGCTGGGCACCAGAGGGCTCAATCCCGAGCCCCAAATCCCACCCGCAGCCGCCTGCCCTCAGCTGTGCCACCTTGCTGCTCCCCACCCGCCCCTGGCAGCAGGGGACAAAACCTGCTGGCCCCTCGGGGAGTGGAAAAGTACCCGGAGCGGCGGGTGGGCTGCGCCCCCTGCTCGGCACCGCATCCCCACGGGTTATTTTTTCACGCCTGGCTGCCAGGAGAGCTGCTGAAAGGCCGGCTTGTTTGGCCGTGTTTACCCTCTCCCCGCCAGCTCTGGCCCCACAAAGCTCCCTCCGCAAACCGCCCCGAGGAAACCGTGCGGGGCCACGGTGACACCAAGCACCCACGGCTTGGGCACAGCCTGTGGCACACCTGGCACCGCTCTCATCCCGTTCCCAAGCTGCAAACCCGGCTGGAGGTGAGGCCAGCCCTGCCTCGGCCCCAGCACCGAGCTGCCGCCGGGCTCTCACTTACCCGGGTTGACCTGGGCTCGTGCAGCCTGCAGGACGCAGAGCAGCGGCACCAGCAGCACCAGCAGCGGTGTGGGGAGGGCTGGCATGTCGGCAGTCCTGCAGAGACACGGCCAGGGTGGGTCACACCACTGCTGCCAACCCCCCCCAGCCTCTGTGATGCTATTCAGGCACCCCATTCCCAAGCCCCTGCTGCCAAAGGGGCCACGGGCAGCACGCGGAGCCTCCAAAAGCCCCCCTCGGGGTCAGCACCGTCCCGGATGGATGGGCAGACCCGCTGGGGGCGGCTTGGAAAGCAGCACGTTGCACGACCTTGGCCCGTGGCAGCAACATCACGTTGCGCAGCGCGCTTTCCTTGCCTCCTGGCTGCGGAGACGTAATAGCAGGTAATTGCCCGAGATTGATGCGGTGTTTGTTTTGATGGCTCTCCTCTCCTGTGCCAACCTCGGTGTCACCAGAGGGGTGAGAGCTGCCCAGGAGGAGGTGAGCACAGTCAGAGAGGAGCAGGCGGTGGGCACGGGGCACCCCCGGCCCAGCCCTGGCGCTGTTCCCAGCTCTGCTTCATTGCTGGGGCTTTTAGGGGGCAGTGGTCGCATCCTTCACGTGCATCTGGGGGCTCGGAGCAGGGGCTGTAGGATTCAGCGGGCGGCTCTGCCCAACACCATCCCCTCCACGGGCGGTGCAAACGCACACCCCGACTTCCAGCCATCTTCCCCCCTTTTTTCCCCTCTTTCTTTTGGAAAAACATGCATAGTGCTGCTTTTTTTTTCCTGCTCCCAGCCCCAAAATCCTAGGCAGCTGCCCATGTTGCCAGCCAGCTGGGTTGCAAACGGGAATTTCACCTACAGAGCTGGGGGCTGGTGGGCAGCGCGCGAGGCTCCGCTGCTCGCTGACGGATCCAATCTCTCCGGCCCCAAAATCTCAATTTCCTCCCGCATGCCAGCGCATATCCGCAGACATTTTTTCCCACTATTCTTTCAGGCTGAGTAAACTCTTCAGGCATCAGGGGAGCAGATGCTGCCACCTCCCCGAGGGAAGGGGCTCAGGTTTGGGCTCACGGAGGGGCGTCTGCTCCTGCTGGAGCGCTCGCAGCCGGGCTGGAGGCAGCGGGAAGGCGGCGCCGGGCGAAGGCGCGCATGGTCCGAGCAGCCCAGCGCTGCTGGCAGGACGGCTGGAAAGCGGTTTTGTTCCGCCAGCGCTGACAAAAAGGCTGGCTCTGCAACGGTTCGCCCGAAAAGGTTCACCCGAAAAGTTTTCCGAGTGCTGGAAATTGTTACTGCACGGCGTTTGGGGAGATCCTCCCTCAGGCCTCCCTGTTCCGCTTCCGTTTTTGTTTGTTTGTTTTGCCTTTTATTTTCCCTCCTTTCTTGTTCTACCCAAACTAGCAGGGAAAATTAAGGTGGGGAATGGATAAACAAACACAACCCATGCTTGTTCAGAAACGAGCCCGCGGGCGCCCCGAGCACACCCCGCTGCCGGGAAGGAGGCTGGCACGGGGCGAGCAGGCAACCGGGGTGTGCCAAGGCCCGAGGCGGGTGGCGTTTTGGGTAGGGGGCCTGGCACTACAGCCCCCGGCGTGCCGTGCCGCCGGCGCAGCCGCTGCGGGAGCAGAGAGCAGCATGCCGGGACGCGTAGTCCCCCTCCTCCCCCAAAATGCCATTTTAGAGCTCAGCTGCCTTGGATGCAGCCCCATTTTCTGGAGCTGCGAGCGTCTCCCCAGCCAGGGGGCTCACCGCGGTGGCGCAGCGCGCGAGGAGCACCCGGCGTGTCCCCAGGGCCACCGGCCACCCCGGGGGGATGCCAAGAGCACGGCCGGGTGGTGGCAGGGCTGGGGACGTGGCCCCGTGGGTGCTGTACCCAACACGGGCCCCCCGTGTCGGGAGATGGGGCCCTCCTCCTGCTGCGTGCCACGCCGCACGGCATCGCCCCGCCACGGCCACACGGCATGGGAAGCCACCAGCAGGTCCCCAGCGCCGGGATGGGGACAATTCGTGCCATGTCCCCCCCCGTAGTGAGCCCGTGCCCAGCTCGGGGACCAGAGGGACAGCAGGGCCACCATGGCCGGCCAGCACCGCCGCCGGCTGTGCCAGCACACGCAGGAGGGAGAGGAGGAGACACCAGGAAACGCTGGCCAGGCGCAGGGCGAGGGGCGAAACGTTGGCAGCGGGGGAAAAATTGAGAGAAAAGGCCAAGCGCCAGCAGCCCAGGCAGGGATGCTGCCCCACGCGGAGCCGCTGCTGCCCCATACCCTCCTGGCCCCACAGAGGGACCCGATCCAGCTTTGGGGTCCCGGGCAGAGCAGGGCAGACCCGACATCCCCCCAAAACCCCAGGACGGGGCGGCAACGCCTCCCCAGGGACCCCAAGAGACTCACCGGAGCGGGGAGGCGGTGGAGGGCGGGCGGGCTCCTCGCTCCTCGCCCGGGCTGGGGGAGCCAGGCGAGGAGCGAACTTCCCCGGGCTGATGCAAGATGCCTCTGCGAGCGCGCTCGCATTCTGCGGATTCCTGGGAGCCGGCCAGAAATCCCACAATCCTACATCTTGCACATTTGGTTTCAATTAGGGAGCGGAGAGGGGGGGAGCCAGTCACCAATCCAGGCTGGCTTTTCGGTGGAGGTTATTTTCCTCGACCCGAGGGAATGTGCGCAAAGCTACAATTTACAGCAAAACCCATTCATAGCGCGAGAGAAAATATAAAAAAAAAAAAAAAAGAGAGACCTGTGGCCGGTGAGAGAGCTTAAAGCAATAGGCAGCGTTTTTCTTTCCGTGCTCAACCCCGAGGCTGCAGGACGGAGTGCCCCGACCCTCCTCCTGTGCCACGCAGACGAGGGGTTCCCCAAAATGTGGTGATGGAGGAGCCCCCACAACCCTCCTGGTCCCCTCTCCGGGTGCCAACCCGCTCGGGGCCCCCCGATTGCTCTGCAGAGCTCCTGTGCTTGGCGGTGCCGTGGCCGAGCGCCCTGCCCCATGTGGGGAGCAGGAGCAGACAGGGGCTCCCCAGGCCGCACGCTGAAATTTGGGTTTTCATCACACCACCTCCAGGCAGCGATTCGGCACCGCGGCCACCGACCGCGCGACGCAGCACGGAGGAAACAGCAATAACGGGTTCAAATCCTTTTTTCTGCAATAGTTTAAAAATTAGTAGTATTTCTAACCGTTTTTTGCTGGATTTTGTGCCAGCGCCCGTGCTGGCAGCCAGGCTGGGGGTGCTGGGACCTGCAGCCCCCTCCCCGCAGGGCGCACGTGGCCGGGAGCCGCGCTCCCACAGCAGCCCCTCCCCGAGCAGCGGCCCCAAAATCTCTCCCACCCTGCCGGGCACCCCGAGCTGGACCCGGCGCCCGCCTCAGTGCCGCTGCCTCGCTCCAAAACCCCAACCCAGCCCTCGCTGCCAAACTGCCGGCCCATCTGGGCTGCAGACAAACAAATTCTGAGTCAGCTGTGCTGGAAGCCATCGGCTGCCCGGCAGGGTGCTGGAGGGGCGCTGGGGACCCTCACGGCAGGCAGGCACCCCAAATCTCGGGGTGGGCAGGAGCAGTGCCTGCCGCAGGGCTGTGGCACCCCACAGCCCCAGGGGGTCGCCCCGCTGCGGGATGCCCCCCGAATCCCCTACGTGCACGGCGGCACAGCCGCCAGCCCGCCCCGCTCGCCCGCTGCCACCTGGAATTAGCGCTGAAATAACTTGGCAGCGGGCTCCGTCCCAGGACCTGGTGCAGAGGTGTCGCTGTGCAAACACAGCCCGGCGGCCAAGGCAAACACCGCCTCCTCCCCGGCCCTCCTCAGCACCCGGGGAGCCAGCAGAGCCCCCCCTGCACCCTGCAGACCCCGGCTGCTGCTGCTCGGGGCCACCTGCATCCCCCCGTGTGCTGTGCCCTGCGCCCCATCCTGCTTTGGGGGCTCCCTTCCCTGTGGTGGCCGCTCCCCGGGCCAGCAGAGCTGTGTGTGGGGACACAGGGTGGTGGGATGGACCACCCACAGCACTCTGCACCAGCCCCTGGCCCCGTCCCACCCCATTTCCCCCGGGACCAGCGGCCACCAGCCCGCCCCAGCAGCAGCCAGGACCCCCCGCACGGCCCTGTCTGAGCCCAGGGCTGCCCAACCTCAGCACCCAGGGGACTTGGTGACATCCGTGGTGGAGATCTGTGCCCCGAGGCATGGGGACACCACGCAGGAGCCGAAGCGTCCTCCCACAAAGCCGCAGGATGCTGCCAGAGGGCACTGTGCCGGGCTGGCTTTGTCCTGCGCTGGAGCTGTGCACCTGCCTGTTCCTACCTGCCCGAGGCTTGCAGCCATTCCCAGGAATTCCCGAGGAAAGCACAGCCCCGTTTTCCCAAGAAACACTAAAAAAAAACATGCTTTGTGCCAGGGGAACCTGCCCACGACTCCTCCCCGGGCAGCCCTCCCCGCCGTGCTGGGAGCTCAGCACGGAGAGGTTGGGCTCCGCTCCACAAGCAGACCCCCTGTGGAAAGCCCCGTGCACAAACCACCACCAGCGACAGACAGGAGGGCCTCAGGGGTTTAATCAGGCAATTCCAGTTGTGCAACATACAAAGGATGAGCTAAAGGGAGGACACGGGCAATGACGAGAACCCTATTAAAAAAAATAGCCGTGTAGATTCGAGAAAAATAAAAATTCAAAGATTACCCCCAGCCCCGTACCATAAAAATCCTCTGCATGTACAATGACTGTTCCTATATACACGTTTAAAAATAAATGCCCACAGCCTGAGGTGCAAAGAGCAGCACCGCAGCTGTGCTTCGTGGCAGGGGAAATCCATAAAGTGTTTGGTTTTTAAATTAAAATATAAATAGAAGCATACAGCGTGCCAGGAACCGAGCGGGCTGCGTCCTCCTCTGCGGGAGCTTAGAGGGAGCAGGACCAGCCCCCGGCAGCCCCAGCCATAAACCTTCACGTGTCCAGGGCACGGGGTGCCTGCCGCTACATCCCGTTCTTCACCAGCTCGTGGATCCCGTCCTCGTCGATGATCAGAGGCGCTCGGAACTCGCGGTCCTTCACGTACTTCTCCAGGCCCTGGCGGGGTGGGAAGCAGCTCGTTAGGACGCTTAACGAAGGCGGGCGTGCTCCAAGAGCTCAGGGCCGGAGCGCAGCCCCTTACCTCTCCGCCGTAGGAGATGAGGGGAGAGATCTCACACTGGATGGGCAGGTCGCTGGCGTCCTTCAGGCTGCGGAGAGAAAGCCCCCCCAGCATCAGCGCCTGCCCGCCGGGAGCCCCGCGGGCTGAGCCAGGCGGTGCCGCTCCCCGGGTTAGTCAAGCCTCGCGTGCCGTGCCCTCCAGGTAGGTGCGAGCCAAGGTTTAGGTACCAGCAGCAGCTGAAAGGGAAGAGAGCTCGAGGTGCAGCTCCCCGGAGGATCTAGCATCTATCTACGTCCCCAGAGCGCAGCCCCGCTGTGCCCGGCGCTGCAAGCGAGCCGGCCACCCCTCCTCCTGCTGGGTTCTCCTTGCAGGCTGACTGGGTTCGAGCTCATGTAGGAGCTGCATCCTTTATCCTGCATCCTAACCAGCATAAACCTGAAAGCGCTTGGGGTTCTGAATTACAAAGCAGGAACATCTCCACCCCAAAGCAGCAGGAGGTGTGACTGCTGGGGAAGGGCACGAAGGTGACAAGCTCGGGGCCCGTCCACTCTCACTAATCCCAGGGGCACACGCTAAGCTGAAGCCCCAGGTGTTCCCTGCGCCTGCGGAACAGCCTGCTGTCCCAGAGATGTTTTAACACTTCTTAACGCTTTCCAGCCTCTTCCCATAAATTTCCAGGTCCTCATTAGCCAGGGGCTTTCACCAATTTCGCAGCCTGGCTCGTCAGAGCTCACTAGCTGAAGTCACACGAACGCAGCTGACCGCCCACGTTCAGATCCACATGTGCTACATCAAAGCCAGGATCTGGAGGCCAGTTTGTGTTTTTAATCCCGTTCCAGGGGCCGGGCTGCCGGCTGTCTGGCAGCCACCAGGAGAGCAGCCACCTCCAGCTGCGGGACCGGCCGGGCTCGGAGCTGGCTGCGCTGCGTGACGAGCCCGGGCTGTGCTGCCTGCTGCTCCGGGAAGGAAAAAAAAACCCAGAGTGTTTCACAACAGCTCCCAGGCCGTGCTGCTGCCCACCAGCAGCAGGCTGCCCGCCCTCCTGCACCAACCGGGCAGCCCAAAACCCTCAGCCTCTGCAGAAAGGAGCCCCAGGCAGGAGCGGTGCCACCCATCGCCCAGCTGCAGGAGCCTTCAGGGTGAGACGTGCCCCGGTGCCAGCATGCGCCCCGAGCCCCCGTTAGTCCCCGGAGAGCTGCCCGGAGCCCGTTAGCCCCTGAGCGCAGCCCCGCCACCATGCACCGCAGCCCGGCTGCACGAATAGTTACTTGGCGGTGACATCGGCCGGGGGGGCGTCTGACCTTCCGTTTGGGAGGCTAGTGGGAATAAACAAGGGTTAACGAGGCTGGGATAGAGAAACAACAGGGCAGAATGAGGCGGGGGCTGCTCTCCTCCCCCAGTGGGGTGCTGCGATCTGCTGTGTCGGGCTTTGGGGAGCCACCTCCGGGCTGCACGGGCACCCCTGGCCGCAAGGGAGACTGCAGGGTGCAGTTTCCAGGGCTTGAAATGAGAAGGGAAGCAGCTCCTGCGGGCCCACAGCTCCTCCTGCAGCTCACGCCCGGCTCTGCCCCACGAACCACCCGGGACAAGGGCTCCAGCGGTGCTGGCTGCAGGAGCAGGAACGGGCTGGGGACTGCCTGGTGCTTTACAGCCAGCCCAAGGGGACGGAGGAGGCTCCTCTTCCCAGCAGCTCTAACCCACGGGAAGGCAGAGGGTTTTCGGGGAAAGCAGCGAGAGCAGGGGCTCACCGCGGGATGGCGGGGATGCGCGTGCCGTTTTCATCCACGAAGTGTCCCCCGGCGTTGAGGACCCAGCGGTGGTGCAGGGACATGAGGGCGTGCCGGGCCGTGGTGGGGTTGTCCTTGCCGTTCTGGCTGTCCGCGTTCTTCAGGGGAGAGAACTCGTCCTCGCGCAGCACCTCGTACACCACGAACTTCCTGGGGGATGGGGAGGGAGGGAGCGGGACACAGAAGGGTCAGGGGCATGTTTGGGAGATGTGCCTGCTCCCTCTCTCCCTGCCCCTCCCGGCTGTAGGGTCAGCAGCCCGCCCCCCGCAGAGAGAAAAGGGCCTACTTGGAGAACTGGAAGATGTCGAAGACAAACTTCTCCATCTTGATGCCGTTGGGCTTCTCGGGCTGGACCAGCTGCCCCGTCTCCACGTCCACGTGCGGGATCTTCTTCTCGGCCACGTGGTGCTGCAGCTGCGGCTCGTAGGTGCTGCGAGAAGCCGAGAGGGGGGTCACTTTGGCACGCAGCGGCCACCCTACATCTCACAGGAAGGGGACAGGCATCGGACACGGGGCAGAGCACGTGAGCCGTGCGTTCGCTCGAGCCCGTACTTGACCACGTCCTTCAGGAAGGCGGTGGTGAAGTAGTGGTTGGCGATGTTGCCGGCGTTGAAGAGCAGCCGCCCGTCCGCGCCCCGCTTCTGCGCGGTGGCCAGGGAGATCTCGCTGTACTCCACCACCTGGTAGACGCCGTCCACGCGGCACACCACGCCGACCGGCTCCGTGGGGTTGGTCTTCTCCACCACCTGCCCACGGGAAGCACGTCAGGGAAAGGCCCCCTATATCCAGCAGCCCCCATGGGGTCATTTTTCTGAAAGCAGGGCCTGGGGAGGGCCGAGGATGCTGCAGCCCAGCTGGTTCTGGTGACGGTGGCCAGAGGGCGCGGTGGCAGGGCTGGTGACGGCTGTCAGTCACACCCAGAGGGCGCGGGCAGGACCTGGCACCAGGCCCGTGTGTGGCAGGCAGAGGACGCAGGTAAATGTTGGCATTTGGCCCCCACGTGAACAGCAGAGGGCTGCCAGCTCGGCAGAGCCACCCCAACACGTTACCTGGCCACCACAGGCACGCAGGGCTCCGCTTTGTGCACATCTGGGTTTATTTCCTCCTCCTGCCACCCGGGCCAGAGGGAGGGACTGACAGCTTTCTGCCTCCCAGCTCGCGCTCTGAAAGCTTCAAGGACAGCGAGCCCTGTCACCTGTTTGCCAGAGCCAAGCCCAACGCAAACACAAGCGCTCAGCCCCTTTCGCTGCTGATCGAGTAAAACTTTGGGCGTGCAACATCCTCCAGGTGGGGCACGGGGCCAGGCTCGGTGCCAGGATGGCACAGACGGGGTCAGCAACACCCTGCACCTCCCGGAGCTCTTCTCTTGGATACAGGGGACTGGTGGGGAAGGGTAAAAAGGCCCAGGGAAGCCGTGCGAGGAGCAGGGCAGCCCAGGAACAATACCTTGGCACCGCAGTCGGCTCCCTTCTCCAAGCAGAACCCGATGAACGCGGGGTCGGCCACCTTCACCAGGATGTTGTCCACGCAGTAGACGTGGACGCTGCGCACTCCCCTCCGCTCCATGTCGGCCATGATGCCGTGCGCCCCCAGGGCCCGGTACAGGCCCCCGTTACCATCTGTGGGGGGGGAGAAGGCGGCGTTGGGGTGCAGTGACACACGGCCGCCCCGCTGAGCCATCCACACCCACCCTCCTCCTCCTCCAAATCCTCCCCAAAGCCGGGAAATGTGCTCAGCATGACGAAGGATCCCCCACCAGGCTGCACCCCACCCTGGTCCTCCCTGCCAACACCGACACCTCCCAGCCTGCGTCATGCTGCGAGCTGCCCCCCGGGAGCCATCAGCAGGCAGCCGGGCTGAGAGGAGCGGGGAGCAGGGTGTGGGGCAGCAGGACACGCAGCCCAGCTGTCCCCAAAACTCGCCCTCAGCCCCGCAGACCTGGCGCCATGGAGATCTTGCCCTTCTCCTCCAGCAGGATCTTGCCGTCGAAGCCCAGGGCGGGCAGCATGCCCTGCTGGAAGAAGACGACGTCCTCCTTCTTCAGCCCGAAGTAGCGGTGCTTCTGGAAGAACTCCTGGGTGGACTCCATGGTCCGGCCGCTTGTCATGATGTACCTGGGCGGGAAAACACCCCAAAAAAAACCCTGCTGGACATCCTCGGAGCACCCCTGGGACCCTGGGCAGGGGGGTGGGCACCCAGGGCAGGGAAAGGGGGGACACCCGCAACCAGCAGCTCACCATGGGATGCAGCAGGGCTCCCCGTGCCGCTCCTCCGCCAGCTGCTGCAGCCTCCGCAGGCGCTGGGCCTGCAGGTGGAAGAGGCTCTTTCTGGAGGGCAGCCCCACGTCGCACATGCCCTTGGGGTAGGGGACGCCCAGGCGGGTGCCCTGCCCGCCGGCCAGCAGCAGGGCGCACACGCGGCCCCCCGCGATCTCCGCCAGCCCTGCGGGGACGCGAGGACACGCGTGGGGCCCGGCACCGAGCCCCCCGCCCCGCGTCCCTCCCCTCCTCGCCCTCCCCGGCTCCTACCGCGGCTCTCCCAGCCCGGCAGCAGCCCTCGGTCCCGGGAGGCGCTGCCCAGCACGTCCCGGGGCACCGGCTCCATCCTCCCGTCCGGTGCCCCCTCCGCAGCCGCCGCACCGCCGCCCCTCGCCCTGCGGAAGAAGCGGTTGATCTCGGCCACGTCCATGCCCCGCAGCTCGGCCGCCAGCTCCCGGCGCTCGGCGGCGCCCAGCTGCGGCCAGAAGCGCAGCACATGGCCCTGCCCGCCCGCCGCCAGCCGCGCCGCCAGCAGCTCCCCCTCCTCCTCCGCCTCCATCCCGCCGCCGCCGCCGGCCGCGCCGCGCCGCCGCCCCCCTTTTATACCCCTCCCGGCCGCCGCGCCGCGCCCAATGGGGAGCGGCGGCGGCCTGGGCCGCGCGTTCTCATTGGGCCGCCGGGAGGCACCGACCTCCGCCGCCGCGCGGAGGGGCGGCCAATGAGAGCGACGGGGGGGCGGGGCGGGCGGCGCCATGGCAACGCGCGCCACGTCAGCGGGGAGGCAGGGAGGGCGGGAGGCGGCCGCTGAGGGGGGGTTCGGCCGCGCGGCCCCGCAGAGAGGGAGCTCCAAAAACCCCACAAACAGTGCCAGGACTCCCCCAGAACCCCCTCACACCGCTCCTCGCTCCCTCAGGACCCCCCCTGGAGGATATGGGAGCTGAATCACCACGGGAAGCTCGGCCTTACCCAGCCTCTCCCTGAGCAGGAGCGAGGCCAAGGGTGGGGAGTTGTAAAAAATCAATAAACAATAAATAAATAAACACCACCCCCAACCCCAAGGGAGCACTGCAGACACACAGGGAAAGGCGTCATCCTGCGCCCCGTCCTCCCCAGGCAGCCCCCAAGCCCTCCAGGCGATGACATGCACACCCAGGGCCACCCCAAAAGATGGCTGAACCAGGGTTTTGCCTCGAAGCATCCTTTATTAATCACCGGGATCGGGCACACAGCTGCCTGGCACAGGGGGAAGCTTTAGGAAGGCAGCTGTGCCAACCCCGGGTTCAGGAGCACGGGTTTAACAGGGCTGGATGGTGTGCCAAGCCACCCGCAGCTCGCCGAGACAGCGGGGTGAGCTTCACAGCCTTCCTCTGTCAAGCTGAAGGCAGATGGTGAGGGAGAAAAGCCTTCTGCTCCGAGGAGTTCCTAAATTTCCCCATTCCGCACTCCCACAGCCTGCAGGGAGAATCCTGGACCCAGTGACAGGACAAAGATCAGCATCCTCACCTCTAGCCGGGCCAAAAAAATAAGCTTTGTGGGTTGTTTGTTGCTCCATTCAGTGCTCAGGGCCGGTCAGCGAGCATCCAGAGAGCAAACACGGTGGCAGGAGTTTGCATCTTGCAGATGTATCCAGTTCCTACCAAAACAGCTGAACAAAACCCCAGCCAAATCCTGGGAGAGCAACTTCACCGTGCTGCAGCTCCTCTCTGGGGATTAATCCTGGCACGGCTCTCGTCTTCAGCTGAGCACCAGCCCTGGGGCACACACACAGCCAGCTTGGTGCTGCTGGCACAGTGGCACTGACGATGGATTTGGGGCCACGGCGCTCCTACCGACGGCAAAGCCTGCCAGAGACAGCACCAGCTCAGAGCTGAGGAGCTCGGTCACTGCCTGGCCACGTTCAGGGTGCTGTCAGCAATCTCACCGCTGCTCTTCGTGGAGAGAAACCCCTCACCCGACTGATTGTCCAACTCCTTCCAGACGCTAAAGGTGCTTCGCCGCAAGGACAGGTAACTTAACAGCACTGGATCACACAGCCCACCTACACAAAGCTGCTCGACAGCTACGTACACCAAAGTAGCATCGTCCCGGGAACAGCCTGACCAGCAAATCAGACCTCAAAACTCACGGCGGGATTTTTATTATTATTATTATTATATTTTTTTTTCCTGGAAAATTCTACCATCTCAAAGGCGACAAGGGAAATTGGAAGGGATTGGTCCTTTCTGGGGAAGGCTGGCAAGGGCGACAGCAGACAGGACTCCACACCAGCAGCAGACAGGACTCCACGCCAGCACGGACACCCGTGAAATGCTACAGACGTCGGTTCTGCACGCATGCACGCGGGGCAAAATCCAGGAGGACCACTTAAGTGCAGGATTCCAGCAAGTCCAGCCTCAGCTAGATGCGAGAAGTAAACCACGAGGACGTAAACTGCAAAGTAACTGGGGTTATTACTCCGGGGCAGGTCAGAGGCAGTTTCGGAGCTGCCCTCAAGTATTTCAGCAGGGTTAGAGATCTTCTGCCTGTGCTTTAGAGCTGCGTGAGCAGGGAGAGCGCTCGGGGGGAGCAGGGATGCTGCTCGCCCAGGTCCTTGTCCCAAAAACCCACCGTGGACACTGGGAAAGACACGAATCCGGCCAGGTAAGCCTGGTTACCGGCCCAGCCCTTTCCAAACAGGATCTCAGATTGCCTCAGGCCCTTTGTGTCACCTCTCAAGGACCAAAAGTGTCAGTGCTTCTAACCTACGACAAGTCTAACGGGTTAATGCAAAAAAAAGAAAACCAACAAACTGCACAACACGGAAAAGCCAAGCGTGGGGCCTACAACAGATAAATATTTGTCATTTCTCCTAAGACTCGCAGGCAGAAGTCCTGCTGAGACACAAGGAACACTGCGCGCCGCCGCACTCCTTTCCAAAAATATCACCTACAGACACTCACATACTACGGAGGATTTGGCATCAGAGCTCGGAGCCTCAGTGCCGGCGCAGGGTACGGGCTGGGAAGATGACTCCACGCGACAGAGCTTTCACATCACCTCGGGCTACAAAGTGCTTCCAGGGTGTGTTGGGACCGAGGCCGGCACCGCTCTGCTGGTGTCCATCCCCAGCCAGGCAGCTCCTGCCCACCTGGGCACCCAAATTTGGCTCACCACAGCTCACTCCCCGGGCCCAGCTTGTGCTCTGCATGGCTCAGCTGATCTGATTTCACCGCCACCTTCTGCTCTGGGGGATGCGAAGGCTGAAAGCCACAGCCTTTCGCTCTCCCTGGAGCGAAACCGGGTGCTGAGGTGAGGTTCCAGCTCTTATTTCCAGCACTCCCGAGTGCTTGCCACGACCTGCTCTGCCTCGAGGTCCCCACGGTCACCATCGGCACCCGAGCGCCTGCCGGGGCAGGCAAAGCCACGCGCCTAGTGTAAACGAGCAAGCACGACACACACACACACACACACACACAAGCACACGCATAAAGCCACCCAGGCCTCCTCTGCACATCACAAAGCAGCAGTAAAGGTTTCAAAGCCCCTCTCAGTCCTTCGCATCTCTTCGTTAGGGATGACTCAGAAGCAGGGCTAGGAAGCTCTTTTGTACATTCAACTGTAAAACACGTGAGGAAGAGGAGCGAGACAACTCTCCTGATTGTTGCTACGGCCTACAGCAAGTTTTGGTACAGATATCCTCTCTTATAGGCACTCAGTGGGTAAAACGTAGCCACAACAAACTTGCCATCAAAAATCTTTCCAGTCAGCATTTTTTGGGCAGCTTTGGAATCACCAGCATTTGCATATTCAACAAAGACCTGAAAAAGAGAGAGGAAAAGTGAAGCCTCCAGGCAGCACGCCACTCACTCCCTCCCACCCCTGCAACTGGGGAAACGGCTCCTGAGCAAGTTTTTCCCCTTTATCCTCGGTTGAGTCCAGAGCAGTGGAGCTAAAAAGGAAGAAGCTGCATCTCTGAACTGCAATTTTAACTCTCGTCTGGGGCCCTCCCAGGTTAGGGAACCCTGCACAACCGGGCAGGAACCTGCGCTGTCCTTCAAGAGGCCCAGATATTTTTAGCACTGTTGTCAGCCAGGAGACTTCCAGAAGCTGAGCAGCAGCCCTGCAGCACACAGCGTCCGTGGGAATCGCACGGCCTCTCCCCTCCCTTCACTTACTTGGCCTTTACCAGGATTCTCCTTTGGAATAAGCAAGGAAACCACCGGTCCGTATTTCTGACACTCCTCTCTGATGTCTTCCAGGATATCTGAGAAAGAAAAGAGATGGTTGCCTTTCACGTTGCAAACTAGGGTTTGCTAAGAAGCAAAAAAAAGGCCAGATGAACACCTCAAGACCTTTCAGTCAACACAGCCTTTGCCTCTCGATTTAAATTAATCAGGGAATGTCACCGCAGAGGCTGACACTGCTGAGCAGCCACGTAACAGGACAGTGTCTGACCTGAGGCCAGGGACAGACCTGAAGGCTGTGAATCCCTGACACCAGGCCTCAGGAGCACATAGGCAGTGAGTGCTTCCTGCTCACAAAGCCTTCCAGTAGCCAAAACGTTCAGAATTTGTGACTTTTGTAGACCAGCAAATTTCTGAGGATCCTGTTCCTGGGCTCCACAGAGCCCTGCACATGTTCAGCAGCAGCTCAGAGCCACGAACACATCACAAGCTCTGTGAGCATTTAACCAGAGAGGAAAATTAAAATCAACCTTCTTCAACATTTGAGATCCTTCAGGAACTCACTACAAGCTCTGCTCTTTGGCTCAATCTTTCAGCCTTAGCCTATTCCCTGTTAGTGCAGCTGACCCTCTAGGTATCAGAACTCAGCTGAGAAGCTCTTTGGCTACTACTCTTGTGTCTATTATTTGCTCTTCTGCTTGCTCTCTCACCCCAAAATCCAAAGCAGTGAAATGACATTGCTACACGTGACTGGCACAGCACACACCAACCTTCATATTCCTCTTCGCTCTGCAGAGAAGCATCGCTCAGAACGTTTAGCAGCCTCAGCACAGGCGTGGGGAGCATCACCAGATCTTCGATATGGGGAGCTGCGCGACACCCACAGTTAGAGAAAGGAAATCAAAGGAGCAAGAAAACATGAAGCTGACTCAATATACACAAGGACTGACTGCTCTTTGCAGTAGTTTAGCTCTGCTCCATCATTACCTGCATTTACAGGTAATGCATTTTCCCCGTTTCCAACTTATCTTTGCCTGCGTGCTAACAGGCTCTCCCAAAGGATTCAGTGTACTCTGCAATTATACCGAGGCTAGCACCTGAAATTGCTTTTAAAATTACAAAGCTGGGAGCAATTAAGACTAGAATTATGTCTGCCTAGCTCACATTTAGAATTTGACGTGACCTCAAGGGCTGTGGTAGCTGAGCAAACTATCTTTTATACACGGCGATGCAAGAAGATGAAAGAACCACTGTGTAACCTGCTCCTCCTGTTACCGGTTCCAGCCAAGCTGGAAAGGGGCCAGAGAGCTTCTGTAACTTCAGTTCTTGAGGCCTGAGCCTCAGCTGACTCTAGGTTATACTCGGGTTCTTCCCTAAACACTGTGTGAAACCCCACCATCAAAATCCAGCTGCAACATGGTGTTTTGAGAGCACCTTACAACAGAAAAAGAAAGCTATTTAGCTACTTGAGGCAGTGCTACGGACTAAGTCAGTGCCACACGAGGCAAGTGGGTGAGCACTGATCCTGTGAAAGGCTTCACAGGAGCAGAAATGAAGCCCACGGCCACAGGACCCTTGGCTCTGGAAGAAAACAGGCAGCTCCACGATGACTTGGAGCAGCGCTGCATGGATCCTCCTGTGGAACGAGGTGGCCAGACTAATGTCAGACTATGAGAACCACACCTGGGAGGCCATTGAAATGCCATTTCAACAACGAAACCTCGATTTCATGTTCCTGAAAGGGCCCAGCAGGGCTGTCAATATAAGATCTGGGAGCCCAACCTGCAGTGCTTCAAGAGCAGGAACATACCTTTACTTGTATCAGCCACCTACAGCAGCTGAACACAACAGCAGGGCTCACGGGTCTCACATTTGAAAATGAAACAGGAGAGAAAAGGGAAGAAATGGCTCCGGTTCTCCAGCCTGAGCCCTCTGACTGGCTTTGCAAAGACAGCAGGTGACTGCTCCCTTGGAAATACTTTTCCACGCTAAGCACACAGCGTGCAAGAAGCTGACATCTTTGCCCTGCACAGGCACGGCCTTGATTTCACAGGGCAAGAGGAGATGACAGTCAAGTAACACGCTGTAAATCTTCTACCGTGTGACACGGAGGAATCCTTACGAGAAGCCTGGAGGATGAAAGGCCTTATCTAGACGATGCCCAGGCAGCACTCGGGAGCATTCCTTCAAAGAGAGGTATCACAGTCAGCTCCCAGAGAACTGCTGTGACCATTCTTCCTTAGGGCTGTTGGCAACCCAGAGATAGCATCAGAGGAATAGGGAACTGAAACATTTAACCATTGCCTCAGCCTTACATGCAGCTCCTTTTATTCAAATACATCTGTGTCTTTCTCAGAGGAGGGAGACAAACCAACCCCTACAACCCGGAGCCATCTGTCTTCTTATAACCAAGTGACAAATGCACTTGCAACACCCTTCTGTCCTAGGACAAGCTTTCTGCCCAGCACCTCTGCTCCCATTCAGAGTCCCAGGTGACACCCACTGCACTGACAACACAGCTGGCTGCTGCCTACAAGCAGCTCAGGAAAGAAGCTGAGTAACTGGAAAGTCACGTCTTGGCTGGAAACGACAAGGAAGGCCGTTCTCAGCTGTCTTTGCTCTAAACAGAACAACTGTGGCCAAGTGGAAGGTAGTGACAGCTCACATTCTGACTTCCTAGGAAAGCAGCAGTGAATGCTTCTTTGTGCAGACACGCTTACGTGTAAGCTAGGCAAAGGAGAGAACCAGCAGCTAAAGAAAAATCGAAGCTGCTTTATGAGCTTGTAGCACTACCCACAGAAGCACCTTTCTAGTACAAGAGGGTACAGTTAGAGGTCTGCGTGTTTATAACGAGATGTGGACGTACTGCCAAAACGCTGCTCCCTCTGCTCTACGGCAGAACTGGCAGGAAGGTTCAGCTCCTTCCACGGAAGGTGGCTTTGATTACAACAGCCCCAGCTTCCGAAATGCAAGAGCAGTTTTAAAACCAGGATGAGCTGTTTACCTTTGCCAGTACAAAGGGATGCCAACATCTAGGTGCAGCCTTGGAAGATGCGATATTTAACAGCCTTCACTGCAAGCTACACCAAGCAGCTTAGGAAAAGCAAGGCCTGAAGAGAAAATACTAGCCCAGCAAGAAGCTGGATGCCTGAAACGTTGACTTATGCTGCAGAAGAGCTGGATGCAGAGCTCTTTGCTGGTCCTCTGAGAGCCAGCAAGCTCTGAAGAATGCTGCTGTGGTGCTTTTGGAACAGAAAATGGGGAGGGATAGGAGCCTACACAGGGCAGTCCCTGCCCATCTTTTGCTGACAGTCTGCATGGGGGGGGGATTATGGGGAAACATGCAGTCCTGGGGGAACACCACCTTTCTCCTCAAGTGAAGAGGAAGTGCTAGATCAAAGCAACAGCGACAACTGCCTGACCTGCCATGCGGATGTGAGGAAAGGCAGGCCCTGATGTCCTCAGTGACTTTTGTCACTGCAAATGTAGGCTCACACTCTCCTGGGCAGGCCCCAAGACAGGCTGCAGCACCGTGAGAGCACACCGGGACTGCTCGGCCTGCAAGGAGCAGGCAGCAGCAGAGGCACCCACCAGCTTGCTCCCATTCCCAGCTTCTGAACTGGGAAACTCCAGGCACGTAAAAGCCATCAGCCTCCCCTAAATAGCTCTGCACTCTTCAAATGCACCTTAAGGGTCATAATGCCAGCTAAGTGCCCTGTCTGACCTGGCTACCAGAGGGCTGAAAGTGCCACAAAACCAGGGAGGAGCAGCAAGGACAAAAGCAGGAGCAGCTGCACACCCCTGCTGCTCCCAGGATATGCTGCCCAAGCTGCGAGCGGGGCCCACGTGCACAGCTTACCAAAGGGAATGCTGAAGAACGGGCTGCACAAAGCCTTTTCAGCGGAGGCTCGCTTTCCTTGGTCACAATGAAGCATGCTGCAAGAGAAGAGAGATCCTTATGCTCCTGCATGTGACATTCCTGCATCCAATTCACCTTGGGCTGGAAGCCAGCACCGAGGAATAGCCTATCTTTCGGGTGCTTATGGTACAAGGAGAACAGTCAAGAGCCCATCTTCCAATTCACAGCTTAAGCACACCAGAAGGATCCTCTGAGAGCGTTTCAAGTACATAATACAGGAGGTTTTGCTTTGAGATGTCTTTCAGCACCGAATTATGGAAGTTGCTCATTAGAATTTCCGAACGAACACTGCATGTTCCAGCTCCACCTCTCCTGGCCACTCTGCTCCTGTCTCAGACACACATGCAGTCTCATAAAAGCCATCGTACTTCAAGAAGCTCCCACATCTTGTCAAAAATGGGATTCAGAGCAGCTAATAATACAGGGTTAATGAAAGCACAGCTAATATAGCTAATGCTTGCACTTGTGACCAGCATAGTGGCAAGGACATTACAAAAAAAAGTGGTAGGTGTGGGCTCCAAGGCACAAGACTTCACAGGACACATCTTTAAGCAACACTTAGTAAATGCAGGAAGATACCTTTTGATAAGGTCTCTGAGGTGATAAGCTGGAATGGCTGAATTAACCACCCCTTCACTGGCAAAAATGCGGTCGATGATGGCAGAACTGTTTGCCTGGGAAGAAAAATAAGTGGTAATTAGGGATGAAAGGAAATAGTAGCGCAATAGTAGCCATCATCCGTGTACACCGTTCCTCTGTCTGTGCGGCACTACGGCCAGCACAATTAACTTCCAGTTAATTGGGGAGACACAGGCTCCGAAACACAGAATCCTGGAGCTGTAGGATTTCGGCAGCCTGAACACAGGCAGTGTTCAGACACGTCAGTCCCACAGGGCAGGCAGGTCTCTAAGGCTTTGAAGCCTTAATACCCAGGACAATAGGATTAGAGACACATCAAGGAAACGCTCTCTAGTTGCCAGGTGCTACCTTACAAATCCAAGGTGCACACAAGCAGCAGGAGGACTTGCCTGGCATAAGCAAGGACGCCCAGAGCCGTTCTCACTCACCTTCCATTCCTGAGATTGGACTGTATGTTTCAGTTTCATTCCTGAGAACATTTCCAGTAAAACGATTCCCAGACTCCACAGATCCACAGCAGAGGTACACTCCGTCTCGCTCTGGAGCCCTGCCTGTGCCAGGCAGTTCTGCAGTTCTGCCTCTGGAGCCCGATACCCGTCTGTTTGAATATATTTCACATCCTGCAGAAGGCCGAACAAACACAAAGAGGTTAATTTTGCAGATCCAGGCTCTCTGCTCTAACCTTAAATCAGTTTACAGGGGCAATTTCTAACGGGTCACCAAAATGCCGCTGCTGGCTTGACAGACAGCACCGCGCCAGAAGGCAGTTCAGCTTGCTGTGCTGAACTAACTGAAGGGGAAAAAAAAAAGACTGGAAGGGAAAATATCTTCCAGCTAAACAGCAGCCACCCCACGAGCATCTGAGCTCTCTGAACGACAGCACTGCCTGGAGGAAGAGGCTGGACGTGACAGTGGACTGGCCTGTTAACCTTGTGCAAGCACGGAGGACACCGGGAGCTTCAGGATACGGGTGGTGCACCCACTGCACGCTCCCACATCAGCTGCACGAGCACAAAACGCTCGGAAGGAGCGGTGAGGATCAGTAACAGCTTCCATTACTCAAGTGCTGCTGCTGTTCTCAGGAACACAGCATCACAAGAACGAAGCAGGCATCTAACACTCAGACAAGGAAATTATCAAAGGCGCTTCCCACGCGCCTCTTCCTCCTCTCCCCTCGCAGCGAGAAGTGCTGCAGCAATCAATACCTGCTCGGCTGCTGGGGCTGGCAGAGGCAAGTACCCACACACTGTCTGATGAAAAGAAAACAGCAAAATCACAGGATCACACGCGGGCTGATTGGAGAGGCTGCTCGGAAGGTCTCCAGTCCGACCTCCTGCTCACAGCCGACGCCAGATCAGTCAGCTGTGGGCTCATCAAGTCCTTTGAATGCCCGGTGATAACCTGGGTGCTGGATCTTTCTGATATAGGAGGGCTCGTTTCAAATGCCCTGATGTGACTCGAGGAATGACAGAAGAATATGCAAGCTTACTTCCTGAAGAAGGCACAGGATTGTGAATTCTTAGCCATGGAGTATACTCAAACCAAAATTAGCTGGCTCTTCAATTGGAAATTAAGTCTACAAAAGGTGTTTTTAGGCAACAGAGCTTAGAATTGTTTCATAAACCAAAAAAACAAAAAACAGATACACAAATTGCTCAGTAGGGTACTGCCTCCAATCAGCAAAGAGCAAAACCTCGGGCATGGTGAAAGCAGCAGTTCAGCAGCCCCACCAAACAACACTGAGACACAGAAAATGCCGTGGTCAACGCCACCAGCAAAAACAGAGAGAGGAAATTTCACTCCCACTATCTGAGGTATTTTCAGAGATTTATGTGGCTGAGACCTTGCTCTGTGTACAGCCATTCCCTGTTAAACAGTAACTGCAGAAAGTTATGCAAGAACAAGCCGAGCAGAGTTGTCCCAAATGCAAGGAACACGGTCTTGACTCAGATAAGGAATTCATACATGTCCGCAGCTAGACACGGCAGGGGCGGGGAGGAGAGGCTGCCAGCCAGTACGTATTCAAAGCAGGGTCAGAAGGTTCGCCCCAGCAGGCAGCGTATTTACGGGAACCAGAGAAGGAAACTCAGCCCAAAGAAGGCAGATTGGAAGAAGGGTCGAAGCAAATAAAATGCACGATCAAGTATTATGAGGCAACTCCCAGAGCGAGCAGCAAAACGCAGCCCTGAAGAAAAAAAAAATATCTGCCTCAGACACAGGACACCAGGAGAGTGTTTTCTGCTGATAGACAGCAGCAGATTACCAGCACGGAACGGTGCTCAGCCAAGAGCGTGGGAGGACCAAAGCACAACACGGAGGAGTCGTTAAGGAGTGCACACGTTAAAATCTGATGTTGTACCAAGGAATTCAGGGACGGGTCACCCACGCAGTCCTCAGACATTGGCGGATCAGTGAGCTTTGCTGTCAATACCAGGTAAAGCAGTCAAAAAAATAATAATCTGAAAACCTCTTAGATGAGAAGAGTGCAAGGAGAAGCCAGGACAGTGTGTGGAAAGAAGCTCACTTACGACTTACCGCCCATCGCCCAGTGATTACAGGCTAATTTGCTACAGGGCTATCTGATAAAAAGCTTTACTGATACCCCTCACAGAAGGTTACTCAGAGAGGGAGGGATGAAAGGAAATTCTGTCAAGCCACCAGCAGAACCTCCCCAGGCTCTCTGCAGACAGTCCCTGTGCTTTCACTGGAGGCCACAGAAGGGAACAAGAGGGGAAAGGACAAACTTACAAAACCCGTCACTACCAAAATAAACAAGTGACAGTATGAAGAGGGAGTGAAAGCTCAGCGAACAGGAAGAGCAGAGCAGAACAGGCACAGATCTGTCCACGTCAGGACAGAACAGACGCTGCCTAGCCACAATCAGGGCTTTGGTCAACCCAGTCACGTGGGAAAGAAACATCCAGACTTAAAAAGGGAAGCTGCTGAAGATAGGATGAAAGTAAAGACAAGAGCAAGGACGCCGCTAGAGATAATGCAATTGACCGATGGCGAAGCCTGGATTACTACTACGTACGATAAGGGATGATAAGAGAGATCCTACAGATCTGGCTGCTCTCGCTCCTCTGACCACATGAAAACTAGCAAACTTTCCAGGAAGCTGAATCGTTAACTCTGGAATCCACGTTGTGGGCAGCACAAGGACTGACATCAACAGCAACGAGAGACACGCGGGGAGAACGGGAACACCGGCTGCTGTTTCATGGGCCAGACCACATTTTAGCCTTCCAGGAAACCCTCAGCACCAGCTCAAGCTGCCATCCCCACCAGACCACCTCCGCTCCTTCACTTGGGAGCTGAGAGCATCACAGGCCCGCGCAACGCAAGGGAGAGCAGACTGCCCCGAGAGCAGCAGGATCCAAACCTGATTCCCCTCTTTGAAGCTAAGTCCAAAGTCAATGAGCTTAAAGCACTCCTCCTCCGCGCTCCACAGGATGTTGCGTGGCTTGAGGTCGGCGTGCACGTAGCCTTTGTGGTGCAGGAAGGCCAGGGCTTCCAGGACGTCTCGGGCGCAGTGCTGGATCATCCACATGGAGCAGCCCTGGTTGCTGGAGTGCAGCAGCAGCTCGGACACGCTGACGTCCAGCAGCTCCAGCAGCAGGCAGCGCGACGGGCCGTTGGCCGAGTAGTGGTTGGTGAACACGCCGTACAGCGTCACTGCGGGGAGACACGGCCACGGGCACGTCAGGAACGGGCAAAAACCCCCCAGTACTGCACCCCGCTGCTCCCCAGCACCACGGGGAGGCCCCAAGACCCGCAGCAGGCGGCTCAACCTTCACGGGATCCCTTCCCAACCCCAGGGGACGCGCTGCCCACCTCGGGGGGCACCTCCTTGTCCCTCTTGTCCCCAGCTGCCCCCCAAATCCCCCCCGTTACCGATGTTGCGGTGGCCGCGGAGGTGCTCGAGGGCGGCCCGCTCCTTGCGGAACCCGTACTCGGCGCAGTCAGCGGCGGCCGGGCGGGCAGCGGGGCGCCGAGCGGGGCCGGGCCGAGCCGGGGGGGCCACGAACTCCTTGACGGCTCCCGGAGGGGCCCGCGGGTCCCCGCAGCAGCGCACCCGGTACACGGAGGCCGAGGAGCCGCTGCCCAGCGGCGCCTGCACCTCCCACAGCCGGCCCAGCGCCTCCAGCAGCAGCGGCGGCGGCGGCGGCGGCGCCGCGCCCCACACGCAGCCCGACATGGCGCCGCCTCGCCTCGGCCTCCTCGGCCTCAGCCTCGCCTCACATCGCCGCCATCGCCACCGCCGCTGCTGCTGCTGCTGCCGCCGCTGCCGCCTCCGGTTCCCGCAGCCCGGCTCGGCCGCCGCTGCCGCCGGGCTCCGGCCGCCATGACGGCGGAAACGGGGCGGAGCGCGGCAAGGCGATCCCTCAGCGCCGCCCCGGTCCCCTCAGTACAGCCCCAGTACCCCACAAGCACCGCCCCGCTCCCCTCAGCGCCTCCCCGGTACCCCTAAGCAACGCCACAGTCCCCTCAGTACAGCCCCGGTCTCCCAAAGCACCCCCCCGGTCCCCTAAGCACAGCCCCGGTTTCCCCTCAGCGCTTCCCCGGTCCTTCCAAGCACCCCCCGGGTCCCTCAGTACAGCCTCAGTTCCCCCCCAAGCACTCCTCTGTCCCCTCAGTACAGCCCCGGTACCCCTAAGTACCCCCCTGGTCCCCTCAGCACAGCCCCAGTTTCCCCTCAGCGCCCCCCCGGTACCCCCAAGCACCACCCCCGGTCCCCTCAGTACAGCCCCGGTCCCCCTCAGCACCGCCTGGTCCCCTTTAGTACAGCCCCGGTCTCCCCCAAGCACCCCCCGGGTCCCCTCAGTACGGCCCCGGTACCCCCCAAGCACTCCCCTGGTCCCCTCAGTACAGCCCCAGTTCCCCCCAGCACCGCTCTGGTCCCCCCCAGTTCCTCCCTGTTACCCCCCAAACACCCCCCCAGTTCCCTCAGTACAGCCCCGGTTCCCCCTTCACCACCCCGGTTTCCCCCAGTTCCTCCCTGGTTCCCCCTCAGTACCCCCCTGGGGCCACAAAAGGGGTGCTAGGTGTCAGCGATTAATAATAATAATAATAAAAAAAACAACCCCAGCCATTTATTGTGCAATCCGCATCTTTTGGCCCCAAGTACACGTGCAGCCCGGAGGCCATAAATAGAGGGACGGGACCCGCTGTGGGGCGCAGGGGTGGAAGACACTGGGTGCTCAGAGAGGGGCTGCGAGCCCTGGTCCCCATCGATGCGGCCCTACAGGCGTTCAGCGGGTGGCATGGACACACACACTGGTGTTTGGGGTGGCAGCAGCCACGCACAGCACAGTCCCATTACAGGCTCCCTGTCCCAGCACCCATGGGCTCGGGGGCAGCAGGAGGAGAGGCTTCAGCCCACCTCTGGTGCCCCAGACCCTGCCGCACGCCTGCCACCAGCTCCAGGGGACACGGTGCCCTCAACACTACTGCTGGAAGGCAGTTTGTGGCTTTATAAGGTCCCATTTGGGTTGTCCACCCTTCAGTGGCACCGGTGGGGCTGTGAGACCTGTCCCAGCCCTGCCCAAAGGCAGTTTGTGCCCACTTTTGAGGCGAGGATGCTCCAGGTAACACGTGCCATCCCATAGCTGCTTCCTTGCACCTGCCCTGGGGTCCCCGTGCAGGATAACCTCTCCAGAAACGATCATGGAGTGGTATCAGGGGACTGCGTGGCTTCTCGTGTCCCGGTCTCCCACAGAAGCTCCACCGCCCCCCAAAATACCATAGGGCAGGGGAGGTGGCCCGCACAGAGTGAGGTGCCCACCGGGGCAGCTCGGTCCTCCCCATGCCACGAGCACGGGCTGGGGCTCCACAGCAAAGAGATGGCACCGCAAAGGGACGGGACGGCCTCTGGACACGGCTCGGGGCTGGGGGCAGCGCGCGGCAGGGCTGGGAGGGCCTGTAGGCAGCCCGAAATGGGGCTGCTCAGTGGGCACAGGGGGTGGGATGCGGGTGTGAGGAGGGTCCTGGCACTTCTGCACCCGCACATGAGGCTGCAGAAGCGGTGGCAAGACAGGCAGTGCTCCTCCTGGGCATCTAGGGAGGAGGGGTTCAGGAATGATGGCTGAGGAGTGGCTCCTGCTAGCCTGGGGTTCCACCCCATCCCCAAAATAGCGACCCCAAGAACAGCAAGCGGCAGCGAGAGACGTGTTTGGGAGAGCCAGCCCCCACGGTGCCTCTCTCCTGCTGCTACTCGAAGGACAGCAGGTCGGGATGGGGACCCTCTGCCTCCCGGCTCGGGGTGCAGGGCTCTGGGTGCCCCGCGCTCCCCGGCAGCTCATGCTCCAGCCCTGGGCCCCGGGGGGACTTCTCGCTGCGGGGTGAGGTCTCCAGGCTGCCTTTGTGGATGAGGTCGGGCACGGGGAGGGCACCAGGCGGCTGGTCCCCACTCGGTGCCGAGGCACCGGTCGCGCCGAGCACCCCAGGGTGCTCGGGAGGGGACAGGTCCCTTGCCCCCAGCCACTCCTCGGCAGGGTCAGGGTGCGCTGGGGGCGGCTCGGGGGGCTCCGCCACGCTGCTGCCCACGGGCTGGGGTGCGATGAGCATGTCCTGCGGGGTCTTCAGGGCACGCGGAGTCCTCTTCTTGGCAACGGGGGGCGGCGGGTCCAGCCGGGGGAAGGCGTCCAGCCCCGGGGGCCTGCAAGCAGAGCGCAGCAGTGACACGCAGCCCCACACCAGGACCCCTGCAGCCTGCCCAAACCTCCCTGCCCCGGGGCACACGCAGAGGCGACACTCACCCCTCCTCGTTTCCCGGCTGTCCCGTGCCCAGCGCGGCACCGGCGCTGGCATTCACCTCCGTCACCCCCACGCCGGGGGGGCCGGCCGGCTCCTTGCGGCGCAGGAGATCGGTCACCTTGGCCCCCACGGCCTTGCCCAGGTTGCGGAGGTGCTGGCTGCCGGCAGGGCGGGAGGGCTGCGCCGGGGCGCCCGCGGGGCCGTGCTGCGGGCGCGGGGTGGGGGCCGTGCTGGCGCTGGCGTTTTCAAACATGCTCTGGTCCACTGGAAGGGAAAGGGAGTGGAGAGCGGGCGTGAGCTGGGCTGCAGGGGGTGAATGTCTCAGGGCTGTCCACCAGCAGCAAGTTGGGGACACGGTTTGGGGACAGGGAGGCTGCTCCCATGGCCCCGCAGCCGTGCCGTGCCTGCGCAGGGCAGTGCATGCAGCGGGGACAGCGCGGGGTGAGACGAGGGAGCAGCAAGCCCAGGGCACCATGCTGGCACTGACAGCACACCCAGAGCGTCTCTTACCTGGTGCCGAGCAGCTTGGGAAGCAGGTTGTGGGGAAAAAAAAAGAGAGAAAAAGAGGGTTTACCAAGGGGACAGCAGGCCTGGCCCTTCTGCATGCTCTCTCCATGCTGCCAGGCGAGGTGCGGTGCCGATCCCCTGCCTGGCTGCCTACAGCGATGGGATTCAGCGGGTGCGGGCACAAAACCCCAATGTTTCTGCACCACCCTGCGCTGGGCCAGCTGCAGCCTGTGTGGCTGAGCACCCCCACACCTCGCCCCTTGCGCCCTGGCAGCCCCGAGGGATGGAGCCAGCGGGTCTCTGAGCACCGGGTCCCTGAAGACCCTCGGAGGGGCTGTGCCCGGTGCCCAGCAGCTCCCTGGGGTGCCCTCAGTGACATCAGCTGCTGAAACCATGGCAGCGTGGCGCTGGGGCCTGGCACGGAAGCTGCACCGGGGCGATGGAGAGCTTTGCGGTGCCGTCCCTTTGGGTGGGGGCCATGCCCCGTGGCACCGGGAGGGGCAGCCTGGAGCCCCCCTGCCCCCGGGGCCTGCCCACTGAGGCCGGTGCCCGTGGGCAGCACCCAGGCAGGGGGGCACGCAATGCTCTGGCCGGACAAACCTGCCGGGGTGGGCAGGGGAAGGGGGCCCCACGTGGCAAAGGGTGCTTTTTAGACACCGGGGGGGTCCTGCTGGCGCAGCCCACCTCTGCGCTGCCCTCTTTCTCACCCCACGTCTTCCCAGCAGGAACCCCGAAGGCGGCGGGTGCTGCCTCCAGCAGTGCCAGCTCGCCCCCGTGCCCTTGCAGCTCCACGAGGGACAGCCCCAGCTGGCCACAGGGTGAGCCCTCCTCGTGCTGGTGGGTGTCTCGCCAGCATCCCGCACATGTCCCACGGTGGAGGGGATGCTCTCCGTGCTGGACCGGGCTCATACAGGGACCCCCACCTCACTGCTGCCCTTCCCTTTGCAGCCTCAGCGGGCAGCGAGCTCCCTGCTCGCACCATCTACCGGCCCTGGTTCTCACCGTACAGCTACTTCATCCGCACCGCGGCAGCCCCCCAGCAGCACCTCTCCTCCAGCCTGGCCACCGGCGCCCAGGAGCCGGAGGAAGCCGACCGCCTCTCGGAGACCATCTGCTCCTCCTCCTGCTCCTCGGAGGGTCCCCAGCCCTCCCAGAGGGGCCGGCAGACGAGCGGCAGGGTGAGCATCACCGTGCGGGACATCCTGGCGGCCGCGCGGGGCCAGCCGGTGCCGCGGCACGGCTACAAGTGCAGGGCGTGCTGCCGCGTCTTCCCCACGCTCTGGGCGGTCAAGACCCACATCCAGCACAGCTCCCAGGAGGGCTACAGCTGCAAGGCGTACTACCGCAAGCTCAAGGTCCTGCTGGAGAAGGAGAGCCAGGCGCAGGAGGGCCCCCCGGCACCCCAGTAGCCCCAGCCGCCGCGGGAGGGCACTGCTCCATCGCTGCAGCCAGCAGCGCAATAAACGCCACGCGGAGCAGGGCCTGCTGCTCTCCCGCAGCCCCTCGCTGACACACTGCTCCTGATGTCCTTTCAGAGGCCGTTTCTGACTTTTCTCTTCCCAGCAGCCCCCCCCCCAAAAAAAGTCACGGAGCCTGGAAGGCGCCGCTCAGCGTCTGGATACCCTCGAGGCAGCATCGGGCACCCTCTGACTGTCTGCCAGCCCTGAGATGAGCCCACACGGTGCCTCTACCCCAAAAAAATCATTCGGGGCACCTCGCTCTCACAGCCAGCCTGCTGTTGGCACCACAAGCCAGGCAGAGCCGAGCTGCAGGGGAGGGCTGGGGGTCCCGCGGGGAAGGATGCTGGGTTTTGAGGGGGCTGCGTGATGCTGGGGGTGTCGGTGCTGGCTGCCAGCCCGGCCTGGCAGAGCGTGGAGGGCAGGAGGAGTACAGAAAGAGAGAGCCAGCGAGAAGGAAGAGACAACAGAAAGCCTTGAGAAATAGAAAGATTTATTTAGCAAAAGCCAATCAACTGATGACGACACCCAAGGGTTAAGTGCACTTACATTGACAGATCGGTTTCCCAGATAGGCTGAGTCGACGGTTAGTAACACGACAGTTGTAGGAAAAAGAAAGGACAAAAAATAGAGCTATAAATTCCCAGTCAAGGTCCGTAACAAAAGTGAGAGGCCAGAGAGGCGTTCGGTAGGCAGCGCCGGGTGAGGAGGAGAACAGAAGGGCTGAGGCTGGAAGGGCCCTCGGGATGGCACCCACTCCCAGCCCTGCTCAAGCGGGGATGCTCAGAGCAGGCTGCCCAGGACCACGTCCCGGTGGTTTTTGAGGATCTCCAAGGAGGGAATTGGTGCTGCCCCTCGTGGAGCTCCTGCGGTCCCTCCAGCCGCCTCTCCAGCCCGTCCGGGGCTCCCGGTGTCACCCACTGCCCCCAGCTCCGTGCCACGGGCAGCCTCGTGAGGGTGCCCCCATCCCTGACCAGCTTCAGCTCCGTTTTGGCTTCAGCCTCCCTAACTTCACCCCCGGGTGAAGCCCAGGCTTGCGAGCTTGCCTTTCACCCTCCTCCCTGCCCTAAGGGCCCTGAACTCCACCATCCCACGGTCCCTTCGACCTTCGTGCCCCCAGCAAGCCCCTGGCTGCTGCTCGGAGGCCCACTGGGACCCCCAGCTCCTGCCCTCAGCGCCCACCCTCCTGCTGGGTGGGCAGCGCCCAGCACAGCCCTCGCCCACCCCGGGGGGCTCACCCTCAGCCCCGAGGGGATGGGGACAGGAGGATGCCACCGGCCTCCCTCGGCAGGGAGCAGAGCACAAGCTTGAGGCGGGGAGATGCGCAGCCAGGGGTTAGGCACAGCGAGCAGAGACAGAGCCAGCCAAGGGGAGAGCAGCAGGCAAGCAACGAAGCGAAGCAGAAGCAGGACAGGAGGGTGGAAGGAGGGGAAAATGACCGTGCCAGCCCCCAGCCCTCCCAGCATTTCCTCAGGGGGGCATCAGGGCTCTGGCTCGTGGCCTCTTGGAGGCTGCAGCAGCGGGCAGCTGATAAATGTGCTCGCAGAGAAGGGAAAGGCTCCTCTGGGGGGCCCTAAAGACAACCACTGGCCTCTGGGGGGCTGCTGGGGACCCTGATATCCCCGATTCGCCCCTCTGAAGGGTGCAAACCAGGCTCTTGAAGGAGCCCCCGTGCACAGCCGCTCCTCACCTGTGCCACCCGCTGCTGCCGGGCAGCTCCCAGCAGTGTGCACAGCTGGCATCACCTCCTGGGGGGGCAGAGACCCCCAAATAGGGCTCAGCTTCCCCCTCAAAGCAACCACCCCGAATCCAGACGAGCAGGGTGCCTGCAGGAGGAGAGCTCGCTCCCCACGGAGGCTCTGTGCGTGTCCCCGCACGGCCACTGCCAGCCCTGGTTTGCAGGCAAGCACCTGCTGGGAAATGGGGTGGGTTTTGTCCATAAAGCGAAGCAGGGAGCCGGTGGTGGCGGTGGGTGCAGGGAAGGACTTAAAAACATGAGCACCAGAAAGGCTTCGAAGCCTGGCAGCCGTGCTGAGGACCGGACAGCGAGGGGAAGGACTGCACACCCCGTGCTGCGCTCCCTGGCTCCCCGCTCTGCAGCCCCGGGGAGGGGCAGGCAGTGCCCACACACCCCCCTCCTGCCTCGGGCAGGGACCAACCCCATCCCAAAACACCACAAACCCCAGCACCCTGCCAATGCTGCCCGTGCCCGGCCATCCCGTGCCACCTCCTCGCACCCCTTCACCTTCCCAGGCTCATCCCCGGAGTCCCCCTGCTCTCGCCTCCTCTCCCACCACCTCCACATGCAGAAACCCCACTCACCACCCCATACTGCCTCTTGGCTCCCTCCCATCCCCGCTCACCACCCCACAACTGCTCCCTCATTCCCCCAGCAAAGACCCCCACCTCTCTCACCGCTCCCCCCGCAGTTCCACCACTTCCACCACCTCCCAACCCGGCACGGGAGGCACGGGCTGACCCCTGCAGTTTGGGGCTGCTGTGTGCCACGGGGCTCTGGCAGCGATGCCAGCAGCACGACAGGGCCCTGCGGGGCCGCGATGGTGCTGGGGGCTCTTTGCTTCCCTTCCTCCTGACCTCTCAACGCAGCCTGGGGGCAGGCACGGGGGACCAGGGCGCAGCGCAAGCCTGGCACGAAGCTGAGGGTGCTGAGCTCGGGACAACGGGGCCGGCAGCAGGGACACAGCCTGGGGAAGGACGAGGGCTGTGCCCTGCTCCTGCCGAGCTGGCACGTCTCCGGGTGCCACTTATTTCCCCCGGGCACGGCACGGTGCCACGCGCTCCCTCCTCCGTCCCCGGCCCCGCCAGGGCTCCCGTCTCTCCACGCCACCTCCCGCCGTGCCCTACACCGCGATCTCGTCCTCCAGGCTGTCTCCCAAATCCTGCCGGGGCTGGACGTTGAGCAGGCGCGGGGGTTCCTCCTGGGACCAGGAGTCACGCTCCTCGCTCTCGTCCGTGTTGGACTCGTACTCGGAGGCGATGCCCGACTCGCGGAACTTGAGGAGCTCCAGGCTGCCCAGCGCCGGCTCCGCGGCGTGCGGCCCCGAGCCCGGCAGAAAACGATAGCACTCCAGCTTCACCAGGCAGTTGTTCCTACCTATGGGGCTGCCCAGGGCGCTGGGGAAGCCCGAGCCGGGGCCCAGCTGCGGCAGGTGGCTGTCCTCGGGCTGCGGGGTGGTCGGGTCGCAGAGCACGGGGAGGGCGCCGGAGCGGAAGGTGATCTCCAGCAGGCTGTCCTGGGAGCCCGCTGCAAGAGAAGGGCACGGCTGAGAGGTGGTCACAGAGCCACCCTGGTCCTCCCGGCCGCCACAGCAGGCTGCGGAGCCCCTCCAGGGGAAGGACAGTCCCAGGGGGCCTGCAAAGAGCCAGGAGGAAAGGTTTTCCGTCTCCCACCCAGCTCCTGCAGGGAGCTGACGGCCACACAATCTGCACGTGCACAAGCCGGGCCAGAAGGGCACTAACACAGCCCTGCACAAAATACGGGAAATGTGCAAAACGGGGATCCTGTTAGCTGCAGGGGGAGAGAACGGGGTAGGGAGCACTTACTGGTGTTGTTCCCCGCCAGCTTCAGCTCCAGCTCCTGCACCTGCTTGACCAGCAGCGAGATGTGCTGCAGCAGGTCCTTGTTCTGCAGCAGGAGCTGGTGCACGCGCGCCTGCGCCTCCAGCCGGGCTGCTGCCTCCGCGGCCAGCTGGTCCTTCAGCAGGTGGACCTGAGGGACAGGGGACAGCCCCGTCACACCAGTGTGATGACGATGGACAAGCCCAGGGGTGGAAAAGCTGGCAGGGAATTGCCCAGGGGCAAAGCGCCTGTTTGTTTCAGCACAGCTACCGATATGTCAGCCCTGCCCCAGGGCCCTGGGAAGGATGGGGACACTGCTGGGTGGGACCCGGGGCAGCTCTGCTGTCAGCTGCAGGCAGCAGAGCCCCAGGAGCGTGCTCCAGGCATGGGGACAGCAGCACAGAGCCACCCAGGAGCCACGCTGGCACTGCACCGATCCTGCCTACATCCCTGGCTCCTGTGCGCATACAGCGCTCCTCTCTCCAGCATGGATCAAGACCCCCAGGGAGACAAAGCATGAATTTGATGGAGAAAGAAAATCAAAATCAGTTTTACTTTGGCCTGAAAAGTGACCACGTGGGAGGTGGAGGAGCTCTCTGCCCAACGCTGGTGGGCAAAGCAGGAACTGGCAGAGGTGGAGCCGCAATCAAATGCTAAGCAGGTGCAGAAGCTCAGAGCCGACAGCACCCGCCTGGAGAGCATCCCTCCTCCCGGCCCCACAGCTGCCTCCAACACAGGCACCGGGGATGCAGGGAGGCAGCGAGCAGAGCCCAAATGTCACCGCTGGCACAGGGATGGAGGCTTGTGCCACCAGCCCCCTGGGACAGCACCCGGGAAGGGCGCTTGGCATAATTCAAGGAACTTCTACACGTATCTGGAAACACCTTTGGGGAGCTCTGGGGGGTGTCAGGGGGCGAGGAAAGCTGGGGTAACCGGTAGAGGTCCAGGAACTCATGGTGGGACGAACCTGCGCCACGGCCACTTGCGTCTGCTGCTGCTGCTGCTGCAGGAGCTGCTGCAGGAGCTGCATCTGGTGGTGGGCAGAGAGCGGCGTGCCCAGGTCGGGCAGCGGGGCGGACGAGGGCAGCAGCAGCTTGGGCGAGGCCGTCAGGATGTCCTCGGGGTGGAGGCAGCCCTGCAACACACCGACAGAGAAAGCATGACCCCTTCAGTGCCCCCGAAGCACGCAGGGGACAGGCTGCTGCATTCAAAGCAAGGGCACACACCCATCAGCTCTGCCCCAGACACTTTTTGCAGGGCTGCAGCGAGCCCAGCACTCTGCAGGAGCACCCCAGGCCCCCAGCCAGAGGGCAGAGGCCGATGGCTTTGCTCCGGGAGCTGGGCAATGCTGAAAAAAGCCCCTTCCCCTGGGCACGGGGATGCAGAAGGTCCCACAAACCTTGGCGTCGGCGCTCGCCTCCTTGCCCACGGCATCCAGGTCGGTGACGCCGCGGCTGAAGTCGAGGATGCCGGCCCCGGGCAGCGGCAGCTCCACGGCATCGATGTCGGTCTCCTCGGCCGAGGTGGCTGCCCGCTCCACGGCGGTGAGGCGGCAGGCTGCGGGAGGGCAGGGACAGAGCTGGGACCCCCATACATCCCCCCCCGCCACCCCATTGCCCAGGGCTCGTGGCCGAAATACAGCTGGGGAACGGCAGCCAAAGCCCCTGCATGTGTTCAGGGGAAATGGGCCATCGGGAGGCACAGAGAGCTAAAGGTAAACAGGAGGTGACGGGAAAAGAGACAAAAAAAAATAAAGAAATAAAAAAAAACAGATGCTCAGAAATCCCCCGGGGAGCTGCACACCGCGGCCGGTACATTGTGCAGAGGAAAAACAAGCGGGGAGCTGCCCAGGTCAATGCAGCTGCAGAGGGTGGGCTGTGCCGGGGGGACCCCGCAGCCTCCAGGGGTGCAGCATTTCCACACTCACACCCGTACACGCTCAGAGGGTCAGCAGCCAGCCTGGGGACATGGGGACAGTCCCCGCTTTGGCCCCCATCCTGGCAGTGGCGTGGAAATGCTTGTGGTGTGCGCAGCCGAGCACGGAGAGCTCTCGGGCACCCGCTGCCCCCGCTAATGGGCTCGCAGCACGGGGGATGTCTGCGCGGATGCCGGCTGACACCTAGCCAAGGCTCCTCGCTGGGTGAGATCCCCCGGCTCCGCGGGGCACAGCGCCGTGCAAATCCGCTCCCCGCAGGTGGCAGCCAGCAGCCAGCATCGCGGAGAGACGGCGGCTCTGAAGTCCCCCCCCCCCTAACCTCACCCCGGCACGGTACCTGGGACGTCCAGGTCGTCCCCGTTCCTCTCGCTGTCCCCGTCCTCCTGCCCGTCGGCGTTCTGCTGGGTGTGCTGCAGGCTCAGCTTGTGGCAGACCTCGAAGGCCTGCCCCACCGTGCGGACGATGCGCATGGCCTGGCTCTGCGGCGGGCGAGGAGGCGAGCAGAGCTCCGTCAGCACGGCCACCCCGCCGGGACACCCCCCCCCCTAGCCGAGGGGCATCCCCCCAGCATCCTCACCTTCTTCTTGGATTTGAAGACGTTGCACCTGAAGACGTTGCTCGAGCCATCCCTGGCGATGTAGCTGAAGATCTTGAGGTCCTGGGAGTCGTGGGACACATAAAAAATCCTGCCAGGAGGGAAACGGAGTCGGTTTGCCCCCAGCACACGCTGCCCACCGTGGCCAGGACGCTGCAAGGCCACAGCCTTTTTTCTTCTCCGGGGTGCTGGCAGCTGCCCAGCCTCTGCAGCACAGCCCTGCTAAAGCCCATCCGTTTTATATTTTATTTTTTTGGCAGCCGTGCTGCCCACACGGAGAACATGAACCTGCAGCAAACACTTTGCGAAGGCTGCCCAGGGATTTCTCTGCTCAGCCCACGCAGGGCAGCACCACGGGGCACCCATGGGAACGAGACCCGAGTGCCTCTCTGGAGAGGTGGCCTCTTGGCTCGGGCGCCTGCCCCCTCCCAGCACTAATTATGGCTCTAATTGGGATCATTAACAAGGGCTTAGTGGCTGTCCTGGGGAGCCTGGGGGGAGGAGGAGGCTTTTCTGCATGAGCTGCCCTCCTCCTCCCAGCAGGGCAGGGATCTGCGAGCGGCCGCTGCCGGACCCGGGGCTCAGCCTTACCTGTAGATGGGATCGTGCATGACGAGCATTTTGTTCTCATCCCAGGCCCATTCTTTTTTCTGCAAGGGAAGAAGCTGAAAATGAGTACGTCAGATGCTGCCCTCGAGATCGAGCACGGGGCCGAGGCGGTGCTGGGACGCTGCTCGCTGCTCTCCAGCCCCAGCTGACGGCCTCCCCTGCCTGCAGCCCAAAAACCCCACGGGTCCCCATCGCCCCGAGGTGCCCTACCTTCTTCTTCTTCTTCAGGATGACCTTCACGCCGTCCACCGACACGACGAGGCTCACCTTCTTCTTCTTGATGTTCTTGGCTTTGAACTCATACTGCAGAGAGAGGCCTGGGTTAGCCCTGGGGATGCTCTGAGGGTCCACATCCCCTGCAGAGGGGCAATTTCCTGGCCCCACAGGTTTGCTGGGGGGGTTTGTGGCCGTCGGAGAGCTCCAGGAGGAGAAATGCTACATCAGCAGGGGTGCGGGGGGCTCGGCACGGAAACAGGATTCCTGAGGGCTCCGAGAGCTGCGCCGGGGGAGGTGGCATAATGCGATTACCCACTTCAGTTAGAAGTCACTGGATGGGAAATAAAACTCAGGAACTTCCAAAGATCAGCGGCTAAACACAAAGCTCCGGCCCAGCCCCGGGGGAAGACCACGATGCCCCTAAATCCAGCCCCTCCTGCACGCACAGCCCTACAAGCAGCGAGGGGATAAATGGGGGGGGGGGGAACAGCTCAGGCGCTCCTTTTGGCTGAGCAAACTCCTGCACTGCACCCAGAAATCCTGTCCTCTGCAGGAGCTGCGCTTTTGGGGTAAAACCACGGCGTTTTGTGGGGTGAGGGACCCCCAGCAGTGGGTCCAGGCACACGCTCGTGGCCCTGGGGACAGCAGGCACTTGGCCAGCTGAGCCTGAGAGCCACCAAGCATCCACAGCCCTGCACTGTGAGCATGGGAATCGTGCTCGTGACCCCCTTTTTGCTCCCCTCGCCTCCACCTCCATCCCAGTGGGATTTCGGGGGACCCACAGAACCGCTCCAACACTCACACCGGGTCCCCAGAGCACCAGTCCCACACACAGGGCACAGCCCCCTCCCGGCACAGCAGCCCCACGGCCTCTACGTGCAGAAGAGGGATTTAATTAATCCCCTCGTTAGCCCATATGGGGAGCACCAGCCGGGAGCCCCACGCACAGCCCTGCCCCGTGCCATTTCCAGCGCCGCGTGCTGCATTAGCTCCGGCAGCAGGGAGAGCTGCTGGCCCCGATCTGCAATTTCATGACAAAAGACCCGAAAATACAATTCCTCAAAGCCACTTGGAAGCGGCTGGCGGGGACGAGCGATCCCGATGACTCAGAGAAGCGCCCGGCGGGGTGACGCAGCTCTGCCTCTCCCTGCGCACACCGGGCAGCCTGGGCAAGCCCACGTGCTCCAAAGCCGTGGTGATGGGCTGCAGGATGCAGAGCTCGGGCTCCTGCCGAGCCTACAGCCAGCCCCCAAATCCCCTACCCATGAGCTGCCTGCAGGGCTCGGTCCCTGTGTCCCTGCTGGAGGGGGCTGCCCCCAAAGCTGGCCAACGAGGAGCCCCCTGTCGCTACTAAGGATCAGTGCCAAGACCACAGCGGTGCCTCTGAAAGCCAACCATCCCGATTTAGCCCCAAAAAGGTGGGCTCCAGCCTGAGCACTCAGCACCAGGCAACCCAAAACCCTCTCCAAAACCCCACGTGCCATATGGCGGATGCTCCACGGCCCCGGTGCTGCCTCCTGCTGTACAGGTCCTGCTGCTCGCTGGTCATCAGCACCCAGCTGCTGGAGCCAGGGGATTTCTATTCCGGGTGACCCCGAGTGCTAATTAACCTGGGCTCAGAGAGATAGCAACCCAAAAAACACCTCGTGGTTAGAGGGACTATTTTTAGCCTGGGATTCGGTGAGCACCAGCCCTGGTAAAGCCGCCCAGACAGAGCCGGGCGCTTTGCAGAGAGGTTACCAAACCCCACACGGGTTATATGGGACACAGGGGATACAGAGAGCCCGGCAGACGCTCCCACACGCCTGGCCCTACCCATGGCTGCAGGCCAGGGGCACTGCCCGGGCTCATCCCTCGCCCGCCCGCGCCGTGCCGAAGCCAAATCCCCGCGTGCCGAGGGCAGAACTCCAGCAGGAACTGAAGGCAGTGAGGGAAGCGAGCACTCAGGAGGACCCAGCAGCCAGATCTGCTGAGCGCTCTCATAAATCTCGCCCTTTATCCCAGTGCCTAGACCAGAGCCAAGCTCCCCTGCAAGCCTGAGCCACGCACTTGGAGCTGCCCCACGTCCTGCCCCAGCCACAGCTCGTTAGCACGGGCGCCCCAAAACACACACGGGCTGAGGGTGACCCTGGGGAAGAGACCCCGAGCTGAAACAAACAGGCTGGGAGGGAGGGAGAGCAGCAGGAGAAGGGAGCAGCAGGGCAAGTAGGAACACCGGCACCTTGTGGGAGCTGCTTCACCCCTGCTCGCAGCCACAGCACACAATTTCTGCCCCGCTCACGAGGCTGTAACTCAGCAAACCGAGCGGGTTTCACCCCGAGCAGTAGCTCTGGGCAGGGTCAGAGCCGGGGCCAGGTCCCTGCAGTTTCTGTGAGCCAGGCTGGAGCCACACAGGCTGTAAGGGATGAACTCAGAGCTGTGCAGGGCTTGCTCAAACCTCCCAGCTCACGGTGCCGCTGCTCCGCTCAGCGATCTGTTACTGCATCCCAGCCTGCAGAGGGATCAGCCAGGAGGGATCCGGAGGAGAAGACAACCCGCACGTTTCCAGGGATGCTGGGCCGACGCCAGAGCAGCTCTCGCTGGGAGTCACATCCTGCATCCCCACGCGCACGATAAGATCTCCCAGCCCTAACGAGCTCCTCACCGAGACCGAGCACGGCTCCACGTGTGCCAAAACCCAGCAGATCGCTCAGCATGGCCCTGCACACCCACCTCACCTGGGGCCCAAGGACCAACCCGCAAGGAAACCTGGGGAGAGCAAAACCGATCCCACTAACGGTGCTGGAGCAGCTGCTTCAAGAAAAAACCCACATTTCCCCCCGCTGGGGGAACCAGGAGGATAGGCTCGGCTACAGATGTCTCCAGTTCGCAGAGATGAAGCCCAGCCTGCTGTTTCATGCAGAAAAGGCTCAGAAATCATCACCCAGCCTGGCAGCAAGGAAGGAAGGAAGGCAGAGGGTCTGTGCAGCTCCCCCCCCACCCCCTTTGCCTGTCACCGTCTTTCTCACAACTACCCAGATGGCGTGAAGGTTTTTGGGCTTTCAACCCAGGTGTTTTACCCTTCTCGGGGACAATTTTAGATTTTGAAACATCCATAAAAATATTGCAAGCTTACATCAATTATATTAATCCTTGGCTATAGCAATGTGACGATCCCAGAAGATGCACAACTTCAGGGAAATGGCCAGAAATGGGAAAGAGCCATGGAGAAATGCTTCTCTTCCTGGGCCTGCACAGCTCCCCAGTCCTTCAGTTTGCCCGACTGAAGCTCCAGTTAACAACTCTGCTAAAACGCTCAAGGCTTGCAAACAGACTTTTGAGATATGCTTTTTATTTGGTAATGTATTCAAGACAGAAACTAGGGATGTCTCACTAATGGAAAAAAATTTATTAGATGACTTGTAAACTCCAAGCAGCCGTGAAGCAAGTGAATAAAGACACTACCCTCTAATTTTACATTCCCCACAAAAAAAAACACGTTTATCTTCTCAATTAGGAAAGAAACATTTCTAAACAGCGGAGCACAAGAGCCTCAGTACTGACCTCAGGTTAGTGGGAGTCTATTTTCAACATCTGTCTTTTATGCAGAGCTGGCTATTTAAATAACTTCAAAGGCATGCTCTTAGATGGAAAATAATGCCAGCTGGTGTGTGCATCATTGCACAACACATTTCTACTGGCAGGGTATTAGAGCTGCCCTTTCTTGAGAGCAGAGGAACATATGTTACTTAATAGGGAGCGCATGTACCCTTGTCAGTTTGGAGTAAAATTATGTACGAGCCTTGAGTGCGATGGGTATGTGTGAAAAGCACAATAAAAAAAAACCCTCCACATCCCTAGAAACGTGTTATCTGCCCCTGTCTCACGGCTCCTACACGGCAGAAGTGTAAGGAAAGGTTTAGCCATGCCTGCAGGCTGTCGGGCAGGTGAGATGCTGGAGGAGGGAGACGGCGCCTCTCCAGGTTCGGCATCGCCCCACACGCACAGGCATCTGAAACAGATCAGCCTGAACAGAGGCGCCCTCATTTCAGTCCAAAAGCTAAACCTCGGTGGGTGCAGACCCCAATCTGCCCACCAGCATTCTCCATCAGAAATGGGCGGACTACTGTCAGTGGTAGCAGAAAGCAAATAAATGTGAGATTCCTCAGTGGAAGCTCTCCAGATGCAGCGGGCTGTCCCCGTCCCAGCTGGTAAAGCACAAGCGAGGCTTCAACCCAGCATCATCTCAGAGTACTGAAGGACAGAGAAGCAGCAGCCTTGTGAAGTCTTCCCCAGCCCTTCGGAGGAGCAGCGGTAATGATCTGCTCATGAAGGATTAACTTGTTCCCAAGTGACAGCTGAGGGCGAGCTTAATCAAGGCTCTGCAGCTCCAGAAACCCAAGAATTAACAGCTCCGGGGGAAAGCTACGTATCTGGCCATTTCTGGCAGCGAAAACACAAGAAATGACAACGCTTGCCAGAAATGTGAGGCATAACCCAGAGGGGACCCTGGAGGCACCTTGCTGGGATGCTAACAGCAGCACTGGGGCTGCGTTCGCCTGACCCACACGAGGAAATGGCACCAAAACCCCAGCTCTGATGAGCCCCAGCAGCTGCCCCATGGAAGGGGAACCTGACACAGCCCTGGCCCATTGCTGGGAAAGCAAAGAGCAAGAATGGTTTCTGCAGGAAAAGAGTAACAAAGCACAAGGAAGGTCTCTTGGTTCTGGTGCCATTAACAGGAGAAGGTCCACGGATGATTTCCAGCCCTGGGCAGGGCTGCATCACACCAAAGCATGCAGCGTGGTGCTGCGGCATGCCCACATGTCCCGTGAGCCAAGTTTTAGGCCAAAATCTTGGGAGAGCTCGCATGTAGACAAGACACACACACCTGGCAAGGGGTGCAGGCGCAGGCTGCCAACCACCAGCCTGTTCTCTGCGCTGCTGCCCTCGCCCCCCTCTCCCGCTGGGTCCCCTCCCCAGCAGGCAGCCTGCTGCAGCGAGCCCAGCCCCAGCAGGAGGACGCTGAGCAGATTACTCGGGCAGGCAGAGACAGGTCCCTGCTGGTCCCCCGGGGCTGGGGGAGAGCTCTGGGCCGAGCATGGCGTCCTCCCCGTGCGCACGGACACCGGCGACGCGCAGGCGCGCCAGGAAGCCCTCCCTGTGATGGTGCCAGAACCGGGGCTGAAAACATCCTGCCCAGCCCCTGTCAGGATCTGCCGGTGGCTATCAATCCACCGAGGGGCACAGGGATGTGGAAAGGGAGAGAAACGAAGCGCTGGAGGCTGGTTTTTGGGCTTAACGCTGCTTTGTGAAGCTCCTCCGCGGGTCAGCAGAGGTTGCGCTTGTGCATATGGATCAGCACAGCTCCGAGGTGCGCGTGCATCCGAAATAGCTGTCGCTGTGGTTTGTGCTGACAAGGTCAGGGCCAATATTCCCATCCAATTTCTGCTTTAATTTTGGTAACTGCCTGTGATGGCCGTGCGTCCTGACGGGTATAAATGGGAATCGGTCTAAAAATACCCGCGCTGCGAGAGCGGCAGAGCAGAGCTGGGCTCGGTGCTTTGAAACAAGCCCAGATCACAGCAGCACGCCCATTTATCACACAAAATATGTGTTCCAATAACACTGACTATTCCACAATAAATTCCGTCTGCTCGCCTCGCTCTTTCCCACCATACAGCTGCCTCCATCCCCTTCCTTTCTGCCCCCAAGTTTCATTAGCTGAGCTGACGCGCTGGGGCACGCGCCGCAGCCGCCCTCCCCCCGAGCATTTCAGGAGAAATCAGAGCAGATAAAAATCAATACAAAACACACGGTCAAGGGGATAAGGTTCTTGTGGATAACAGCTGCCTCTCAGCCCCCCGTTGCAGAATTCCCATTTGGAGACCCCCATGGGGCAGCAGCAACCAGGCCGCCCTGCAGACACCAGCGCTGAGCCGCACGCGTTCTGCTATTTATCAGCCCTTGCTAATATAAGCAGCGGCAGCACATTCTTCGGAAACCCCATATCTGGCTGGAATTTGCGGTATTTTTAATTAGCTACCCATCAGCTCCTCCGAGCAGGGAGAAGATCCCACGGGGCAGGGCTGCCAGGAGGGTGAGAGGCACCGAGCATCCCGCGGGACATCGCTCCCGAGGCCAGGGCTGGCTGGCAGTCCTGCACCAGCCCGGGGTGCATGGGTACTGAGAGAGCCAGAAAATGCCTGGCAGGTACCTTCAGAAGAGAAAAACATGCTCAGGATCAGCACTAAGGGAGGCACTGCCCCAAGGCAACCACAGGGCTAGCACCGCCGGGGAGTGCGCCCACCCCAATTCCACCTCGGTGACAAAATGGGGTGACACAACACACGTACCCATGCAGCTGACGGAGAGCAGAAGCTGAACACGGCGAGGTTTACAGCCCGGCTTGCGAAACACGGCCAGGATTCATTCACTCACCCATTTCACTGCCCGCCAACGAGGCGCTCACCCACCCCGCGTGAAAAGCTTGAGCAACGCGGCGCGGAAAGCAGCCGAGAGTGGCCGGGCGGAACAGCAATGGCAAACCCAAAGAAGGCGAGCTGGCAATAACGTAACTAAATCAGCAATTATGAAATTCAGGCAATTAATAAAGAATGAATGAGCAACAGCACTGAATGCTTAGCGCACCAGAAACAAGGCGGCCCTGTGGGGCTCGTTAGATGCTAGCGGTGCGCAGCAATGCTCCTGGTCTGTAGCTGGAGAGGAGAGGCAGCTCTTCACATCACACGTTTGTTCCCAGGCTCCTCTTTCAGCTAGAGCTAACACAGGTATTAAAAATTACTCACTGAAGTCTACATTTTGAAATCAGCAGGTCTGAGTAATGCCCTTCAGAGGGTTTTGTAAGGAGGTATAGGCTCAGATCCTGGAAAAAAAACACCTCCAAGTTGACAAAAGGTTTCGAGCTTTTAGTTAGAAAACAGCCAATGTGGGACTTCACACCAACCACAAGGACTGCAGCACAACTCAGCACGGCAACAGCCCTTTGCAAAATGAGATCCTAAGCTGTCCCAATAACATTAGAAGCGCACCACGCAAAGGCATCTCATTCTGAGAGATTTACAGAATGTATTCCAAGTTTCCCCCCTGCAAGCAATTTGACAAACGTTATCTGAAACAATAGCACAGCCCGGCCTAAGGGGATGCCATCCACTAGCTGCTGGATCCCAAAACGAAGCAACAATAGGAATTTGACAGAATGCCACTGTTCTTTCAGCAAGCCCCAGAGCAGCGGGAGCGCAGTGCTGATTTTCATGCAGGTCTGGGAGGGAGCAGTGCCTTTGATATCCAGGTCAAGCGTGCAGGAACTTGGTATCTATTCGGTTCAGCTGGATTTATGTGGCAACGGCCAGGCGGCTTCCCAAAGGAAAAAGGAACAGAAGCTGCATGCACAGGATGCAGAAGGCTGAAAAAGGCCCCGAAACTGAGCGGTGCCACCCGGCAGGGGGGATGGTGACCTGAGCACCCCGTCGTGCTGCTGCGATGGACTCAGCACGGCCCTAGGCACGTGAAAAAGGGAGTGCGTGGCAAAACAGAAGGGCGAAATTATCTCAAAGCACAGCGCTGTGGAAATCCCTAGTATCACATCCTGACATAGCATCACCTGTTTCATCACCTGCTTCCATGAAGCAATGGGAGAGGGTTCAGAAGGGAGCAACAGGACTACGCAGCACATTTCCCAGGCTCAAGTCCCAGGGGCTGACCCAGACTCACTCGTTTTAGCTTGACCTAAGAGCTGGGCCCTGGGCAGAGCCCCGTCCAGCTGCCGGCTCCTCAGCATTTCGCTGCAGCCCGGGAAGAAGCACAAGCGTGGCGTGGCACCCACACCCCTCGTCACACAGGTACGTGCCCAGCGCCGACAGCGGTGCCAGGCCTGGCACAGACAGGAGGCTGCTTCCTTACGACGTCAGGCAGCGCTGGCAGAGCCATAAACCCGCCTGCGAACCTTTGCCCTTCTTGCTCTGACTGTCAGGACGCCGAAAGAGCAATTGAAACGATGACAAACACCGCACCAGGCCCTCCCAGAGGGAAGGCAATCCTGCCTGCCCTGGATGACGCCGGGAAACCATTAGCTCGCCCCAAACCCAGCGCTGCTTGCGAGGAGCCAGCTGCCTCCCTCGCCTCCTCCAGGCGCACCCCCAGCCCACCACCACGCACCCCCCCTGCAGGGACCGCAGCCCACCCACCCTCAGCAGATTGCTTTCAAACCCTGCTCCGTTTCCCTGCACAAACCGCGCTGGTTGTGCTGTTTCCCTTCTTTTTTTCCCCTTTCCTCAAGCAAGATATAAATGACCTAACGCTTTTTTTTTTTTGCACCCCCTGCGGTGCAAGCAGGTATATCTCGAAGGTTTTAGTGAAATGGGCTCCAGGTGACACCACGTGTTCTGTGCAAAGAACCGCCCAAACGCACCCATTTTCACACCAGCTGCGCACGTGGCGGTCGGAGGATGCAAAATTGGGCTTTCAACAAGCTTGTTGAAAAGCAGAAATTTTGCCAATTTGCTCAAAAAAAAAAAAAAAAAGATAAAAAAAGCTCAGCTAGGCGAAGCAGTAGAAGTCCCACGAAATGAGATGTACCTGACGGAGCTGGAGGTCTGGAGGAGCCAGGCATTAAAGTGCCTGAAGTGCCTCGTGGTTTTGCAAACCTCTGCTGGACACTTCCCAGAAGCAGGCTTGCAGGAGACCTCTGCGTAAGCAGCATTTAAAACAGCGCCTATATAGGATTTCATCCTTCCTGGCACCAGAGAAAACCTGGCTTAAGGCCACGCTCAGCAAAAAGGAGAGCTCGAAACCCTCCAGGACGATTGTGCCAAGCCCCGGCCAGGTAACTTGGGCTGCATTGGAGAGGCGCCAGCAGCACGAGGAGGATTGTGCATTTTGCATACATTTACATCGCAACAGCATGAGCAAACACACAGCTAGGGCTGCCATTTAGGGACCGACCACTGCGCTCAGGCATTCTGGGAAAAGAAAAAAAAATAAAAGGACGTCTTGCAGCTAGTTCAGGAGTTTGAAACTCAGCTCTTCGGCAGCTGATAGTGCCTGGGGTTGGGAAGATGTTGGCGCGGTAAGTCCCTCGCTGGCAGCAGCTCCTTTCTGAACCCCTCCAGCTCAGCAGCTCAGCGCAGGGCAGGCCGGCTGCAGCTCTAACCAACATTTAATCGCTGCTGAACTCGGGACCTGCTGAGGTTTGGGTGCCCACCGACAACTTAAGGAGACTGAGGGATGAATCCCTCCCGGCTGCAGAGGCAGGGAGCGTTTGGGAGGTACGCCCAGCGACCTGCACTGGGTCAGCCTCTTTGAGATGAGGAGGGGAAAGGCAAAAAATAAATAAATAAATAAAAATTAAAAAAAATAAAAAAGCCTCTCTGGCTCCAGACCCAAGGAAGAGACCTCCGGCGGAGCCGTGCTGTGCTGCGGGGGAGCGGGCGGGCGGCAGGCAGCGCAGGAATGCCAGCAATGCCTGCTATGCGCCTCCTGCCCCGCTCCCCGGGTCAGGGCTCCATCCCAGCGGGATGCCGCAGTCCAGCCCCATCCTCCAGCAGCTCCTGGGGGCTCCCCGGGTGTTTTCGCCCTCCCCGGGACCCCCGCTGCCAGGCAGGGTGCCTCCGTGCACGGTTTTATCCTTTGGTACATGGAGCCAAAACCCAGCGGGGAGGTGGCCCAAAGGCTGCTCCTTCACCGGCGGTGAGAACAAGCAGGGAGACCCCACGTTTGCCCTAAAACAGGCATCAAAAGCTGCGTAAAATCCTTGAAGGATTTTATGTAAGTGCTGTGCTCCTTGAAGGACACAGCTCCCTGAGAACTTCCCTGACCTCCAGCGGAGCCATCACCAGCCCCAGCACCCAGCCCATGCCCCCACAGCCCCAAATGAGGGAGCAGGAACAGCCCCAAATACGTGACCCCCCATCACGCCACCCCTCCTGGCACCCTCTTCACAAGCAGCACCCCAAAGCGAGAAATAAATTCCCAGTCCCTCTGGCAGACCACATCTGCAGACTCGCATCCTCTAACAACGCGCATCTGTCCCACGTTACGCGTTTCAAACACATCATTTGTCAGAAGAAATCATTATTTTACCCTAATTTGCATCCGCTCAGCTACGAATTGTCTAGGCCGGGCGTCAGGCTGCTTCCATCGGCCCATGAGGGCTGCTTTGGTTTGTTTTGCTTTTAAACATTTGGGTTTATTTAAGCTCCCAGAGCTGTGCCAGTCCTCTTGCCCTGATGCAGAGCTGTGTGATTTTGGGACCAGAGCCACGTTTTTTTTTATTATTTTATTATTATATTATTATTTTTTTTTAGCAGCCCTACCCCAAATGTCTCTTCCCAGAACAACAGGGGTCCCGGGGGACGAGGAGGAAACAGCCGCCTACAGACCTCAGAGAGCTCTCCACGGCGTAACAGATCCCAACCCCAGCCTGCAACCAAGGTGAGCAATTCTAATGCCAAAAAAAGCAACAATAAAAACAAATAAAAGACCCAAAGACATCCCAACTTGCCCTCAGGCCGCGACATTAAGCACTGCCGAGGGCAGCGTGCAGGGAAGAGAAGCCCACGAGCTCTCCCCGTGCTGAAATTCGGGAGCAAACAACCAACCAAACAAATAAACCCAAACATCACCGCCGGGCCCCAGGGGGAGGCTGGAGGCTTCCCGGCCGCACGCGGCAGGCAGGGGAGCGGAGGAAGAGCTGCTCCGGTGGCTGCCGGCCAGGCATTATGCGGCCGGAGCGCCGAGCACCCTGCCCGTGCCTATTTCGGGAAGTCGGATGATTTCATAGCCAGCTGACATCCCCTGACCTGAGCCCCCGTGCCGCCGGCTTCTCCGCGCTCGGGGCTTGAAATTTGCACGGGGCCGTCAGCCAGGAGCGAACCTGCCCGCACACCACCCGTGTGTTTTCAGGCAGCCCACGCGAGATGTCCTGGGTACCCCAGGTGCTGGGGATGCTCCGGGGTGGCAGCGTGCCACGTGGCACATGGATATTTGGATGGGGAAAGGTGGAGAGTTAGGGATGACCCCGGGGAAGGGGCGCGGAGGGGCACCCCCACGGCACTCACCCTGATCCGCCGCATGGCCGTCACGATCTCCACCCTGCTGTTGGGCCGCGGCACATCCAGGCTGCCTATGTACTGAGGGAAAAGAAAAAACATGTTAGGAGCCACAGCTCGGAGCACGGCAAGCAGCCTCCTTGCCTCCCCACTGCGCCCAGAGGTCCCCCAGTGCTTCCCAGCCCTGCCTCCCGCCCGCACCCAGGCACCCCTTGCATGTCCCGGGCTGGTAATGCCGACCCGTTTGCAGCAGGACCTCGAAACTCCACTGAGCAGATGGGAACCGGGCCCTGGGGACAGCTCAGAAAGCTGGGTCACTTGGAGAAGGGACAGACAAAAGCTGGGGTGGCACAGGGTGTGGTGATCCTGGGCGGGCACAGGGACCGGGCATTACCCCACCTGCCTGTCCCTAGGAGCAAGACAAGTCCCCGTACAAGCATCCTTTCTGCCTGGCAGACGAACAGAGTTGTTTTCTCGTAAGAAAACCCTACAACAGCTCCAGTGACTCAAGCAGGGTAGTCCTTTGCAGGCGGTGCAGCAGCCTGTTGGGTGCAGCGCAGCTCGGGCTTCCCAGCAGACGAAGGGACACGAGATGGTCTACACCACTGTTTGCTCTTTCTGGTATTCCTGCTTGCCAGAAAGAACCAGATCGATCTTTTTAATAAATCGAGAAGAAAAACCGTGAATTGTGCAAAGCCCAGCTGGAGCCTGGTGCCCCCCGAAGCAGCTCTGCTCCCCACTAAGCAGGCATCACGCACCAAGGGGGGCGAGGAGGCTTTCAAACATCTCCTGACCTGCAACCAACGTTTTTTAGAGAGACTGATGGTAATTCAGGGCACGAAACAGAGCCACAGCAGCAGATACAGCCACAAGGCTTCAGCCCTGGTAAAGGAGCACAGCCTCAGCAAGCAGGACTCATTCACCCCTGCTGGCATCAAAGCCCACGGGGGTAACCCAAAATCCCCCCGGCTGCACCTGCAACAGCCAGGATACTGGAATACCCTGAGATAACTGGGGCAGCCTGTCCTGTGACAGGCCCTTCCCTGTTAATTACGGCCCTTCCCTGTTAATTACTGCCCTTTACATCCTATCCTGGGCACGCTGGAGCAGAGCGAGCTCCTCTGGCTGACCCGAGCACCCGCACCGATCCTGCTCCCATGGGAGGATGCAGGCAGTGGCCACAGCCCCCAGCACCGACAGGACCGAGCAGCCGGTGCCGTGAGGACACAGAGCAGATATAAAAATAACCAGCAAACAGCTGGCTTGGCCATCATGTGCCACGGCGGTGCAGGAAAGCCTTATGCAACGGGAATTAAGCCCTGCACCACAGCCCGGGCAGAGGCCACGGCCACAAAGGCAGCAGTCCTGGCCAGCTCACAATCACACACCCTGCATGGAGCCTTCCTTCTTCAAGATTCAGGTCTAAGAGGTGTCTTTTCCACCAATCACTTTCCTTTTTCTTTTTCCCTTTTATTTCTTTTAATACAAAGCCTGGAAAGCATCACTAGGAAGTACGAGATGGCCACCAGACAGCCACGCCGTGCCTGGCACCCCGCAGGACACACCTCTGCCCCAAACCCGGGTACCAGAGCATCCCACTGCCATCTGCCTCAACCCCATCAGCCACACCTCGCTTCACACAGCCACTGTGCTCAGCCCCAAACACCCACCTCTCCCCTTGCTCTGCAAATTGTTTTTTTTTTAGCTTTTTTTTTTTTCTTCACATTTCACAAAAACCAACAGATGGACCAAGGCCCTGGGTTATTTCAGCGCCGAGGGCAGAAACCACAAGCGGGAAGCGCCCTGCAGAGGAACAACCCTTCAAAGAGTGGTGAGCATCCCCCAAAAAATGCAGACGTGGAGGTCAGCCTCCAGCCAGCTCCTCCCCGGCGAAGGAGCGGGGCTGGCGTGAGAAACCACCGTGCTTATCAGCCCCTCGCATGAGATAAGCGCTCTGGTCCCACTCTCCTCCAGCCTCTTACTCACAGCCCTGAGCCTTGTCCTGCCACGAGCTGTGGGAACGAGCCGGGGACGCCGCTCAGCACAGCAGCCTCCTCATCCCCCGGAAAACCAAGAGACTCATGTTGCCAGTGCAGTGTTTGCACAGCTCCTTGAGCTTCTCTTTATTTTATTTTATTTTATTTTTTTGTTTCTCCCGCCTCGAGGTTGTTTAATACCCTTCTGCCCCAAAGAATTTCCTTGAGGTGCTTTCCCGGGGACACCTCCTGAGCCGTGTCCGCGGGGCCGGGGAAGCCTTGCTGGAGAGGAGCCGCGAAGCCAGGCACGTCGCCTCCCCGCCGGCCAGACCCCGTGCAAAGGTCAGGGCTGAATCATCCCCGGCGGCCAGGGAAGCCCGGGCAGGCTGCCTGGCGGCTCGCCAGCCCCAAAAGCCTCCCCGAGACACGGGGGAAGAGCTGCTGGAGCAGAGAAGCTGTGAGCAGGCAGCGGTGCAGGAGCAGGCATCGCCCATGGGGTGCTCACCCCAAAATCCTGCCTGCGTTCCTCCAGTCCCACGAAAAGCAGGGCAGCGCTTTCCAGCTTTGCTCTTTCCCTCCCCACCACCGTGCCGTGGATGCTGCAACACCAGGGGGAAAAAATGAGGCTGCAGCCAGGGCCAAGGCAGAATTAGGGGAGTGCACCTCTAAAATCAGCACGGTGCGAAGAGGAAACCTTATGGTGGTGATCCCTGAGCGGCCCGGGAGGAGGCAGGCGAGCCCCCTGCGCTCTGCCCTGCCCCAGCCACGGGGAGATTTACTCAGAAGGAAAGGAAAAGTCAGCGTGCCAGCCGCCTTCCGTGGAAAAGCCTCGGCGTCCCAGCCCAGACAGTCATGTGCCAGCTCCCTGTGACATGGGGACGTGGGGACACAGGGACGGGGCTGGCCCTGGGCGCAAGGTGCCAGAGCCGCACGGCCCCAGGCCCCCAGGCAGTGGGAGCCAACAGCCCCCCAGGGCTTCTCACCCATGAAACGACTTCACCAGCACGGCAAAAACCAGGTCCCTGCTGCAGGGAAGCCGTGTGGCACTGGGGAGGGTTATTTATAGCCCGCAGCGAGCGGTCCCGGGCTCGATCGCTCCACAGCTCCTGGCTGAGCAGCCCTCGCCGAGCTCGCTGCTCGAGAGCTGCCAGCAGAAGCAGCCCCCGGGCGCAGCTGCCAAGCCTCCCGCAGCCAGCTAGAGGGGCAGAGCTTCGAGCAACCTGCTGCTCGAACAACCCCCTGCCAGCGCTGCCTGGTGCCAGCACACCCGGCCAGGGGGCGAGAAACGCCTGCCAGGGGAGCCTGCAGCAGGCGAGGGGGTCGGACCGGGTGGGAGATGCCCGAGGCTCGGCCCATTTAGGTCCCCTCCGCGGCCAGCGGGCACTGGCACCATCGCAGCCCTGCAAAGGGACAGGCAGGAGAGCTGCCCGTCTGCTGGGAGCTGGCAGGATTCACGGGCAGGGCCGTACTGGATCCCAGTGAAGTCTCCTCCGTGTCCCGTCTCCAAACATAGCCAGCAGCAGATGCTCGGTTCCTTCTCAGTTTCCCACGCACTAAAGTGGAGAAAAAGTACTGACAAACGCCGCAGAAAACGCTCGGTTGCCAAGATCCCTTAAGGGTAGGGAAAAGAATAAAAAAGAAAAGCCCATCCAAACCCCAAAAACCCTGCCTGCCAAGAGTGCTGCGGACATCACATCTCCCCTCTCCTGGGGGACCGCATACAGCAGGGCTCTGCCAACAGATCAGTGAGTGCAGGATCAAAGGATCAAAGCTGCTTCCAAATAATGGGCCTGGGAACGGCAGAGCTACACCTGAGCTGCTTTTGGGTTTTGTTCCGCAGCACCGTGACTGTGGGAACACAAAGAGCAAGCTCGCGTCCCCTCCTCCCTGCCCCAAGCGGAGCAGCCATGCCGGGCAGAGAGGTGGAGGAGGACAGAAGGTGTCTTTACTCTATAAATACCCATTTATTTAAACAGGAAACCATTGCACAAGTGGGAATTCATGCCAGCTCCCCTGCGACACGCTGCAGCTCACAGCTCTTTCATCCGAATGCTTCAGCACACTCCAGAGGCCTGCCTTTTGATTTTATTCAACAATTCAGACCACAATGGGCAGAAATTGAAGCCTGCCTTCCCTCGGAGCCAGCTCCCCCGATTCCCACTGGCCCGATGGAGGCACTTCAGAGACTCGGAGGCTTTCGGTGCCAAGAGAGGTGGCCAGCAAAAACAGCTCACAAGGTGTGAAGCGCATTACCATCCCTAAGGAGATGGAGCGGGATTTTCCAGCCATGGGGTTTATCTCCAGAAAACGGATTAACACAATCCTCGGAGGACGCTGCGCTCCGACGGGGTGTCCCCGTGCCAGAGCATATGGCTGCGAGCGGCTCCGGCGCGCAGCACAGCTCAAGCCCCTCTCCTGACAGCATCGCCTTCGACAGCACTGCTTGCTTTTCATCACCTTGTGTGCTTGGGAAAGGCCAAAACCTGACAGTGGTGACCACTGCCAGGACAAATGCAGCAGCTGGCAGGTAGAGGACCAACACTGGGTACCAGGAAAAGAGGAGGAGGAGGAGGAGGAAGGCACAGCGCTTGCTGCCTGGGCTGCTCCAGCCTCCCAACACCCGTGTAATTCTGCCAGAGGCTGTCTGGAGACAGGACACAGGGGGTTTTCTTCTTTCAAGGGGTTTTCTTCTCTCTGTGCTCCCCCAAAGCTCTGCTCTAAACCCACGTTTCTCATTTTGCCGCCTCGCCGTGCGCTCCGTGCCTCGCTCAGACAAGAGCCGTGTGGGTTTAAGCGCCCGGGATTCTTGGGGATAAAAGGAACTAAAGGAGTGTAAGCATTTAATTAATCTCCACCAATCTAATAAAAGGATGGAGTAATTGCCTAAGCCATCTGCATCCTGCATCTGGCATCAGGAGCTGCTGGAGAAACACACAAATTCAGGAGCAGGGCTCCCACGGCTCGTGCTTGGCAGTAACGCGTGCCACGGGGCACACAATAAAAGAAAGAGGCGCTAACAAAGGCTCACGCACCACCCCGGTGCCACAGCCACACCAGCAGCAGGGAGGAGAGATGAGATGTGAGCATACTGGGGGCAACGAAGCCGTGCCCCACTGCTCCCCCCGAGCCCCCGTTCCCACCCCAGGTGGGCAGGGAAGGGGCAGAGCACCCAGGGGAAGGGACGGAGGAAGGGTGCCGCTGTGCAGCAGGTGCTGGCAGCACAACAGCACCCAGCTCCTTAACCCACCGTGCATCCCTTCGCTCCTGGAACTGGAGCAGCCATTCCCAGGAACAGTCACAAGGCAGGTGTTAAGTTTGCTCCATAAACAACTCCCCTGCTGTGCTCCCCGCGGCGCGGTGCCCACCACGGGATGGGCAACAGGCTCCGCAGACGAACCCTCCCAGCACAGCTCTGCACCATCCAGCAGGACGTGGGCATGCTACCAGGCCACTGCACAGAACACGATGCCAAACCCGTGGTCCTTCCCCTGCCAGCACCTCTCCTCCAAGGACAATGGTGTACGAGAGATGCCCACCTCCCTGCTGCTCTTTTATAGGAGCTCTTTTACACCAGCATTTATCCAAGTCAACCCCACTTGGAGTATCTCGTCATCGTGACAACCGTATCCCCCATGAACAGCAAAGGGGGTCGGATTTTACTCTTTTGCTTCCCAAATCTCATGGCTTGCTGCCCCCCTGCCTGCCCCCAGCTACCTGCCCAAAGCAGATGGATGCTCGGCTGTTCCTTGTGCTGCTCAGAGGTCACGAGCACTCTGCTGTGGGATGCCACAGCCCGAACGAAGTACGAGCCCGAGAGGTCCCAGCAGAAGAAAACCAACACAGTGCTTCCTGCCAAATCCGCAGGCAAGAATGGTTTATATTTGTACAGGGAAACAGCAAGCCCTGACTTCAGGCGGGCGGCCCTGACCTCTCCCAGCACACCACAAATGGCACGGGGCTCCTCTGTCCGCTCACACTGCGAGTTCCTTGCCTTGGAGAGCTGGGAGAAAAGCTGTCCTGCTGCACCCCTCCGTGGCACCCCAGGGTGCCCGTGCCGGAGGATGCCCGCGGTGCCCAGCTCCCCGGGGGCCGCGTCCCCAGGTGATGCTGCGGAGAGGCTCGGGAGGGCTCCTTGGCGAAGCAGCGGGGTGACCCCAGCTCCTGCCACCTCCACCACCGCTTGGGACGGGGCAGAAGGACTCCCCCAACTCCCAGATCTCAGCTGGGGCACCACGAAGGGATGGGACCTCGAGGGAAAGGCGCAGAAGAACCGCGCAAAAAGCGCTGGAGAAGGGGAGGGGGAGGAAAAACAAAAAAAAAACACCGTGGGGTGCGCGCCCGCTGCCCACCTTGGCCTCGAAGCAGATGCCGTGCTGGAAGGCGTCCTCGTTATGCAGGGGGATGCGGAGGTCGTGCCGGTCGTCCACCAGGTTGTACTTGGACTTGGCGGGCATGGCGGCCCCGCTGCCCTGCGGCGCGCCCGGCCCCGCCGCCGCGCACCCTCCGCCCCTCGCCACCCACCGGCCCCGGGGCGGGGACGCGCCGCCGCCGCGCAGCGCAGCGCCGGGGGGGGAACGGGGTCCGGGGGGGGGGGGGAGCCCCCGGAGGGCCCCGCGTTGCTCCCGGGGAAGGAGGGGAGGAAGGAAGGAAGGAGGGGCTGGGAAAAAAAAAATTCCCCGAGAAAAAAAAAAAAAATCAAAAAAAAAATCAGCCAAAAGGCGCGCGCGCTGGGGAAGGCACCGCTGACATCTAGTGCGCGGCCACGGCTCTGCAGCCCGGCGCCGGGGAGGGTGGAAAAGGAAATAGGGGAATGAAAAAAATAAATAAATAGGAGAAAGGTTGGCAAGTGGTTAAAGAGGCGGTGGGGCTTGGTGGAATGGAGCCGTGGCATGCTCAGACCCCTCGGGCTGGGAGCTGAGCCCTGGGTGTGGAGGGGAGGTAAAAGGGAAGAGCAGCTTCGTATCCAGGTACTCCAACATCAGACAGCACGGAAATCAAACAAGCTAGAAAGGAAAAAAATCTCTGCCTTCTATTTAATGAAAAGCCAGCCCTGGTGACCTGGGCACTCCATGCCCTGTAAAAGCCCAGAGAAGTTGTGAACTGGCTCCCCAGCTGGCTAACCCCCCAGCGCTGCTTTCCACTTGTACAGGGGCTTGCTTGCACGGTGTTTGCCGCAAACTGAGGTGTTTCACCCCTTGCATCACATGCATGGTGCTCCCCCAGGCAGGGCCCAGTCCCTGGGTGCTTTAACAGCCCAGAGGCTCATCAACATATGGCTGCAGGGCTCGGGCTGGTCCCTTGTGAGCACTGGAGGTGGCACCCAGAACACCAGGCACCCACATGCCCCCTGCACAGGACACCCCCGTGCCTCCCAGGAGCCCTTCCCTTGCTCTGCTTGCGCGTGCCTTGGGTTTCTAAGTGACTGCAGTGCAGGCTCCTTACCCACCCCTGGACAGCAGGTTCAGGGCCATCGATTTTTCAGACTGAATCAGCACACTGAAACTTTTCCTGAGCTTCAGACCTCATTGGTAGCCACCCCCGGGCGTGCTGTTTGAGCCACATCTGACTCGCCGGGTGAACTTTCCACCATCACTCGCTGTGGTGGCTGGGACGGCGCTCCCAGCACGGCCAGGTACGCCAGGAGATAAGGAAGGGCTGCGCTCAGCAGTGCCCACAGGAACGCCTGCCGGGTGCCAGCGCCCTGTGCCAGGCTTGGTTGGGATTGCCCAGAGCTGTCAGCACTCAGACAAGCCAACTGAGGGATGGTTCTCCATCAGAGGCGAACAGCCAGCAAGCCCTGTGCTCCTGAAAACATTAATTCCTTATTTCTGGAAGGGGCAGGGGATCAGAGAAGACTGGAACAGGCAGAAACCAGTGTCTGGACAGTACCGAGACTGGGGCTGTTCCGTGGCATTTGATGCTCTGGGTTCCTCTAGAGCCTTTGGCCCTCTCATGTCAGCAGATGCAGCATGTGGAACAGCTTGGAGGGGCAGCAGCTCTGCCTGCAGCCAGCCTGTCCCCAGTGCGAGCATGACGTGTGAGCTGCCTGCAGCACTGGGCAGCACTCCCAGGTCCCAGACGCTCCGCAGGGAGTTGAGGATACCCGTGACATTTCACCCAGTTCCACGCTCCTGATAAGCCTGCGACGTAACCACGATCTGGGGAGAAGGAGGCAACGTCCAAACCCTCCTGCCCTCGCAGCACCGCCTGCCAAGCGCTCACCGCGCCGGCCACCCCCGCGCCGAGGCTGCGGGCACGGGAGCTGCCCCAAGGAGCAACCAGAGGGCCAGCTTTCCGCTCCTGTTTGCCCTGCAAGTCCGGAACCTGCTTCCTCCCTTTCAAAATCAATCACCACGAGCCCCGCAGTTATGCACGTAAGCTGTGCAACCGGTTCGCTTGTTTGCTCAGTCGCTTCCCGGAGCGGCGGGGACAAAGGTCCCGTGTGCCACACGAGCGGGAGCAGACGGCTGCCACCGAGGCCAAGGAGACCTGTTGAGGGGAACACGGCCTGTATAAACCCAGAATAACCACAAGGACAGCTTGAAGGACTACCATTAATATTTATGTATATATAAAAAAGCAAAGGACTGCTTGGAACGGCCTCACAAGTGCCGGAGCGCAGCGGAGGTGCAGAAGAGATGCGCTGCAGCCCCCTCGCTGGGGGCTCTCCGGGGGCTCTGTGGGGTCCCTCCGGGGTCCCGGGAGCTCCGTGTGTCCCCTCGGGCCCCCTCCGGGCGGCGGCTGGCGCTGCCCTGCCACCTCCTGGGCAAGCCCCGAAGCGCAGCCGGGGAGCGCCGCGCAGCGCCGGCGTGGCGAGGCTGAAGGAGAGCCGGCAGCGAGTGTCCTGCTCGTGTCCGGAACTGTCTGCTCCTGCTCCCCCGAAGCTACTCGGGCTCTGCACCCTTTGCATCAGAAGGACGTGCTCGTGGCTGTTCGCAGCCTGTAGCAGAAGGCACCTGCAGTGCTCGCTGTGCTCCAGGCACCGCAGCCTCTCCGGAGAGCTTCGTGCCCCCAGCCCTGCAGGACAACACCTGTACCTGGGCACTGGCAGCAGCTCAGCACACACCCAGGAGGACAAAACCCTCCTCTTGCTGCCAGCCCTCTCGAAACAAGTCATTTGATGTACCTACAGCCAGCTACTCCGTAGCCATCATCACACACGTTGCTTCCATGGCTGTACAGTGGCAGAGATTTGGGAAAACACACCGGGCCCTGTTTGTGCTCGGCAGGCCCCTCCTCCAGGGAGCGATAAGAACAAGGGCTTTTGGCCATATGCAAATATTTTTGTTATTCTGCTGGCGGTGGGTGGGAACGAGAAACGTCACGGAGCATGGCAATGGGAGGAAACGGGCAGATGGCAGATTTTGCAGCTCTAAGCAATAAATCGTAATGAAAATCGGATCTCCGGCAGGAAGTCAGATAGGAAAGGTAGGATCCAACTCAGAGCTCAGCGCTGCAGTCTGCTTTAATGCCCTTCCACAGACTCCTATAGCAGCAAACTGTAGCAAGACTCTGCTAGGGTCATGGCCCTGCAATTAAACAGCCTAACGAGTAGAGCTTACGCTGCTAACATCAAGTCCCTGCTGGCACAGAGCATCCCAAAGCTCAATATTCATCCAAAATGCATTCCAAGCATCCCTGAACACCGCAGTGGGGCTGAGCAGGGAGTCACCTTGTCCCCTGCCACCTGCACAGTCCCAGGAGGGAGGAGCGCTACGCGGTGCACAGGGGTCAGCACAGCAATGAGATGCATTTTCTGCCTAATAAAGCCCGGTGATTAGCATCTAAATTGCAATGATTGGGAAGGAAGCAAAAGGTTCAGGAAGGGGAGGAAGGCAAGCCTGCTGGAATTAAGGTCAGGAACTTGCTGGCATTTTCTGACATTTTGTTCTGATGAGCTGGCAGCGCTCATCAGCCAGCCACATTTATGTATTTATTTTAGAGGTGTAACTGGGAACAGTTTCAGAGTTGCTTTTAAAGCCACAAGCCTGCCTTTGATACCTGCTGGAGCACAGAGAAAAACATTAACGGGACAGCCTGAAAACTCAGGTTTGGCCTTCACAGACACTCTGATTCTTCACGACACCATTTCCTTTCAACTTGCAATTAGCCCAGTTTTTCGGAAGCCCTCCGGGGACCCCCAGTCTCGAAGCATTTCTGTTGCAGAAAGACAAACGCTCGGTGCTCCTGAAATAAACACACCCCCTGGGGCAAAACAGGTGCCTGCTAACATCCACATTCCTCCCTGCCAGCCTCAGCCAGCTCCACCACGGGCTGCAAGCAGGCAGCGAGAGCCAGGAGGTTTGGGACCCCCAGGAGGTTTGGGACCTCCAGGACCTTCCAGGGGAGCTGCAGGCTGTGCAAACCCGTCCCTGCGAGCCTCCTGCAGGGCTCCACACTGTGCCACTACCCAGGCCCAGCAGCCAGGGAGCTCCCACGGCAGGCTGAAGCGTCGCTGCCGCACGCTGAGCATTTTGCAGGCAGCCCGTGCAGCACTTACTCATCCTGTGCTAATCTCAGCGGCCCGTTAGCGATAAGCGTGCCTAAATGCCATTAGGAGAAAGTCAACACGCTGCGTAAACACGGCTCTTAACCACCCTCAGCACAATCAGCCGTAGCAGCTCTGGGTAAACTTATCAATACACGTATTAACAGCCATTCATTCAAGAATAAGTGCTTACCTTGATATGTGGGGCCTCTTATCCCCACACGCACCCCACAGCTCAGCTCCAAGAACCTGGATGGGACTGGAAAGCACCTGCAGCAAGGCACCAAGAGCAGAGTGCAGCCACCCCACTGCTGCCTGCCCCCATAAAAACCACCACCCTACTGCACACAGACCTGGCCCCAGCTGCAGGGGGAGTCCCAGCTCCTTAAATCACCACTCTCCAGGTGCTCTGAATGAGGGAAACAAGCTGCACCACGCTGCTGCTGCTGCAGGGAGGGGGGGGAATTAAAATGAAATAAAATAAAATAAAATAATAATAATAATAATAAAATAATAAAATAAAATGCCAAACCAACAGCTATGGGGGTTGCTAAGGGCAGAGGGAAGGACCCCAGGTGCTATCCATCCCAAGGGGCCACCTGCAGCAGCCCTCTGGGTGTGCAGCAGGGCACTGTGCTGGCTCTGCCAGCCATCGGGCTGAAATTCATCCACAGCTTGTCACGATGGTGTTCCTAAGGCAGGTTCAGGGCAGAAAGGGAGGTCTTGAGGTCAGTTTTGTCTGAATACAGAGAATTTGCATGGCCAGACCTGCCCCCTCCGTGGGTGCCTGGCCCCCTTGACCCCAGTCCGGAGAGTGTGGCTTTGGCCCTGGCTTTTATGGTGCATCAGGAGAGATGTGGAGACCTGTAGCTTTTGTCAGCTTCTGCAGCAAGGAAGAGCAGCTTCTTTATGTGTGCAACAAGCCAGTAGCCATATTCGAGTGGAACATTACCAGAAGACCCCAGCACAAGGAGGAGCCGATGTCCTGGGGGCTCTCCCCCGTGAGCACGCAGCTAACTGGAGCTACCTGAGATGTGCTTGCAATCTGCCGAGCCTTGTTTGCTGTATAATCAGGCACACGGCCCCTTCCTTTAATTGCTGTGTAAGCTGCCAGAGTGATTAATTCTGACACATGCCAGATCTGTGGAGGATGTGTGGGGACTTCGGAGTGTGGCACAGCGGGGACAGGGACAGCCTCGTCCTGCCCACCAGGTGACATGGGCGAGCAATTTGTGACGGGTCCTTGCTCCTGATAAATGGGTAAACAGGCACCCTTTTCGCCACGTACAAGGTCGTGTGTTTCAGTTCTTGGATCCCACCTGAATTTTCCCTTCCTTCTCCTTCTTGGGCCTGATCCATACCCGGCTGAAGCCCGCTGCAGCCAGCTCAGCCCGCTCGCAGCGCCGAGCAGGGAGTTAAAGAGGGCTTTGTTTCCAAACAATTGCATACGCAGAGCTTGGGAATCTGTAATTTAAACTCGGATCGTGCTTCTCTTAGCAGTGATGGATGGCTTTTTCCTCCTGCTCTGAGAGCCCTGGCGGCATGCACGGCAGATGCCTGCCTGATTTATGGCTCGCCTCCGCGTGCGGTGGGGAGCAGGCAGCCCGGCTCTCGGTCCCATGCTCTCGTTAGGGTTTTTTTCCTGTTTGCCTCCTCTGATTGCCAGGGCTCCTCACTCCACCTCTGTGCAGCTGACTTGTGTTTATCGGTCACCCTGGCCTGGATTCAAACTATCTCTGCGTACGGCAGCAGGCTGGTGTGCCTTGTGTGCAGATGAAGCGCTAGGGACGGTGATTTTCTGAGGGGCTCAGCCAGTCAGGGGCATCAAAAAGGGATTGTGGGGACTCTGCCCTTCTAGGAAAAAAAAAAAAAAAAAAAAAGCCCAAATTTTCAAATCCACTCCAGCGGTAGGATGCTCCAAAAAAAAATAATAACCAGCCTAGAGCACGGGGATGGGGAGGGAGGAAAAAAACCTCCCCAGGTGCCGGAGTGCTCACCGCCTGCAGGGACAGGGAGGGAGGAGGCCGCACGAGGGCTAAAAATACGTCTTCTTCTTCCAAAAGGGAATCTTGCTGCTTCGACTCTTTCCCATTCTTTTCTGTGCGAGAGTGGTTAATTCTCCTTGGGAGCCCATTCATGGAGCAGATGTCGCTTTTCTTTGTGTGATTAGCCCGAAATCAACAGAAAATAATCCTGTCCTTTACCAAATATTTGAGCACGCGATTCTAGTGCTGCAAGGTGCTTCAGCAGCCAGAGCAGATGCCGGAATTGCCGTCTGTAAGAAAAGTGCATGCAGATGTACGTACACGTTTAAAATAGCGTCGCACGAGCTCGGGAGCTGGTGGGGGAAAAGTGCCCCTGCTGTAGAGGACATGACTACTGCCCACCCTGAAACCATCAAATCCCAATAAACTTGCCCCGAATTTGGTGGCATTAATGAGGGATGCCTGAGCCCATTTTGGGGGAAAATACACTTATTTCTGGTTACACCACTCCTGTGTATGTGCAGCAGCTGACCTGGGACAGCACCACAATGCAGGGACAGCCGTGCCACTGCTCTGCACAGAGCCTTGTCCCAAAACCACCAGCTGGCTGGGGTAATTGTTTCTTCTAGGAGAACCGTTTTTTGGAGGTGGTGTCTGTAATCTTCCTCCCAGACACACAAAAATGCATGTCGAGGGCCCCCCGGTGCCGTGCCACTGCAGGAACCTGGATCCAGCTCCATCAGGAGCAGCTGCCAGGCAGCTCCCTGCCTCCTGCCGAAACCGCTCTCCCATCGCAAAGCTGATTAACGGAGCGCGTCCAGAGTATTTAATTAACTTAATGAACCCTGGTGATAAAATTAGAGGCCGCTTAATTCCTTGTCCCCCCACTGCGGCGTGCAGGTGAAGCAGCTCACGAAGCTGCTGCGACCTGGACACGTGCCTGGTAGCACGCAGCAAGCAGGGACCTAATCTCAGATTAAAAAAGAAATAAATAAAAATTGGATTCTGGGTGAAAAAAAGTTTGCAAGGAGCTAAGAATCCCACATAGCCCCCGTGCTTGGCCACAGCAGGCGCGGGGCTGCTGGTGCTGCTCTGCTGCAGCGATCCCGCCGTAGATGGCAGCAGCAGGCTGGGTTCGTGCTGGCCCTCAGCCTGCCCCTGCTCTGCGCCTGCTCCTGATGCTTGGAGGGGAGAAATGTGTGAAGCAGGGAGGGTTTTGCTGGTGTAAACGGAGCGCCGGCTTCATCGCAGGGAGCTGGCTGCAGTGGGGAGGTCTGGGGGTGGCTCAGGGGGATGGGGTCTGGGTGAGCCTGAAGCCAAGCGCCGAGAAGCGTGCTGTTCCTCTGCCTGCAAAGCACCTGAAAACCTGAGGGGATTTTGCTAGCGAGGGGAGCAAGGACCTGCAGCAGCCCCCACAAAACTTCGTGGTCATCCCCCTTTGCCAAATCCCAGTACACAAAGCAGCCTTATCACACTTCCCTTTTCTCAGGCCGTGTGTGGGGCTATGAACTGCAACCCCGGTGATGTCCTGCCCATGTAGGACAGCCACGTGGGCTCGGTTGGTGTGAGCAGCCACCAGCATGACCACCACACACACCAAGACCTCCAGCCGAGCACATCAGGGCTCCCTGCAGCCGCTGCGGCCTACGAGTCCAGGGCTGCTGGTCCCCGGCAGAGATAACTCCCGTCCCCAGGGATGTACAGCAGCGTATTTAACTCCATCAATTAAAGCACCTTCCTCTCCTATAGCACATTCCCAACACCCCTGGGACCCCATACCACTCTCATCTGCCTCTCTGCTGTCAGAGGGAGAGGGCTCGGTGTGCAATGCCACAGGTACTGGCACCCACAGGGTCTGTAAATTCTCCAGCTCTCGCTGCTTTCTAATTACAGCCGGGTTTCTCTCGTCTCTGTCTGAAGATGGATTGTCACTCAGCCAGAAACTCAAGGCTTAAGGGAGGAATCATTGGGTGAGCTTCTCTGGCCGCTGCTCCGCAGACCGTAATAGTCCCTCCTGGCCCTAAAATGTATGAATCTATAAAACAGATAATTACTAAAATAGCTATGCCATTTCCATGTGACATAACAATCATTTAAAATGTGTTTTAATATACAAAATGTAAAAGGAAAATGTCCCGGAGAAAGACAAATGCCAAAGAGCATCAATTCTGCCACTTGCAGCCAGCCAAGAGGCTTTTTGTGATGGAAATACAGATTTTATGAAAACGAGAAAAGGCCCAGGTTCCCAGAAGCCCAGTTCCCTGCCCCAAATTACCTCCACATCTCCCGTAAACTCTGCAATTTGCAACCTGCTCCATAGTCAGGTGTGCAGTGAGAAGCGACAATACAAATGGGGGTTGAAATAAAAGTCTTATTCCCTTTGTGCCCATCCCTGCCATGGCAGAAGTTTGAAACCTGCTGTAGCTCCAAGGCCCTGCCTGGATTTCAGTATTCCTCTGAAGCCTCAGCATCTGGGAACAGGGAGGTGAGACGGGGGAGAAGCAATAGTTCATCTGATCAGGCTGCTCACAGCTGCAAGGGGATAGTAAATTAAAAAAAAAAAAAAAAAAAAAAAAAAAGGAAAAAAATAAATGAATGGGATTTTTTACAATTTTGAACTTGTAATAAGCTGCACTCATGTTTGTCCAGCAGATAAGCAAACAGATACTCTAAATCCAGCTAGACTGAGCTGTTCAGTGTGCCAGGAATGAAAATGGAAATGAAGTTTAATAAGTCTCCTGAACTCTTTTTCTGCTACCCTAAGAGACAACCAAAAGGCATTTAATTTCCTGCTAGCCAAGAGCACAAACTGCACTCAGTCTCTTTATAAACCCCACCAGGCATCTCACTGAGTGATTGAAGGAGTAGGGCAGCATTTTTGGGAAGCCATAGGGGAGCTGCACCAACCCTGTGCCATTCCCCAGCAGCACGTCCCCTTCCCAAAGGCTCAGTGGGTGAACAAACAGTGATACAGGGCTGAGGTGACCACGTAGGCTCAGCTCAGGCTTCCCCTCTCAGGGCTGGATTTGCCATGGGAAGAAGTCCCTGTGGGTGCAGGAGGGATGCCCATGGGTGCCCCTCCTGCACCCCGGAGCGCAGGGACAATGTGTTGCAGGGGGGACAGGGCCAAATCCTGCGTGTGCATTTCTTGTGCCTCCTTTCTGCACAGGAGGCACGCTTTCTGTATCAGACACGGAAGCTGGAGAGAGCCCAAAAACCGCAGCTGTGTTGAGCAAATTGGATCTTTATATTAGAAACCGAACTGGGGGGATCTGTGAATGAGAGCAGCTTGACGCTAGCTAGTTTTCATCTGAAGAGGGATGCAGCAAGGCAAACCCACCTCCCACCGTTACCTTGGCCACGAGATGATGGAGATGGCAGGTTGGTGCTCACTCCTGTCACATCTCCTGCTATCAGTGCAAATAGCCCCTGGGTCTCCCACCCTCTCCAGCTGGTTTGGTGCAGCCGCCAGGCTTTGCCCATGGACCCCACCACGTGCCCCAGCCTCAGAAGGCATGGAGAGGTTTTTGGCTGGAGAGCAGAAGGGCTGAGACACACAGCAAGGTGAGACACATCCCTGAGACAAGGTCAGAGCCTCTGCTCGTGGCAGCAAGGCGATAACCACACGGAGCTGTCACTGCTGCCGTCCTCTGCCGCCCACCCTACCCGGTGGCACGGGGCCGCACAGCGCTTTTTGGCAGCAGCAACATCCATTCTCTGCCATTCTCTGCTTCCTTGCTGCCCTTGAGTCGCTGTTAAATTTGTCAGGAGTGATTTATGGCCATGTCAGCGAGAGGGACCCAGGCTGCTGGGAGGATGTGGGAGCAGCTCCTGTAAGGCCGTGCAGACCGGGCGCCTTGGAGAGAAACGCACAGCAGCAGCCCAAAGTCTCACTGCCCGGGTGTTGCTCTAATTGCTCTGTATTTCACAGCTTCTGACATCACCTGTGGGCATTTCCTACACCTTTCAAACGCTGCTGAGTCTGTTTGGCAAGGCTGAAATTCAGAGTGTGGTCAAGGGGGGGTCAATACCTCCAGCATCTCCACAGCCTGCCGAGATCTGACGCGCTGCGCTGCCTGCCCAGGGGTGCCACGGCCCCCACCTCACACAACCACCAGGGTTTGGTGCCTGGCCTCCAGCCTGGGTGCCTGCCCTTCCTGCTGCTGACCATGTCAGCCAGCTCTGAGGGTGAGGGGAAAGAAAATGCCCTTGGGGATGGGAATTGCTGCAGAGTATGGCCACGGAGGAATGGGAGCCACTGAGCAGCCTGTGGGACCCCATGGGGCTGGTGCTCCCCTCCAGGCTCGGGATGGAACCTTTTGCAACACCACATCTTACACTTGGACAATTCCCTGGTTTTGTCTTTTTTCTTTTTGCTAATCGTTGGCTTCAGCACTCCTCTCCTCATGCTCCTGACTGGAATTGTTTACAAGATATCGCCTGCTACAGACTTCACCAAGCTGGCCCCTGGGCTATGTAGGCATCCTGCATCCGTGCCCCTGCCTTTCTGTGATGCACAGGGAGCAGGGCCGTGAGCACAGCCCTGCTTTGGGGTCCCCAGCACTGGCACAGCACCACCAGAGAGCTCAGGTGGGGAAGGATGCATCGTCGCTCCCAGCAGACCTTCAGAAGCAGGCACGGGGAGGTGACATTTTCCTTCTGCTTTATCACCGAAGCAATCTGGACAGAAAGCTGCTGTCTGCTGGAGTGAAATGCCACAGCTGCACCCAGCTGACGCGTATTTGCTCACGGAGAGAGCCCCCGTAGCCACTGATAAATCTGTAATCACCAGGAAGAACAGCAATGGAAACAACCCCACACAGGAGGCTGGGGGAATGAGTCCCATATCCATGAAATGCACCCACGAAAGCATGACAGCACTGGAGCTGCTCCAAACTGCCATACCTATTGGTGAACAAAACACAAAACACACCAAATGCAGCCGACTGCTCTTATTGTTGCTATTGCTGTCATTGTTATTACATATCACTTTTTAATTGCCTGGCAAATTCACAACAGCTTGGAAAAAAAACACAAAGGGAGGCGTGTAATTTGAAATGCTAAAGAGAGCAAGAGTAAAGACAATGAGAACGCACCGCATCTAGTGGAATTACTGGAGAGGTGATGAGGACATTCTTAACCTTAATTATTTCAAATCAACTCATTTTGTAGAGTGTGTAGGTTTATGAATCAGATGAAACGTAAATTGATTCATAATTTCCCTTAATTTTCTGCTCTTTGGAGAATTTAAATCCATATTAACATAACCTGGAACAGCCAGTTACTAAGAGACAGGGGAAATTAGCATGGGCGAAGCTGGCAGAGTGGCATTTCGAGGCGCTGCAGCCCACCTGCTGCTCGGAGCTCGGGGACGGGGCTCATCAGCAGCCCCCCCACATCCCCAGCTCCTGATTGCTGCTGGCTCCCTTGGGGACAGCTTCCCACCCTGCAGACACCTGGGCTGCAGGGCAGGGAGGTGAGGAGCGACCCAAAATATGTCTCCACACCTTCCTATGGACGCTTGCCTTTCTTTCTGGGTCGCTGCCTGGGGATATCCTTTTTTCCCCATTCTTTTTAGGTGGTGTGGGATGACATCCTCCCCAGGCATACACCGGTAGATTTCTCTCCGCTGTCACCTTGTGCAAGTACTTTTGCTTCCAGTGCTTTTGACTTTTTAACATTCCCCTCATTACCTGCTCTCTCGGAGTTATCCTTCTGGTGCAGGTTTTCTGCTACCCCAAACTGCCCGTTAAGGGAGGCGTACACGTCAATCCCATGCAGTGCTGGGGGAAAAAAAAACACACACACAAGGTTCTTGCTGTCTTCCTTGGTGAATAAGAACTGCACAGGAATTTTGGCTGAAGACAAAGCTTTTCCTTTGGGAAATAAGAAAATGCAACGGTTACCAGTTATGGGAAAAACAATTTAGCCTGGGGGACTGCAGGGGTAGGGATGCCCATAGGTAAAATTGCTGCCTCGCTCGCTGTACCCACAGGCTGAGGGGGGTGCGGGAGGAGGTTTGGGGGCAGCAGCTGAAGGAGATTTGTTTCTGCGGAGGAGAACAGAGCAGTGCTGCCTGAGAGAGGCGCAGTTGTGCCGTGGCAGGTGGTGTGGGAGCTCCTCGGAGCGGTGGCACTGCTGACCCGGGGACCGAGCAGAAATCAGCCCCCGTTTGGAAGGAGCAGCGGGGGAGGCAGGCAGGCAGGTCAGTGCCTCGGCAGGGTTGCCCCAGGTCCTAGAACAATCCGGATTCTGATTTCCTGGCACCTTTCAAGCATTGGCAGCTACCACCAGCACCAAACTGCTCTTTTTTGCCCTGCTCTGCGGCAGAAACCTCTCACTGCAGCCCTCACTCATCCTACAAGCTCTCCTTCCTCCTCCTCGAGCCAGCTGCAGAAGTATCCCTAGGGGGGATTCGCCTCCAAGCCCCCAGTGCCAGCACAACCCTGGGCACTGCCAGGCTGCGGGCTCAGCCCCGCTTTGCATCTCCCCCTGGTGACATTTGGCTGCCAGTCGCTAAATCCCGGTGCTTTGTGCCGCCAGCAGTAAGCCTGCTTTCATTTTAAGCGTGTTTAGAGAGGCTTTGGGCAAATCTCACCGACACGGCGAGGTTATCAGTCCCTTGCAAGAGCAACGGGGCAGCGGAGTGCCCATGTGGGAAGTGTCACCAGCTGCAGGGGGGTGCCAGGGCTTGTCCCCAGGTGGGATGGAGCCAGGGTGCCCGCCCCCAGGAAGGCAGGCATGGTGGGGACAGCAGCACACCAAGTCCCCACTGGGTGTTGGTATGAAGACTTTGGGATCTCTCTCACAAGGCACGTGAGGTCTGAGAGCCAAAGGGTTTCACAGAAGGGATGCTGAATCCAGTACAAGGGTTTACTCAAATCAGAGGAGCAGAGGAAATCTCCATTCACCCGCTGCTGGTGGAGGAAGCGCTGCATGGGTACACTCTCACCCATGCATCAAGCACATCAGGTAGAAAAACACCAGGTCACAACGTTATTAGCTCCATAGAGCAGAATCAGTGGTGGAATTTGGGTCAGGACAGAGGCATTTCATGGCTGCGTCTCCCACATACAGAGGCATCATGCCATCAGCAGAGACTGGCTGCCCAATTACCAAGGCAGATAGATGATGGGGACTGTAAATGAGATGTATGCAATTACATAGCACGAGACAGGAAAGTAAACACCTCCAGGAGTCACTGAAAGACCTCAGGACCAAGCCACCACCGGGGCAGCTAGCCCGGCACGAAGACACATGAGGCTTGCAGCAGGGACCGTGCTGGGATGCTCCCAGTGCTCACCCACCTTCCCCAGGGCCCCACCAGCTTGTGATGCTCACACTCAGGAACAGGGTTAAATAAAAATCAATCCCTCCCCTCCTCCAAATTCTTGTGCATCAACAATTACCTAGCACCTGGGGTCAGGCAGGGCAAGGTGGATGAAGGGGATCTGCACTGCTGGGCTAAATCCCTGCAGGGCTTTTTCTGAAGTCAGGACATGGTGTGCCTGGTGCTGCCCAAAAAATATTTTCTCCACAGGCAGCTTTTCTTCAGGGCTGGGGACCCCTGTGTTCCTGCAGAGCTGCAGGCTGTGAGCACACACCAAGGCCAGCTTCATGCAAGCAGTTTGAAGGTGAGGTAACAGGTGTGTATTTCCCTGTCCTTGCTCCGCAGTGCTAAGAAATGCCAGTTCTGCCTAGCATCTTAATAAAAATGTACATCTTTAATTGCTTTCCTCCAAGTACAATTTTCCTTCTCTGTCCTGCTTGCAGAGAAGTTAAAACTGATTCAAAGGGGAGCTGGAGAATTTGCAGCTCTGGCGATGGGAGAGCTCAGAGCACATCCGTGCCCACAGAGGTGATGAGGAAACTCAATTTAACTTGTGTGTTTGCAGGGAGCTTACCTGGGTCAGAAGGCACTGTGAATGTCCATAGGGAGCACACCTTCTCCTCTACTTTTTCTGAAGGGCCTCTCTCTGAAGAGTTTTTCTTCCTCTGGCTTTGGTTCCTTCTGCCTGCCTTCCCTCCACCTGCTGCCTGCTTTCTCCTGGGGTCCGTCCATCCATCCCTCAGGACAGCCCTGCTCATCACCTCTGGGCAGGTCTGTGGATCTGAGGGCTTGGGAGGATCACAGAAACTTTCTGCTTGGACACTGAAAACCTGGGTGTGCTCTGACCCCGAGTGCCAGCTACTCCCACACACGTTCACTGCATTTTTCCCCACTAGAAGTTTGCTGAGTTTCCATTGCTGTCCACTGCGATGTCTTCATCAGCCGCTGTAAAGACCGATTTAATACCATACATCTCCCCACACAGGTGCTTAAAGACTGCAATCATATTTCTACTTACCCAGCTCTTTAATAAGCTAAGCAGACCGAGCTCCTTAAATCACTCATTGCTGTAAAGACAGCTAAAGAGCTTATTATCTCGGAGACTGCTCAGGGACAGCAGAAGTGACTTTTGACCTGGCTTCCTATGGAAAACGACACCTAACCCTGTGCTGCCTGCCTTGTGCCCGTTTCTCTGCCCATCCCATCCCATTCTCCCCTTCCTCCTCCTCCTCCCAGCCCGTTGTACCACATCTGGCAGAGGGACCAGGCGCCACCCAGACGCACACAGTGGCAGAGGTGGGGAGAAGCCCCTTCGCTGCCTCTCCTTCACCCTGCCCAAACCACAAGGGGAGCAGTGTGCCCCTAGCCCCCAGCCCTGCCCCACGTCCCCACGGGGTGCTCCCAGGCTGAGCCTGGCACTGTGACACCAGGAAATCTCCTGCCAAAGAGGGAATGGGTTAAAAATAACCCCACAGCCACGGGATGAGCCTGGGGGAAAACACAGCACAGGGAGAGCTGCGATGCTTGGGGCCTGACCCCCAGGTGCTGGGGAGCATGGGTGAGCTCCTGGAAGGGGTGGCAGGCACCAGGAGGAAAGGTTTGTTGTCTGCAGGGTGAGTGATGCCATGTTTCTATCCCCATGCTAGAAATCTAAATATCTCTGCATCGCGGGGACTTCCCTGCCAACCTGCCTTGAGGGCTGGCCCACTCTCCTGCTTGACCCCAGGGGCTTGGCTTCTTTTAATCCCAGCTCACTAATGGGATTAGTGCTGGCCGCTGATCCCGCTGCCTGCCCTGAGCCAGCAGCAGCTCGCTGTCACGCCGCACTGCTTTCTTTTGGGGTCTGCGGCCTCTCCCACAAACAAGAGGTTGGGACGGTCATTAGCACGGGCAATGAGGAGTGCACGCATCAGTAACCATGGCAACTCCCAGAGCACCAGCCTCCGGGAGAAATCGGGAATTAAGCTCACAGGGAAACGCTGAGGGCTTCACGTACATCTAAAAAATAAAAAAAATAAAAAAGGTCTGAAATAGTCCAGTAAACCAGGCAATTTGCAGCCCAAGTGGGAGCTGCTTGCTGAGATGTCAGGGATGGATTTGGGAGCGCATCCCCATCCTTATGGCTATGCGTGCTGTCCCAGGGTCTGTGTGCCACCTGATCACACAGCACTGCTTTCTGAGAGCTGTCCCCATCCTTCCTGGGGAGCATTTTCCCCTCCCTGCCCAGGGGAAGGGGAAGGTTTGGGCACAATGGGGTCCAGCTGCCTCAGAGCCCCAAACCACTCAGCCCCCAGGGGCTGACATGGCTGGAGCAGGACAGCTCTGCCCTCCTCCTTCCCAGTGCTTATTTCCATAGGGATTGATCTTTAGGAAAAAATGATGCTGTAGCACAGCTTCCAGAGCAGTGACGCTCCGCAGCAGAGGGTTCGGGCAGGGATGCCTGGAGCATCCCTAATTAACACTGCAGAAACAACCCCGCCAGTTTGGGCTGTCTCAGGGTTTGGTGCCACTTGGTTTTCGCACAGCTTTTAGATAAAGCTGTTTGCTGCTCTCCGTGCAGGCATCGCAGGTTCCCCCGTAAATAATTCAGGCCCTGTCTTTGAGGACTCAGCACAGGAGGCCTTCCCCTCGCCGCGCTGCAGAAAGCCTTCGCTCTGCATTCCTGAGAGCTCATCGCCTCATCGCTATTTTCCTTATCAGTTACATAATTGAGGAGGCGCAGAGCCACACCGCCGGGGAGAAGTTATTAGACGCCACCCCTCCGCAGAGCAGCCAGAGGAGTGCTGTTTGGCACTGCTGGCAGATCACAGATATGGAGGGGCCGCAACAATCCACAGGCACCCAGGGGCTGCACCGTGCCTGGGGTCTGCTCACACAGCCCAGGGCTGGGATGCCGTGTGAGCAATGTGCTGTAAATACCTGACAGCTGGGACCTAAAAGAAATGAAGCCCCTTCTTGCCATTTCCTAAAGAAGCTGCTTTTCCAGAGCTGTTTTTTTCAGAGTGGTGCTCCCTGTGATGATGTTTGCCCTATGCTTTTAGTGTAATCAGGCCCCAAGTGTTCACATGGGGATCTCTGCTGCTGCTTCCCTGAAGCAAAGAGATTTTGAGAAGGAAACCAGAGGGGGAACAGGGCAGGAACATCTGGCAGCTGGTGTAGGCTGGAGGGGACCAGCAGCCACGCTTGGAGGGCAGGATGGCCAGGCTCACCCCCAGCAGGGGCAGCCCACAAACAGCCCCAGCTCAAAAACCACATCCTGCATCCCCAAATCAGCTCCAGGGGCAGCCCTGCTGCCCAGAACCAGCCGCAGCACACACCCCACACAGCCCTCCTGCTGCCCAGATAACACACAGCTCCCTGCTTACCTTCCCTCGAGCACATCCATACACAAACAACCTGCACAGAGCACAATTAAGAAGCAAATCCGCACATCCCATGGCATTGCAGCTGACATAGCACAGGCCACAGGCTCTGGCTGCAGCAGAGAATATTTCCATCCACCAGGGAAGACACAGGGAGACAGCATAACCCCCAAACCTCCAGCTTCTAAGCCACAAAGGGCTTAGGAGCTGCCCTCTTGCTAAATGCCCTGCCAATTATCATCCCCAGTTGTGCCTGCAGCTGGGGGCCCAGGTGAGCACAGACCGCAGGGTGGGCACGCAGGAAAAAAATGCAGGGCTTGCAAGCATGCTCCAGTTAGCCAAGCTTTTACCAGGAACCCATGTACTCCAGCTGAAAAAAATCATCAGGAAAATTTTTAAGGATGAAAACTCAGAATTCGTTTGGAGCCCTGAGATACAGATGCTCATGGTCCTCTCCTGCCCACCACGTGGTTGTGGTGCACGGGGTGTGATTTGCAAAGGCACTTAGCATGAGCCTGGAACCTTGATCTAAATCCAAATTAAATGTGGTCCTTTTTTTTTTTTTTTTTTTTTGGCAAAAGAGGCTTACTTCAGATGAGTTTTTATCCTTACCGAGAGCACTTTGTCCTTTGCAAATTACCCGCAGGCTGGCAGTCCGTACATTTATTCTGCAGGTAATTAAAGGGCCTTTTCCAAATGGCATGGCATCGTCCCCTCCTTGCTGCTCCTCGCGAGCCATGGCACGTTTCCTCTCCACACGTGTTCTGCGGGAACAAGCAGATTTTCTTGGGCATCCACAAATAAGAGGACCACAAACACCGATGCAGCACACCACCCAGAGCCACGTGCTATAACCCTGCACCCCACCAGCTGAGGATGCAGTGCCCTCGGGGCAGGTCAGCTGGGCTCCCCCCGTCCCTTCCCTCCTCTCCCATCCCTCCCAGGCCACGGTGCACGGCCGGGGTCGCCCCCACTTTGCTTCCTGCCGGAGGCAGGCAGGGCCAGGAGCGGCTGGCAGGATTTTTTCCCTTTCAGGAGAAAACGATGAAAGATAAATTCTCTTTGGCCCGGTGCCCAGCCGCCTTTGAAGGCTGCTCTCCCCTGCTTTATTGTCTCCTTTGATGCGCTTGCTTTGATTTGAGCTGCGGAGGCTGTACCAGGGCCCTTGTGCTTTCCTGGCAGGGAGGGCCAGGAGGCTCAGGAGGGGGAGCAGCATCCCAGAGTGTGCTGAGCTGCTCCCAGCTTTGTAGGAGCACCCTGCAAACAAGGGATGGTGCTGGTGGGGCTGGCTGTACCCAGCCCTGCATCTTCACTAGCCCGCTGGGCTGTGGGATCAGCCCTGGGGCCAGCTGGGCGTTTAACACCGTGCCCCTGCTCACCTTGGGGCTTCCCGATGGGAAATGCTGCCAGCTGCAGCAGGCTGGGGCAGAGGTCTGGTAGCAGTGGGGTGCCACCAGAACTGCAGCCGTGGGGCTGTACCCCCTTCCAGGTACTCTGGGGTCTGTCTGTGTGCTGATTTTCAGTCTGTGAATGGCGCACGTCTGTACGGTGCGTGCGTTAATCAGCCTGACGGCTGGCACCACGGCGGGTGCCTGTGCGTAACCGTATCATGTCAACACATTCACTTTTATCAATCAAGCCCGTAAGTATATGGAAAAAACCTAACTCTCAGGGTTTGACAGGATTTATTTCCCATTAAAGCACGCAGATTGGAATTCCTCCTCTCCCTCACGAGGAAGGCAGGGTGGCAGCTCCCGTGTCTGCTGCGAGGCCGTGCGGTGCCAGGGACCTGTCCGCCCGCGTTTTCCTCATCGCCATGCCCTACATCCTCCAAACGCTCTCAGCACCTCCCCAGCAGCAAGCTGCCTGTGAAAGAAGGCTCCTTAATTCGGGAGCGTTTCGTTGAGTTCAGACATTTTGTTTTTCGTGGAAGTCGGCGTGGTGCCAAGCAGAGCTTTTCCTCCGAGCAATCCCTGCCCTCTCCTGCGCCGCCGGGCTCGTAGCCGCTGCTCCTGAGCCAGCCCCGTGCCCGTGCTTGTAATGAAGGGGAAGAAGAGGCAGATGTGGGCTGGATCCCACATTCCCCTGTCGCAGAGATCTGATTTGTGCTGTCTGCTTTCCCCCGGATTCGCAGAAGCCCCTGCAAAACTCGGGAGGCAGCAGAGCATGATTAAGGGGAAGGCGAGCTGCAGATGACACTCGCTCTGGGGAGCAGGGCTTCCCCCTCCCTGCCCGTGCTTTCTCATGGCACAGGACGCCTGCTGGGGGCATGAGTCACGTTGTTTCTGGTGATGGATGAAATTAGCTCCGATGTGAAACTGGAAATAAAAAGCCATTCACCAACAAGACAGCTGCACCGGCGCAGGGCTCAGGGCAATGATCCTCTGTGCCTCTTTCTGCTCTTGCGCTTTTCACGAGCAGCTCCATTTTAATTAGATGGGATGCAGTTCTAAGTCAACTATAAATGATATTATCAAACTAATAGAGTGTGATCATGGCCCGGCTTTTATTGGGCTGGGAGCCGCTGCTGGCTGCCATGGGAACTGTGTATTTCACAGCGCTCCTCAGCTCTGCTCCGTGCAGGCTGACAGAACTGTACAGAGGGGAGGGAAGAGGTGAAGAACCCCTCAAATTCCCTTGCCTTGTGGGGATCTGATGTTTTTTTCTCCCCAGAGAGCCTCCCACGGGGACCTCATCACCCTCCCTTGCTCCGCTCTCCATTTGCCCGGCTGCTGCCCTGCTGCAGCTCAGCTGGGCGAGGACCGAGATTGGTGAGGAAGGGAAGCAGAGAGAAGAGGCAGGACTCTTCTCCCGAGCTGCAAAGCCCACGTCGGAGCTGAATCGAGCAGTGTGTGCCCTGGCTCTGTCCCCAGAACAAGCCCCCTCTGTCCCCTCCACAGGAAGCCGTGCGTGCCACACCGCCGAGCCCCAGCACAACGCACCTCTGTGCCAGACGGAAAGGGGAGCCCCGAGGAACCAGGCCTTGTGCAGGATAGCTTCATTATAACCATGGGGCCGCAGGGTTTCTGCCCTGCTGCCTGCCCCAGCCCTCCAAAAAGATCTGCCCCTGCTCCCCGAGCGAGGGCATCGAGCACCAAACCCCACGCCCCGGCTGAGGTCTCCTCGACGCAGCCCCAGCTGCACTGATTTCTTTTTGCACGGGACTAATTTTTTTAATCAGAGCGATGTAGGACATGATCAGAAGCAATCAAAGGCTGGCAGACTAATTAATGTCAATCAGCACGGTTTATGGGTATCGGCCTTGTCAATCAAACTCGATGCTGGGTGTTGGTGAGATCACTTTTGCTTCCAAAGCTAACACCGTACCGAGAGTTTGTTCTTTCCTGAGACGCTCATTAAAACTACAAGTCCTTCAGGAGCCCGTTAAAGGACACACTTAAAAGTTCTCCAGCACTGACAATTACAGAAAAGTGCTTTGCTAAATCCTGCTGCAGATTAAATGCTGAACTGGCTGCCGTGCTCCTGGGCACCCTGCGAGGTGCAGCTCAGCCCTCCCGGGGCCAGCGTGCCAATGTGTCCTGCGAGGAACGCAGCGGGCTCCTTCCCAAATCCTGAAGCTGTCCTGTTTTTTATTATTATTATTATTATTATTTTTTCCCAGTTTTGCTGCTGTGCTTGGTTTTCCTTTATCTTTTTGCATTCAATGGCCCAAAACCAGCTACAGAGATGCCTCAAAGCGAGTGAAGACTTAATGTTGTCTGCTTTTAAAGCGATTACAGCCAAAATTCATTAATTTTGCCATACGTTTGGCGTTGATTTGTAGGTGTCATAAAAGGGGATGTGAGGTGAAAAGTGCTCGTTGCCTGAGCGCTGCTGGGGGAACACCTCCCTCCCCTTGGCAGAGCCCCAAACCCAAACAGACACGGGCGGCTTTGCCTTGTCCCTGGGGAGATGTCACCGTGGGCTGGTGGCATTGTGTTCCCAAGGGAAAACGCCTGCCCCACAGACTGCCTGGTGCCTAGGAGGTGTAGGGCTGGGGTTGTGAAGCTGTCCTTACTTCATGGTGGTGGCTGTGCCAGCTCCTTCCCACGCGGAGCTGGAGAGGCTGAGCCACCGCCCCGCCAGCCTTTATGGGCCTCCCTGGCTCTGAGAAAGACAGGAATTTGTTTCAGCAACATCATCAAACATTATGGCTCAGCCAGCAGGTTCTCTAAGTGGCCACCATTAAATTTATCTCTTTGATTGCTGGGCTCACATTATTAAACTCCGGAGCCGTATAACTTTATCCCTTCCGAACAGCGCACAGCGCTCTGCCGGGCGGAGATGCCTCAAGGACCCGGCGCTCCGGGCTTGGCTCTGGTTGCGAATGAGCTGGGAACTCATTTGCTTTCCCCTCCCTCGAAGCAATTCATTTGCAGCCCAGGTAGCAGAGAGATCACGGCCGTTCGAGGGGAGCCGAGCAATTCCTGCAGCTCCATTATCCTGGCACAAAACCACGCACTGACGCTACGGTGGAAGATCCCGTACCCTGTTAGTGCTCGGAGAATCACATTTTATCTAAGCAAATGCTTAATTGCTCCTCGTTGGACACCGGTCATGGGACATTAGGCATCACTAAAAGAGGACTCTTAAAATATGAGCTGAGTGGTCTTTCCAGCTCCGTGTGGTGGTTACAGATGCAGAACTGATTTGCTTCGCTGTGTTTTGATCTTTCCATTTGCAGGTCGCTGGGCCACCACATCTCCGGCCCAAAGCCCGGTCACCGAGGATGCTTCTCCTCCGACGGCTGCTCTCCTCTTCCCAGAGGGAGATCAGGAGGAAAATTTTATGAGGATTTATCCTTTATTTAGAGTCTGGGACTCTCCTGGTACAGCTCACTGCCTATCGCCCGTTCCCCCGTGTCCTGGTACACACAGGTAAAGATTTATGCTATTCCAGGTGCCAGACTCACCAGAAAGATTAATGAGAGATAATTTCTTACACAGAGGTTTATTGAGTTCCCCGAGTTCATTCGCCAGCTGTGAAGTGAAACATCTGAAAACAGTTTCTGAATACTAAGTTCTGCCTGGCACCAGTGCAGGAAGGGAACAGTGCCTTTTTCTGCTCCTGGCTCTGACTCTGCTGGGCACAGCCAGCTTCGTGTGCTCAGCCCTGAGATATCTGCTGGGGACAGAGGAGGCATTGCTGTGCTCGGCCCCTCAGCATCCTCAGCCCCACAGCCCCACAGCCCCGTCCAGCTCCATCCCCCCTGCTGCTCCCCCAGGAGCAAGACGTGTGTGTATCAGCAGCTCGAGTCTCCTTCGGACAGAAGTCACTGCTGCTGGGGCTGGGGGAAAATGACTGCAATTACTAAATTGACTTTTCAAAACTTCCTCCCATCAGCAGCTGGGCAGGTGATTGCACAGCGGCCGCTGGAGCGTGGATATGTACCTAGCTGTTGGCCACCAGGCGCTAATTACCCTCCTCTCCTGTCTTGAGTGCTTTCCCAGCCACAGCAATGGGTCATCCCGCTAATTTTTATCTCCTTTGCACTCAGCGTACCATGCCCGTAATGAGTTTGCAGCTTTGCAGAGATGCTGGGGGCACATTTTCTGGGAATTGTTGCTGGGGCCATGCAGGCTGTGCGGCCAGGTGTCCCCACAGCCCCAGGGCTTCTCCTCGGGGTGACGGGGGATGAGGGCATCTGCTTCTCTGCTCTCTGCCCTCCCAGCTCTGGCAACAGGACATCTCCACAAGGATCCCGCTGGTTCCTCACGTCCCGACAAAGAACTCGCAGGAATGTGTTTGCAAATGTGCTGTAACATCAGGGCAGCTCACATGGAAACACGCTGCAGTGCCAGCGCTTCCCCTCGCCTGCTCTTTGTCTCCAAAGAACTGCAGAAGAGGGCAATCAATATGCCTTGCCAGGGTCTTTTTAACGCTTCCTGAGACATTATGGTCGTAATGTTTCTCCGGGCTGCTGTGATCAATACATTCGAGGCGCTGAAGATGTCAAAACCACATAAAATCTTTATTAAGGCAAAATTAAATGAGCACGCGTGAATCAGTGACTTAAATGGATATTACCCTTCCAGGATGCCAGGCCTGGAAGCCAGACCCACGTGAAAAACCCAGGGCATTCAAAGTTTGGATTAAATTAATGAGAAACTCAGGCTTCTTGGCACAGGGCATGGAGCTGAGGAATGCAGGGGGACGGGGATCCCAGAGCGGAGCTCAGGGTGCCTGCTGCCTTCCTTCCTCCTGCAGCACTGGAGGGAGCTGGGGAGGTGTGGTGAGTCTGGGACGGGCAGGACTGAATGCCTGGGTTCATCCTGCTCAGCAAATGAGCCCAGATTTAACAAAATCAAATGAAATAAGTTATATTCCTGTATGCGGGTGGGGGTGATGGCACGCGGGGATGCGCTGGGTGGCACCGGGACGCGTGGCACTGCGTGGGGAGGGCACACAGCACCCTGCCTGGCAGGGGTTTGCAGTAAAAGGGAACGGGCACCCTTTATGACCTGCCTGATGAAATGCAGCCCTGAAGCTTCCAGCCCTCCCCACCGTACCTCACAGAGCTCTCCAGGAGCTCAGAGCCATGGGGAGGCCTGTAGGTCCAGGGGTACCTCACTTCACGTTCTCCTTTCACAGAGGACCAGTTTGCCAACACACCTGCACAGCAGAGAGCTGAGAACTGTCTGCCTCCAGCTTATTTAGCTGTAATTTAGCTCTCCCCACCCAGCAGCCAGGCTGGAGGCAGCCCTCCCCACAGCCAGCCTGGCTCCCCACTCACTGCGATGCCAGCAGAGCTGTGTTTTGGGGCCGTTTGGGAACCTTCCCTCATTTTCCGTGCCACCAGGGTTAGCCAGGGCACTGCCACCCAGGCCCACGTCCCGTGGGGACTCCCAGGCCTGCTCAGAGGTTACGGCGAGGGAAGACGAAGCATTTGGCACGCAGACACCTCCCAGAGGCCCGGCACCTGCAGGGCACTGCAAGCACCTGGGGGCCCCCCCCCGTGCTCAGCGCCGGGGAGGAGCTGTACCATAAAGGCTCGTCAATTAATTACCTGAAAGAGTAACAGAACGTTATTAGATACTTGGGAGTTAATTGCACGGGTGCTAATCATGTGCATCTTAATGGCACCAGTAGAGATGCAATATGCACTTCCATAGGTATTGCAGAATAATTTAGCCATTTAATTAATTCCTGCTAATACCTTTTAAATCACCTGCTCTCTCCCTCCTGAGGGAGAAACTTCTCCAGCCAGATCTTCTGCAAACTCATGGTTGTTGGCAAGGATGCTGCTTTATTTCTCAGCGCATTTATTCCCAGCAGAGCCCCCGCAGTGTCACCCCCGGGTGACAGGGTGTCCGCGGGGAGCCTGACAGCCCTGCGATGCGCCGCTCCTAAGTTGGGAAGGCTGGAGCAGGGCTGCGTGAAACGTTTTGGACGGATCATGACGGGTTGAAAAGATGGAGACTCAAATGAGTTGTGGATCTAGGTCAAATCCAGCGAGCAGAGCCAGGAGAAAACGCGGAAGGAAAATGTAAACAGCAGCAGGCTTTTTATTCCGGTCTTCTCCAAATGAAATGCTTGGTTTAGAAAAAGCAAAAAATATCCAATTTCGGTGTGCTGGAGATGCAGTGTGACTGCTTGTCTCCCTTTTCCCAAGCCAAGGGAGCTGAGAGCTGCCCGAGCCCTTGGGGCAGTGTTTTGGCTGGACAAATATTTCAGCTTTTGCAAGCTTTTTGCTGCTCCATGAGCGACTGGCACAGCACCGGGGGGCAGGAGGGGACAAGGGGTTTGGGCTGTAGGTGAGCTGCCTTCCCTGCTGCCCCGTCCCTCCCCACGTTGGCAGAAAAGAGACCACACGAAGCCATCGTTCTCACTGGGCTTTTATTGTCCCGCTGGCCCTCACTTCCCACCCCTCTGCCCAGGGACCAAGCCCCTTGCCACAGCTCGGGGGGCAGAGAAGAGGAGATGTCCCCAAACATCTGGGCTGGGGACATCCCCAGGTCTCCACCACCCGAGCAGTGACGAAGGGCAGCACCGCTTTCCCAGGCGTTTTTTGCATTTTTTTTTTTATTATTTGAAATATTTTCTTTTAAAAATATAGTAGCTGTGGAAAGCAGCCCTCTTTACAAACTCTTGATGCCAGAGTGAAAGGCATCGTCGCCGTCCTCCTTGGTGCCCGCGGGCGCTGGCACGGGACGGGGGCTGCGGGGCGGGCGCGTGGCAACACCGTGGGGAGGGACGGAGAGACCCTCCCGAAAATAGAAATCTTGTGCTGAGTCGTCTGCAGTGAAGGAAATCCATAAAACACCAGCGTTAGGTCGGCTCCGGCTTGGCACGTATTGCTCCCGGCAGCGCCGGGATGGGGCTGTCCTCGCTGCCACCCGCTGCGGGGACAGCGGCACCGGGGAGATTATAAATAGGGAACTGTAAACACGACCAGTCGAGATAAGAGACACGTATAATCACGGGATTCACCGGTTCAAACGCCTGCCCTCCCCCCAGCCCCTGCACCCAGGGCCCCGTCCCCGCGCCTTAAAAAGGGCTCCGGTACTAAAATCTTGGGTCCAGGCTCAGAGTCGGGGTGAGGTGCTGGAGGAGTAGAAAGGGACGTCGCACCCTCAGCGGTCCTTGCTCGGAGGGGAGAATTTGGCAGGAGGGAGAGGGTTGGCTGGTTCAGGTCCTTTGCAAGTTCATTTGGTTTTCCCGGAGGACTCCTAGGGTTATACCTGAGATGAAGACGTCTAGGGGACCCTCCATAGCTCAATTACAACGCGGTTGGTGCTCCGTGCCCAGAAGAGCCCTCGCTGCTGGGATGTGTCCCTCGCCCTCGCCCCGTGCAGCAGGAGGGCAGCAGCATCCCTCCCCGGGGGCTGTCTGAACCCACGCTGGGCAGGGGCACCCGTCATGTGTCCAGGATCTCGCTGGCGGGGGACGGCTCGTGGGGGATGCCCTGCGTGCTGTGCACCGTCTGGTTGTGGGACAGGGAGTTCTGCTGCAGCTCCAGGGCGATGGCGTTCTGCGGGAACTCCTTCACCTGCCGCTTGTACTCCAGGAAGGTGCACGCCTTCGTGGCGATGGCGATGATGTTCTTGCCGATGAAGATGGTGGAGACCCTGCTGTCCTGGAACAGGACCATGTTGATGGCCCGGATGAAGATGGTGACGATGTTGATGGTGACCAGGCTGAGGACGGGGTAGAGCATCATTTTCTGGGGGGCGATGTGCTCCCCTTGCATGCTGATCTCGCTGAGGGACACGCAGGGCAGGATCAGGAGGAGGATGTAGCAGTAGAAGAACATCAGCCCCTCCGCCCAGATGGGCAGGCCGGTCCTGTGTGGCTCCCACAGGTTGGCCTGGATGTCCAAGATGTCCAGCAGGTCGAGGGCCACCCAGAAGAGGCGCCCCCTCAAGTCCTCCTTCTTCCGAAAGGTCCGTATGTACTCCATGCTGTCCAAGGCCACCAGCACCAGGTAGAGCCCCGGCACGCAGATGGAGAGGAGCAGGGTCAGGGCCTTCCTGGCCACCGTCTCCAGGTTCTTCTTGTCCGCCTTGTAGTTCTGAAAGATGAAATACAGCTTGATCTCCAGCACGAAGATGTACAGGAACCACAGGATCATGGCGTAGCCCCGCTTGGCCGTCTTCACCTCGGCCCCGACCCACACGGCCACGTAGCGCAGCACGATGAGGAAGCAGATGTCCCCCACCAGCACGATGATGCAGACGCCGATCTTGCGGGGCCCCTGGTTCTGCTCCACCAGGTAGGCGTCCATGAAGGCCATGCTGGTCATGATGACGATGGTGGTCAGGCAGACGTGGCGCTTGTCGGGCGGCGGCAGCACCATGGTGAGACGAGCGAGCCTCCGCGCCGGCACTAGGGGAGCGATCCAGCTGGAGGGGCACAGGGGGACATCAGCGGCCAGCCTGGGCACCGTGGGCTCTGTCCCCACCCTGAGGAGCCCCTGTGGCCCCGTCCCCAGTGAGCTGTGCCCCGAGTCTGCCACCAGCAGCCAGGGCTCACACAGGGTCCCTCGTCCGCGTCCCCATCGCCGTCACGCTCTCCAGCCCCGTGCAGTGAGGAGCCTCCTGGCTCCCAGTCCCAGATCCTCCTGCAGATCTCTGGAAATGTGGCAGGCGATCAGGCAGCAGGGAGAAGCTGGGAGAAGGAAGGGGAGGCAGTCCTGGAAGGGGGTGTCCCTGTGTCCTCACGGGGAACCACCTCTGCACTGATCCCGGCGGGGCTGTGCCGTGCCCACAAAAAACACCTTGCGCTCCTGCTGCGCCTGGCCACGTGTGCCTCCCTCCATCCCGTCACTCTGGAAAAGACAGAGGAGAAGGGGTGTTAGGGTCAAGTACAACAGCCCCACAGCTTCCCCAGCCCTGCAGTGTGACCGGGGCACTGCTCACATTGCTCCCACCAGGCACTGTCCCCCCATGGGCACTCAACACCGTGCCCTGTGCATGCCATAACGCAGAGTGGATTTTTGTGGAAGAAAGAGGCTGAAGGGAAGAAACCGAGCCTAAAGAACCACAGCCACCATCCGTCCCCTCACCTCGCTCCTTCCCAGGCTTCCAGTGAAAAATATACAGCCACTGCTCCGACTGCTTTTAGACCTGTGCCAAGTTTTACAGGGGATTTACAGCCCGGGATGGATAACTCCAGGTAAATTCAGTCTTTCAAGAGGGAACAAACGGGGCGTTTCCTTTTCTTCCTCCCTTACCCCGTGCTCCTCCCGAGGACCTCCCTGTGCCGAGCAGACCTTCCAGCAGACCCAAGCTCAAACGCTGGGTTCCCTCCCCTCCCTTCAGCCCCTGCACAACTCAGGGCAGCCCGGGATGGGTTTAAAACCACGTTCATTTGTCATGGTGACCTTTCGGAAGGGGATTGTGGGCTGAGCTCAACCACAGGGCTCAGGTTCTGCTCTCCCTCGGGTTAATGCCTGTATCACCGGGGGCAAGCACCTCTCTCTCCTTTTGCAAACAGTTCCCAGGCATTTGCTGCGCTGCGAGCTCTTCTCATTTTCCAGCTGGTATTTTCCCCACCGCTCGCAGCCCTGCCTACATGGAAACAGGGAGGTCTCCAAAATTCCCCTTGGAGGACTGCAAAACCGAGCAGGTAGTACAAGAGCAGTCCTTACCCGGGAAGCCCCGAGTCATAATTTTTAAATGACATTCAGAAACCGCTTGAGAAATGTGCTGGATAAACAAGAAAATGAGCTTGTCAGATAGCCACGGGAGCACACGTGAGGCAAATATTTGTTTAGACAAGGACACACAACGTTTGTCTTCCCGCACAGCTCTCCCTTGGGTGAGAGCGTGAGCCCGGAGGCAGGGGACATGCAGCAGCATCCTCAACCCTCACCAACGCAACCCCCAGCACCCAGCACTGTGTCTTTCTGCATCTCCTGTGCTCGCTGCCAGCTGCTGGGCACTGTGCAGGGCCCGGGTTTGTCCCCACACACAGAGCCCTTCTCCAGGTATGAGGAGCCAGCGGCCACCGGCAAGCCCCGAGGGCTGCTGTGGGCGGTGGAGCCGCTGTCAGAAGGCATCCTCGTTAATGCCAGCAGGCACTTCCCCGAGCCTGGCCCTACCTGGCAAATTAGTTTAATTATTTAAATGATTTGAATTCTGTCTATAAATAAAAGAGGGAGCGAGCGAGGCAGAAGTACACACACCGCTCTTCCCAGGTAGTTAGGATGCCGCATTGCTTAAAGCTTCATTTGCACTTTAATTGCTTTGATTTATTCCAGCTCTCCTGGATGTAAATCTGGAGCTCCCCTTCAGCTAGTCCTTCAGCAGTGCTGCCGCACCGCCCTGCCCAGCACACCCCCCCTGCCTGCCCAAAGGTCACCACCAAGGTGCCCTGTGCTGCTCAGAATGTCCTCAGGGACACCTCAATGCATCCCCAACCCTCCTGCTGCCACCTTCCCTCCCCAAACCTCAGGCTGGGGGCCAGGGTTTGCCCTCCAAGCAGTCCCTGGGCACTGGCCAAGGGGCTGCTCATGCCCTGGGCTGGCTTCTGCGGCCAGCAGCTGCTCTCTGCCTCCTCCCAGGCATCTCAAGTGCATCCTGTGCAGGAAATGAGATTGAGGCAGATTTTTTTTTTTTATTTTTTTTCCGGGCCCTGCCCACTAATTGTGTCTGAAGGAGGAAGCAGCCCACTTGCTAATGATTACATATAATTTGCCGTGTAGGCAGAGCGAAGCGGGCAAAGAGCTGCAAACTGTTCCCAGCCCCTGCCCAGAGCAGGCAGCGCAGCAGGGCTGGCAGGCAAACCAGCCCCTGCCTGCAGCCGCGAGCGCATCCACGCAGCAAACCCCTTTGGAGGGACCCTTTCTCCCTCCTTTCCCAAAATATAGGACCTCAAGCTGAAAGTGCAAGAACCATTGCCTGTTGAGGAAGAAACAAAACAGCTTTGTTTCTGTGCTGGTGCCCACAGCACCCCCTTGGTGCTCCAGCTCCATGGCCACGTGCGCCCAGCTCAGTGCCCCAGGGGTGCTCCAGCCGGGGCTCCCCTGGTGCCTGGAGCTGTGGGGAACACCCCCCTGCTCACAACCACGCTCAGCTGGGTGATGTGTGACAGCTGTGTCAAAAATAAAGCCCTATTCAGACATTTCAGGTGCTAAACATAGTGTTCAGGGAAGGTAAATGATTCATTTTGACTTGTACAAAAAAAAAACCGTAAAAATGATAATACCATCCTTCAACGCTATCAAAACAATTTACTGCTTCCCCAGTAAAACGTGCTGTTTCTTTAGAGGAATCACTTGGTGTTTCCAAGTCGGGGGATGTTACTCCAATCAGACCCAAACCCCATGAGTAAAAGTACCTAAATCCCCCGGGCTGGAACGCCAAGTGCCCGCAGGTCCTGCTGCCAGCCCCCTGTTGGGGAGGACGCCTTGTTTTTGGCTGGCTGGGCTGTGCCATGCTCATGCCTGGGGTGCAGCACATCCCCTGGTGCAGGGGGAACTCTATTTCCCCAGCAGGCAGGGTGCATGGCAAGCTGTGTTTGCAAAGGCGACCAAACTGAAATACACAACCATACCACCGGCTTGGAGCTCTGCTGGCATTTTCCTGGCTACAGAGGCATAACTGAGCTGCCCTGGGAGTCCCACCTGCGAGCAAAGCCTGGTGGCTCGATGTGCTCTGAGTTACAAATGGGCACGAAGGCGAACACAAGCCCAAGGCAGAGCAGAGCACACAGCTTGGCTCTGAGTTCGGGGGCTCAGGGCTGCTCTTTTACGCACGATTCACTGCCAGGTCCTTAGATAACCCCACGTTGTCAATGTTAGGGGGAAGGAAAACAAGGAAGCAGTGCACAGCCCTCATACAACCACTTTTCCCCACTGCCTGGGCAGCAACAGATGGGAGAGAAGCAGCAGTACCCCCAGCACCCCCTTGGCAGGGGTTGGGGAGGTGGGAGCCGGGCAGCACACGGAGCATCCCATGGGCAGCCTGCTGCTGCTGCTGCCTCCGGGCTGGCCTTTGATGAAGAGCAATGGTCCTGCTCGTAATTAGCACGAGGCAGCTGCCTGCTGCTGTGGTGGAAGGGCAGGAGCTGAGCTGGTGACGGTGATGGAAGGAGAACACATCTGCTGGCTCCAGCCTGGCTCCTTCCCAGCAAAGTGACACCGATCCTGCAGTGCCTGCGGGCTCCCACGTCTGCACCTCCTGGGAGGCTTTCCTGGGACAGAGCCCCTCCGGACACAGCAGGGCTCACCCTGCAGTGACACCCAGCCCACTGCTAATCTGGGCTGAGACTATGAGCACCTCGGCCAGGAAAATTCCTCCTCAACATGAAAAGCCTCAGGATGTTCCCCATCCTGAGAGGTGAAGGGAAGCCTGAATGATCTACAGACCCCCCTCGTAAAGGCTCCTCTGAGAACACCGTGTCTTTTTGTTGTATTCAAGCACAGAAAAACTCACCTCACAACGCAGGGGACAGCAAGCAAGGGAGAAACGGTGGGTGACTTGCAAAACCAAGGGAACCTGGCCTTGCCGCGCACTCACTGAATTTATTTTGGCAAGGCTGGCCCGCTGTTAGTTATCAATGGCAATAGCTCACCACCAAGAAGTCTTAGCAGAAAGAGAGCTCCCTGTGGCACATCCTCCAGCAGACAAACGTGAACGTGACTGGTCTTAAATTAAGTTGGGGGTCAGGGGGTGTCACTGCACCCCCAGTGCCAGACACTCCACAGGGTGACGTGCCAGGGCCATGGTGCTGGCCGGGCTTGGGAAGACAGAAGGCACACATGGCTGGTCCTCCACGTAGACACCGAGCTCAGGGTCGCTCTCCCAACCCTACACACGTCCCAGCCAGCAGTGTGGGGGCAATGCTGCCACCCACTGCTCCGACATCCCCAGGAGACAAACAGCTCACCCATCTCGGCCCGGCGCAAGAGTAATGCCAGCCCAGAGGTCGCCAGGGAGACATTTCTCTTCCTCTGTTTTCCAGCTTTCCTTCTACCAGCCATCTAATAAATCTAATAAGATCTGTCTTGCTGGTGTCTAATTCAATTGCAGCACCCAGAGACCAGACTTCTTCCATCACTCACAGACCTAACCAGCTACATCCCTGGCATATGAGCCCGGCCACGGGGCTGCTGCAGGCTGCTCCAGAAGAGAGCAATTACCTGGGATCAGGACTCGCTCTCCCAATCAATTATATGCCATAGGTTTTCCTTGGGTCACATCTAATTGAATTATTTAGATGCTTGAACACCGTGGTCAGAAGCAGCTGACTGAAGGGCCTGAGGTCTGGGTGCTGGGCGAGGTGCCTTGCGTAGCATCCTGAGGTCTCCACAGCAACTCTGATTCCTTCAGGAGAAGACTTCCAAGGTTGCATGCAAAGCCATCACCCAGCCTTGATCTCCAAATTCGCTCCGGCACCTGGAAACACAGGAGTGGGTGGCTCTGCTCCACAGAGCATCCTGGTCTGCTCTGGGCTCCGGTGCCTGCACGTTTCAGCCGTGCTTGGAGGCTGAAAAAGCCAAAAAGCCACCAGCAGATCCCTTTCCCTCTCGGGGAGGCAGCGCCTGCTCCTGCGAACGTGAGCGCAGACAGACTGACGTGTGCTCTGCGGAGCTCCCAGCGGGACGTCTGGCGAAGGCTTCTGGTCTCCTCATCTTCAAAATGAGCACGCAGGCAGGATTCATGCTCCCAAGCCTCCCCATCCCCACAGGGCCAGCACCCACACGTGGGGGCTCTGTTCTGCCCCTTCGGTCCCGGGTCTGCTGGATCACGCTGTTCCTACAGCAAGGGCTGTAGGTTTTCAGGCTTTCTTCGCTAATGAATTTTTTCCTCCACCTCCACACACACATACAAAAAAAAGCCTTTTGCCAAATAAAGTGAAAAATTGATCTTTGCGGAGGGAAAACCCTGCTGAGGATGAGCACACGGGAAGGATCCCCACCCGGCAGCGAGCGGCAGCCTCTCCCCCAGGAGGATGTGGCAATTTGCTGCGCTGGAGCTCATTGCCAAGGAGATAAAATATTTATGGCCACTCTCCCTTGCTTTCCGTTTCGAGCCGTGGTGACTTATTTGTTACAAATTTACATGCATGTTCAAAGGCGTCCTCACATTCCTTCCAAGAACAAAAGGTTTGTTTCTCCACGCGGTGTTCTGCCAGCCAGGCCCGGCCACCCCATCTCCTCGGTGCCCGCGTCCGTCCCCGTCTCCAGCGCTCATTTTCCTCTTGGTAATGATTATCATTATGCTAAGAAAAATGGGTCATTTAGAGCGGCTTCTCCCCAAATGAAAGGCTGTGGGACACAGGATATCATTAAAATTCTAAACCTGGCTGCCAGCCTCAAAAGCTGGCTCCGGGCGTCTCTGCGGATGCTGAACCCCTTCGCGCCCGCCTGCCCCTGGATGCCCAGCACCCTGCTTCCCCGGGGCCGTGTTCCCAGCTCCTGGGAGCACCAGGAGGGGCTGAACGGGAAATGTTTTGCTTGGAAAGGCGATGCAACTCCCGCGCGAGCCCGAAATTGTTGTGTGCAGAGCTGTAAGGCAAAGCTAATCCATTTTGCAGCTCAGCCGGCTCCTGAAAGATGCTATTTAGGGATGGGGAACTACGGACTGCTCTGCCCCCCGCTGCGATACAGGAGGGGCAGGGGATATTTGGAGGATGAGAGATGGAGACTGAGCCAAAACAGCTAATCTGGGACCTGTTTTTAACAAGGGAAACCTGCCCCGAATTGTCAACTTTTGAAGCTGATTTTTTTTTAATGTTTTTTAAATCCCACTGAGCACGGGAAGCACTTCTGCTGCTGACCATAACCCACCGAAGGCACTGCTGTTGGGTCTCACGTATGAACCACCAACTTATCAGCATGAGTCGCTGCCAGCCCTGCCCTGGGGTACCAGGGGCACCCAAAAACCATGGCCAGGTTCAGAGCCCTGAGACTACCAGGGAGAACGGGGCCAAAGACACGCAGGTGGGATGCAGAGCATCCCCGGGCAGGGCAGGGTGAGCATTGCTCCTCTGCGGGTGTCTGAACGATGAGTTAGTTTTGGTCCAGTGGTTAGGCTGAAAATCCAATACGAATTATTTCTCTTTGACCACCATATAATTATTTGCACTCGGGTTTTTCAGCCAAACACAGAACTGTGAAGAACAGCAAGGAGTCAATCTGAAATGCTTTGTTCAGCCTGGAAAAAGCTGTCCTTTCTCTCCACGGCCATTTTACCCTTCTCCTCCTCCGCTCACCTCAATGGCTCAACTTTAGATTGACTTCAGAATAGCGACATGGTCGGGCTCCTCGGGAGGAAGAAAGACGACGAGCACCACGCGGGGCACCCCGTTGCTCCTTCCACCAGGCTCCCGCTTCCCTCTCACAGCGGGTCAGCTGTGTCACCACCAGAGCTGGGACCTCCTTCCCCATCTGTCCCATTTACACACAGCCCGTGGCTGAGTAAGTAAGGAGCAGGAAAGGAGGAAAGGAAGAATGAAGCTCCTGCAAGAGCCACATCTGCCCCGCTGCTGGCAGCAGACAGGCACGGCGCATCGCTCGCCACCTCCCCCGGAGTCGTCGCTTATCCCTGGCCTGCTAGACAGCATCAGCTGCGGGCGAGATTGCAGCCGGACTGTTAGCAGTGATAGTAGGTGCTAAGATCCCATTACAGGCATCATTTCCTCTGTCAACACGCGGGGAGTTTCTATCACAGCTCCTGGTCGGGGCGCGCGAGCTCCCCGCAGCAGCCAGGCAGGAGCTCGTTACCCGAGGGCTTTTATGGGGAGCGTGCCCTCTTCCCCATGCTGAAGCTGGGGCATTGATATTTTTGGCAGGAATCGTCAGGGAAAGTCTCCATTTTTGGGTAAAAACGCTGCATACCAGGAAAGGATCTCCAGGTCCTGACAATAAATGCTGGTTGGGCACAGAACCTGCAGAGGTTTTGGCACACGCAGTCCCCATGGAGAGCACCCGACTGCCACCCTCGCCCTCCTCTTCCACGTCACCCATCCCAGCAGAGGAGGGGAAGCAGCCACAAGGCTCCATCCTCCTCTCTTTACCTGCACTTTGCACATCACTGCATTATTTTATCTTTATCTTTGGGCACGTGGAAGAGATTTATGAAGGCAAAACTGAGCACGGCCTCTCCACCATCCCTCACCTCCTGCTCTGGAAGCGGCAGAAGACAGAAAATGCTCTGGCCGTGCTGGGATGCCAGCCCCGAACCTGAGCCTCACACTCCACCCCCAATTCCACCAGGAATCGGAGCGCTGCCTGAGAGCATCCAGCAGCCAACTGCCTCTTGCTGGCAGCTGTTCCCTTTGGCTCTGCATCCTCCTGCACACTCACGGCAGGAAAATGGGATGGGTAATTTAATCTTCGCCTGCTAGAAGCAAAGCAACATGCAAGCCTGCTCATCCTCTCCTCTAAGTTTAGCCCGATAGTATATTAAAAACCTGCTGCTGGGCGCTCGCCAGCCCCTGCTTAGCTAAACCAACAGGCTCTGCAAAACATCAGAAAATTCTCCGCCATCAGCCAGGACAACGCCGGCCCTTTGTTCCCCTCCTCCCCTCCGCTGTACGGCCCTGAACAGTGATGGATAAACTGGTCCTAGCTCACTGATAAATAGTTTATAAAAGGTTCGTAAGCGGTTTCTAGATGCTCTAATGAATAGTTAATCAATTCTCGTGGGGCCCACAGGGTCAGCAGATGGCTTATCAATGGCCATCAATTACGGCGCCTGCTGATGAGCTTATAAGCATCACTAGGAGTCCATCGATGCCAGCAGCGGGCTTAGAGCATCTACAAAGACTTACTAAATAATGCATGAACGACACAAGTTCCCTTGCTTAAAATCTGCAGAAGGCCACCCGAAATGGCATTCTTGGAGAGCCGAGGGAAGCACAATGAGGGAGCAGCGGCTGCTGGGGCTGAAGCCAGGCTGCCAGCAGCAGAGGGGCTAGCCCAGCGTGGCAGGAGGCAGGCTGCTGGAGGGAGAGGATTTCCTACATCCAGCTCACTCCAGAAAAATCGGAATGAGTGTCCAACCATGGGCTGCAGCGAGGCAGGCTGCCCCAAAACCCAGCTGAGCCCAGCTCTGTGGGCACAAGCTGCTGCCAAATGTGGCCAGTTCCTCCCCAGCACCCTCAGCCACAGGCTGTGCTGGGCGAGCTGCTGCTCCCCAGGGCTCTGCCATCCCCACGGGACCGCAGAACGTACCCAGGAGTTGTGCTGCAGCAGCCTGAGACAAACCATACGTGGCGCTTGGCCTCCCCAACAGAAGTGCTTTATTATCATTAAGCGCAGAATAATTCGGGATGATAAAAGCAATTAAGTGTAAAAAAAGGTAATGATCCGTTGCCTATTGCATCCAAAAGGTATGAAAATCCCTCGTAAAATTATCACCCCAGCACAGAATCGGACCTAAATATCTTTATAATGTAAGGCGGCGAACTTTGCTTACAGGCAGAACATTCACGAGGTGCTCAATGAGCCACCGGGGGCTTTCTTATCATTCCCAGATCTCCGTGAGCGCAGAGGCAATTACAGGATGTTACAATCCTAACTTTTTTAATTGAAGATGAAAGACAAGAGAGCTCGGATAAAACCTGCTCCCAGGTCCATCCCGAAACGCATGTGCCGAGGAAACTTCACACAGACGGGGTCTGATTTGGGGGCTCTGTGGGACCCCCCTGAGCCGACCCTTCCTGCGCCCTCGCTGGCGGTGCCAAGCCCTGCAGCCATGGGGCTGGCTGAGGCTGCAAGCAGGAGGGTGTTTGTGGCAGGCAGCTGATTTATAATTTGAGAGCATTTCAGTGGGTCGAGGTGTCCAGCCCAGACAGAGGAAGCACCATGCTCTGACCAAGCAGCCGTCGCACCATCTCCGTGCCGTGCCACCTGGCCAGGGCAGACCTCACCCTGATCCATCCCTCATTCTGGGGTCTGCACATGGAAATGTGTTTCTTCAAGGCATTTTGCAGCATGTTACCACCTTACACACCCCCAGCCCCAAGCGTTTGGGTCTCCCGAGATGGATTATTCACTCACGGCTTCATGATCATGGCAATATTTTAAAAAGCGATCCAAACCCATGCCTTGTGCTTCGCTTGCTGGCTCCAGAGCCTGCAAGATTTGCTTGGCTCTCGTTTAGAGCCTTGTTCTGCAGCCACGAGTGCCAGACGCTTCCCGCTGCCTCCCAGCACAAGCCAGAGCCGCGCCGCAGCCAGCCGGGAGCCTGCTGCCCTTCGGCTGCGAACACAACCGGGGGCACCAGCTCCGTACCCAGCCCCTGCAAAAAACACCTCCAAAGCACGGCGGAGACAGGCTCGGGTTCAAAGCTAAACCAGGAATAAATACGCCTGGCGACACCACAAGGCCCATCCAGGACTGCGTGGCCACAAGCAGCATCGCCATCACGTGCAGCTGGAAGAGCCCCGGTGGCACCTGGAGCTGCGCAGGGCAGGGGGGCTCTGCAGGTTTCACTGACACCAGGCAAAGAACAGGAAAAAGAGCATGCAGGGGGAGGAAACCCCGCTTAAAGGTGAACTGAAAGTTAATATAGCTGCAGAAATGGGCTCAGACTCTCAGCAAAAGGGAAAAGGCAGGAAAGCAAAATGCTGAAAAGCAATTTATTTTTTTTTTTTTCTGAAAAGCAAAAGCTCTCTGCTACTTTTCCCAGAGTGCTTTAAAACCTGAGCACATCCTAAATCCCTCGGAGCATTCCCTAGAAATCTCTGGCCTTCCCTGAACTCTGCCGGTGGGCATCAGAGGGCGTGCAGGCAGTTTAATCCCCTGTCACAGCGTGTTTGGAGGCTGTGGGTCTGCCGGAGCAGCTCAGCACCGCCGTGCTTGCTCCCTCCAGCACCCCTGGGGCACGCTGCCCTGCGCCCCATCACGGCCCCCTGTCTGTGCCAGCCCCAGCTCTGCTGGAAGCCAGCGTTAAAGCCACGCTTCGGTGCCTCCTGACTGCTGCTGCCCAGAGAAACAGCCCCAATTATAATGGCGTTATTAATATTAATACATTAATATCGCAGGGCTGGGAGCCTGCGCTGGCACGACTGTGCCTACGCAGGGAAGAAAAGGATCGCTGGAGAGCAGAGAGATTGCTGACTGAGAGGGTAACCGGGACGCTCAAATTCAACAAAAAAAATCATAAAAAGAGCGCGTGTACAAACACATTTATATCTATATGCAAGGCTATAGGTCGTTAAGCTTAAGCATGGGGAGATAAAGTGGATCAGCTACAGTCCCGACGTCCTAAAATTAGTTTTTATGTAAAATAAGCACTTGCTTCACAGAGGGCAGTTGGTATTAAGATTTATTTTCATCCCGACGCCTATTACTGCCTGATATGCCTGGCTAAAGCCTAGGGCACGTGCACACAGCTGCCATTCATAACGTATATGCGGATCCGTGACCTAGCTAGCAGGCTGAATCGCCGGGCAATCTTTTTTCTGCTGCAGAAAGCTTGATAAGCATACAAGTCTGGGAGCAAAAAGGGAGTCTACGTCCTCACTGTGCAAAGAGGAGCTCCTGAATGGAGTTGTAGGAGCCAGAAGCAGCCCCGCACCGACTGAGGGGAAAAAACACCTGACACAAGCAAGGAGATGGAGAGCGAAGAGAAAGGGGCCGGGGGCAGCCGGGTGTTAAGGTGGGCGAGGGAGAGGAGCTGCGTGAGGCGAAGGTCAGCACTGTCATGAGAGCAAATGAGGAGGAGCTGGGACAGATTCAGAAAGCAGAAGGACGAGGCTTCGAGCCAGCCCCAAGCAGAGAGGGCACTGGTGTCACCCCCAGCATCCCCACGAGCTGCCAGCACCCAGGCACAGGGCTCCCTAAATCCCACTGCCCCACGTCTCCCCTCACACGTGCTTCCCTAAAAACATCCGTGGCATTTCTCCACAGCCGCCAGCACCGACCTTCGTAGCTGCCATGGTGATGAGCGCCACGGAGAAGCCTATAAATAACACCCTGTGCCACGCTCTGGCCCCTTACGGCCCCCTTCTTTTTCATTTACCTTTATCCAGGCATTTCCCAGGACAAGCCCATGAAGCCTGGCAGCCGGCTGGCAGCTCGCAGGCACCTTGAATTAAACACAATGAAACGAGGCAAAAAAAGACCACCAGAAGGCACCGGGGGGGGTTGCACAGGTACACACCATTACAGAAGCACAGCCTCCCCCTCACAAAGAAATGCAGCCCCCTTCTTACAGCTCCTTCTGGCCAAAGCCCGGATTTCAGGCCCGAATACCCTCGTTCTGATTTTTGATCTAACAGTACCGAGGAAGGCAGCTGCCTCGTAAAGTCACAGCCATTCACCTGCAAGCCCAATTTTCCAGCAGTTTTTCGAAGTGAGGAGGTTTGGTCAGCTCTGGTTTGGTGCTGAGCTGGCACCAGGCAGCTGGAAGGCTGATGTAAATCAACGAGTCCCCAAAACAGGACCCGTGCTACCTGAGCTCAGTGACCTCGGGTTTGTAAATCCCAAATCCAAATGAAGGGTGCCACTTCTCCCCTTTCTTCCAGCATCTCCTCCTTTGATGGATGGAGGCTGCTGCGTTTGCCTCTGCTATTTTTTTCCCCGTATTCTTTTATTTTGCTTTTACAAAGAAATCGGCTGCCACGCAGTTTTCAAACTAAAAATTTCCTTGCGCATGCAGACGAGTTCAAAGCAACACTCCTCTCCTCCTTTGCATTCGAGGCACGGTCTGCAGAGGGCTGTGAGGCTTTCTGCCCGGCCTGCTCACACGGGGCACGGGGGATTCATTCACATCTCCCCTCACACAGCACCTCCACGGGAACGGGACCACCAGGACCTCGGCCACAAGGCAGGATGGGTGCCAAAAACCAGCACACTCAGCACCAGGGGAGGCGAAATCCTTGCTGGCGATTGCATGTGATGACTTATGTGGCAAAGATGAGAAAAGCTGAGAAACCAAAGGAGAACCCACAAAAAAAAAAAAAAAAAAAAAAAGAAAGAGGTGGGTATGGAAAAGTCATCTAAATCACCTGCCTGTGCTGGTGCTGCAGAAATCAGCCTGCAGGGAAGCAAAAAACCTCCCCAGGGCAGGGCAGGCAGAGGGTCTGTAACTGCTACAGACACCAGGAGCTGGTGGTTTGGGTTTGCTCGCTGCCTTGCTCTGCCTGCTGCGTGGGGAGGGAGAGGGGATGCTCACACACCACATGGCTCACGAAGAGGGTCAGGGGAAAGGTTCAGGGGAAGCAGCCATATATAAAGGAAAACTAAAAAAAAAGCCATAAAAAGGCATATTAAGGATAGTCAGCTTCTGAACAGGAGGGACTAACGAGACCCCAGAGCTGTGCCTGTGTGAGGAGGTAATGCTATGAGCAGTTTAATAGGGCTGGCCTGAAGAAGAACCAGGGGAACTGAGGACTTCTCCCCTCCACAGGTACAGGATCTGGATCTGCTTGCAGATGCTTTGGCTGTAGGGAAGGAAAAGTGCAATGGGCTGGTGTGGAGCTGTGGAGATGTCCGTGTGCATCCCCAAAGGTGGCTGTCTGTGGATGCCCTGCACAGCTGGGCTCTCACACAGGTTTGTATCTGCAGAGCCGTCACAGCCCGGGCCTGCCTTGCAGCCAGATTTTTATGTTCCGTGCTGATTTCCCAAGGGGCTTCATTTGGGCTCATCATCCCCACAGGGATCAATAGGACGGCAGCTGCCATCCCAGCATCTGCAGCCAGCTTTGCCGAGCAGCAATGTGGTCTGCTGGATAAAGCGGGGGCTGGCAGCCAGGAGCACGGAAAGGCCAGGAGCACGGAAAAGCCAGGAGCACAGAAAAGCCAGCCCAGCTCCTGCCAGGAGCCACCACCAAGGACTTGGTGGATTGTCCACCACCCCCCAGCACAGGGGACGAGCCTCATCAGGAGCAGGGAGAGCCCTGCAGACCACGGTGCCCTGCTGGCCCCTCCACTCTGGAGGAGCTAAAACCACAGGGGAACACGCTCACACCCCACAGCATCGCCCTCAGCCTGACCCACGAGCACGTTTCCCCATTACGTGCTGCTTCAGCTCCAATAAAGCTCCAGGGGAAAAATTAAGGCCGCGTTTTGTCAGGTGGCTTGGTACGTGGTGATGGATTCCACCTCCAGTTATTAACCTCTCGCAAAAGCCCCGCGTTATCTCGTACGGCAGTAATATTAGGTTAAGCAGCTGTTGATAACTTATCTCCCCTTATCAGCGAGTTCCTTCGAGGCCAATATTTACTCACATCCAAGAGGCGTCGCTCTATTCCCAACGGCGCTCTTCGTGGAGGCAGACGAGAGCAGCTTTTAATAGATCCTGGGCACTTACGAGGCCCATTTCTCCTCCATGTGGGGAAAAGCCTTGCTGGCACAGAGGAGCAGGGGAAGCTCCAGCACAGACATCCCCAGGGACATGGGGTTTTGCCCTGCCAGCCCCAAAACACACGGAGAAAAGGCAGGAGGGCAAGGGCATGCTTCCTTCTATAGGTGCTGCACCACGGAGGCAGGTGAGCTCATGCCTAACCCCAAGCAGCCCCTGTGCCAGCCGATAGCAATCAGGTCATTATCTCTTAAAAGAGCCAGGAATAATTTATTAGTGTGTTTTGGGGAATTAGTGCATTTTGAGGAAAAACAGACATGCCCTTAAAATCAAGTAAGGGCAGTCAGCCGCCTTCAGATGCTCCTTTGTTCCTTTTATTTCCCTGGTCTGTCTCTCGATCACCAGCTGCACACCTTGTAATTTTTCTGCAGCGTGCACCTGAGTGGACGAGCACTGGTTTTATCTCACCAGGCAGTTATCCTCCCGGATTTCAGTAACAAACCGATCGCAGGGTCACGGGGGCGCTTGCCGTGTGCCATCGAACCACTTCAGCCGTGTTGTGCTCACTTTACCATGCAGGCTGGCAGTGTGCACGCAGGTTTTTGACGCTCCTTTCCTTGTTCCTTTGCGCTTCCGTGCCCGGTCCGCTTGGTTTTTATGATGAGAGGCAAACTGAGATGTTTGCAGCTCCAGGAAGGGGTGTCTGGGAGCCCTCTGTCCCAGCCCCAGCTGATCCCATGCGGATGAAGGCAGAATTTTGGAAGGGTAATTCACACATCCCAAGGGGCATCCATGGCATGATGAAAGCTCTGTTTCAATGTCCAGAGGTCTGTGGTCCTGCCTGAGGGGTCTCAGCCCCGGCACTGTCTATATGCAAGGGCTGTATGCAGGGGAGAGGAGGAGGAACCCCAAATCCCTGGGGTTTGAGAGGTCGGCGCTCAGAAAAACAGCCTGCAGGACTCACAGACAGCCCCTGCCACACCGCTCAGCCCCCACGGGGCAGGTGCCTGAGCCACGAGGACGAGCTGCCTCTGTGGTTTTTGTGCTCCCACTGGGTTGCTTTGTGGCATCTGTCCAGGGAGCCCATCCTCTCCTTCATTACCTGTGCTGGTATTCTGACAGCGCTGCAAAGCCGTAGGCACAGAGCAGGACCCCACTGTGCTGGATGTGGTGGGAGCAGGGATCAGAGAGAGGAATTTGCATCCAGGAGAGCCTCCCCCACTATTTATTGAGCACAAAATCTCACAGCTCAGGCGTGGGATGGGGACTGGGGGTGCTGGGATCGGCTCCAAGCGTTTCCCTCAGCACAGGGGGCAGCGATGGCATGGGAGCACAGGCACAGGTTCCCAGCCTGCTGCACGGTCAGGACTCTGCTCACTGCCTCTCCTCTCCTCTCCTCCACCCGTGATGACAAACACCACATCGGCGATCACCAGGCTGTTTTAGCCAAGGGCTGGGGAGAGACCGTGGTTAATGCTCGGTCCGTGCTGCGAGTGGCAGGGACATTGTAAGCGTGTCCCCTGACACAGTACCCAGCTGCGGCGAGTTTCTGGCCCTGGGTATGGTTACATTCATCATAAGGAATCTCCCAGCTCCTTGGCAATACAGCAACAAGCTCTCCGGGGCTGGTTTCGGCAGTTTTATTCCTAGGTAATAGCCCTCTGCCTCATTTATAGCTGTGTCTAGACACAAAGAGAGGAAGGTGCTATAAATACTTGATGTAAAAACCCTGCCTACTCCTAATTCCTGCGTTCCACATCCCGAGCCTGCTCTGAGAACAAGGGCACCAGGCGCTGCCACTCGCTAGCAGGGAGCAGCGAAGCCAGCCCTGCACGGCTGCGGCTTTCCATGGCCCCAGGGACAGCTCAGGGGGTCCCCAAGGGCAGGACGTTTTCTGCTCAAGTCCTGCTGTCTGCCACAAAACAGAAATGCCCAGGTGGGAAGGACAGAGGCGAGGCGTGCTGCAGGTATTCTCAGCGAGACACAGCCCAAGCAGCTTTGCTCCCGGTGGCATTTGTCAGCGCTGCCCTTCCAGGCACCCTCTGGCTACACAGGACACTGAAGAGGAAGAAATCAAACTGACCCACAAACAAGAGGAAGGAGAAGAGCTCTCTAATCCTCTCTTTCCTTTTTTTTTTTTTTTTTTTTTTGGAGGCTAATTCATTATTGATCAAACCCATCAAAAATTAACATCATGGATAAAATGCTAAAATATCCGAGGCCTCCCAGCTTTCCAACAGCATTTACTGAGGTTTGCATGTTGTGTTGGCCATGCCCATAGCCTCAGTACCACCAGCCAGCTCCTGGAAACCTCTCGGTGTGCTTTAAGGCTCCCTGGGGCACCCGAAATAAAGACTCAGGGCAGGGAGAGGAGGACGAGTGCCAAGGAGGATGCGTGCTGGAGCTTGGGCAGACCCAACACCAGCGAGACCGGGCACAGCAGGAGCAGTGAGCGGTGGCCCAGGGGACGTGGTGGGGATGCTGCCAGGCTGCCCAGGTGCCAAAAACAGCATCCAGGAGGGTCGGATGCTCCACTGTGCTCCCTGGGGAAGGGGTCTGCAGGTACAGGGCACACTGCATGAAAGGTGCTTCCCCAGCACTCCAGCGCCTTGTTTCCCATTATAGGTCTGCTTTTGACACTCCCCCACCCTCTTATCTAACTTTCTCTACAAAGCTCATCTCCCTTTTTCATCTTTCTTCTGTGGTCCCTTGCCAGCAAAAAATAAAATAAATAAATAAATAAAAAAGAACCATATTTATTTCCTTTTTGGAAAGCCTGAGATTAATCAGACACAGCGGTCTGGGGACAGGAGGCTTTAACAAAGGTGGTTCTTTTACAAAGAAGCCTGCATACTTTTCTGTGAACTCCTCACTTAAAAAATAGCTTGGTGCTTAAGGAAAGCAAGAAAAGCCTTTGTTTTTTCTGCTTTTAACGAGCCTAGAGGATGTTTTAATTAAGTTGGATAGGAATTTTCAGAGTTACTTGATGTGAAAATGCGAGCCTGTAAGAGCCGCCTTTGATGCTCGAGTTGTGTTTTAAACACTTGATGAGTCCTGCAGAGCTGGTAATCCTTTTAGCATAGCTAATAGCTGCTGCTGGAGTGCTCACGAAATCCTGCTTCGTTCGTGGCTCTGCCGAGCTGGATGGAGGCTTCCCTGCAAATCTGGAGCGCTTTGCGCATCCCGGCCCCAAAAGGTGTCAGGAGGGGGCCAAAAGGGGCCTCCAGCACATCGGATTGGGGTGATGCCAGGGCACCCTGCACCCAAAAGCACCCCAAATGTGTGCTGGGGTGTGCAGAGCCCCCTGCTGCCCCCACCTCCATCCCCTGTCTGCCCAGCCCTGCTGCCCTGGGCTAAGAGCTCCCCTTCCCAGGGATTTGGGTTCACCTCTCTCCATGTGCAGAGAGATGCCCCAAATCTTGCGAGGTTTTCCCCTGCTCCATGGCTCCGGGTTTGCTGGAGGGACAGGTAGGGAAGAACTGGCTTTGGGGAAATGCAAATATCTTCCACAGAGGATGCTGCAGGGAGAGATGAAAGCCAACTCGATTTGCATTAGTTCCGTAACTCTGGATGTTTTCCCTTCCCCGTTTAGACTGGAATACACACACACACACACACACATTTTTGCCACATAGCTCCTCGGTTGCCAGCTGCTCCTCCCAGAAGTTTTGAAGAAATCCCCGTTTACACACCAAGCTACTTGTCAAAGCATCCTCGGGAAGGCAGAGCGCGCGCCCCAGCCGGCTCCGATTCGGCACGGCCGCGCTGCTGCTCGCGGTGGGCTCAGCCCCTCACCCCAAAACCTGCCCCAAAACCTGCCCCGTGCAGCCCCCCTCAGGTTCTGGCAGCGAGCAGGGGGTGCTGAGCTCCACCGCAGTGGCTGTGCTCTCAGGCAGCACGCAGCAATCTGTCACTTCGCCAAAGCAGAACGGGGGCAGGAAAGCCTTGAGGTCTGCGTGGTGAACAACTCGGCGAGCCGTGCTGCTCCCCAAGGCGGGTGTGAGGTTGTCCCCAGCCCTCCCGGGGACATCCCACCGCCTGCTCCTGCTGCGGGGAGCCAGGGCTGTGCTCCCCTGGGTTCCCTTTGCACAGCTCCTCGGGCAAACCCCGGCTGTGCCGCACGCAGGGCAGGTTAAGGACGGTTTTGCTCTGAAGGCACAGAGGTAAACAGGATGGTGCTTCAGATCCGAGTACTGCCGGTGTCTCAACCAGAGGCGATTTTCTGCAAAACTGGCTGAAACAGGCAGCCCAACATCTGTTTTCATTCCGACAGCAAAAGCTTTGCGTTGGGAACGAGAGGAAAAAAAAACGTTTTATATTCAGCCCGGTCTGCCGTTAGCTGCTGCAAAACCTGTAGAGAGCCCTAAAACCGCAGGATCCGAGCTTGTTTCATCCGACATCACGGATACTTGGGGGAAGGGGATTTCTGGGGGAGGTTTTCGCATGCAGAGATGAGACCCCTGCATCCACCTCCGTTCCTGCAGACGAGCACAGGCACCCTCTGCACCCGCCGGGCACACAGGGGAGAGGCAGAGGGCACGTACTGCCCTTTCGGGTGGCTGTGGGGTAGGGGGATGGATGAGCATCCCTCCCCTCGCAGCCCAGCACAGCATCAGTGCTGGCAGCCCGAGGAGCTGTGCAGGACCCCGGGACCAAGAGCCTTGGGCAGATGGGGGGGTGGTTTGGGCACTACAATGGGCTCAGGACCACCCAAGGGTTCCCAGGATCATCTGAGGGTCCCCTCCTTAACCAGGTACAACACCGAATGGTATTTGTATTGCTACCCAGATTTTGCACTGCGTGGCCATAAGACAGCATCTCCATGTCCCTGTGGACACTACGGTGAACTTAGGAATTCCAGCTCATCCCGAATATCCCTTCCCACCATAATCTAGAAAGCGTTTTGGCTCCTCTCTGCCCTTCCACCACTGCACACAGCCAAAGAGGCACCCAGATTCCTGGCAAGACCCCCCCCAAGGGACACAAGAACCCTTGTGCCCCTGCCAGGACTCCGTCCCCCAAATTCCTCCAGGCGGGGAGCACCCAGGGGACACGCAGGGCTGAGCACAACTCCCGCAGGAGCTCGGGCAGCGCTGCGGATCCACGTCCCACGCCCACACCAAGCCACGCCAAGCCCGGCTGCCCCACGGATGGGGACAGAAAGGGGCAGGGGCTGCGGATGGGGAGAGCTCCCGGGAGAATTCACCCAGGGAAAGCAGCAACAGGACCCCAGCACCGCCTGCATCCGCGCTGGGGGGAGGTTTGGGAGAGGGGAAGGTGGCAATCACAGCACCCCAGGGGGGCACAGGGCAGTGCCCCCCAGGCTGTGCTGTTTTCCCCACCCCGCTTTTTGTGGCTGTGAAAGGGAAGGGCTGGCAGTGCCGAGAGCATCCTCCCGAGCATCCTTCCCCCTGAGCACAGCTCCCACCCCACTCCCCACCGTGAGGAGGGCTGGGGGAAGTTGAGGCTCCCCGGAGAGGACAGGGACAAGGCACAGCTCCCACACCCTCCAGCTGAGGCCTATCCACAGCCCCCCCCCGGCGGGACGGAGCGCCCAGCACCCCGAGCAGCAGCGGGATGCTCTCACCATACCCCGGGGGGACCCCCAGCTCCCACGGCGCGCACCCCAGACCCAAGTTCGCTCCGACAGCGACGGAGGCTTCTCCCCTTCCTCCCTCTCCCTAAAACGAGCGGGGATGCCCAAAACCGAGCCGTGCCGGAGCCGGAGCCGCCCGATCTGTGCCTTACCTGCGGGGCCCGCTCGGGATGCTGCAGTGGGCGCCGTGGAAATGCGGGTGCCGGCTGCGGTGCAGGGGGGGCGGGCGGCTGCCCCCAGCCCTCCCGGGGGCCGCGGAGCCCCCCCCCGGCCGCCCGCCGCTCAGCCCCGCCGGCCCCGCACCGCGCCGCGCTCCGCCGGCCGCGGGAGGCGCGCTGGGGGCGGGCGGCGGGGAGGGGCGCTGGGGAAGGAAAGGGGGGGCTGCCCCCATCGCCCCCCCCCTTCGCCGGGAGGAGACGGCCCCCCCCCGGCCGTGGGAGCCGCCCCCGAGCCCGCTGCTCCATCCCCCGGCAACCCCCGGCTCGAGCATCCCCGGGGGTGGGAAGCGCTCTGCGGGATGCCGGCCCCGGCGCCGGTCCTAAACCTCGGGGATTTTGTCTCCAGTCCTTGGGATCGCCGCCCCCAGAGGCTGGGAGCGACCCCCGGAGGGTCCCCCGGAGGTGGGGGGCAGCTCACAGCTGGGGATCCCCGTCCCTGTTCTCGGCAGCCCCACAAGCAGGGGGCCTGTCCCGGGTCCGTCCTAGACCCTCCCCAGCCCCAAAGCTGTCCTCAGCCCTTCTCCAGCCTCAGATGGAGGGGGCTGCTCGGCCTTCTCCCCCCCCGGCACATCCCACCCATAACAGAGATCCTGCTCCATCCCCCAGGAAGCCCAGGCAGCCCCATGCCCTGTTTTATTGTCACTTTTCCAGCCCCCCCGTGCCCCCTCCCAGCCCCACCCGGTGCCTTCCCAGCCGAGGGAAGGCACCTGTGCACTCAGGGGGGTCCTTTCCCCCGCAGACCTGCTGCTGCTCATTAGTGCTCATTAATTACCCATGGCCAAACGGCAGCGATGCACGCAGGGGCAGCGACACCCCCTGACATTTTGCACTGAATGTCTCCTTTTGGGTAACTTCCCGTCGCTTTACCAAACAGCTCGCTTGCTTCATGAGATGCTTCGTGAGATTCCCGGGGAGAGTTTTGGCCTCCAAGTGTGAAGACAACATTCTCAGCTGCGTTTGCAGTTGCTTCACAAAGCCATGTGTGTGTGCCCTGCGTGTATGGATGGGGCCACCAGGAGCAGGGGACCCTTCTCGGGCAGCCGAGCGCAAGCAGCTTAAGGCACCAAGTGTGTTTATGGGAATATCAGCTTAATCTGCTAACCAGATCAGCCCAAGTGCCTGTGATGCTTTCCCCTGGAGTGCTTTGCTGCTCCTGCACCCGTTCCGACATCACCATGGGAAGAGGAGCTGTGCCTGGCGCACAGCCACTGCCCTCCCACCTCTGGACCTGCTTTTTGTCTAGGCAGGCCAGCCACAGCCTCAATTCCCAGCTGTATTAAGGAGCACTGCTCAGAGGGACCCGGTGAGGTATGGCAGGGAGGCCTCACGGCTCAGCACTGAGAGATCCGCGCTGCGAAGGCTCACGGAGAGGGGCAATTTGGAGACCTCTCCGCGCGCTGCCGGTCACTGAGCGCACTCGTGCTGAATTATGCCACACTTACACAGCTCCGAGGTTGCTACTCCAGCGAGGCAAAGCCAGCCCTTATGCTAATTTATCTATTTGTTAGTTTAATAACTCTCACTTGCATTTACTGTGCGGCTTAATATTGTCAACGCTCCTCAATTTCGGCACAAGGGTGCTCGCAGGGTGAATTATATCAGTAGAGGTTAATTTGCAGAAATGCAGCCTCCCAGCAGGCCGTACCAGGGCAGTTTGTACCCAGAGAGCTCCGTGTGTCACCACGCTGACCCCACACACACCTGGTCACCTCTCACCCTCTTCTTTCCATTTCCCACCACGTCACCCCTCTCTGTTCCCATTCCTCCCATTTTTCTATCGCGTGCTCTCCTTCTGCTTCCCTCCTGCACAGGGCAGGAGCTTGGGGAGTCTGACCATGAACCAAAGCCTCGGTTCAGCTGAGCCGATTTGGAACAAGGGGAGAGGATTTCACGGATCCCTGTTCGGAAACACGCGTTAGTTCGTCGCCCGTGCCATAAATCTGCCCGTTGATCCTGCCGGAGCTGGAGGAATAATTGAAGCTAATTGATTTGCTGATCAGTGGAAATAAATCATGAATAATTTACCCGACGAATATTATTCACCCATCCGTAAAGCTGGTCAGTTACTGAAAATAATTATTGCAAACCCTCCATTTTTTCAGTCGGTGGCTCCCAGAATTTGCAGGCACCCCTCGCAGCCCCCGGCGGGGCTCCCTGCAGGTGCAGAGCCCGGGGGTGACAGAGCCCACCCCGAGCACCTCCCTCTGCCTCTCCCCCTGTTCCTGCATGGCTTCCCGAAGTGCCAGGGCAGAGCCAGCCTCTAAATCCTCTGCCCAATCCTAAATGTTGAAATATCCCCCACAAACCTGTGGTTTGTGGCATCCCCCCCCGATGTCTGGCGCTGCCCCCATGGGCGCTCTTGCACATGAGAGCACCAGGAGGAGAGGAAAGGAGAGGCTTTGGGGCTTTGTAAATTCCCTGAATTTACAGTTTATTTTCTAGTCCTCGCGTGTTAGGATTTCTGAGAAGCCAAACAATCTCTGGAGGCTCTCCGTGTTATTTGCCTTCCAGCAGAAATCCTAGCAGATTCTCCCGTGGCTCCCAGATCTGGCGGGGGCAGCTCCCCTCCCTCTGCCTTTCCACCCCCAAGCAATACACAAGCAGCCTCCCCGTTGAATAAACATCGTTGTTTCCCCAAAACATCCTCTCTGAGTGATTTCCTGGCTCGCAAACATTCGCAAATCTGTTCTCTCTGTGGCAGGGGGGGATACCAAGCAGCAGGAGCTGTGAGCTGCCTGGCATGTGAGCGCTCCTGTGCCGGGCTGCTCTCCTTTGGGAACGAGAACCTCCTCTTCCAGATGAACCTGGCACAATTTGGAAAGCCCTCCAGGAACCTTCCCACGTTGAATTTTGGTGGGAATAGGATGCTGCTCTCTGCACCCATGGGGGTACTGCCAGGGAGCCCTGGCACCGGGGAGGGGACCTCACATGTGCTCCTTGGTGGGCAGGAGAGGGCACGGGGACACATCCTGCGTGCCCTGCTGGCCTCACCCCTGCAGCCAGCTCTGCTTGGCCTGCTGGAAGTGATTTTGGTGACGTGCTGGCATTTTTCATCTTCAGATCTGCTGCTGTGCTTGCTTAGGAGGAGGATGGGCCTGGTGGCCCAGGCGGAGCAGAAAGAAGGGGGAAAAGTTTGCTCAAGACAACCTAATTGATCTTAATGAGACAGGAAGGGCTTTGTGCTGCAAACACCCGTGTTTGTTCTGCGGGCTTAATGCGATTTCTGTCTGGGTTTGATTACTCTGGGGAAGTCCTCTGGCCTAATAAACAGAGCCATAGGGAATTAGCACTGATAATTTCAGAGGCTGCTCTCAGCCCCAAACCGCACAGCCTTCCAGGGTGGAAGCTTACCAGGGGAAAGGTAATTACGAGAGGATTCAATTAGCTGCCAATTACCCAGGCTGTCCGGGCTGCTCTGGAGGGTGGGCAGGGGCCAGGGCTGGGTGCCCGGGCAGGGGACGAGGGTGACAGCGGGTCCCTGGGCACCCAGCCTGGGCTGGCACTCCCAGGAGGCTGGGAACCTCTCCGCAGCGAGCCTCATGGTTTTCCCCCAGCTAACAGCAATGAAAGCTGTTGTTTTCAAGGGAAACGCTTTTCTTTTCAGAGCCTGGACGTTCGGATGGTGGCTTTCTTAGAAAATGCTGCAATTCCTGCTCTCCTCTAAACTGAAAGATGGGTCCGCGGCGCGGTGCCGTGCCAGCTTTTTGTCGGTACCTCCTTAAACGGAAGGGGGAAAAATGACTGGATTTCACAGCTGCTGCTGAAAAAGTGGTCCTCAGGAGAGCAATGCTTCCTCCGAGACATCGCTCTGTGCCTGCAAGAGGCTGCCTGTCTCCGCAGGCGCCGGGGGTGACGTCCCTGTCTGAAGCTGTCCGAGGAGGTGGCTGCCGGTGACGCATCCTGCTCCTGCTCCACCAGGAGCCTCAGAAACGGCACAGAGAGGCCCCAGGACGCTGAGACCTTGATCACATTAGAAAAATGAGTGAGGGGCCGGTGCCCAGCTCCTGCTGCCATAACCAGTGCCACTGGCCGGGTACCTCCTGCTGTGCCCTCTCCTCCGTGCCGTCACGGCACCGTGCCTCCTGCCGGTACCGGGGGAAGCCGGGCTCCTGGGCAGGCTTCCAGGCACCGCCGCTGCCGTCAGAAGGACGCAAACCATCCGAGTCGAGCAATATATTCTTACGGCACCGGGAGGGGGAGGCGGGGTGGGAGCATTTGGTGAAAGCACAGCAGTTTCTTGGCGCTTCCCTCGCAGCCAAGAGGAATGCGGAGACAAATCACAGCAAGCTCTCCTTCCCTCCAACAGGAGGAGGGAAAACAAAATGCTCTTTTGTCTTTTGGGGCTTCTTTGTCATCTCTGAGCTGGCAGAGGTGCTCAGGGCAGGGAGGAGGCACCCAAAGCACTTTGTACCTGAGCACCTGCCTGGCCTCAACCAGAACTAGCCGCTGCCTTTCCATGTCAGCGCAGCTCTGGGCCACCAGCCCCAGCTCCCCCTTCCTCTCTTCCTTCAGAGCACCAAGCCTGAGAACTCCCCTTTGCTGCTTTCTCACTCCCTCAGACCAGAGATATTTTTTTTTTCAGCTCACTGCTTTTTCTTCCCAGATCAATTTCCTGCATTTCACATCGATTGCTGTCTGTTTTCCCGTTCTGGCTGTTGGTGAATTTTGCTTTTTTATTGCTAATTACTCCTCCCGCTCCTCTGCTGGCAAGAATACTTCCCACTTCGTTTTCACCTGATGTGAGGACCAGTAGCCAATAGTTGATAGAGAGAAACATTTCCAAATCAGTGGCAAAATAACAGAGGGTGCCATATGGGATATGGCTAATAATGCACGGGCAGCTCCCTCGGCACAAAGCGTCGCCACCTGCAGCAGGCAGGGCTGCGGAGCCACGCAGGTGCCCAGCCACAGTGCAGGTCCCTTCCCCAGTTGGTGAGGAAGAGGAGAGGCTCCAGGAGGGAGGAAGGCTCAAGGAAGGGCTCCAGCAACATGGCACAGGCAGGGAGGCGGCACAGCCCCAGGACAGGGTGCCTCCGAGCTGCTTAAACCACAGCTGATGGCCTCAGGAGATAAATGATTCCAGCCCAGGGCTGCAGAGGAGCAATTTGGGTAATGAGAACTCATGGCTGATGTGATGGATCCGTCACCTGAAGTTTTTTAACCCCAAAACCCAGCTGAGTCAATCAAGAGCTCACACCAAGGGAGCTGACCGTGCCCACCAGGTGCCCTGGCTGCCACTATGGGGTGGCACTGCCACCAAAAGCCTTTTCCCATCTTTCCTCCTTCCCCTTTATTTGTTTTTTCTTTTGGAAGACCTAAAAAAAGAGGCTGGGAAATCCTGCCAAAGCCTCCACTAAAAGGCTTCAAGCTCAAGCTTCAGAAATCAGGAAACGCCGATTTTATGGAAGTCAGGTTGACCTTGGCTCTGCCCCCATTTACATTACGATGCAGTGTTTAGTTAAACGATCACTTACTTCCTCCTCCTGGGGCTTTTCTCTCATTTCAGTGCACACGGAGCAGAATTAAAGTGGCACCAGAACCACAGATCTGGCCTTTCCCAACACCCCGGCACTTAGCTCGCGGCCTGAGCGCTGCTTGTTTAAGGGAGCTTTTCGTCAGCGGTACCTTAAATAAGTCGGCATTAGTTCCATTATCACCGAATTCATGGGATAATTAGATCGTGGCTATAACCGAGCAGCATATAGCAGAGCCTCCTCACCTCCCCTACCGCGAGGCTCCGCGCATCGCCCGGGCACATTTTTTCTTTCAAAGCCAAATGTTGGTGAGCGCCCCGCGAGGCTCCCAATTCACATGCTGCAGCCCAGACCTTTATATTAAAAACCCATTTAAAGTTCCCCAGAAAAAAAAAAAAAATGGGTGAATTAGAAAAAGTTCGATGGTGTTAATTCCTTGCCCATTCATCCCAAGGATAGGCAAGCCCGGGATGCTGCTCCCTGCTCCCACACCGCTCCCTGCTAATGGGCACTAATTTTCCTGGGGAGCTGGAGGTGTTGCTGTTCAGCGGCGCTCTTACAAATAAGTTACCGGTGCTTTGTGCAGGGAAAATGAGCTCATTTTCCGCACAGAGGATGGTGAATTTGCATCTCAATGAATGCTCTTTCCTTGAAGGAATTTTCCATGCCGGGACTAATAAATTCTTCTCTCGGGTGAGCGGTCTCACCTGTGGGACGCGTGTCCTCGCAGCATCCTCGCACCCACAGAGGGATGGCAGAGGAGCCCTGCCTGCTCTCCCTGCCTGTCTCTTACCTCCCTGCCTGGACGGGACAGGGAAGGGCCCCAAAAAGCACCAGGAGAAGACAAACCACCCAGCTGCTCCCCGCGCAATTAGCAGGGCTAATTAGCTGGCGTGATGGGCAGAGCTGGGCCCACAAAACATTTGGTATTCCTGCCCAGCTCCCCGGGAGCAGGCACGGGGAGGGAGGTGGTGAATTGTCGCTGCCCAGGGAGGGCGCAGGAAATCGCAGTGGCGATGAACTGCCTGAATTATTTAGAGGGAGGCAACCTCGTGCCATATGTTGTGTGTCAGTACGTGGGGAACGTGCCGCAGCCTTTATGATAATAATTGCATGCTTCATTTTTTTATTATTATTTTTTTTTAAAAAGACCATTCTCTGGGAGCAGCAGAGCTCGCAGGGAAGAGGTCGGATGCCTGCAGCACAGGGGCTGGGTACGGAGGGCTTGGCGAACCACCAGGCTGTGCCGAGGAACCGATGGAGCTGGGGGTGAGCAAACGCTGCTTCGGAGGCGCTCCAAGAGGACTAAATAAAACATGAACTTCTCCACGGGCATCTGCGAGGTCAGAATCGATGCCAGGCCCTGGGTGCAGGACAGCCAGACACTCACTGACACCTCCTTTGCTCCCAGCCAGGACGGCTCCAGCCCCGTGCCCTGCTTGTGCCGCAGCGGTGGCGGTGCCCGCGGGTGGCCATCCCTCCCGAGGCACACAGAGCTCCAGGCAGAATTACTTTTCATTAGCAGCCTTACAGGCTCTTAGGCAGCCAAGCAGCCATGCCTGAAAGGCTCGGGGGTGAGCTGGCCTTATTGCACAAAGGTGGCTAAGCTCCCAAATCCTATTAGAGGGGAGGGAAGAGCCGCTGTGAGCAGCCCGAGGCAAGGCAGCCTCCAGCTGTGGCAGCAAGAAGGGCATCACCTTTCCTTGGTGTCACCCCACCTCTCGCAGGGAAGGCTTGCAGCCTCCCAAAACTGTCCGGAGGCTCCCAGTACGAGCACTGGGGGCTGCCCACATCCCCCCCAGCTCCTCTGCTCTCTCTCCCCTCCGTGGCCGCCTTATCAGACCGAAAGCCCGGCCCCTGGGCTCCCCTGTCGTGCACAACCATGGCTGTGGCTTGATTGCTCCTGCTCATTGGCTTGGCTGGCGAAGGTTACTGTGCAAATTAACTATATTTAGCCTCCCAGGTTTCTGCGAGACACTTGACTCAAGCGTTGCGTGACATTTGGGTTTTAAGAAACATAGAGCTGCCCAATGCCAATAAAAAATAAGTTAGGGGGCAGAGAAGCAGGCCGGGCGAGGAATCGCCAGCGGCAGGAGCTCTGCAAGCAGCAGCATCCCCCTGCGGTGCCCAACACATCAGGGCAAGGGTTCAGCAGCAATGTGCTGCCCTTCCCAGCCCCACAGCCTGCCAGCCCCCAAAGCTCTCCGTGGGTTTTATCCTCTGGTACCCCCCACCAAGAGGTTCCCATCCCACAGCGGCTTCCAGGCAGCACAGCTCGCAGCAGAGCATTGCAATAAAATTGAGTTATTCTGGCACGAGAAATGGCTCTCGGCACCATTCTTCAAGCTTTGTGCATCCTGTTCCAGAGCAAAGAGAAATCGCCCAGCGATCCATCAGAAAGGGGGAAATAAAAAACCTGGGGAGCTGGGGAGCCGGCTGCGTGGTGCAGCACCCGAGCAGCCCCCGTGCCGTGTCCCCAGCACCAGGAAATTTCTGACAAAATGCTCCGTGGTGATGTAGCTGGTGCACAGCACCAGGCAGGGCGGTCCTGGGAGAGGCTGCTTCCAGCAGGTTTTATTGCCTTTCCCTCCTCCTGCTTCAAAAAGTCATTTTGAATCAGTCAAAATTTGTCAAAACGGAATGGAATCAAATTTGACTTGAATTTTTTACATCCCCCGCCCCCCAAAAAAAAGTCTTTGGGGGTTGAAACATGAGTTAAAGACTTGCTGAAGCACAATGAGACTCAAAGTTTTACCCAAACAGCACCACGTGAAGCTTTTGAGCTGGGTTTGGCTGCCTGCTGCCGAGCACGAGCCCCCTTGGCCACGTCCCTGCTCCCCTACGGAGCTCCGGGTGACAAGCGCAGGAGCCTGCCCCCGGGGACAGCAGGAACAGAGCCCTTCCTGCAGAAGTGGCCTTAACTACACACTAAATTTGGGTTAATTATGAACACATGCTCCGAGATAAAGCTTGAAGGAAGAGCGGAGCATCGAGCGCGCAATGAATCTAATTAACGCGAACGCAGCTAATGAGATTTGAATCTACACAATATTGCGCGGGTGCTCGAAACGGCTGCCTTTATGGGAGTCATTTAAAAAAAGTTAAGCAGGGTTGGACTCAGAGATTAAGCAGCCCCGATGGCTTCCTTTAAAGCACGGGGTCTGTGCATACATTGCTGTTTCTCTTGCTTCCTCCACGGAGCTGCTCGTGGTCCTGCTGGTGCCCCTGGGAGCTGGCAGATCGGTGTTCCCAATGCTGCCATGGGGGCTTTGGGGCAGCTCCGGGTTTTGGGGGAGGGCTCAGGGCTGGAATCAGGACTGAGGACGTGGCCCAGGCTCTCAGGAGGCACCTGAAAAGTCCTCACAGCAGCCCTGGAAGTGGGGAGGCTGCAGGAGGGGCTGTTGGCACAGCTGGGGGGGTCTGGCAGCCCCCCAGGGCACAGAGCAGCCCCCTGCATCCTGATGGAGCGGCCTCAGCGTGCCGTGGGAGAGCATATGTTAAATAAGATGTACGGCTTGAGATGAAATTGCTTAGCCCATAATGGAAATGGACTACCCCGAGTCCTTAAAGCTGCCGCTCTGGCAATTTATTTCCTCATCAGCTGTGAGAGAGGAGGGAATCGCGCTCGGTATTTCATGCTCCTCGCTCCTGCTGCCTCTCGCTGTCAGGTGAAGCCGTGGGCTGTGCTCCTGGTGGCCTCCTTGTGCCCAGAAATCCCCCGTGCCCGACGCTGCAGGCTGGGGACTGCCCTTGGTAGGAGGGGGTCCGGCACCCTGGTGTCCCCATGGGGCTGCTTCAGCACCTGGGGAGGGCTTCATCCGCCCAGCGCCTGCTTGCAGGGCGAGGGAACAGACTGAAAGGTGCGGGAGATGAAACAGAGAATTGCCTGGGAGTTTCAGCAGCAGCGCGTCCAGCAAAAGCAGTTGGCTTTGCTTAATTAAAACGACCGCGGTGCTGCAGTGCCTAATTAAACGCAGGCACCTGTGGCCAGACAGCCGCAGTGTCAGGCGCGAGCCGTGGGGGCACTCAGCGCCTCCCCGGCTCCGTGTCAGCCCTGCTCCCACCTGGGCTCCCCGTGCCACATCCAGGAAAGGATGCCCGCTTTTTCTGGGGCTGGCACCCGTGCAAGGAGGGTCCAGGTGAGGATTGCTCACGCTGCCTTCCGCGGGGATGAGGCGAAATTCCCCTGGAGCCCCTGCAGGGATTTTGTGAGTCAGTGCCGCGTTTCGCTGCAGCCCACCCATCTGTCACAGCGCCGTGCCCACGCAGAGAGGAGCAGGAAGACGCCCCGAGCTCTCCAAGTGGAGGTTTGGATTACCAGGGAGCCGGGAAGACGCCCCGAGCTCTCCAAGTGGAGGTTTGGATTACCAGGGAGCGCGGTAACTGGCAGGCACCGTGTGCAGTAATTACTGCATGAAAGGAACAGCACCGCCCAACAGGCGGCACGGGATGCGGCCCTGAACAGGGGGTGCCCGCTTCGAATGAGCCTCGGGAGGAGGAAAGTGGGGTCTGAAGGGGAGAGAGGGAGCTGTGGTGGTGCTGCTGCTGCCTCTGCAGGGCTCGAGCTCCTCCAGGAACCCGGCCAGGCTGTGGCAGGGCTCCAGCGAGAGCGCCTGTAGATCATTGTAATGTGGCCGTGTCTTACAACCGCGCGCTGTGTGCAAGGAAGGGGTGTTGAGATCAGCTGATCTTTGTCCTTTTGGAAACCGTGAGCTGATCTATTTCCCTGCCCCAAAACCTCCGGCGGCTCAGCCGTGCTCCCAGCCCTGCTGCTCGTGCTGCCCAGCACAGCACAGCTCCTGCCACGGCCCTGCCCAAAGCACATCAATTCTCGTTGTGTTTCATTTGCGCCCCGGCTGCTGCGAGGAGCTTCTGGCAGTTCTAGCCCCAGAGCTGTGCTGCGAGGAAAAGGTCAGATCGTTGGGGCCCAGCACTTCATCAGGGCTGTGGTGGAAGGATGTAACACTGCAGGTTGGAGAGAATTGGCTTCTTGGGTACCCAAACACCCTCAGGTCATCGGTTTGTTTGCCAAGCTCCTGGAAACCTCATTTCTCTGTATTTCAGCCATTTCCCAGGGCCCTGCACGGCTCAGGCTGCAGGAGGCAGAGATCTTCCTTCCCATCACGCTCCCAAGCCCGATGGCTTTGGGAACAACACCTGACCCTCCCGTGGTCCCAAGGCCTCTGCTGAGGGCGAAGCGATAGCGCTAAAAAAATATTGTTCGCTGCTCCGTGAGCAGCTCGCTTGTTTGGCCTCGCCGCTCAGGCAGCACCAGGCACTTCGGGAAGCCGTCCCCAGCCAACGTCCATTTCATTTCGGAGCAAATCAAACTCTGCTTGTTTGCTTCCAATTGTTTCTGGCTCGCGACACGCCGAGGCAGCTCCAAACAGCGCTCCTCCTCTTGAATGCTGATGAGCACCAGGTCTTACCCAGTGATCAGGGCTCTTCCCAGCAGAATCGATGCACCAGGCTCTCTTAAAAGGCACGAGGGAAGATTTCTCTTTCCCTCCTACTTTTGGCATCCTTTGCTTGCTGCCTGTGGTCTTACACAGCAGGGCAGCCCGATGTGAGCCTGCCTGCTGTGGGGTTACCCACACAGATGGGTAAAACTGGACCACAGGCTGGGTAAAGCCTCGGACACAGCCATTGCACCCGTATTTATGGGAGCATCCAAACACGCGTGTGTTATCAGCCAGGTTATAGCCCTAAACTTAGTCTCAGAGATGTATTTTGAGCGGAGCTGTGACGAGAAGGAAAAAAATAAATAAATTCTTCCTGGTTCAGTGACTGGTGTGTGTTTTGTTTGCTTTTTTTCTTTTTAAATCCTTATGGTGCATTGAGCGAAGCACTCAGCGCGACTCCGACGCAAACCCATCGGTTTTGTTCCCCGGCACTTACCGTCCTCATTTAAATGTAGCTTGATTTCTAAACGAAACATTTCTAACGGATCACTGGAGCCTTTCAGGACCGCTTCTGCTTAAAATTATGACTTAGAAGCCATAATATTTTTGGGGAGGGAGAGAAAACCCTTTGCCAAACACAACGTCTTTTAGGTGAGCCTGAGATGGAAAAGACCCCCAGGAGGAGATCTGCGCTTCTTCAGCTTTTTAGGAGCATCCTGGCTCCGTGGCACCCCTGGGGCTGGCCAGGGGGGCTCCGAAGCCTCCTACCCACCTCTCCCCCTGCCCCCTGCACCCCTAAATTATTCACCTCGTTGCAGAGCCCTCATGAATTATGGAGCCAAAACTTGGTGTCTCCTAGCAACATGTTCACTCATTCCACCACCAGCCCCAGCCGAGCCCCCCGGCCCCTCTCCCCCTGCCCTGTGCCCTGCTGTGGGGTCTGCCCAGAGCTCCCTGGAGGGGCCGATGCTGCCCCATGGATGCCCCCCACCACCTGGAGATGCTCCAAAGCCCCTCGCTGCTGCCAGAGCTGCTCTGCGCAGGTGCCCATTGACCCCCCTGTACCCACATTAAGGGGTTGGTGCAGCCCCTCGGGGCAATTTCCTATTAAACGCCACCTTCTCCCCCTGGCTTTCATGCATAATTCAGAGGATCCTCTAAAAATAAAGTTCCCCAGGCAGCCTCTGCAGCCTGAATAATTTGCCTCCGGGATCAGGGCTTCGTTAGCCCTGGGGCCGCTCATTAGCAGCCAGGCTGGGGGCTGCTTGGGGCCAGCGGGGCACGGTGCTGCACAGGACCAGGCTCTGCTCCCTGCCTGCCCCTCGCTGCAGGGCCAGCTGGTGAAAAACCTCCAATGATGGTTTTTTTCCTCATTGCGTTGTCCTGAGTGACCTGCGCAGCGCGGCGGGGGCTTGAGAGCCTTGTAACACGGAGCCAGGATGGCACAGGTTGGTTGTTAGCAAGGTAATAGCAAAACGAGTATATTTACCTCTTCCATGGTGGCTTGCGTGAGTGCACGCTTTAGTCTGACACTAAATTTTGTGTTGAGACTTGCAGAAGATGAAATACAGTCCTGCTGCCCGTGGCAGCGTGCTCCGAGTGACATCCTGCCCCCAGGCTTCATACCCTCGGGTAAGGAGAAAAGCAAAATCTGAGTCTTCCCTCCAATGTCCCCTGCTCTTCTGAGATACCTTGGGGGTTTTACTCTTAGGCTGAACCATCCTACCAGTGCTCGTCTATATCCATGCTTGGTGTCTTGTGGTATGGCACCTGGGAGATGGAAAAGACAGGGCTGGGAAAAGCTGCCCACTGCTGTTGTCAGCCTGCTGGAAACACGGAGATTTCATGTGCTGAGCAATGGACTGATAAACCAAGGACCTGCCTCCTGCTGTTAATTACGCCTTGCCAACTAATTACATCTCCCACTGCTCCGAGGAAGGCCCCTGCCACTCAGTAAGCCCACAAAGCTGCAACGAGGACAGGCAGGAGGGACAGGAGGGTGGCACGGTGCATCCCAGCTCTCCTGTGCATAACGGCCTTGGTGGCAAGTCCCAGGAGAAGCAGAGCAGCCCAGCAGCTCTCAGAGGTTACTGCTCCAAGGCAAGAAGCCCTCTGCATTTTCTGCTGGTCTGGGGCTGCTCACGGTTGTGCCTCTGGGAGAAAGCTTTCTCCAAAGGAATGGCGTTCGCAGGTTTTCCACTGCATTTCCAGACTGAGAGGTAAGGGGATTATAAATTAGAAAGCAGCCGGGGACCCTGCCGTACAGTGGCTCTTCGTTTAAAATGATGTTTCCAGGCTGATGGCATGGGACCTCTGCTTCTGATGCTTTTGCAGCAGCTCTGTCTCATTTCTCCTGCTCCACACCACCCTGAGCACTAGGGAAGGCAGGGGGGTGACTCCAGAGCATCGCTGCTGCCCGTGCCTGCGCCACCCGAGCATGGGGCTGCAGCTGGGAAGTCGCTGACACAGGTTCTCTTGGGCAGAAAATCAATATCCAGTTTTAAGGTACTTTTCTATTGCTGTTGATTGCCTTATATTATACTAAGCTACAGTACATTCACTTGGCTTGCTCCTGCATTACTTCAAAGCTCCGGAGTTCACGTCAGCGTTGAATACATTTTTTTTTGGCTCTTACCTCAGAGAAGTGAATTCTTCCCATCCCCTGACCTCCCGTGCTAGCAGAAATGATGCCTCTTCCTCTGCGGCTCGTGTTCTCTGAACGGCAAAATGAGTAATTGAAAGGGAGACAGCTGCTGGGGTGTGCAGAGAGCCCGAAATAGTTACGGCAAGCCACGCACACGCTGTGGGACGCATTTCCCTGCCTTCCCGTGCAGGGTGCGGGAGGATTTCTCCTTGGGGGAAGGCAGGGAGGCTGCTGGGGTGAGCTGGGATGCTGGGGCAGAGCCTGGGGGGTTGGTTATCGTTTTGGGGCATCCTGCTCCCTCCAGAGCCCCAAGCTGTGCTCTCCTGCTCCGGGTGCAGTTGTTCCCACTCAGCACGCTCATAGATACAGAGCCATTTATTTACAAAGGTGGCCAAAACTGTATTAATTCATGTAAGATATGAAGTATGGACAACATCTCGTGAAGGGAGGGGAGGGCAGCACCGGCCAGCACTGTGTGAGAGCTCTTAAATCCCACAGCAGCACAAACACCATGCATATCAATTTTCACTGACCCTTAAAGCCAGGGGATAAATTTGCTGCTTAAAAAGAGGCTTTTAATGCACTTTACATGCTTTAGCATCATTAATGGCTTAATGAATTAGGCTAATGCTGACTCTTGGTTGGCACACAGGCCAACATACAAATGCTTCGCTAGCTCCGTGGGACCCAACAGGCAATTCCCATCTCCTTCAGACCAGGACGCAGGCTGGGAAGGGGGAGATGTGCAGGTGCTGGGAGGACAGATGGGTGCTGTATCCCTGGGGGGGGAGAAATGGGTGAGGAGGAGCAGCAAGGGAACAAATACCAGGGACAGAGCCTGGGCTGGGGCAGTCAGGAACAGAAGCCCCGGTGGTTTTGTTTCCTGCAGCAGGGATATGTGCTGCTCCGAGACCACTTCTGGAGCATTTAGCCAGCAGGTCCTTGCTTTGGCCACCTGCCTGGGATGCTCGGGACAGTTCTCATCCTGAGAAGGACTCAGATGATGTCTCTGCCTAAAAGCACACGACAGGCTACTCCCAAACCTGCTGCCCAAATGATTTTTTCCTCACTAAGTAGAAGAGAGGAGGAACTGGTGCACTATAATGATTTTCCTCCCCATAGCCTTGGCTGAATATTGATATTGGCTCGAGCACGAGGAGGCACACCAGCATCCGAGGAGCAGCAGCAGCAGCAGCCAGCCTCTCAGGGAAGCCTTTTATCTACAGCCCAGGCCTGGGCTAATGGCTGCGAGGCTCAGCGAGGAGCAGAACAAGGATTTCTGACCTGGGTGCACACAGAAAATGAGCAGCACAAGAAAAATGGGTAGAAAAGTGGGTAAAATGCAGTGGATGCCACCAAGACACCAAGCACGGGACACGTAGGGAGAGCCAAGAGCACAGGGGCAGCTTGGAAAAGAAGGCTTGGGCGATCGCACTGCTGCAGGTGCAACTGGCAGCTGGGTGTTGGGAGGGATGGATGAATGCAGCACAGAAAGAAAGTCCAAGTAAAGCTTCCCGAGGAACAGCCTCGAAGGAAACGAGCCCCTTCCAGCTCCCCCAGAGCTCTGGGCTCCCTTCCTCCTGATCTGACAGTGCCTCGGGGGGGTTTTGCCCCGACACCTACACTCATTTCCTCCCCGTGAAACCTCTCCCTGTCTATCTGGCGCTCCCAGCAGCCTCAGGCCAGACAGATGAGTTATGTTTGTTATGGCGTTGCCAGCTGGAGGCACAACGAGCTGCAGCTCTGTCATAAATCATGTGCCTGGCCCCTCGTCCAGCTGGGGCTCAGCTACAACTTCTCCAATGCGAAAACCACCAAGGGTGGAAGCAACGCCTTGTCCTGGGCAGGAATAAGCAGCCCACAGCTTCCAGCTTCTCCTAGAGCTTTGGGGCTCTAAAAACACCCCCTGGTGATTCAGCAGGACGTCGATCACAGGCTTTTGTCCATGATCCAGCACTGTAACCACCAGCCAGGTAGCACACACCGTGTAACTCTTCCAAAGTGCTCTGCAGATGCAGATGAAGACGCTGTCAGGACGCAGAGGAATTATGAGTGCTCACGAGCAGCTCAATGCCGTGCACAACCAGACTGATGAGCTCCTTGGATGAATCAAAAGGAAAGAGCTAAGCAGAGCCACGGGCCAGCGTTGGCACTTGCTGCCTTGCCTGCGCAGCTAAAAGCACGGGCAGGGAAACCTGGAGAGCTCAGGGAAGGGTCAGCTCTAAAAGCCACTTTACGGGGAGAAACCTAATGGGCTCAATCCATTTAGTTTGTCCAAAGATTGAGATGGCTTGAACACAATTCTGTAAGAATCTACGTGAGGAGATTATACTTCCAGGTCTATTTATTTAAGGGCTTGTTTATATACAGGGCTCTTAAATCTAGCAGGCAGAGCCATAAAAAAGATTAAGGGCAGGATGCCCTAATGTTTGTACGCAAGGAGAGCAATTGACCCTTAGAGGCACCACCACCTCTCCTGGCAAGCTGTTCCATCAGCTGGAGCTTTAAAGGCAAATTTCAACAGCTCTTTAAAGCCAGGGCATAGCTGGAGGTAGAACCTCTTGCTAGGACAGCTGCAAGGAGTGAGCGGTGCTGGGGCTGTGAGCAGTGCCCAGCTCCAGCTCTGGGAGCACAGCCCAGAGCTGCGGGGGTTCAGGCACCCACCCAGGGTGTTAGGGAGAAAATAAAGCTCTGCCCATGTCCCTCCTTGCTTCCCATTTGCTTTATCTTTCCCAGCTTTGTGGCCGTTCGACCAGCACGGAAGGACCCTGCTTTCAGAAGACCTCAGAAGCATTTCTTCTGCAAGGTTCCCCCAGCTCCGTGTTACGCAGCGAGCCCTGGGCAAAGCCAGGGAAGCTTTGACTTCTCTTTAATGGCACCGTGCCTGCTCCCGGGGCTCATCACTGGCTTAGGGAGAGCTTGAAAAATGGCATCGAGGAGGACAGACCAAATGCCTCGCAGCGCTTTCTTTCGGAACGGGTCACTTCTCCGGGGATGTCTGCAGGAGCCAGCAGCGCCTCCGCCTCGCGCGCTGCCACCAGGGGCTGGCAGCTCTTCCTTCCCCGAGAGCGGATCAGATGAAACCCTTATCTCAATCTGAAACGCGATGGATTTCTCTTCTGGCTGCCGCAGCACACGTCAGAGGCAGATATCATAGCACAACACGGGCTGTGAAGCGCTAATCAGACACCTAACGGGAAATGCTTAGAATAATGAGCCGAAAAAAAAGCAGCTCTGAAATCCATTCCCTGTGGCAAAGGGGAAGCTGGAGGGAAGACAATTTGCCGTGGTCCAAGAAAGTGCTGTGTTTCTCAAAAAGAGAGATGTGAAACAGTCTTAAGCCTATCTCCTGAAAATTACTTAGCAGGCACTAACTCAGTTAAAATGGGCTTGATGGGATTTTTCGTAAAGCAGCGGGCCATTGCCTGGCGTTTATTTGCATGTATAAATAAGAGCGTGCACTCAAGAGGGGATAAATAAGGGGATGCGTGGAGAAGAGGGAAGAATTCAGAACCCTGTGTCCTGGGCAGACCGAGGAGCTCAGGAGCCACCGGAGCAGCTTGGCCAGCTGAGCCCAAATCCGTGCGCCCCTGCTCCTCGCCACGGCCACACTGTGCACGAGGTGGGCCACGGAGCTCAAAGGGAGCGCTGCTGGTGGGTGTGATCTCCTGAAATTCATGGTGAGAAATATACAGTGCGTGAGCATGATTTTGACGTGGCACGTTGCTGCTCCCTCCCCAGGGCATGGTGAAGCTGCTTATGGCACGGGACCCGAGGGGCTCCCACGGGAACAGCGATGGGCACTGATGCACATACCTGGCCGCGTCCATCCATCGTGGTGCTGGCAGCAGCACCCCCGTCACAGACCCTCCGTGGGACATCACACGCTATGTGCTGGACCTGAACTGCAGCCAGCTCCAAGAAATAAATGGCTAAAAGCCAGACAGAAAGAGAAGCTGCCTTTCTTGCCTTGTGGCCAACGCCTGGTGATCCAAGTGCTGGTTTCTCCATGCCGGGCTTGGCTGCAGGGATGGGGCAGACACGGGGATGGGGCAGCTCCAGGCCATGAGGCTCTGTCCTCCCATGAGATTTACTCCCCCGAGCAGCTCCCCCAGTTTTTTTGCTGCTGCACATTCACGCTTGATTAGTCCCTGGAAATACAGAACAATATTTCCATTGCAATTTATTACAGTCACTGAGACATAAATTCTGTAGGAAGGGAACAACGGGATACTGCAGAAAGCATCTTTCAGATGCTGTGCGGAGGGGTGGGGGGGGGGGAAGGAAAAGCAAACCCTCTCCATTTATTAGCTCGGAAAAGCTTATTGCAACTTCGTGCTGCACCACCACAGAGAAAAGGCAAGCGTGGGGAGAGCTCAGTGCTCTCAGCCCCATGCACTCAGCCCCTGCCTTCCCCTCGCAGACACATTGCCCTTTGCACTCCCTCGGACGCAGAGATCACCAGAAGATGTACTCCTGAATATTGAAAATCAATGCTTCTGTTGGTTTTTAGGGAGTTGCTCCCGGGCACTACACGTCAATATTGCATCAGATAAGGGAGCAGAGTATTTCAGGGGCTGAGGCTGCTCACTAATTGAGCGGAGCCGAGGAAAGCGAGGAGGCAGAAGAGAGGGAAAAGAGGTTTTAGAGGAAGAGGTGCAAGAGGATGGGGCAAGCCAGGACCGACTGCTTCTGCTCTCTTGTAAGTGACCTACGGTCCCCAGTGGGACTCATAAAGCCAGTTACACGCGCAGCAACATGACTAAAAAGGAAACCAAATGGCACTGTAATTGCTAGAAAGCCAAAGCCTCAGGGTGCCCAGCCCATTTAAGCAGAGGGCTGTGCGCTGAAATCCAGCAGATGAATAATAAGTGTAAGGGGAGAGAGAGAGAGAGATGGAAACGGCTCCAGCCACAAATAATACCTCTGTGGAGCTGCGGGCAGGTGCTGGAGGGCTGCAGCTGGCGATGCTGAGGTTCCAGGCCCAGGGGACAGCCAAGGGGGTAAAGGTGCAGCAGCGGCAGCCGGGGCTCGCCGTGGAGAGGGGTGAGGGGAGCCACGGTAGAGCAAGGGCTAGGGAGGAAGGAAGGCAGCAAACATTATAAATATCCCCCGAATGCTGCAGCTACGCTCAGTAGGAAGGTGTGAATCTCCAACTAGATGAGCAGCAATTAGAAGCAGCGCAGCAAACGGCAGGAAATGTGAGGAGAATGGTAATGCCGGCGGAGAAAAGCACGCGCTAGGGCGGCCTGCAGGGCGCTTCAGCGGCTCACCTGCGACATCAGGGCCTCACACATCAGCCCGAGGGGCACAGAGCTGGGATTTGAGGCTCAGCCCGCAGGGAAAGCCTGTGCACGGTGCAAATGGGGCACGAGAAAACGCCATCGCTGGGTCTGCAGTCGGTGATGAGGCTAACGCGGTGCTCGAGCCCCGCTTCGGAGGAGATGAGCCTTGGCACGGCTTCCCACCAGGCCAGACGAAACGCTGCAGTGAGACAGGCAGGCAGATACGGGCTGGCTACTGTCAGCATTTTCTGGAAAAGCAGCAGCAGACAGAACAGGGCCGAGAGCACGGACTGACCTGGCGGGGATGGATGTGCCCAGGCTGCGGGCAGGAGGTGGCAACCGGGGGGCAGCACCCGTGGGTCCCCAGGGCCCTTATTTCCCTGGGTGCTGAGCCTGGCAGGACGGACAGGTCCCAGCTGCAGCCCCTGGGGACAGCAGGGTGTGAGGAGGGGGCTCCAGAGCCAGCAGCACCCGCAGCATGCCTTGGAAGGGCTCTGGGGGCACTCGCTGCTAAGTAACACGTCAGCCCCGAAGTTAAGCACGCACCAAATAATTCATAAGGCGGCATGAATTATTGAATAACCTCTCATTATTGCCATCTTAATTACACACCATAAATTTCATACCTAAAGAATACCTTAACACTCTTGCTGAACCATATTTTACTGGGCTCTGATCCGAGGCTTTCAGCACGCCTGCAGGGCTCGAACATAACGGGGCAGAGGTCCACAATTCCACCATTTGCTCTGCAGCAAAACCAAGCGATTTCAAACACCTCCCTTTCCCCAAATCCTGGGTAATTTCCAGCCCTGAATTACTGTGTTTCTGTCCTCTTACCGCGGCCGTGAAACCCCTGTTTAAGAGGAGGGGCTGTCTGGAAGCGGAGGGGCTGTTTGCAGGGCAAGGACGTGTTGGAAGGAAAGCAGAGCAGCTCAGCCTGCTCCAGCAGCTCTCCCCTGGGAGCAGCAGCGCTCACCTCCGTGCTGCATCAAGCAGAGCTGTGTTTCCCAGGACAGACAGTGCTGGGATTGACAAAGGTGCCCCGATTGGGGGCTGTGTGCTTGGGCACGTTCCCCAGCACCGCCGGGGTCCCCCAGGAGCTGTGCTGCTCGGAGAAGAAAGGCTCCTTCTGGGGAAACGGCAGTTCTGCCTGATTTGTGCGAGTTTCCTCCTGCTTTTACGGCAGCCCATAAAACGTATCATCTGTCCTAAAAGACGTGGGCAGGTTATGGCAGGCTCGGCTGAGGGCTGCCTCGCGTGCTTCCCCGCTGGGGACCCCGGGGGAAGGCTCCAAGCCACCAACCCCATCCCGCACGCCCACGGCGCGTCTGCAGCTCCACCAGCACCCCGAGCTATCTGGGGACTCCGCAGAGAGGGCTTCAGCTGGGGGATGCTCCGCGCTCCCCGGGAGAGCAGGAGCCAGCCACAACTCTATTTTCAGCCGAGGTTTCCAAGGCATTTGTTTACCAGCACTGCCAACAGAGTCTGTTATCACGTCGGCGCTGCTGACAGCTCTCTTTGGAGCTGACTTTTGGGAGAAGGAGCCTAAAAAGTAAGGCAGCAGGGAGGCTCGGGATCCTGTGCAAACCGAGGCTGGGATGCCTGGGCTGGAGGCAGCGCCGGGGCTTTGCAGGAAGGGTACTGCAGCCCTGGGCACCCCCAAAACAGTCACGCTGGTGATGCACAAGGAGGCAGGGGAGGCCTCCTGCAGGCTGCAGTGTCATTTCTGCCCTGTTCCCCTTGGCTATTCGTTAGGTAATTACCTGGAATATGCTCCTGGAGAGCGAGGGTGAGCCCATGCGTGGGCAGGGAGACGAGCTGGGGGTGCAAGGGGCTTCAGCAGCACTCGGGGCAGGCTGGAGGAGGCGATTCGGGGAGCGCTGCTTCGGGTTGCCAGCCTCACGTCACTGCCAGCCATTTCCTGGAGCGAGGAGGAGGTAATTAAATTGTGTCGGGGAAGGGAGGCTGCACCGGTGGCAAGAGCATATTGAAGCTCCTGATCTCATCAGGGGAAACGCCGGGCTCCAAATTAAATGCGCTCACCGTTTCACGTACCCTTGCTCAGCGTCGTAATGAACCTGGGAATTAATTGTTTGCCCATTTATAACAAGTCCCCTCTCGCTCCGTGCCGCGCTCCCCCTCTCCAACCCCTCCGTAATTTGATATTCCGCTTAGAAAACAAATTGGCATTCATTGGAAAATCAATCTTTTCATTGTTTAACTCTCATTTCTCCGGGGAGCAGGGGGGGAATGGAATTACATCCTCTGACGGGAACCCTCCCTGCGTGCCTGATGGTGGCTGGGGAGCAGCCTGGGGGCTGAGGGTGGCAGCGAGCGATGAGCTGCGGTGGGAGCAGCCCCGTGGGCACAGCCTGGCACCTTTGGGTCCTGGGGGGCCCCGTGGTGTCTCCTCTGGTGGCCCCGGGCACGCTCAGGACCCTGCTTTCTGCCTGGACGAGGGCAGTGCTACCACGGCAGGCAGCTGGCCTGGCAGCGCCGCGGCTGCTTCCCGCGGAGATGGTCGCTGCCGAAACGCAGCCCTAATTTTATGGGTAACATTGGTCGTCTTTTACGCTCTCCGCAGGAGAATGAACGGCCGCTTTTATGCAAAAAGGTTTTACTGCGGTATCAGAAAGCACTAATGAACATACAGAGCCAAATTACACGGTACCCCCCGAGCCTCCGCGCCTGGACACAGATTTACAGCGCGACGAGCAGCAGGCACAGATAAAAGCCTGCAACCAAAGCGGGTCATACGAGTAATCAGGGACGATAAATTTCGGAAAAATTGAGCTGTCAGCCCCTTCCGTCCAGATGCTCAGCTCCATCTCAAAGCTGGGTAACTTGGAGCTGCAAAGAGTTAACGCTGCAGCAACTCGCGCCCTCGCCCAGCTCCTGGGGCTCCCTGCGCCCAGGCTGGGGATAGTGTCTGCACCCCCAGGGGCTGCTGTCCCCATAGGTGGTGGCATCGGGGTCCTTGTGGCTGTCCCAGGCCAGCAGCTGATGTGCAAGGAGCAAGCTGGGGCCTGTGAGCCTGCAGGAGCATCGCTTGCACAGACAGCCCCCTGCCAAGTGCCCAGAAAGGGGGCATCAGCGATGCTTCACGCTGGGATTGCCTTCCCTTCCCTTTGCTCATATTCTCTCTCAGCAGCAGCATGCAAGCGTTTTTGTCAGGCACAGATTAGGAACCATTCGTCATAAAAAAATTAAGGGGTATGGAAATAAAGTGACCTCTCCGAGGGCTTCAATTACGCCGCAAGGTAATTGTGTCTTCCCCACGCCTCCATCACGGTGTTTGGGAGTCTTCAGCAGCGACTCGTGTATTTATTACAGTTTAAGTATCCTTAGCCCTCAGCTCTTTCCCGTAATGAAAATATATAGTGCAAAACCAGAAGCCGGCAAATAGAGCCTGAGCCACGTGGCCCAGCTGCTGGCAGCGGAGGGGAGCAGCACGGACACCAGCCTCCCGCGGGGCTGCTGCCTCCAGGGAAAAGGGGGAAAGGGGGAGAGGCAATTTTTGGAGCTTCCCCTGTCCCTGCATTGATGGAGGGTGAGCGTATGGGGAAGGAAAAGTGGTCTCAAGGGAACGAACTTACTTTGGTGCTGCGGGATGAGGAGCTGAAGGCTGGGTCTGCGCTGAAGGTAAGACAGCAGAGAAGAGCCTTGGCAGATGTCACATGGAAAAAAAAAAAAAAAAAAGACAAAAATCAATTTTTGTTTGTTTTTATCAGAAATACGCAAAGTCTTACACCTTGGGTGAAACAGAGATGATTTAACAAGAAAAAAAGCATTGCAAAATCACTCCCCTTGCAATCTTGCAGCAGAAACACATGGCATCACGTGCAGCATCGGGGCACGAGGCTGTGCTGCGGGGTGACAGCCCGGGGGAAAGCTGCTGGGGGAGCAGTGACCACCACGATTACGGTCAGGGCAGCCCCAGCCAGTAATACAGCTACTGGATGTTGCACTGGATTAGTATAAATTGGGGAAATTACGGGCTAAACTGACCAGGTGGAAAAAATGGTAATTAAGTGATTGTGAAGGGCAAGCTAAGAGCTCTGTGTTTAAAAAAGAGTGAAGGAGACAATGTGGCCAGAAGGTTAACCTGCTAAAATACGAAAACAATAATCAGAAAGGATAAAAGGTCCAAGAGAAAGATGCCAGGAAGCAATTGGGACAAGAAGCAGCGTAATAAGAAAATTTCCAGTGTTGGTGTAGACCAACACTGCCAAGGAGGAGACTTTAAATGGAGCTGGGGAAGGGAAAGCGGGTGCTGCTCCTCCCGCGAGCAGGAAGGGCTCACAGCGGATCAAAAAGCAGATCTGCAACATGCAGCTGCCAGAGCTCCCACCCTCCTGCAGATGAAGCGATTTGGTCAGGTTTTGTTTTTAAATCTTCTCCTTTTGACCCCCAAAACTACAGTCAAGGGATCAAGAGTGAAGTCTGTTCCCTGGCCCCTGCAGGAGCCGCAGGGATGAGGGTGCAATTACCTGGAGGTGCACATTAAGCCCAGTGCAAGCGCACCCTGGCTGCTTTTCCTCCCCTTGTTCTTATTGATTCTTTTTTTGGCTTGTTCTTGCTTCCTCTTTTTAAAGATTTCTAAATTTATGGACAGCTCAAAGGGAGCGCTGCTGTCATAATGAGAAAAAATCGCGGCTGTGCGCTGCGGCTTTCTTGCTGTTTCCTTGGGCCCTCGTTCCGTTTGTTTTCATCCGAACGCCATTTCCGTATAATGGTCCCAAACAATATTGCATTAGCTTTAATTCTGACCTTGCCTCAATTCCCAGCAGAAAATTGTTTCAGCTTAGAAATGGCCAGATTTACTCTTCAGGCCAATGAAAATAAGTCTGCGAGGCTGAAAAGAAGATGTCAAAAGCAGCCACTAAAGATCACTTTAAATGATAACAGTTGTATTTGAAGCAAAAAATAATATACAAAGCTTTCATCTAGCAATTTTCATCCTTGGACGACAAAGTGCTTTACAGCCGAGCTCACTCTCATCAGCCCTGCTTTAAAAGGTGAGAAGAAATAGGGCTTCCGCTTGCTTTGCTGTGGTCCTGCAGCCCAAACCAGCTCGTGAATACGAGGGTCCTGGCTCTTGTCCTCCCCCCATCCCCTGAAATCCCTGCTGAGAAGGCTGCAGAGCGTCTCCCTTTCCTCACCTTGTCATCACGAGGCAAAAGATTACACCTCTGGCCCGGCACCTCGTGCTCCTCCTCTGCACCTCCTCAGTGCTCTGGGAACGTTGGTGCTGCAGAGCTTGCTGCCAGGTAAATCCCAGCAAGAAATTGTTCCTGCAGGAGGCTTAATTGCAGCCATAAACCCCTGTTCTGGGTGTTGTTGGTACCACTAATGGTGATGCCACCCCTGAAATATGCGCCCACATCCCCTACCTGTCAGGGCTCCTTCAGCGCTGCGTTCACATCCATCCCTCTAGTGAACCAGCATCAGGTAGTTACACACTTCTATGGCCATAAAAAAATCATTAAAAAAAACCCAAACCATACAAAACTAACCCTATCCATCCTTGCAGAACAAACCCCTTGGTCACAGGTCTGCCAGCTGAGAGCTGTTTGTGGCTGCCTGCCTCTGCTTCAATGGGTAACGTGGCCCCATTACCAACCCCAAGGGACTCTGCAGGGTGTATGGGATACCTTACAAATCTGACATGCTGTCCCCGTTAGCAGGGAGCACCCCAGCACGGCCCAGCAGAGCTGAGAGCTTCCACTTGTGCCCGGCCAAGTCACGAGGAGTTATCCTGAGAAGGAAAAAAAAAAAAAAAAAAAAAAAAAGGAAAAAAAACACAGCTGCTTAAAAGTTAGAGGCAAACACAAAGTGGGATACCCCCCAAAAGGCTGCTTTAAATAGAGGCTTCACTTAATTTGGATGTCTTATTCCAGTGAAATCTTATCTGCGAGTTTCAGGGCTGCTTGGGAAATCTTGCTGCCTCACCGGGGAAAAGGCTGTTTAAAAAGGATTAAATCTGACAGTCTTAGAGCAAAACGTGGATTTTTTAAGACACGAGCAAAGCTTCAGGAGGAAAAGGTTAGTGGGCTGTTGCAGATGCAGCTGTGTTTAGGCTAATAAGGTTTAATTTCTAGTTAGATACCAACAGGCTGAATGTTAGAGGCCAGGCTGAGAGCCAGGAGAAGGCTGTGCTGGTGCTGAGGGCACCTCCCAACAGCCCCTCTGGATATTCCCTTGGCTGGAAAAAGCTTTGACAGCCCCTCCAGCCCAGCATCCAGCACAGCTCCCACAAGCCTGGGGCTGCCCCTGCCCAGAATTCGGGCTGGGCTTTATGGGGTGAGGTGCTTTGGGGGAAGCGGGACCTGCCTGAGTCCTCTCCCACTCCTGCCCTGCGTCCTTCCCACGCTGGGTGCCGACCCCCCTGGCCCCATCAATGCAGTGCCAGCAGAAGCAGGAGCATTCCTACGTGGTTTTCTTCCTGCTGCAAACTCCAGATCTGCAGAGTGGATGCATTACAGTGCCCAAATCCTAAAGCTGGATCAATGGGATGAGCTCCGTACCCTGGCAGCAGGTCCTTCTTGCAGGGCTCCAGCCAAGAGCTTGTTCCCATACAGGCTGGAAATCCTCCCCTTCCCCACACCACAAACCCCTCAGATCCCCTTCCCCACACCACAAACCCCTCAGATCCCCTTTCCCACACCACAAACCCCTCAGACCCCCACGCTGCCCCCAGCGTGCAGGAAAATTGCTTTTCGACTCCGCGCTCACAGAAAGCAGCCGTGCGCTGCTTCCCAATACCGAACCCGCTTATAAAAACATGGTTTTGCTCCGCTCTAATTGCTTCAAACGAAGCAATTGCATTACGCTTGGTCCCTTCGCTGCACCTCTCCGCCAGACGCTCTCCACCAGCTCCCGAAATTTGCCCTCGACATGGATTAGATCTCGATGCTCGGCAAGCGGAAAGGCAGCAGCCCGGCCCCAAATACCTGGCTGGGATGGGAAGGGGGTGCAGCAGGTCCCCAAACCCTGCTGCAGGCTGCCAGCGGGTGCCAGGACCACAAGCAGGGGCTTCGTTTAGGAACGGGACAGAGCAGGCAGCGCTCCGCCACGACACAGGGACACTAACCTGGCACTTAGGTGAGAAGTGGGATAAATAGGCTTACCCAGCTGGCACGCTGTAAATGACACAAGCTGGGCCGTAACTCACCCGGCCTCGTCTTCCACATCACGGCTAATGACATTTCTCATTAATAAGAAGCTTGTCACAGCCCTCTGCTCGCAGGCTGCGGCTGCGGGGCTCGGGGAATCCCTCCTTTGTCAGTGATGCCTGGGAGATGCTCCCCTCCGCCGGCAGGGACGTCACTGCTCTGGGTCTGCTCCCTTGGTTTTTCTGTGTGATATTTGTTCAGCAGGCAGTGAGGGGCAAGGACCAGGGCTGTGGGAGCAACAGGACAAGGCCTTTCTGTGTTAGGGTGGCCCCAAATGCCCCCACGTCCTGGGCAGGAGGGCTCGGGGCTTCTCCCAGGCCAGAACCAGGTGATGGAGCGGGGATGCACACACACAAACACACACAGAGCTCCGTGTCTGTCCCATTGCCATGGAAACAGCCGTGACACCAGGCGCCGTTACCCGATGACTAATTGCGTAGCAAATGACTGAAACCCCTCCCAAGCCCCCCAGACCTGCACCTAAACCCCCAGCAGAGGCTGAGGCCTGTCCTTCAGGCACAGGACCTCTTTGGGCTCCCGTTTCACTTTAAATCCACATTTTCTGAGGACACTTTGGACCTCAGCGGCCACCCAGCCGGGGCTGCAAGCTGTCACCTGAATTTCTGAGATTTCGGGGCTCGGAGCAAGGAAAAGCCCCGAGCAGAAGGTACCTGGCTGAGGCAGCTGGTGCGAGAGGCAGGCAGGGGCTCGGCTCTCTGTCTGGGTTGCTTTTAGGGGCCAACCACCATGAGGAGAGGCAGGGCTGGGGACAGAGAAAAGCCAGCACACGGGGCAGTACAGGGAAGCTGCCCCCAGCCAGGGGCTGCACCGACTGCTTGCAGACTCCTTAATCCATCATCCATCACCCAAAACATCCCCACTAGAACTAAGTCCTTAATATAAAGTCTGGCCATATTTTTCAGAAACAAAGCAACCAGTTTGCTTCCTCCCCTTTTTCCCCCTTTATACACAAAAGCGTGTTTTCTCATTCTGGACGGAAACACTTTTTTTTTCCCCAAAAGCTGGGTTGGGGGTGCTGGGGACAGGCAGCCCGCACCAGCCCCACACAGCGCTGGGGTGGCTCTGGCCCCGCAGTGCCCATTAGCACACACACACCAGCGAGTGCCTGGGGGTGGGAGCTTCGCTCACCAAATGTGCTATTAAGATCCTAATCCATTTCATTAGTCCGTTTCATTTGACACGTAGTGAGGCTCAGAGATGCTCTGAGCGGCGGGGACGAACGCACAGGGCCCGGCCTGTGGAAAGATCAGCCTTTTCATTAGACCTCTAATTTCCTTTTCCTCCTTTATTAGGTTATTTCCAAAGCTGCAGGGCACCCGGGTCATGCAGCTCTGGCAGAGGTGCCGTGGATTTCCCTTTCTGACAGTAACAAGACCCTCCACAGGATGTTTCGGGGACTGAAATGATTAAATACAGCTGCAAGAGTGCCTAAGCCCTTTCACAGGAGAAAGCCCTGAAGGCAACTCTCGCAGAGGCAGTGCAGAATTCGCTACAGACTGGCCAGGGGGCTGATAAACAGCCAGGCTGAGGGTGTTATCAATACATTTGACAGATGATCCGACACCAGTTTTTCAGTTCTGGATCTCTCCAAAACAAACAAATAAGATGATGCACGGCCCTATTTAGGAACCGCACGCTGCAGCGGGCATTTGGCACGGGCAGGAAGGCCAGAAGGTACCAAAGAAGCAGGGGGCAGTTTAACAACTTTGTTTCCCTTCATCCCAATGATTGCCTTTCAAAATCACTTAGAAAGGGCTACATTACCTCGGCATCAAACAACTTACTCACCACGAGCTGTCAGACAAGGACAAGCCATGATTTGGGAACGTCGGTGCCCTGCACGGTGTGGGGTCCATCTCCATCCTGAGCCATGCTGGGGATGCTCTCCTACCTCATAGGGCATGGGGATGCATGCCCTACCTCAAGTTTATTGACTTTATTGAAATGCCACTGTTAGTTACATCCTGAGAACGGCTCTGTAAAAGCATCTTTCCTAAACACGTGGACTTCCTGCATAGAAATACACTTGAGACTGCATTAAACCTTCATGCTCTTGAGGAAGCATTTAACAAAGTAATAATTTTATGAATATAATATTCATCTCCAGAACTAAATCATGGTAGTTCTTCAGAAACAGCTGTAAAAGCATGTGTGCAACTCCCTGAATTATTCCCACCAAGGAAAGCTGAATGAGCTGGGGACAGCCTGGATGGGAGCTGGGCACCAGGGCTTCATGGGACCAGCAATGAATTCAGAGATTTTTCTAAATGCACCATCTGCTCCAAAAAAAATTAAGCACAGGTGAAGGGTAAGAGGAAAAATCCCCCTCTCCAGCAGCCAGAACCTAATCACTCCCTTTCCTATCCCGGCCATCCCAGTGACCAGCCCCAGCCACGGAGCTGGGAGGCGCAGACCCCGAGCGCATCAATGGGGAGCTCATCCTTACTCACTGGTACGAGTTACAGCATGATGGAACAGCCTGCTAAGGCTGCTTTCTGGAACAAATGCTGCCCCCGTGGCTAATCGGAGGAATATTTCCTTCATTGAGAGAAAAAATTAATATTAGTTTTTGGCAGGCACAAGGATGCCAAGTAAATAAGGTGCAGTCGAGCTTTACGGTTACGGTGCCTTTTGGTGCCCCTTCTTGGCCCCGAAAGGGCAGCGATGAAAAATGGGGAATGCAAATGGGAACCTGCAATAACTGGTGCCCTGGAGCAGCAGGAGGCTGGCAATTAACAGCTGACATTAGAGCACAGGGCACAGCCCTACCGTGTCCCCGTGGTGCTACCGGTGGCTGGCACAGCTCCAGCTCCCCACATCCTAAGGCATGCAGAAAACACCCCGCAGGCTGAGCTCTGCAGCAGTGCTATGGCAAAGGGCAGTGTGAAATGCCCTCCTGCTCTCCGTGTCGGTGGCTTGAGGCACTGCTTGGCCAGGCAGGAGGTGCTGGGTGGCAATTTGGGGTCACGGAGCTCATCGAGGTGCTGAGGAACAGCCTTGGCACCGCGCACACAGCCAGAGTGGGGCAGATGGGGTTACAGGAGAGCTGCGAGCAGCAGCCACGGTAAGAGGAGGAAAGGGAAAGCCTGGCAGCACATCCTGCAGGTGGCTGAGGGGCAGAGAAACGAGCAGGATCACACACAGCCCCGCTAACTGCCACCAGCTCATCCTCCGGCAGGCGCCGGTGGAGGAATCCCGCAGGGAACCCAAAACACTCCACGCTGGAAATCACTACTCCCAGCAGCTCTTATTTTTAAACATAGGTTGCAGCCCTTATTTACCAGCAGGCGCAGTGCTGTCAGGAGCACTGACTGCAGATGCCTCGCTTGCCTTTTGCGAAGTAAACCTCCTGTTTTGACTGCGAGCTGATTGATGCTCAGTTATTTGGGGAGGGCTATTTCTAGCTACGCGATGCAAGCCAGAGTTACCAGCCAATTAAGTATTTATGGCCAATTGCGTTTTCCTAGCAAGATGTTTGGAAAGCGGGCACCAATCGCATCAGAGAAGCGGGTTAAACCGTGCTTTTCTATCAACACCCCCATGATGGCCTAAGAGGAAATGCACAGCCAACGTCCTGCAGCAGCTTCTCTTGGGGCTATGCTTGGAAACCACCACCAGAATGGGTGTTTTAGGGACAGCACCAGCAAGGCAGCCTGGCTTCAGCGAGTGTACCCCAGCCCTGTGCACAGCACCCTGGTGGGTGCTGGCAGAACCCCCGTGTCCTGCTTTTCCAGCCATCTCTTCCACCAGGCTCCTCTTTCTGAACTCACTTGGAAATCCTGCATCCAAACTCAAACCCAAGTGTCTCCTCAACAAGGACAACTGCTGCAGCCTCCTTACAAGAAAAAGAAAAATCACCCCTGCTGCCTGTTCCAGATGTTAAGGCATCACCATCACTGTTCTTTTCAGTTGAACACCCAGACACACACCCTTCCCTTTTCAGTTCCCTTAGGACAAATCTCCCTGCTTCCACAAGGAAGCGCACAATAAGCCTGGTGATAACGGCGAGGGACAAATCATTTAACAGCTTGTATCGCTGCCTTTCAGTCTGTAGTGGGTTGTTTACAACCCTCTCCAATTTCACTGAAGTAATACTTAACATTTCCTGAGCATGCTCGAGCCCGTGGATGGAACGTACTGCTTGAGTCATCCGCCGCCTGCCGCAGCATCTGCCAGGGACCAAGCAGAGTCGCCTGCTCGTTGCTGGCCACTCGCCCCCGGAGCAGACATCTTCACCCTCCTTTTACAGCATCTTCCACCGCTCACACAGGGACGAGCCGGCTGTCCAAGGTCACTGCAGCCTTTAAAACCAGTGGGTTGTGACGTGGTCGTGCACAAGAAGTCACACACTTCCAGTGCCAATGTAGGAGGTGACAAACATCTCTCCGTTAGGTATAACCTCGGTTATATCAACCACGGTCACTGAGTTCACTTTCCTGACAGAGAAGAGGGGCACAGGAGAGGGGGGGCTGCAGGTGTTGATTTCAAAGCCTCAAGAGCCCAAAACGCCTTGCTTACCTTCGAGGGAGCCTGCAGAACATCCGCTTGTTCAAACTGCTAATTGGTGCCCAAACCAAAAGGCAGCGAGAAATCAGCGCCAGAAAATTACAACCACATCTCTCCCTGCTCCTTGCATAACGCGTCTGAAGCAGATGATGCCAGCACAGCACCAAGGGTACAAAGGCTATCTTCTCTCTGTGAAGCTGCTTTCAGCTTCAGCCGAGACGTTAACACCAGGACAAGCAGGAGCAGCTCCAACCTGCTGGCAGCTCCCCATCCATAACACAGCCACCTTGCCCCAGTGATTTGTGCCGTGCAGTAAACGCAGCTGTCGGAGATTCACTGTGGAAACTTTTATGCTTAGCGCACACACACATATATACGGACGCAGCACACCATCATTTTTACATTTCACCAGAGAGAAAAATAATTCTCGGGGGTCAAGCAGGGCCACACGCTGCCAGCTCCGGTCTCTGCTGAAGTGGGATCCTTGGAGGAGCACTGAAAAGCTCTGCACCGAGAGCTGCATGCTGACAAATATTTGGTGTTAGGAAATAAGTCAGCTCATGAGTTTCTGCTGTCAGTTTAAGTGGATGGCAGCATAATGCATTGAGGCATACAGCATTAAGACAACGCTGATAAGCAAGCTGCGAGCTAGACCCGCACTTGAATCCGAGCTCGCTCTCCCTGCTGAAGAATATTTGTCTGCTCGTCTCTGCTGAAAATCCCAGGAGAACAAAGGATCTTTTGAGAGCAATGTTTTAAACCTAAACATGATGCAACATAAAAATTTCCTTGGATAAAAGCCGGAGGAGGATATGAAATGCTCAGAAAGAGACAGATGGGTGCTGCCATCCTTGTTAGGTCTAGGACATACTGGTGTCCTTCCCGTTCATGAGTAACTTTTCTGTGAAGCCTGTGTCTGAACAAGTGCTCTTGTGCTTCCAGTCTCAGCAGCCAACGCGCTCCCAAGGCTGTACCCACCGACAGTGGGGACACGTGCTTCAAACCAGCCCTGCTCAAGCCTGGTCCTTGGAGAAACAAGCTGGGCCACGCATCTGACTGAGCAGGGAGCCAAGAAGAGCTGTCAGGCAGCAGCCCCACCGAGCTGGGACAGCAGGCAGAGCCAGACCAAGAGGAAAGCCCACTGCTCGCGGCAATTCAAAACGAGAAGCGAACTGTTTGCTTTTATACTCATTTATTCCTGAAAGTGTACAACTAGAATATAAAAATATTCCTTGGTGAAAGCAAAACAGAGAAGGGCAGGAAATGCATGCCAAGTGAAAAACATTTGCATATTCCACTGAAAGGAGCCTCCAGAGACAGAGCTCGGAGACTCCTCAAGCTTGGAAGCCTGGGCCATGCTTCTCCTTTACAGAAACTTCCCCAGAGCAGATCCATAACTTACCTCCCCGTGACTCATAACTTGGTGGAATTGGTTTCTAGTTTGTTCTCTTTGAGAACCCAATTACTTGAAGTGCATCACAGCAGCAAATGAAAGCAGTGTGCTGCCTTATTTATTATTATGCATTTGTTTTTCCTTACGGTGACTGCATTATAGCTGCCACAAATATGCAAACCAGATGAATTAAAATAGCTCGCTTTCGCAAACATTTCCAATCTCCGAGCCTCGGTACTTCACACGTGCTCCAATACCTGGATTTTTTTTTGACTAATGAACACTTCTACTTGCTGGAAAATGTTGAATGCAATTAGTACTTCAATCTGCAGCCTCAAAATATGCTGTGTCTGGCAGCTGAGCATTCTGAAAGAGCCCAGTGCTTGGCAGAAGAACTAGAAATCTGAAAGATAAAAGGGAGATTTAAGCACACTCCCACTAAGGCCTGCTGCAGAATTTAATTGGCAAGGTTAGCAATAAAGAGGCTGCAGAGAGAACCACCAAGGTTATGGCACCAGTGCAAGTCACAAAGCAGTAACAAGTTATGATTCCCGGGCTTACAAATTAGAAATCACATTTGGTTCCTCACCTTGCACTCCCCCATACCGAGCTGCACAAATGTGTTCTGATCAAATAAGTCTACTCCTTTGCTCTTCTCAGTCCAGCTTTATCTCTTCAAGGGGAGATACAAATCACTCCGTCCAACCCTTCCGCAATTTCGTCCAGCCTCTGCCTGCACTCCTCCCGCAGCTGCTTCAGCTCTCTCTGCAGGCTGGCCTCTCTCATCTGCAGCTCTCTGATCACCTCTGTAGCACTGACAGCTGGAGCAGGCTCCTTGGATACAGATCTGCTGAAGCCTGTTTTGCTGGCAGAATGCTTGCTTCTATACACCAGCCTGCACAAGCCATGCACTTTATTTTTTTTTGGAGCACAAAGGTTTGAAAGATCCAGCAGTTTCAGTTCCACAGCTTCCTGGATCTTTCTAACAGTAGCAGGAAAGTCCTCTCTCTGTAGATCTTCTGCTCTTGCTTTCACCTGTAGAGAGGGAAAAAAAAAAAATAAGAGCAAGGTAGGTTTCTGTGAAAAACTCACGCCAGGAAACACCACAAAACATCAAGTTTGGATCGGGATGTACCAAGGAGACGGGAGCCAAGTGTACACCCAAGTGCATGGCAGTGCAATCTGAATTAAGCTAACACACGGTTTCCATCAGGTAGCAGCACCAGAGACCAGAAAGCTGCCTGTGGTAATTTGTTTGCAGCTTCACAGTCCAGCAACCCCTCCGCCGATGAGTAATACCCAAGGGCTCTGCACTCGTCCCTCGCACTGCCGAGTGGGTGGTTTTGCTTCAGAGCAAAACACACGGAGCAAGAAGGGAGATCTAGCGGAGTGACCTTCATCACCGTCGTGCTTTAAGCCACCGTGTTGTCATAACAGATTAATTGCTTCATGACTAACAGTGTTAATTAAGTTTGCAAATGCTTTCTGTACTTGGCAATGCGAAAAAGTAGGAACGACAACCGTAACCTAGAAATTCCTTCGTTCTCGTTATGGGGCCGCAAGTAGTACGATGAAAACAGGGGAGCAGAGACAAAGCAGTACAGGCTGAGAACAAAATGAACACCAGGCAACACAGTTTCTCTGCAGATAGGCCCAATAAAACAAAGCTTTTCTTGTGACAGAATCACCGTCTGGGTAAAAGCAATTGTATACGCTGGGGTTTCTCCAAAGCATTTGATTTAATGTTCTCTAACAATTTGATTTGAAGAACTTGCAAGATGGTAATTGCCTTGCCAATTTTACAAGTGGATTAAACATGAATTCAGTGACTCATCTCCAAACGTAGCTGTCAGTGGGAACACATCCATAAGGAGAGGTACCCTGCGCTGAGGGCCCTCGGGGAAACGGCTCGTGGTCCAACGGCACGGTGTGTCTCATACCATCTCCAGGTGGTGGCTGTGGTCAAGTTTAACACACACCCAGAGATCACAGGGGGAAATCCTGGGTGGGGAAGGGCAGCCTGGCACGTGGCAGTCCACAGAGGGGCCATCCTGGCTCCTTCCCACCCCATAAACATTTCCCATTTTACTTTGTCACAGCTCTTCCAGTGCACTTCTCCATCAGCCGAACCCACACAGCTGGCAGCAGAGCAGAAAGACCACGGGGTCTCAAAGCCTTCTGCTGTGGTAGCATAGCCAGCTGCCTAAGCAGCTCAGCAGAAAAACAGCAAGTTTTCAGAAAACAAAAAAAAAAAACACGTGGAAACCAAAGAACTCAATGCAGGTCACCCAATGAGACTCAGCCCAGGAAACAAGCCTCGTAAGACCTGAAGAGCTCCAAATATGCCATTTATGCAGAGACATAACTTGTTTGAGATCCTGGAAGTGAAAGAGTAGGTAGTGAGAGACCAGAGTTTGCCAACAAAGGCACAGGAAGATCAATTGGATGAAAATTTGAGTTAGATACTCAGCTTCAGATTACGACATTGTTTCCTACTGTGAGGATAACGAACCATGAAATGCTCCACTGCAGCTCTGTGGGCAAATCCTTCGGCCAAAGCTCAGTGCTGATGCTACCCCTCCTTCCAGCCTCGTGGCTGCTCTGCAGCCCCTTCCTTCCCTGGCCAGAGGTGAGGATGAACTTCTCCTGGGCGTTTTCATTCTGCAGATCTACATTAGGATGTTTGTATCTCACGTGTCAGGGCTCAGACCAGTCCTCTGTAAGGTCAGGGATATTTTGGTATCTCAACCACCAGAAATCACTCAGAGCTGCAATTGCAGCTGAATTTCTCCACTGACACCAATGTAGTGAGGGCTTCGTTCACTTATCCCAAGCCTTTTATCAGAATTATCTTCATCTGTTTGGCAGCCAAGTAATTAATCCTCTCCAGAGTCTTCTGATGTGTTATCCCTCCCTACCCTCAACAAAGATCAAGAAAATCAATCAAGTCAGAAAAGGAGTAGGTTCCTCTGAATTTTTCTCAACATCTTAAAGGCTTTATCAACGCAGAACCATCTGTTAAAGGAGACCTCTGTTGACTGAGGCGTTTGAATAGAGAGCTGTAGCAGAGAGAAGTCTCTCCTCGCCCTTGTTCAAGAGCCAAGGGTCCCTCTTTATCATAATCCCTAAGGAACCCCAGGACACCTCTTGCTGTTGGCAAAACGAATAGCTGCTGACCAATCCTCTAACGACAATTTAGAAGAAACAAAACTGAAAAAATAAATTCAATGTTACCTGGGCTTACCACTGCCAATGAATAAATGGCAAGTGAAGTCTGCACAAAGTGGATTTAACACCGGAATCCAGAACAGGGAACATTTCCTCTTACTTACAGAGAACGAAATCACCAAGCAAACAGAGTCCACAAAACGTTATTTTTTTTTTTTTGCATTAAACTCAGGCAGAGCACTAGTAGGGCTGTATAAAAGTACTCCTAATGAAACATAGGTTTTCATACCAGCCAAAAATGGAGGATTTTATTACCTATTGTGCAAGGCACACAATGGAAGAGCACGCTCCTCTCAGCAGTAAGTGTGCTGAGTTTTAACTCATCATAGGAACAGCTGCGATAGGAATTACTGTAGTGAAGAAGGAGCAGCTGTAAAGACAAGGACAACAACCTAGCTGTAAAGCACTCAGGGAAACAAAAGTATGAGGATGGCACTGCACATGCTGCCTCCTGTAAGCTTCTCTAAGGAGAACCAACGTTTTCTGGGACAGAAAAAATTCTAGATTAATTTGGTAAGAGAAAATTTCAATATAATGGCTATGAAATAAGACAGCAAGTTTTGTAAAGCGCTATTTATATCACAGAAATCTGGAGTTGGGTAACTAGTTCGGTTTATTTTTTGCTCTGCTCTTCCTGGTAAGAGTAAGTTCTGCAACCACATATGTTCACAAATATCCTTGTTGAACAGCTGAAGTCTCTAGAGGTTACCTTCAAGTAATGTTCTTCACTCTTCACATCCTGAAGACTTGTGAAAACACTCGATAACCTCCCTCCTGCATGATTAATTGATGCTTTTTAACAGCTTGCTATCTCCCATTAGTCAGCACACAATGATTATTCTGTACTGCAAAACAATCTCAGCAGACCACCGCACATTAGGCAAACACACTACAAAAGGTAAGGAGCCTCAGCATTTTGTGCCTGCCCCTCTCTATCCTTTCAGTCTCAATCTAGCAGCTGGAACTTCGACTCCCAGTTAGGCTCATGGTGCTGCCTGACAGCTGCTGCACATCCTCTCCGAATAAATACAACAAGATAATCATCGTTTCCACTGCTACAGGAACCACCTCATCCCAGAGGGACCCTGCGTGTTCTGAGAAAAGCCACACCAAACACAGAGGGAATCAGCTGATGGGAAATCCACATCTTCCAACTGGCACACACCTCGCTCTGGAGCGAGTACCGATCCGGTTAGCTCTTCACAACACTTTTGCATGCCTCTAAGTACAACGGAGCAGTTACTTACTTATCATACTCCTGCTGGTGCCCTCCGACCCTGCCTCACCATGCCAACAACTCTGCTGGGGACAGGAGAGTGGCCACGCTGCCCTGACTGCTCCTTGATCTCTGGTAGTCTTCCAGAAGGCTACTGCAGGTTTCAAAACATATTAAAAATTAAAAGCTAAAGGAAAAACTACAACAATTTTACAGGAGAAGGCAAGGCACAAGTGGCTTTGTCTTCTCCCAGGGACAGGGCCACAACCAAGGCTGTTTTTCAAAAAAAAAAAAAAAAAAAAAAAACAACAAAAAACACATACTAAGGCTGAGGTGCAATTGAGGAAAACAGCCAGGCCAAAGCAGAAAAGGGTGAGCCCAACCCACACATTGCCACATCCACTGGGAAAAGTGAGAAACTAAGAAACAAGGGGCAGGCAGCTCAGCTCGGTCCCTGCTGCAGCGTATTGACTTGTGTGCTGATGCACAGGAGGGACCTCAATCCTGCACGGACACTGTTAGCTTCCCTGCCACCACCTTTTCTAAAATTTCTCCTACCTAAGGTAGGTGGCTGGATGAGAAGGACAGCCAGTGGCATCTCAGCTCTTTTCAGCCCTGGGAATCTTCTAGCTTGGAATAAATTTCATAGCGATGGGTTTGGTGAGCACTTCTTGGAAAGGGTAACGTGTCTGACACTTTGCACAAGCTGCTTCCCACTTTCTCCGCATGTTCTGAGGTTTTGAGGCCAGAAGAGTACTACCCAGACTCGCTTTCTCTGGATGGTGTATGCATTTGTCATGGGGACAGTCCCAGCCTCCAGCTGCCCGCTTTGTGGGAGGTCTGCTCTCACCAACTGCTGACGATGAGCAATCCATTTAGCTCATCCAATCTCCCCTCCAATATCAGCCCTTCCAGCCCTTCCTAATTGCTGTGGTTTCCTCAGCTCCCTCGCATTTGCCTGCACCTCGCTGGTAACGAGCTGCCTGGGGTTTTGTGTCTCATTCTGCATGGCGCGGAAAGATCCCCACGAGGCTGCTCTGCCTCCGAGTTTTAACAGCTTGCTAACAAAAAGTGCAATAAAAATGATGCAAAAAAATTGTTCTTTTTCTGCTAAGCAGCAAGACGGATGGGAACAGACTTGGGGAGAATTTGGCCAAAATGTACAACATCCTAAAATGATCCTACAAGATCTAGAAAACCACATGTAACATTGTTGAAATCATTTCCAGGAACGACCTAACAATAGTGGCAATCTTCCAAACGCTGGATGTCAATAATTCAGCTCGGAAAAACTTCACGTGGCAACCCAGAAGCCTCAAACAGCAAACACTGTGCCCCACTCAGGTACATGCATGAGGGAAGCCACCAGAGCTAGGGATGCAGCAACAAAAGGTCCAAACACCTTTTTCAAGGAAGAGAATAAGGGTGAGAGCACAGGAGCACTTCCATTTTCTGAACACGCTGCTTCGAGGAAGCAGCAGCAAACCAAATTGTGGAGCTCCTTTTGAAGTGGCTGATAAGGACTGGAATCATGTCACTATTTTTAAAACACAATCTCTTCAAATCACTCCAAGAGCACTGCAGAAATGGCTATAACAACGCTATTGTTCCCAAAACAAGCTGCACGAGCCTCCAAACAGCACATTTGCTGCCTCCAGTCCTATCTGACTACTCACCTCTCCCACATTTCTCTTATGAATGGAGAAGACCCTATATGCATATGACACAAAACACAAATTATTCTTCCCACTCAACACAAATAACACGAGATGCGATGCCAGTCCTTGCTAGAAAGCACGGTGCAACCTGCTCCTTTGTGCTCGGAGCCACACGGAACGAACAAAAAAACTCAGATCTTGTCTTTTGGGGTTGGGCAGGGAAAGGAAATTAGGAAATATGAATGGATGAGATATCCACACCATTAAGTCACACTGCCTCTGCTATCGGGGGCGTAATCGCCCAACCCCTTTCATCAACTCATCCAGTTCCTCCGAAAACACCAAACAGCAGCCAACTCGCAGGATATTTATTCCCAAAGGAAGCACGCTTCAGAGCTTTACTTTAAAGCTATCATATCCACAACAGCCCCCTGTATTTGAAGAGCTGAAAAGGGTGAAGCGGAATATTACATGCTGTGAATTACTTGGTTAATTAGGGGAAAATAGAAAATATTTTGCAGGAATAGGAAAGGGCTGCCAGGCCAGCTGGTGCACTCACCTGGCTGGCTCTGAGCTGCTCCCCAGGGCATGGCAACATCCCAACACGGCACTGGGAGGCATTCCCCCAGCTACAGGAGCTGCCCTCCGAGCTCTCCATCTCCACGTGTACCGAGCAGACTCAGCCAGCAGGCAAGCATCACTTACAGATACAGATCTATGAGTAAAAAATGAAAGCGGGATAATGATGGAGATACGGGCATCGCTCAGAGACTGCCGTCGGGGATGCTGTGCAGAAATCCTGACAGCCGAGTGCTGGAAAACAGGCAGAGCAAAACAAGGCTGGTTTCGAAGTTTGCAGACTTATCCCTATCAGCCCAGCGGCTGAACCTTGCGAACACTTGTCTTCATAACGACTAAAATAACACAGCTTATAAACGATCATTATTTATATATACCCTTTGCTCTGTCTCAGGGTTTATCCCACCACCACCTCCTCCAAGAAAAGCCTTGCAGAACTGCTGACAGTCTATCTGGGATACAGGGAGCACGATAGAGAAGGATTTGCAGATTACTTTTAAGAAAGCCCTCTCTGCCTGCATGGAAAAAACAGCACCAAGTGCAAAAGGAAAGAGAACAAAAGGAAGTAATAAGCAAAAGGATCAAAAACATAGCAGGGGAAAGAGCAGAGTCCACTATAAGCATAGCAGAAGGACTTGTAAGTATTAAATAAAAGCGGAAAACAATAAAACCAGTCACAGGGATCCCAGAATTCCCACCCACCACCTTTCTGTGTGCCTGTACAAGAATGCACTGACTATGGAAATACACTTTCTGCACCTTACTGCACACACAGGAACGGAGAAGTGCTGAAAACACCCACCACTGTCCGTCTGGGGAAGCAGATGCTCAAGCAGAGTTCACCCCAAACTTCGTCAGAGATGAGCAGGAACTGAACAAACCACGAGCACTGCTCTCCATGTCTGTGTGGCTGTTTTCTGTACAGAACAGACAGTCATAACCCAAACACTGTGCATCTCTAAAGGCATAAAAGGGAATCCTTTTTCACACATAAGTGGGGTCAGGGCTTCACATTTCTTTAACAATGAACAAATAAAAAAAAATTGACTAGCCAAACTGTTTTAAGTCATACTTCAGTGTATGATAAATGCTTTCCTTCCATAGCAGGGGGAGACAGGACACGCCACGACACAGCCCTGTGAAATTCAAACACCTGCTGAGCAGCATCTTCCAAAAAAATCAGACCCCCAATGTTCAGAAAAGTATCTAAAGGCACTTGCTGCTTATACAGAAAGCCACGAATAAAGTAACAGCAAGTCTCTGCAATCAGCTCTTCTGGAAGCACTACAACACTGAGGTATTTTTTAGAGTAAAACACCTGCTTCCTTATTCTAATTTCCAATTCATGTCCTCTAATAACTTGCCCAAATGTCATTTCAAGCCGCTATGAAAGCTATAGAGTTAGCACTGCAGCTCTGTAAACTTGTCTCATTGAATGAAGCTTCTTTGCTAGAAGCTTTCAAGGTTTTTAATTTTCTGCAGCAGTTTCTGCAACCTGAGAGAGTAACCAGTTAAAAACCCTGGAAACCATCATTTCCTATTTTAACAGCTGAACATTTCCTACAATGTCCTGCCTAAATGAGGTTTCTTTCTTCTTGTGTGATCCTTGATTGTACACAGAGAGATTTGATGTTCGTCTGAAATAGCCCATTTAATAGCAACACACACATGCATTTAGAGATTTAAAGCCAAAATGAACTGCTTAAGTAGTCTAACCTTCTGCACAGCACAGGCTGCAGTATTTCACCTAATAATTTCTACATTTTGGTGAGCTACAGGGTCTCTTCTAGAAACAAACTTTTTTCTTTTTTTTTTTAAACACAAGCTCCAGTTGATCAAAACCCTACCCTATCGCAATGCTATTTCAGCAGTAAGATGTATTTATGGTTTAAAATGTCCGTCTTTTTGCTAAGTTCTGCCTCAGCCACTGCGTCTTGTTATGCCATTTTCCACCTAAAAAAAGACTTTTACTTTCCAAGCGCCACTTCTGTCTAGGAACTTACACAACATGATCCAGCAACACCTTCGCCTTGGTTCAGTTACACTTCTCTAACCTCTCACCTAGAAGCACCAACTATCATTTTCTAATTGTGATGGTGGTGTAAGTGGGACCATCACGTTTCGTTAAGCCCTGAATTGTGATCCGTACCTTATTCATCAGTAGCAGATAGTAAAAGTTACCAATAATCTATATGATAGATAATAATCTATCAATAATCTTTTCCATGACCCCACTACCTTCTGTTTCACGAGCCACAAAACATAGTCTGCATATATCCAATACCTGAAACAGTAAGCAGATCAAACTGGTTCAAGGTACATACGTGGGTATTTCTTACTGAAAACTCAAAGCTCTGGCTTATCAAATAGCTAATAGCTGCAGCAAAATTTCACTTTAGTATAATTACTGACTTTTAAGTCAAATTCAGCGAGAGGAAAAACCTTAGGCCTTTGGAGTTGATGAAGAATAAACTGATATGAAAGTAATATTAATGGGTGCGTTATTTCTACTATAAACTCTGAAGACATTTCTGAAGGGTTGTAAAGCTGAGCTACAGCAACTGACAGAATATGTAATTATACAAGCAGCTGCATTCCAAATTTTGCCCGGATTTGCAATTTCCTGCAATTAGAGAGGAATGTATACATCTCCATCTTATGCATTTTAAGCAAGACACTCACTATTCAAATGTTAGCTGCCAGGCACACCTATTGTCATTTCAAACCAAAACGACAGGGAAGCCACGGAGAGGCAATACACCTACTTTATCTAGCAAGAGAAGGCCAGCTTTTAACCGGGGGAGGAGTTCTCCGAGGAGAAACTAAAAATATGATGCTAATATCAGAAACGCACAGAGCTGCAACCAACGAGAACAGCTACAGCAGCCTGGCCAGGCACCGCTGCTGCGTGGGATCCACGCTGTTCTCCAGTGGAAAGCTTGAGGACAGTGAGGAAGCACAGTAAAAAATATTTAAGAGCTCATTAGAGCACCAGAGAGAGATCATTTGGTGCAGAGGAGTAACCTGACCTCGCAGGGATGCACACCTCATTTCTGTCGTCGTTTTTGTCTTTCTCCCCCAAAACAGACCATCAAGTCGGTCTGCATTTGGCATCATGTATTAAAATACCACATTGATAGGAGTCAGGAAAATCAGTCAAGCTTAAGATGAAGGAAAAGGATAAAGGATTAAGAAAACAGGAAAGGAACGGCAGTAAGATTTTCCAGTGTCTTTACCAGAAAATGCAAAGTAAACCTGCAAATACCAGTGCGAAACACAAAAGTGCAGGACTGATAAGAACACTGCCTGTTTGCTGAGCCCATGAATATCTATCGCACAGGAAGAGGGAAAGGGAAATTAATCCTCTTAGGCCCAAAAGCAACCAAACTCTGTGGCTGCTGTGAACTGTGCCCAAGGACTGCGGGGGCTGCAGTGGGGTGGGATTGTTAAAGGACACACCAGAGGCAAGCAGAAAGGGAGCTACTGCTGAAAACCTCCAGATACACACCTCTCACCACAGCACCACAAAGAAGTTTCCTGCCTTGCAGATATTTTCTGAAATCTCCGTTCCTTGGTTTTAGCACGAGCAGTTTGCTTTCCCAGCGTTTAGCTTTTGAGGAGTACTGAACTCAAAAAAGAAAAAAAACAGCTGGGGATCAAAAACGTAATGTGATTATTTGGAGCGACGCTGTTGGCAGAACCAGCCAGGAACAAATCCCAAAACAGTAGCTGGACTTCAGAGAAATCAGCAATCTCTGCATCACCTCTGCGCTGCTAAAAAGATCCCAGCATGAAAAGAAGAGACAAAGCATGGACACAAACACGTAACAAGACTGCCAAAATCACCGTACTCTAGAACCAGAGAGCATCTAAACCTCTTCAGCTACTTCTCGAGACGGTGTGTAAGCCCACCAGAAGGCAGGCATCCCACCATCCACTACAGACCCACTGCTCTTGGGAAGGTGGCAGGGCTCCAGGCAGGAGCATCAAACTTGCACGTTCTTTACCAGTGATTACGGGGAGATGCAGTTCAGGCTTGTGAAAATCTCATACGGCACATCCTAAAATGCAAGGGGGAAGAGAGATAAATGCAAAGGGAACAAGAGATAGACACCTATTTCATTCTACTAACTACAATAATAAAAAAAAAAAATACAGTCTAACAGACCAGCCTTTTATAATGAATGAGTCTTTTATAATGCATTTCTTTTTAATTAGTTTCATCTTTACACGTTAAATCTTTGCATTCATCTAAAGAACCACCCAAATTAATGTTGTAACATGCACATCCTGAAAATACTCAAAAAGCACAGAACATCAGCTTCGGTCTGCTAGATTAGATTTAGGCACTCGCAAGAAGACTGCGGTGCTACTTTGAAAAAGACACTGACAACAACAAATTACTAAAGAAAGCAGCAGACAAGTATTGCTTCACGTAATAAATTGCTCACTTATTTTTCAATTTGTTCTTCCAAATTTTTATCTTGGGCAGCAGAGACAAACAGTGACGCCGTGAGATACCATCTCAGATCTAAGCGACACGGAGGGCCCCACTTCGCTGTAAGCACAGCTCTATCACTGCGAGCAACGTGGAAGTGGGCACTTCAGAAACCAAAGTGCTGCTTGTGGCTGGCACTTCTCTATATTATCCTGCTCTGGGACGCGAAGCTGAAAAGTCAAGCAATGCAGCACCTGTATACACAGCCCAGAAGAGGAATGTTTATACAAACCACTCCTCAAATAGACCGATGAGAGTAAGGTATTATCACCTAGGAATTCAGATTTTTGGAAAATGGTCTTTCTTATGGAAAAAAACTACATGGAAAATCAAAAAATAAGCAGTTTCTTCAAACCAGTAAAATTCCAGTTAGTTCAAACCAGTTCAATTTCAGTTTCCTTGCCACCTCTGAGCACTTTGAGTGACCGCTGCAGAACATCCAACAGCACCCAGCCCTGTGGCTCTCTCCCTGCTTTTCAGGGAACCAGGAGCTGTGCATCTGCCAAAGGTCACTGCAGCAACCCAGCCCAAACACAGCCATGGCATGAGGCAGATGAACAGTAACCCTCAGGTGGAGATTTGTCAAAAATAAAACATTTTCAGAGTTTCAATAAAAAAGCAGATGTTTTTGAAAACCACTACTCAAAAAATTTAACCAGCCAAAGCAGTTTCTCTGACAGCTTTGGTGGTGAATTAGCAGCTGTAGTGGATGCGAGGCTGCTTGAACGGCCATCGTGGCTCTGGCAGAAGTTAAAGGCTGAGCCCCGCAGCGAGCCTGCAAAGGGAAAAATCCCACAGCTCTCATTTTGGAGAGAGACGATAAGATGAAGAGTTAAAAGTTGTGAGTTGTGAGCTCAGCAGTGTACTGTTGCCTTATTTAGATGCATTTCTGTCCGGGAAGAAGAGATCTGACAATATTAAATTACGGATTTACTTTTATGTCAGTTCTTCTACAAGCACAAGGGACAAAGAATCTGAAATGAGTTGGATATTTTTTTCTCTTATGATCAAGCACCCTCGACTTCAGGGCAGACAGCTGAGAGGAAAAGGCCAAGGTTTTAAGCAAATGGAAAACCTTGGAGTTAAGCTTTGAATGCACGAATACAAGCAGTCTCTTTCCCAAAAGCACGGAGCTCCTATCAGCTCACCCCAAAACCAAGCACTACTGTGGAGTATGCAAAATGCTCGCAGCTCCTGCTGGCAGAGGAAGAACTCATCCCAACAGGCAGCCCTGTGCTGTAAAAAGCAAGCCAGATACCCTCCAGAAGTTACTGCCCCAAAAAATACACTTGCAAAGGTTCAGTAAAGCTCCCTAATAGTGTTTCAGGTAGAACTGCTCTAAAAGACAGCAGCCAGCTGTGGTGTCTAACACAGTCTCTGCCTGCCAGGAACATCCCCGTGATGCTGGCCTTGTGGAAGAAGATGGATGTCCCAGGGGCTCACCACTTGCAGGACAGCCTTGGCTCCAGAAATCCAGCAGCTCTGTGGTCACAGGTGCCTCAAATTCCCACCCACCAGCCTCCAAGCTTTTTTGTCCGTGTTTTATGTATGCCTTTAACTGTGAAAACATAAGTATACACTTATTTCCCTAAAAATGCACTAAAACATTTACAGTGGCTACAAAACGTGTTTTCTCATTGGATTTTTTTTTTTTTTTACAGTTTATTGTTAAATAAGGCTCATCTAAAATTTATTGGAGTATAATTCTTCAGCTGCATTTACTACATGTTTCATTGCCTTGGTCAGTATCCAATATCTTGGTAAATAATGCAAGTAAAATATTAACACTGGTTATCGATTATGCCCTAACCGATCCTGTCACCTGAGCAAACATTCTGCATTTTGGCAACGAAAGGAAAAACTGCATCTTTCGGGAAGCAAGAAAAAATAATATTCCACCCACACTTAGTTCAAACCCCCGAGTTCTGCGCACAAAACAGGAGACAGCACTCTAGTTTTTAATGTTTCTCTCTTCCCTATGGAGCTGGAGTCTTTCAGAATACATAAGCCCCATGAAAAATGTCAGGCTGGATAATTTATTTTCAGTTAGAGAGTTTTTGTGTGTGTTTGAAATCAGTTTGCTGATTTAGCAACTGGTAGATAGAGTCTCTCTCACAGTTCAGCACTCATTCAGCAATCTGCAGAGCAAGTTACATCTGCAAACAAAGAGTATTTATCTTTTTCATCTGTTTGTATGCTGCAAGCTGAGCATTGACTATTCAAGTCCGACCAACCTGCTGAAGTCCTCAGAAGAGAGCAAGATTCTTTCAAAAACCTCCCAGCTCTGCTCATCTGCAGTAACTTTCCACGTGCTTTTACACGCTAGACTTAAGCCGGGCTAACGAGGGGCTGCAGGTCTAATGCAAACATTAGATCTGGCTGTTAAGAGGAGGAATGATGCACAGAGATGGCTTCATTCCTCCCTCCCAACACAGGGGTGAACATGCTGCCCTCCAGGAGCAATCGCCTGGGCCTTCAGCACAGCCTCCACGGGCACTTACCAAAAGCAAGCAGTCTCTCCCAGTGTGAATACTGATAAAAAGCTGCCAAATAAACCAGCACAGCAACAAAAAAGCGAAGGCAGACATGAACATCTTACTTCCTACTGCTTACAGCAGGTCCACGCTTTCTAATAACCTAAATCTGCTAATACCGCAGCAGTTCCATCAGCAGCAAATGTAATCCTACATTTAACTGGATACAAACTACACATAAAAGCCATTAGCCTTGTCCCTCCTTGCCATCCTCCCGTCCACATACTCCACTGCTCCCTCTGATGATCTCCCTGGGTTGCCTCCCCCTACCCGGGCATCTGGGCCCAGCCAACCATGCACTTCCAAAAGCTGCTCTCGTGGCCCTGCTAGTTCTTCAATTTCTTTTTGCATGAAAAGCTCCACTGACAGCTGCTCGGTGCTCCAGATGGAGGTTTTCAAATACAAAGTGGAACGCAGAAATAGTGGGACCAGGGCAGGGAGCATGAGGACTGCAGAAACACGCTGATGCTCCGAACCATTCCCCACCACTCCTTCCCCTCCCACACCCCAGGCCTCCTGGATAACTACTAACTGCTCGCTGCACTAATATCTTCATATTAACACGGAGCCTGGAGAACTAGAACAAACAGTAGAAAATGAAACGCGAACAATTTGCTTTATAAAAAAGTTTGTGTAGGCAGCTCAAATCCCACAGCTGCCCCTGGGCACAGTCACACAGGGCAGAAAGTGGTATTGCGTATTTCCCTCGCCCCCAGCACACATGCTTTGATTTTCACACAGGTTAGCAGTCCAGCCAGGCAGCAGCTGCTCAGGGACCCACAGCTCCTCCCGTGACATCTCTGCTCTCCGTGGGCCAAGCACACCAGCATGGGCACCGCTGTTTCTGGAGAGGACTCGGATGCAGAGGGAGCACGTTCCAGCTGAGGTTAATGGCTCAAACTCTTTCCCAGCCATGCTTCACAGATGCACACATGAGCAAGTGCCATCCTATCATATCACCAGCTGAAAGGAGTCTGGCTTGTTTTTAAACCCGAGAGAACACAGATCCCACGTTACCATGTCCCAAGCTTCAACAGAAGCTCAGTAGCAGGTGAGCATTTACGTGATTAAAACTGAAGAGATCGTCATTTGGGGTCAAATAACCTGTGTCCCAGCTGATGGATGCTGGATGTTTAACACAGCCTGAAATCAAGCTCTCCCTCAAAGAGAATAGATATTAATATTTAGAAAGGGGAAAAAAAAAAAAAAAAAAAAAGAAAAAAAAACTACAAGATCTGTTTTGAAATTAGGAGATTTCATCTTTCAAAATGAGGAATTTCATATTTCATTTAAGTTTGTTTCAAAGCAGAGAAACCTTTTTAAAGCTTAACCATTTCACTCAACTTTTTGATCTTCTACCAATCACTGTCACATCACTGAAGAAAAACTGATTGCTTACCTAGGACTGAATGGAAAGGAACAGAGATAAGAACAAGAAAGCCCCATATTCAGATCACACCTCTGCTGGTACAGGTATGTCATATCCCTCTTCTCCTCCAAGATACCAAACACATTACTGCCTGCAGATGGATATCAGTTAAAATGTCATATTAATCAGGGTTTCACAAATCACCCAAATCCCACAGCAACATTCAGTTATCTTCAATGTCACTGAAAGGGGAAATGGTTTCAGGGTCATTCCAAGCACATAACCAAAAAAAAAAAGCTGCGGGCAGGGAGAAAAACAAAGCCTTCCTAGGGAAAATAGCCTATTTAATTTTTAAAAGATTAAAGATTGATAGCTTCCACTACTAGAATCACAGTGTACAAAATATCAATCTTGCAAGAAATAGATACATTGCCCTGATACCATATCCTGAATAACAAACAGTTATGCTTAGTGCTGCAAGCCACGCATCATGGCATAACGTTGACATTATCACACCTGAAATACCTCTACCTAGTCCTAAATCAATCGATCAATCACAGGTTCAGGTTTCAAGCCTAATCCAGTCTTAGAGCAGGTCCAACTCCTCTCCATCCATCCCTAATCCCTAACAGGTGTTTGTGTAGCCTGGTTTGTATAGGGCTTAAGGATGGACACCACACCAGGAGGTGGTACTCGCCAGGTAACATCCTCCAATGTTTCTCTGCCTTGGGCATTGGGAATTTTTTCCCTAGCATGTAATGAGAATGTGTTGTAATTTAAGCATGTTCTTGTCCCATTCGCAGAGGGCATGGGAAAAGAAAAAAACAACCCTTTTCTCCATAGAAACTTCTTCATATTTTGATACTGATTCATATCTCACCTTGGTCTTCCCATCTTTAACATCAAGACCCTCAAAAACCTGTATGTTCCACACTGAAGACAATCATCACTTTTCTCGTTTGGACTCTCCCCACTTGGTCTTCCCTGAAAAACTGGATATAAAGTAGAAACAATTGTACCTTGTTTCATCAAAGCTCTTTCTAACCCAGCACCCTGTCTCTAACAGTGTTGAACAGCAACTAGCTAGGGGAGAAGTTTAGGACTAGACAAATACATGTATATAACAATACTGGAAGACACAACTTCCTAAAATCTAATGGTCTGTAGCTGACATACTTCCCTGCCTAGAGAACATTTTTCGTATTTATCACTAACGATGAATTTTTTCCTTCGTGAATTTATCCAGTCGTTCCCTTTTGGTTCACTCATGAGAACAGAGGGGCAGCAGAACAGCACAATTGTTTCCACCTGCTCTGATGCCATACACCCCTGTTCTCTGCCTCCCCTTCCAGTGCAAGGAGCCCTAACCTAGCCAAATATTCCTTGCACAGAAACCCTTTCACACGTGGTCATCACCCCTCCCCATCCCTGGGCCTTTTCGGTTCAACCACACCTCTCTTTCAGCTCAGACAGCAGCCAGAACTGCACGCAGCGTTGCGGGAACAGATTGAATATTTTAAGTTTCTCTTTCTGCTGCCTTCCTTACGATTCTTAGGATTCAATTTGCTATTTTCACCACTGACATTTCCGCAGAACTATCGTTATAACCCCAAGAGCTCATTCACATGCCACGACAGCCAGATCACATAAACACACATATAAAAATTACGATTCCCCCTTTAGATGCATTTTTGTCACATTTATCTCCCATCCGATTTTTATCTGACATTTTACCGCTTCATTACTCAGTACCACAAGGGCCCTTGGCGATCCTTCCCTGTCGCCCTTCACGTGTGCTCCCAGTGATTTAGCCTCATCTCCCAGCTCGAGCATCTCGCTCGTCACCTCCTTTCCCAGACCACGCACACGGAGCAGCACGGGCTCACAAGGTCCCGCTGGAAACGGCCTCTGCAGGCTGATCAGACGCCTCCTCTCTGCTGGCTGCTCAAGGGTAAGAGGAAAGGCATTCACAGGAGCAGTTTATTCTTGCTGAGAATCTGAGTTTATCAAATGTCATTTGAAAATGCAGTAAACGACGTCAATCCAACCTCCTTTGCCCACGTGCTCACTGGTCCCTCCAAGAGCTCCAACAGCTTTTAGATTCACGATTCCTCTCCTCAAAAACCATGCTGGCTGTTCCCCAGAACATCACATTTAATCACATGCCCTCAATTCTGCTCTTCAGAGCAGTTTCCACTCAATTGCCTGGCACAGACACCCGGTGTACCAGTAACAACGGACGTAATTACCCTGTAGATTATCACGGTTTTCGTGAAGTCAAACGCAGTGGGCACAACAGCTATAATAAACTGTACTGTCCCTCATATGGGCACGATTGTGAGAAACAAGGTAATTTCCAGATGCCTCGATGTTGCAAGATAGAAAGATAGAGATAATGACTGCTTTAACAACTGCAATAGCTTCTGTTAGACTGAAAAAAGAACACCAGAGGTAAGATTTGATAAGCTTATTTCTCCAGGGAGGAGACTGAAGGGGGCACAATTGATAGAGGAGCCTGCATTCAGCGAGCATCCTGACTGCAGGGGGAGAAAAGACAGAAAGCAACACATAAGCAGCTTCATCGATAGGAGGAAGGGCTGATATGAGGAGGATTGATAGAGGGCTGTCTGACCTCCAGGCTTTCCAAAATGCTGCCACGTAGCATTACGAAACGATTCTGTTCCAGGGGATGTAGAAGCAGAAGCACCTGTGATAAACCATCCCCTTAACAACCTAGCAAGATACACCCCGTTTGGTTCCCACAGTTCTATACTCGAATGACACTCACTGAATCTCAGGAATGCTGGAACGTGACTGGCCAAATCCAATCAAAGCATCACAGTACAATGGAGAATTCATCAGCTAACCTTTTTGGACTTCATTTCCCAATTTGAACATAAAAAGGTTGTGTGATTTTTACATAATATTTAACAGGACGTGTATTGTTATATATAACAGGAGTCAGAGCATATCTTGCTTTGGAAATCAGATATTGGAAACTTTACCTTTAGAATTCAAAGTCTGAGACATCCTGCAACATTCATCTCCAGTTCGCCACACAAACAACTAAATGGGACCACACCAGGAACCTGCCTGGGTCCAGTACCCCATCACTGACAGTGACTGACAGTAACTGCCTAGAGATGACTACAAGACCAAAGCAAGTATACATAGGTACTTCTTCAGAATATTCTCCAGCCTGCAATGATCTGTATTCTGCAGCTCCCTAAGCTTGTAATTCACATTTGTATATTTGATAGGTTTTGATGGATTTCTTCTTTCAAGAACGTGTCCAACAGATTTTGAACCCATGTACGCTGCTTGCATCCCCAGTGCCCTGTGGGAAGAATTCCTCACACCAAGTGAAGCAGCAGTTTCTTTTACTCATCTCTATCCAACTGATCCCGTTTACTTCCCTCTTACAGGGGAAGAGGGATCAGCTCTTCTCGATGCACTTTTCCCACACAAGACCCTGACCCTTCCTGAGCAAACACCTCCTGATCTGACACAACCTGCTACTTTTCATTGCCAGCTGATCTGTAACCCCATCTACCTATGCTTCAATCAAAAATTAAAAAAAAAAAAAATAACGCTTGAGTTAATACAGATAAAAAACAATGACAGTTTTGTTACTGTTCTACATGACCCAACTGTTCCTTTTGCTTCTTTTCCATCCACTGGTTTCATGGATTCCCTAGCATCCTTCTTTTCCTGTTTATGCCTAAAAAATATTATTAGCTTCTATGCTTGCATCTCCATCAGATCTTCTCATCATGCCAGCTTGTTAATATTCAGATTCACCTTCTATATCTACATTAACTGGTGCTTCCCAGTGCCCCCTACCCCAGCCCTCTGCCAGCAAATACCACGTACACTTCCTTCGTATCACCTGCTTTCCTCCGCAGCAAGCCTCCCACAGCCAGTCTGTTCTTGCACCAAATCTTGTACTCAGTTCCTTCTCTCACTTCACAGGTTTCAAACCCTTCTTATTCCTTCCCCCATCAGACATTTCAAAGACTACTAGCGCAGTGAAAGATGACAAGCTCTGGCCTCTCCCATCCTCCTTTCCCTCTGAACACCTACCTCTTAATTTTCTCACTCTAACCATTACTGACGCTTTCAACTTCTGCCTCTGTCCCCTCCAGGGGCTGCCACAACTTCCTCCTCTTCTCTTCTCCCTCTGTCCTCTGTAACCTCTATCCTTTGATGCCATCCCTTCCAAATGCAAGAACACTTACTTTGTTTCAGCACGCTGCCTCTCTGGGACGGATGCCTACTTTGTGTTTGAAAGAGCACCTGGCATGCTGTGGGCATAAACAGACAACTTACTGTAGATCTGCAGCAAGGCTGACACAGAGCAGCAACAGGGAGGCTGCCCTGGGATGGGCTGCAGCAAGAGAGCTGATAAAAACAGGATCTGAAAAGTCATTAACGATCACAAATACCACCTGAAACCTTACCTTCTCCTCCCATGCCGACCTTCGGTGAGTTACAAGCTCATGTAGCTGGTCGCGGAGAGCCATCAGATCTCTGGATAATTTGTTGATTTGCCCAGTCAGGCTGTCAGCCCAGGGGCAGCACGAGGTCACCTTTGGCAGGCTGCTTTTCTCTACTTGAGTATCCTGTGGCTTGCACATATTTCCCTCTTCAGCCATATTATCTAACACAGTTTCCTAAAGGAAAAACAATAAAAGTTACTTTTCAGCAGGAGCTAAAATGCTTCCCCCCCCCCCCCTTCCCAGTAATCCACAGCTAGGAATTTACTGCTGCCATCTCAGGATATGGTTGCTCCACAATTTCACAGCTATTTTAAGAGAACCTCCTTAGTTCAATCTAATGTACTTGTAAGTTAACAGAAAACTTATGTTGCTAACCCGGCTTATTTTAGAAAGCACTGCATGCTGTGAGCTACTCTCCACTGCTATTACTAAGGCATGAAGTAACACTTCGGGAACAGAGATCATCAATACTGCAGTAGTTCCAGATACACCCTTCCCTCTCAAACTCTGACGTTGGATGCATTTCTGTAAGAAAGCAATGACCAGGACAGAGGGAAGTGCTCACACTGCTCAGGACAGTGCCACTGGCTACGTGGCACAGTAAGCTGCAGCACCCACAGGCCCACCAGTGTCCGTGTACAGCTCCAAGCCAAGGAACCCCAAGAGATCTCTGCTCCAGGCTGTCTTCAGAAATGGCAACCCTTATATGAAATACTCGAAAAAAAAATGTTAAGTTCAGAGTCCTTGAAATACATGCACCTGCACAATGTAGCACACAAATTATAATGCAGTCCTCAAGCCATGACGGGATAACTAAAGGACCAAGCCTCATCACTCAGAATTAAACACTTATTTCCATTTTGTTACCAAGACAACATCAAGTAGGAGAGGTCATAATCTCTTTTAAGGACATTATTAGCATTCAAAATTATCTTTCAAAAGTGGAGAAGTGACCTAAAAACAGTAAGAGGAAATTCAGCAGTTGAGCAGCATGGTCAACATGCGAGCAAGGGAAAAACAAATGCATAATTACTGACTCAGCAGCAACACTGCTGAAAGAGATGTCAAAAATCAGACAGAAGTCACTAACGTAGTTCTGATAAAGCCAAGTACCATTTCAGAGAGTATAATCATGAACCTTTGTGATAGACGAGCTGACCGCAATACTGATGTACAGGTGACGTGCCTGGACTGAAACACAGACAAATGGGACAGAAAAACCCATTTGGGAGCAGCAACCACCACCCTAATTTGAAGGAATGGCCCACAAAGAGACGTTATGAAAACCAATGTTTAGCCTAGAAACTAAGAGTCTTCTCTTTATATAACGTTGTAGTAAAGAGGATGGGACTTTTCTCTGCAGGCAGATTCAAAACTTTGGCTTAATCCATAGCCAGGGGGTTTGGGGCTGATATGAGAAAACTCTGCAATACAGCTAAGAATGGCAAAAGACACCCTGCAAAACCTCCTTTCTAAGAGAGCATCAGCACTGCAAACTGTCCCCAGCTGGACTGGAGGAGCAGCCTGTAATAACATGTCTGGACACTGACAGCCTTACCAAAGTGCACAGCAATAACACTAAACTTTTTTTTTCTCCTCTCTTTAATTTGAAATTCATTTAATGACAGAATTTTAAAGTAAAACTACTGCAGTCGCTCCAGTTGCTGTAGTGAAGCCATACTCTGCCCTAAGACAACTGTTTTGTCTTGTTTTAAATGTTACATTTAAGAGCCACCATACTCGCCCTTTTAAGTCAGGGTGCTGTGCCACAGCCCATCAGTGGAAGCAGCAGCTGAAGGCTCCCCACACAAAGTCACGGGGTGGTAATGAAGTCCCTTGCTGCCTTCATGGAGTCTGTTTCATCTCCTTCTGCCTGACTCTTTGCATCCAGCGGAGGACACGCGACTGCACAGAAGAGAACGGATAGCAGAACAGCAAAAAATATGAAGAAAGAAAACGCAGAAAACGGGAAAGCTGGAGGGAAGGTCATCAGGACAGCAATGGAGAGCAGAGCCATACCCTAATTCAGGGACAAGCTAAGCATGATGCAGAGCCACACATCCCCAAGTGCATTCAAAGTCGTCTTTTTTACACACATTTACACCAGAAAACAGCAAACTGAAATATAATTGAAGCTTTCAGAAAATTTCATTAATGGGGACTGATCATGAATTCTTGGTGGCTGAAATTATTTATGATCTCCCGAGGCTGACTGCAGTGCATTAACTTAAAAGCAAATTGGTCCACTTCCTAAAATGAGGAGGTAAGGAAGGGGCTGTGCTTTCAAGCAGCAGGAACCTTCATGATCTCATACTTCATGCTGAGCATAGCAGCAGGTACACTTGAGGTTAAAAACGAAAACCCAGTCCTCCCTTTTCTATTTTACCTCTAATTTTCTTGAGTTCTCCATTTCTGCTCCGCATCTGAAGTTAAAACCCTTACGTTCCCCAAAAAAAGAATTAAAATCTTTCTTTTCTGGTATGTAAAAAACTGGTTCTATGTGTTTTGGTAACAACTAAAAGCAACTAATTTCAGACTTTAAAGTTAGTGAGAAAATATCATTAACAGCAGGCTTCAGATAACTGGCTAGCATCTATATTTAGCAGTAATGTCTGGTTTATCAAATCCGAAAAGTTGTGGTGTTTCTTTTTTTAAATAATAATGTTTATTTCATCTGACAACCCAGAACTAAGACAGTATGGAAGAAAAATTCTCTTGACAGCTTGCTGCACTTGTTTAAAAAAAGAGAACCAAGCATGAAAAGATGTGGAGATACTAAATAGTTGTTTTCCTACAGAACTGTGCAACTTTAGCTGCTGAATCAGGCAAAGATAAGTCTGAGAGACATACCAATTTCAGAGCAATAGCTGGTAGATCCCTATTAAGGCTTGGGAGCCAAGCCAGGCATTAAGCCAGGCACTTTCCATTTGCAAATACTGAAGGATGCATTAATAGTTTGTGGGCAGATCTTTCTGAACTCATTTGAAATTACCAATTCCCTACCACATGCCAGAGTTCATCCACACCCAGGCAGAGAGAGGCTGGGTTTCCCCAAATTGTAAAGGCACAGAAAAGTCAAGGCACAGGGTAAAGGGAATGGAAACAGTCTTCCTAAAAATAACTGCAAATAAGCTTGTAATTTCATGTCCAGTGAACGCTTTATATAAAGATAAAGAGTAAGGAATGTGACCAATGCATCTAGATTCAGACATCCTCATACAGGGAAGGCTGCAGAGCAGACAATGCCCATCAGTAGGAAAAGGTTCAGTCATCAGAGTAAGGAAGCTGTATCAGGAACCTGCTACACACCTTCCCCACAGCCACCAGGAAGACCTGGCAATAATTCTGCAAGAATCATCTCCTCCATCAGACCAGCAATATAATGTATGGATACAATGTAAAGAGAAAATTACTGTATCCTCAAAGAGTGTCTCATTCCCATACATCATATGGGGAACACAACCACCACCAACAAAAACCACAACTTAGCCATCCAGCCTGTTGAATGTTTTGTTCAACCTAAACTTCAACTCTTACTTAATAGATGTGCTGGTCAGGTTTTCTGCAAGTATTTATTTAGGACTTAACTCAAGCAGCTGAGTTACCAACAACTGCAGTACTTCCCACACCGTTCAACATGTCAGAGGCAAAGATTTTGGTGAGTACACTGAAATGCCATAGCGCTTGCACCTACTGTTTGACTGCATGTCTTTGGGGACAGGTTTATTCTAGTGCTGATGCTTTACAAACAGCTATAAGATGGTAGATGAGTAAGTCAAAAAACATCACGTAACTAATGGCAGTTCGATTGGCTCTACACTGGAAGAATTCTTCAAGACAGGTCAGATAACGTTACACTCCTCTGCCTGGCTTTTAGTGTAGAACAACGCATGTGGGCAATTAATAGTCAGCTCACTGATTCTCAGGATTTTGTAAACTCATACCACTAATGCAGTGCTCTGAAGAATTATTTTCAGCAACTGTAAATGGGCAAAAGTTGTAGAGAGAAGTGAGATGGATGCTACCGTTTACACTCACTTGAGAAATCGTAAGATGCACAGAGAAAGGCTTATTGATTTTCTTATGATCATTCAACACAGTTCAAGGGGAAATTGGCAATTTCAACACACTATTTGGCTGGGAAAAAATGAAGTTGTTTTCAATATCAGTTGCTTGCAAATTTAGTTGTTCTGAAGTCTGCAATAAAGCTTAGAGTCCCTCTTCTGAAAACCCATTTAATTTTAATAAAATGTACGAATGCTGTGTTTAAAAACATTAAAGAGATGAAGATCAAGCATTTTCATCTGTATTAACTTTCTGAAATTTTGCTACTCTGCCCTATATTTTCTCAGCTTAGCTGGGTGATTCTTTCTGAAGAAAACTGCGGGATGAAGGACTAAGAAACCATTCCTTACTTTACCAAGGCCTTTTTTCCTTTTTCTCAACTGCTGCTGAACAGTTGTTTTGCAGCGTTTTTGTTAAAAGGAGCCTTTGGAAGTGGTCAGCTCTTTGTTAGATTTGAGAAAGCTGCACCCTTTAAAATTCATTTGAGTCATTACCATCCACTGCCAATAAACCGGTTCCAGTTGCTTCCACTCCAGAAAGGCTTCTAGTTGCATGGTTTCCAGCTCCAGAAGTTGTACCAGCTAGAGGAAGAGAGACAAAGGAAAGAAAATCAGGTAACATTACTCACTTCTGAGCTAAATGAAATGGGCATTTGGTCTGAATTACAAAAAGAGAACTCCATGAGAAGTGTCAATGGTACATGATACATGTTTTTCATAGGACTACTGTAAAACCAGCTGCACAGACAAGATTGAAAACCTGAAGACACCTCCCACAACATAACCAATTTATTCCTCACTCCAAATGTACAAATGTCATCAGCTTCTACACAAGTGAATGTGAATTTCCATATTATTTTGAAGTATTAAGGAGTCAGAATTCTGATATATTAACACCTAGACACATGCCCATTTTAAAATCCTCCCAGAATCTCCCATAATCAAATCTCATGGGTTGGAAGGGACCTCAAGAGGTCGTTGGGTCCAACCACCCTACCAAAGCAAGATGCCCAAGTAGGCGTCCAGACAGGCCTTGAACCTCTCCAGAGAAGGAGACTCCACCAGCTCCCTGAGCAGCTTGTCCCAGTGCTCCATCACCCTCACAGTGAAGAAGTTCTTTCACATGTTGGTGCGGAACTTCTTGTGATCCATTTTTTGACCATTGCCCCTTGTCCTGTCCCCACAAACCACTGAAAAGAGGTTGGCCAAATCCCACTGTCTCCCACACTTAGGATATTTGTAAACATAGATCTCCTCATACTCAATAGTAACAACCCCAGCTGCGGTATACTGCTCCAGTACAGCTCCTTTCCATCTGCTCCCATACCTGGGGAAAACTCAGAACTACAGTATCTCCATTCCTCCCTACCTCCTCCCCCAAAAGCTTTCATCCCACATTCTCACCACTCAAACTGAGTGGATCTCTGGTGCTCTGAAACAGAGGAACTCCGTCTAAAAATGTTATGTTTTATAAAACCAAATTGTCTGATTTGCTGCATGAGGAACTCCTCCGTTTACCTGACAGTACTTGAAGAAGTGAGAGATTAATGTACTACCTACACAGTTACACATTTTTTGTAATTATATGAACAGCATGCATGTATGCACACACGTATATAGAAAAAGAGACATTCCAAGACTATTTATATATCAGTAATGCCCAAATTTTTGGAAAGAATGACAGGTGACAACCTAGGAATAAAACAGAGCTTACCAGCTTCAACAGTTTCAGTAGTGGCCATATACACATTTTTAACACTGATCTGACACCAGCAGCAACTTTTTAAGAAACACACCAACAGTAACCAGCCTTGAAAAGGAGGATCAGCATGAGATCAGAAAAGCTACACCTGCCTCATGCAGACAGCTGACTTCTGCCAGCTTTCTTGGGGTTAGTTATTTACTACATACCATATAACTGAAGTAATTGCAAAGCATGAGTTTGCTTTGCAACTTTATTCTGCATATATAGCTTGGAGATAGAGAAATCAGAGAAGGGAATGCACTTGCAAAAGTAACTGCTGGAAATTACGAGCAGTTTCCTCTAAAACACTGCTGGATCCAAAATACAATTATTACACATTTGTTCGCACAGCTGACACTTGGCATTACACTTACTGACTCTGCTAGTTTCAAGCTCAGCTGTTACACGAAAGGTGGAAGAATGGGTTTATGTCTCATTTTTCCTACTCTTAGGTGTATCTGCAGCACAAATGGCTTGCCTTATAGGATGTGACGCTGGCAATAAACCCAGATAAAGACCTGATTAATTATTCAAGCTACAGCTAACGTTACTTGATTTTAAAATAGCTTTGTAACGTGGTCATGAGCTGTACGTGACTGCAGTCCAAGCATGTGTTGTGACAGCTAAAGAGGACTGAAGACTAGAAAGAGGAATTTTTCACTTTAAGCCTTTTAAAAAAGGGAAACACTTAGGAAAAAATCCATGCACCACTTGCTTTCCCACCACAGCTGAAAGAATATGGTTCTGTAAATGACCTGCTGGAGCTAACTGACCTTAACAGCAATCGGAGCTTCCTGAGCAGTCTCCTAAGCTAAGGACTTTCAGGATTTTTGTTTGTTTTTTCTAAACCGTGCCAGTAGTCATGCAATACCCAACCAGCTCACTGGAAAGCAGCCATCTGGCTCACTTACCTATCGCATCCTCACCTTTCACTAAGATGCTACCATCTCAGAAATATCAGGCCAACAACCCTGTGCTCAGTTGTTGCAGCCATAAATCAGTAACGGGATGACTAAGCTGCTGATTTTAGTGGGGACGGTTTTCAACTTAGCTGGAAAGCTCTGTGACAGCGTTAGGCAGCCTGCAATACCCAACTTCTTAGTTTCTGCCCCAGGACTGGATGGCACTGCTCCTGGATGGCATATCCCATATCCCATGCCATTCCTTTTACAGGTCTTGCAAGACCCTGATGTTACTGCAGCGCAGAGAATAAAGCATAACACAATAAAAAACAACGCTGCGCAAATATCCTTGACATACTTTAGCAAAAACCATAAAAGTAAGTGAGTGTTTGAGGTGGAGAGGGACGTCAGACTGCATATCTGCTTGCCATTAATTTGGCACAAGGACAGTCCCTGCGTGACCCAGGCATGACTGGCTTTCACCCGCACTTGGCAAACGAACAGCTATCTGCCAGCCAGCTTCTTTCCCCCAAGCCTCATCCTTTACTCAAAGCTTCTAATGAGCATTTTTTGTTCTTTAACTAAACCATGCATTTCACAAATTTGAGGTCAATGGCACACGTTTTCTTAGTACCAATAACAGCTCACACAGACGCATCGACGAGCAGTTCCACTCCTACTGCTCTGTAAACACCTCAAAATGCAAGACAAATTCACAAACTGCAGCTAAAGCTGTCTCATTTTCACTGACCTAAGGACCCAGTTGTTATCATCCCTCTTAATGAAATTTCAAGACGAACAGCTTCAGAAGACCACTGATTTTGTCTCACGAACAAAGTGAAGCAGTAAGTCAAAAATGTGCCTCACACAATTATCTAAATGATGCTTAGGGGTAGCGTATGAAAATTGTCTCCCTCCACACAATTAAGTCAAAAGCAATTTCCTTCTTTTTTTTTTTTTTTTCTGGATGAAGTCACAGCTCTAAAATACTTACACTGAGAGAAAAGGTAATGGCAAATTCAAATTGCAAATCTCTGTGGAGAAGTGACTCCATAATGAACACAGAGAAAATGCTCTGCAGTAACAACTCCTCTAAACCATTGTAACGAATCCATCTCTGGTGCGAACGACTTGCAAGCAACAGCTTTTCTGCAGAGGCTAAACTGTGCTTAACTGAGATGTTTTGGAGCACTCTGCCAGGAAAACGCAGAGCCATATAGATGAAAGCGAGCTGTGTACAGAAGATGCCAGCATCCCCTGACGTGCAGGTGGGAGCTCCAGAGACAAACCCTCAGCATCCAACCTTTGGGAAACTGAGCTGCAAGAGACAGAGGTAACGGTATCCTCCAGGTGGTTCTGGATACTCAGCAATAGGCCAAAAATCCTCTTCAGTAACCACATAATCTAACTTGCACCGAAGTCATTATTTACACATATCTGAAATTATTTTTTCTGTTGAGACATTAATCTTTTTCGTATTATTTACGAGCATATTGCTGAATTCATTGATGCCTGCAGACTGTTACAGAAATCAATATTTAATAATTTGCAGCATAACGCACCCTGTTCATAGGCTAATTTCCAGAGAGCTCCCCGCAACAAACATTTCATCTCCCATGCCCACAGACCATAACTCAACTATCACACCAACTGCAAAAAGTATTTTTAATCAAAAATTGCTTTGTCTAAATACTCAGAAAGCCATCCCATTGTTAGCCACACATACAAAACAAGCTCTCAACGATAAATCATGTTTCTTGGCTCAGAGACACCAGACTGCTGATTCATCACCTATTCACGCGTGACTGTAGACAGACAACTTGCACTGGGCTCCAGCTCACTGCAAACCTCACTCCAAATGCCAACATCTCTCAAGGATGACTCAGGGCTCAAGACAGAGCTGGAATATGCCAGGTTTTGGAAGCTCGGTACGAAAGCTTATATGGGGAAGGTATCAAAAGATTGTTTCGTGCTTCTGTTTAAAATGGAAATGGTTTTATTCAGCTTGAATTTTGGAAAGCTGAATACTATTTCTGAATAACTAGGAACTGTGAGAGAAAAGAAGTTCCTTACCAAGACAAGAAAAGGGTAAATGCTCTTGGTAAAGACAGATGCACCTAACCAAACACCAGATGAAAAAAAAAAAAAAAAAATACAGCCCAGTTTCATTGCCTATGCTACCCATACAAAACTCCCTTGCCAGAAACAAGCAAACCTAGACAAATCAGAGCCCCTCAGCAGGCAGGCTGTTAGATGGATAACATTTTGTTTAGGACAGCACGTACACCCTGTATCGCACATTACCAGGGCAAATTTTTGGGACCCCTCCACCAAAATGCAGAGAAAATCTTGATATCATACCCATCGCTGGCTGGGACGAAAATCAGCACTGTAGGTGGACACACTCAGTGCTACAAGATTCAGTTCCACATTGTGATTTCTCCAGAAGCAAAGCTGGTTGAAACATTCCATACATCCCTTGAAGGCTGAAGCTAAAATAAATAGACCTGAAAACTAGCAAGTCACGCTGCAGTACTGTGAAGTACGAGGAGCTGAGGAGCAAAAACCAACAGCCCAATAGGCAGCCTCTAGCCACAAGGCAAATAAAGATCTGTTCAAGTCATTTCACAGGCAGAGAAATACTGTCGAGGGTTGAGAAAGAGGAGGAGAAACACTGCAACACAACTATCACGAGGCACATGGATCAGAAAGGCTCCTGGATGGCAAAGGTGGATGAGCACTTCTCCCACTGCCAGCTACGGACCCAGTAAGGGACCTTGACCAAAACTCTAATAGGATAGGGAAAGGTTCCCTGTGGCTGCAGGAGCAGGTATTTATCATCACTGCTTCAGAATTGTAATGGCAGATTTTCTTTTTCCCCTCTGGTGCAAGGGAAGATCCAATTTGGATCTTCTGAAAATAAAAATACGTAAAATCTAAAATAGAGCAGCTTTGGATGGAGAGCATAATTCCAGATGCTAGGAAACGTGCAAAACCTCCAAAAACCTGACATAAGAGACCTAACTTTTCCACTCAGCAGCACCGGTTTTATACCACCACGGCTTGAACTTCAATTGAGTTATCTCAGTTTTACATTGCTGAGAGCAGGGAATCAAACCACTAGTTAGAAACTTAAGTGACAACGATCATCATTATAAAACATAATTGCTATTTGTGGACGGATTTAGAAAACATCTGTTTAAAATGAAACTGAAAGAAAATGGGATTTAGAGCAAACAAAATGAGGCATTTGGCACATAAAAAATTGCACATTTCAGATTGCTAGGCAATGAACTAGGAGGTACGAGCAGTGCCACTCACTTGCAGGGGAGCAGGTCAATGAATGGACCACTTTGCATTTCTCCCCGAGGATATGGCACGTATTAAACACCTGGCAAAAAGATCAGGAAAAAAGACTGAAGTGCAAGTTTTATACTTTAACAGCCAAGATCAAGATGAACGAGAATAGAAGCACACGTTTTCTTCCCCAAAGGTATTTTTGATTTGGGGCATGTAACTTTGCATACCTGAGGAGCCAAGTTTCCAGGCAGTACTAAGTCCCTTCCAAGTTGAAGCACATTCAGTGGGTACCCAAAAATCACAATTTACTTTAAGAAATGTCAGCCAGAGGATTTCAAAGGACAACATCAAATTATATCACAGTACTGCCTGACAGCTGTTCATATTGTACTGCTATCCAGTACCCCCACATAGCTGGTATCAAAGAAAGACCATTACTCATCTGATTTTATTCAGACTGTTTCTGTACACAGAAGAAAGCATTATCCATATTCAGCTTTTTCTTTTTTTCTTCCCCCTGTATACTTGCCCATTTTACTGTATTTTTAACAGACCACAAAAACGCACGCAGAAATAGAAACGAGTCATTTCTAAACCACTTTTTAAACTCATTTAAATTCAATAAATTCAGAACTGAACGCTACATTTCTGAACAATTCTGATATCCCCATTTCCCTATTATGTTTCCACACTGGATGTTACCACCCGGTGCAGAAGAGCACGTCCCTTTTGCGCGTGCGGTAGCTGTCGGTGCTATCGTCAACAGGGGAATTTAGCCTTTTGGTTTCACCCTCCCCCCCTTTATTAGCCCATCTATCTTTGCCACCAGTTTATTATGCCTATCTACCGTGTCCTTCCTTAAGATCCTTATCCTGCGTTTGGCAGTGAATAGACAAAAACGCTATCCTTGCATAAAGCTGAAAAAATGGCTTTTTAAAACCAGCTTGCACTGCCAAACACCCACTAAGCCGAGATTGGCATTTTTCCCTCCCCTCAAGCCTTCATGATTTCTCTTCAAAATAAAGGACCGTGTAGCACAAGTTGTGTACTGATGCCTCACCCTCCTTGCTGGGGCTTCTCCATAGGGGTTCACCTGTTCTCATAGGGTACCACTGCCGGTCCTGAAGGAGCTCAGAGGCCAGACTCCTTGGTGGCCCTGAACCTTGGTATGAAGAGCAGTGACAACCAGGGCTCCCCCAGTTCTGCTTCAAGGGACAGTTCATCAAGGACAGCGCTTACCATCCTCCGTGTCCGGGTCTGCAGCCCACAGCAGCCAAAACCCAAGCTCTCGGCGCTAACCAATATAAATGTTAAACAAAATGCAACTCTCACCCAAGAACAGGGAAAGAAACTTGAAGGATGGCCTTCACCACTGGAGACCCAGAATTAGGGCAGGACATTCATGTTACTTAAACAACAAAAAGTTAGTTGATATGCAGATTAGCATAAGCACATCCAGCTGGATATGAATACAGTTTCTCCCAGCCTAGCTCTTCGACAAGCCATCACAGCCTACCATGCAGGCAGGTATTTTCACACATCTTAATATATGCATTATTGACTAGAGAAACGACTTATTTGAAGTCCACTAGTCTCCCTTACATCAATTGATTTCTCTTCATCTTAACTTAAAGGACTGTGTTAAGAGAAGCGACAAATATGTTTTAAAAGACCCACAACTCTGAAAACACTTGCAAAGCATGAGTAGCAGCTGGTTTTACAGCTCTATTTCCTTGGTTAAAAACAAGATACCTGCCAGTAGAACTAAGTTAAGCCAACATAATGGGCCAACTGAACATAAAGTCTAATTTTAAAAGGCTATTTAAAAAAATCTTTACCAGTCTCCTCTTAATCTGAGTTGCATTCTCACCTCAAAAAAAAAAAAAAAAATCAGTTCATCTCTCCAGTAACAACTCAGCTGTGAGCAAAGTCACTGGAATACATGAGTTTAACTGTGGTTTGCTTCTTTAATTAGCATTAGCCTGGAGAACACAATAGCCCTACTTTGCTTGACTTTCCAGGTGGGTTACGTGTTGTTTTGAGGCAGTGGAAGCCTAGGCTGAACTAGAGGAAAACAAAGCAGGCGTTTTGCATTGAGGTACCAGGGGAGGGTACCCAACATAGCTGGCAGACTGGCCTGAATGCATCCATTTGGTCCAATAGAGGCAACCTACACTGAGAAAATGGGGCTCTATCAGACATCCCCAGAGTCCTAAGCATGGCCTTGAGGTTGAATTCTTCTGCACGGGGGACTGGAAGTGTTGCACCAGGCAGTGCTGAGTGTCCAAGGTAACAGAGGTCCCAGCTAAGGAGCAGAAGACCATCATAGCTCGGTGGCATTTCAGGATCAGCCTTCATTAACAGCCACACATTGGCACAAGAGGGAAGTGACAAGCCTGGAGTCCCTTTTCTGTTAGAAGCTAATAACTGGTTTCTTTTCTAGATGAAAACAGCAGCAGCAATGACTCCACAAGCATATCATAAAAACGCTCTGCACTCTAGTGGCTACTGTTAGCTTCGAGGCACAATTGAAGAGATGGGTTATGAGTTTTACAGCTCCTCACCTTACGATTTTGTTTCCTGAGATTTAATTTGTTCCTTCAGGGCCCAGTACCTCAGTTAAGATCCTCTGGGCTGGACCATTGAGACCCTTTCAGAAGCCATCACCAAAGAATGGCAGCAAGTAAGCAACTCTGAACCCAAAGTCTCTTACCAAGGAAGGTTAAGAGACACCATGATGAAGTAGACAGCATATTTTTGCTGTTAATGTGGAGACAAGACACACTTTTCACACGGGTGTCCCTAAATAGCAGCTCCTCCTGACCCAGTGGCAGGTGGGAATTTCAGCCAGCAGCTTGCACTTCCATCAAGAAAGCATTACCCAGCACCAGCTGATGACAAAGCACCTCAACCTTGTCTCTCCAATTTATTAATTCCAGCTGCATTGTCTCAGGTAAAATTATATCTTACAGTATGTCGCTGTCACAGCATTCAAATTCTGTTAAGTGTGGCATAAAACAAGCAAAAGCACAAAAGCCACAATAAAACTAGTTGTCATCAGATCAGTTCTGTCTGGCAATCACAGCAATGTGTCTCTATCAGTCAATCCACACGGTGCAATTCCTACCTCAGTGCAGTACGTATCTACAGTGTTTCAGAGATACCTTCACTTCTTACGGCTCAGGAGAGTAAGATATTGCTGCTACACAGCCCAACAATTTATGGAGTCCGTGATGAACCACTGCATCGTTTTTCAAGGCCCAAGAACTCTACGGGCTTGGTCAATAAAATATACCAAGTAATAATTCATCCAAAAAAATGGTGATGGCAACTCCAGAACTGCAGCTCTATTAACTTTTTTTTTTTTTTTTGTATGGATAAGTTTAGCTGAAGGCAATATTAGTGACAAATTGCAGCCTGGGGAAATTTTCAGATCAAGGTAATAATGCCATGAGGTAGAATGATTTGCTTTAGTGTTGCTATATAATGCTGCCAGTTCCTCCAACGGGACACTAATTGCAGCCAGAGGCCACCTTGCTTAAAAAAATATCTAAAGAAATATTTTAGCACTAAAACTGTCTGGAGTAATAAAAAAAAATAAAGCATCCTTCCCAAGAAGGGGCACTGGGAAAGTGAAGCCAGGTGCAGAGTTCAACAACTGAATGATTCAGAGCTGAGGGTAAGAAGCAAACGAACTGCTTGTCAGCTGCCAAATACAGCCACGTAGATGGGAATGGACCACGGGAGGTCTCTAACCCAACATCTTACTGGAAACACAGTGCTCAAGGCTCTGCCAGCAAGTTCTGAACATCTCCAACAACGGAGATGTCCCCCTTTCTCCAGGATCTGCCCCCAGAGTTTGACCATCCTCATGGCAGTTTTTTCCCCTCCATGCAGCCAGAACATCTCCTGTTCCCACTCGTGCCTGCTGCCCCTTCTGTCCCAGTGCACCTTTGGGAAGGGCTGATCCAAAGCTGCTAATTAAGCACTCAGCTCCTCCCAGCTTGACCTCTGCAAGTATTTTTTCCACTCCCAGCCCTTACTGAGCTTGCTGAGGCTCCCCTCATCCCGTTCCTCCAGCCTATCTCAGTCCCTCTGCGTGGCAGCCCTGCCCTCCAGCACATTGAATATGCCCAAAATTCTATTTATTGCCTGCAAACCTGCCCAATTTTCCACCCCCGTTATCATCCACTTATCCAGCCCATCTCTAACCGACTTGGCTACACAGATACAGGCATTTTCCCTCAGCGATACCCAAACACAGGCACATTCTCTGCCCCTACCTGCCTTTTTCAAAGCTCTTCAATTACGTGTCTCTGCCTCCTGCTGGGATGGGACACTCCAAGCTGCTTTGAAAGGGAGGCACCAGCAGGATCTGAGGGGACTGAGGAGGTGGAAGTGCCTGTCCCAGAGCAGGCAGGACTGAACCGGCAGGAACAGCAGGCATCAGATGGGCAGGAAACCACTGACACTGCAGACAGTTGCAGGAAAGGAGGAACACAGAGGGGATTGTTTTGATCATCCTTGTTCTTTGAGATTTAAAGCAGAGGTTTTGCTCCTACAGAGGTTTCCTTCTTTCTGCAGCATGAGGAAGAGTCACTCCATATACTTCTAGCCTCTCTGCCCTCCCTAAATTAACTCTCCCATGGCTACACAGTCATCCTGTCTCCTGTCACCAGCCTCAAACCTCCACCCAGACTTCTAGCTCCTTCCTGACTCACAGATATTCCCTGCTGGGGGCCAAGTTCCCACTGCTTCAGGAGGGGGCAAAACCTCCAGCAGCAAGGCAAGAGGAACAGCCGGGGAGGTAGGAGAGGAAATCCTCGCCCAGGACATCGGCTCTGTGCTCTGCCCCAACAGGAGAGCACACAAAGCATCCAAAGGCAAGCTCATGCATACTCAGCTGTGTGTTGTTTTTTTTTTCCCCAAAATTTATCTCTTCTAAAATTGACTCAATTTTGCCTTAGAAAGATCAATGTATGTTATCTGACATTAATTGATTGTTCTTGCTATTATGATGCCCAGCCGGCCAGAGCCTTTCACTTTCTTAAAAAGGACCAGAAACCCAGCTACAAGTAGGCACTGCATAAAAGCAGCTTTGAAGCCTTCTGACCTCTAATCCTTCCTGATTTTAGATGTACGACAAGGGCTGCATCTGCTCTGCCTCATTTTTGCAAATGAATCTGATCTGCCGTTTCCAACAGGGTTTAGTAACTACTATGACAAGCCACGTTTTATGTGATAAATGTCAGCAAATGAACTGAAAATTAATCGTCTGTGGAATTTTGGGAGGAAAATGACACAGCAACCTCCCCCCCTCCTTCCATAGAGTGAGTCATTAAAATAAGGCAGAAATAAAATTCTTTGTTCTTTCCATGCAGCACAAGGTGGGCAGCACATGCTGTCACTGACAGCCTCCTTGCTCTCTTGGCACTTACTCTTTCCTTACAGCGAAATGAGAGAAGGAGAAAACGTTATCTGAATCGCCGAGTGTTCTTGATTTTATTTTTAAATTGTTTTCTCAGTAGCCACTCTCCTACTCTGTAGGAAATACATGACAACAACCAAGTCATCCCATTTGTAAAACACCATCCACTGCTGCTCCAGTAATTGTAAGGCAGGGCTTGCATGTACATAGCTGGAAGAAATAAAATACAACAGCTTTTTCCAATTTCTACAACCTCCAATGTACCAAACCTCGAGCCAACTGAGCTGTCTCTGAGAAAAGCAACAATAAATAATAAGTACTGTAGATTTTAAAGGTGATCTAGGCAGTCCCAATGCTGAACATCCTCACACAGAAGGAAAACGTGCGTTTCCTAGCACACAGAGCTCATCCTCCCTGCAGGCCCTGAAGCTCTGCACATCCCCATGTGCCAGACTTCACAGAGCACAGCCCCGCAGCAGGCACTCTGCTCCTGTCGTCACACCACCAGAAGACCAAACTAGAGATATGCAGCAAATAAATCTTTCAACCACCGTAATCCGTGGTGGTTTAAAGCCAGTTCCTGCTTTATCCTTCAGCTTAACTGCATCAGGACACCAACAGGAGAGCAGCACCCTGCTCTGCCAGCCTATTGGCATCACTGAAACACTCCAGAAGGCTCCTGACCCAGCTCATTGCACAGCACCACAGAGGCCGTATTTCGTTTGAGTCTGCAGGTGATGCTCATATTCTTTCTTATTTGAAAAACCACCATCAAAATTCCCATGCTTCAGATCATTCGGCTCCATTGAGATTTCCTGTGTGAGCCTCCAGGCCTCCTGCGTTTAGGTGCTGGAGCTGGCACTATGTAATTCAGCACGTTGTAAGCTCTGCTCTCCTCTGCAATATTAACGTGTCAGCCCCCATGTTAGTTCTCAGCAATCTGACAACCATGCATACAAAACGTCTGAGGTGGCTGGAACAACAACACAAAACATTAAGTAATTTAACATGGAGGGATAAAAAAAACAAACAACATTGGCTTTGACTGGCGGTGTTGTTCAGAGTGCAGGGTAGTAAGTCTTACACTTTTAATGCACAGTGCACTAAGATAACTGCTAGGGCTGGAAACTGAAGCGTTCAAAGTTAAAAGCTGTCAGAATTCAAGCTACCCGAATAACATTAATTTGACCCTCCCATGGCTGTAAGGCCTAGCATTATGTGACCAAAATATTTCCCTTCATCACCTGTCTCACTGAGGTCACAGAACAGCTGGCTGCTTTTCCTTTCTTTAAATTGCATATTATTCTGCCTGTTCTTCAGAGGAAAACCACGGACTTATTTGCCATACATCACTGGAATCCCATTCTGAAGGCAGAATTTCTTATCTTCCGCATAAACAAGTTATCTTTCCTAATGACCCATGTGAGATGAGAGGTAAGCATTATTGTCGTTTTACAAATGGAAAATGAAAGCAAAGAGATGAAAGTAAAACAGTTCTTTTTCTTTTGGATACCTTAACTGAGACTTCTGAGACCTGATTTCCAGAGAATTTAAAAATTATTATAAAGCACTTCACGGATACATCTGCCTAACTCAATTCAACAGCTTGCAGAGATGCTTTAGGTAGTTTTGATCGAGTTAGCTCCCGAGCCAACGCAACCGTGGTGTGGGGCCTCTGCTGATCAGCTCCAGTGATAAATCGAGGCGGCTGGCTCAGGATGCATTAACACCACTGACTCCAGGATCCACTCTAATACTTCAGTAGAGCTGTGTGCTGTGAAGACCATTTTGGGTTAAGTCTGACATTTCTAAACGATGATGCCAGCACTGCCAGAAGTCTTGAAGGGCTCTAAAGCAGAGGGCCTACTAAGTTCAGAAGCTGCTACTCAACATTTCTACAAATCGTATCCCTGAGTATCAAAGTGGGCACATGAAAGCCATGAAGCATCCATCAGTGGCACACCACGGAAAGTCTAGCTTAAGTAACTTGCCTAGTGGAACTTCAGAGGCACAGAAGTACTGTGATCTTCAGGACAAAGCTCCACTGGCTTGGCCACAAAGGCTTCCTTCCTCTGGCAAGGATTCTCCTACTCTTACCACTGCTTCATCTTCAGCAACCGCTTTCTTCACTGCAGTTATAACTTGGAAACAAGACACTCTGCTCTAAAAATGATAAAATAGTTCTGGGATAAGACACCATAAAAATTACAACTGAAGAAACACTACTCATTACACTGCATCATCTTCTCTTCCTCCAACTTGGACTATTAATATATATTTGTCTTTAAATATGTTTTTGAAAATTCCCCCTGCAGCACCAGAGATATCCATTGATTATCTGCAGGATCACAGTCTCTAGAGATACGGGATACACTCAGACTCCTGCGTGAACAGACTGTCTAGCAGCTGGAGCAGGTTGTGCACTGCAGCACTGGTTGCCCACTCAACCATTGCATGAGGGGGATGAAATATCTGCCTGCAGGCATGGAATTTCTCCGAATCCTGCCAGGTGCCAGACACGTAACTCAGGTCTCTACAGACTGACCTTTGCCATTCACACCTCTCTGCCCCTTACTCTCCCCTGTCTGGTCCTCACCTTCCCATCCATATTCAATACCTCCTGCCATAGCATCTCCTTTGTGCCCCCACCTGGGTCTTTTTTCACCCAGATAACCTGAATTCATTATCAGAACCACCATCCCCAAAGCCCTACATAACACAGGTGGTCCAGGGGCATCTCTTCCAGCTTCCATCTGACTTCACTGCAAGAGAGCCAGAGCAAAGCAGCTCTGTCCATCCTGCTCTCATTTTCCTCCTCCTGTTCAGAGCCTGCAGCTGGGATTCCTGACACAGTCCGTGTTCCTCAATGTTGGAATGGTTTAGTAAAAGCAAGCTAAAGACAGGAAGAGAGGAAAAACTGAGAGGAAAATACTTAAAAGGGCAAAGCACTTGCTATTTTTATTCAAAGCATTGTGGTGAGTGTAATTATGCAGATTCCAAACACTTGTCATAATTGACCTTTTCAAAACATGTATGTCCATGCGTCTAACATACAATTCATTGGTGAACCCTGAAATGTTGTTGTAAAGGTCATCAGTTCTAGAACTTCTTCTCGTTACATCACTAAAGAAAATAAGATGCACCTAGCAGCAAGCACCAATGAAAACAAACTTGCTTAAAAAACAGGTAAAACTTTTGAAGCATTGGTTTAATAAAATAATTCTACCTTGAAAAAGTTCAGTAAATGGAAAAGAAAAAGATACACTTGCTACAGAATGCATCAACTTATTTGTTCTGAAAATAAAATTCAGCAATGCCAAGGTTTAAAGGTTCTGGTCACCTGAAGCCCTGTAAGCAGATTTAGCAAATGGTCAGAAGCCACCAACAATTCAAACTGAGTTTATTCTGGCAGTGTGTGGAGTAACTCTAAATCTCATTGTGTGCAGATCCTCTGGGGCTTGGCTGTCTCTTCCGCCCTATTGCTCCAAGAATTGTGTCACGGACCTCTCTGTTCCTCTGGGGAAGGTTGTTCTCCACCTTTCTGATCTCATTCACAGAAACACAGCTTCTCCCCGCACTGAAAATATGCTCATGCCACAGTCTTTCTACAAAGAGCTCACACAGAGCCTGGCATAACATTTAATAAGATTAATCTCCATGAAGATTGTCACAGAGAGATTTCAGAATATGCACAGAAAACACAAACAGACGACAAATGCACAAATACTCACAAGCCACTCTGCAATTACTCTTGAAGTTTGTCATATTTTCTGTGCAGAGTCAACCTGTGAAATTTCAAGTATTTTTTTTTTTTCCTTTCAAGAAATTGAAACACAATAGGTGCAGGTATCCTGAATTAGAACAGTAGTTAGAACATATAAAATATGGACCCTGTTCCAGGACAGGATGACAGAATATGGCTCTTACCAAGGGACTGAAACAATGAACATTTAAGAAAAAAAAGAGCTGAGGGACAGATCAGGAGGAGCATAACAGAAGATGATGAATCTACAACAATTTATGCCAATGAAGACAACTTGTCTTTGAAGCTCAAGGTCATTTTTTCCCCAAAAAGAACAGACCTTTTTTTCTGGAATTTGCATGCAGTACAAGCCTTCACCTCCTGAATTAATCTTCTACACAGCAAAACCACGAACTGTAGCACAAATACTACTTTCTCCATTGGTATCTACGCTCTTTCAGAGAGATGTGTTGGTTCAAACACTTCTTTTACAACAGTTAGAAGGACATCATAAAATACGAGATGGTCCCATAGCAGGCTCTTTGAAATTCAAATAAGGCTACATATCCTTCAGCCCTACCACACAAGGCCGTAACGGGGCTGATTACAGCAAGCACACTACACGCACTACACGCTAGCAGAGGTCTGTGTCAAATCAGCAATGGGACACAGTGTCAAGCTTCGCAGCAGGGTTTTAACTGCTTATTCTCACCTAGCGCCTGCCTGCAGCGCCTGTCAGCACCAAGAATATTTCATAAGGTCCCAAACGACCACTACAAGGACACCAAATTTAGCCTGGCACGCAGCAGCTGGAGTCATCCCACCACTGTTATTCCATTTTCATCCAGGACAGTCAGCAATTTAGGATACATTTCTGGAGATCGTGTAATACTGGAGTAATTGTTCAATAACCAGCCGAATGACTTGCATTAGATAACTTTTACTGCTCAGCCTTTACATACATTCCAGGAGGTGGTGCTGTTACTCGGATAGAAATGGACTAACAACTTGCACACATCATGTTTGTGCACTGAGAACACTGGACGATCATACCATTTAACGTGCTTATGCAGACAAAATACTCCAGCAGATCAGGAAGATTTTATGCCAAGAAGTGCAGGAGCCCACAGGAGCATGCACATGATGCAAACTGAACACTTAATTCTGTGCAAAGCAACTTCTTAAATGCATTCAACATTTTTAAAAATTCAAAGCCTATCAAGCCCTAATATTCCCAGCCCACATCTACTTGTTCTGAAAGGCACAGAAGCTCTTTAAGGTTTGAATTCATGAACAGCAATAAGTTATTCCTCACAGGGACTAAACCTGTTGTGTCGCCCATCTGTATCAGCCAGCTGGGACAGATGTTTTTAACAGAACCCGCCCAAGAGATTTAGTGCCTACAATCAACTCACCTTACAACTTGATTATTTACCCTCTGAATGTCCTGATAAGAAATTATGGAGTCCCATCTGACTGAAGGAAGCAATATACATGGTGTTCGTTGACATCTTCTACTCACACGTGAACAACCCAGAAAGCAGACTCAAGCTACGCCAACACCATCCTATCCCAGCCCACCCAATCTCTGCTGCCAGGAGAGCTAAAGCTCACCTGAATTTTTTATGGGTGTGGAATTGACCGTGCATAACGTACACAAAGCCAGACAGGCTATTTGTTTGGTGTTATTTACTTCCTACCAAGGACCTTAGATCCTTAGGCCAAAGAAACTCCCCTTAAAACAGGTTAATAATCAGCAAGTATAAACATTTTCCATCAAATTTTGAAGCAAAATTATTAGCTATTCACACCCCAGTTCTATTGCTTTCTCTGCACATCAATTTGGCAGACAGCTGCATTATTTATTTGCTGACACACACAGTAAATCGATCTACTGGCATTTAAAGGTGTCGTCTTTACTCATTACTATTTCAATGACCTCTCCAACACTGCCAACATTGCACCAACGACCTGAGTTCTGACTACAGTTTTTAATCTTTGCTAATCACAAAACCAGCAAAACTGAATTCCATGCATAAAGCGATATAAGAAGAGAGAGAAGGAACCAAAGGAATAGGCTGATTTGCTTCACAGTTCATTGATTGCTAGACATGCTCACAGTTTGATGAGAAAGTTAATTTAATGACTCTGAAGGGCAACATACATTTTTCAAACTCAAAGTACAACATCAGAGCTGGTGACACTGCAGTGCTGAATTAAGGTAGGTGGGCTTCATACACAAGGAGGGGATTATATCACATTGGGATCACAAGTCTGAAAAACTACATAATCTGTCCCACATCACAGCCACTCCCTACAACATCTTAGGAAAGACACACACGTAGAGGACAAGAACTAACAGGAGCATGCACACATCCCTGGAAATGGGACACCGGTTGAAATAACATCATCTCCCATGCACCAACATCTCTGGGCGGCACAGGAATCAAACAAGGCAGTGACCAATGACTCAAAACTGCACACGCAGATAACCACAGCCAAGTCAAACTGCAGGAGAAGTTGGAATTTTGATCGTGCCTCACTAGGGACAAACATAATTAAAACTATTACACTGGGAACGCTTCCAGCTCTATGAACCTGACAAAGACGTTTATGATGATAAAAGACTAATAACATCCAGTAAAATCCCTGTACATAAAAACATATCAAAAGAGTTTTATTGTCAGAAATTCAAGGGAAGAACATTTGAACGAGTTAAAGTGAATGTGCAACTGCTATAGAAGAGGGGTGGCACGACTTTTCCATTTCATAAACTGAAGTTCAGCTTCATAGCTCTGTATTCTAGCACGCTTCCCCTGTCAGAACAAACATCTCTTGTTTTATTGCAGGTCAGAACATCTTATATCAGGATATTATAGATGAAAATGAACTCTTGGCTTCAATAAAACCAGTCCAATGTCCTTTCTGTGATGGCTGATTTTTGACACTTCAATCTGTTTATGCATTTCTCTCTGTGAGAGGTGCCTAACATGAGAAGGAATGTACAACACCATCCACCATTACGGGGTGCATTACAGTAAGAAATGCATATGCTTGCTCTCTCTATTGATACATGCAGCAGGTTATTATTTGAGGTGACATTAACTGAAATGTCATATTACTCAAAGAGGAAAAAATTACTTCACAGTTTTTAGAAAAAACATTTGGCAGAGTGCTGCCATCTGCACCAATATCTGAAACCAAGCTATTCAAATATGCATAATTCACTTAATCTTATGAAGATATTTGAAAATTAGGCTTTTCACTATGTTTTCCAAAGGAGCAGCACTTTGCATACTGAGTACTATATCCATCTGGAAAACTGGCACTTGCAATAGCCTTGCCTTTTCAAGCCTGCAACACCTTGTTATATCGGGCTCTTCATACACACCAAGCATCTGACTTCTGGAAGCTGCTCTTTGGGAAATAAGGATAAGGGAGACAAAAGCTACTCAAAGGGTGACAGTTAAAATGTTAAGTCTCTTGAAAATATGTATACTGAAGTGTAGTGAGGACAGCCCACAACTTTTCCTTTCATTTTAGAATCAGGCACAAAGGAATGAACTAGAAGAACCCCTTTTCTTAAATAAGCTGGAAAGCTTCAAGAAGTCACAAATTTCACAGCTGACAATGCTGAGAAACAATTCCAATTTTGGACCAGTCCAAGCAGTAAGTGACACAGGAAAAGAACTTCTAATGCACACACACTAGAACTGGAACTTGTTTGGGACCACACCTGCTAGAGCAGCAGACTCTGGAGATGGAAACTGGCCACCCACAGCTCATTTGAAGAAAATATCTCCTGTCCTGCTTCTGTCCATCTCACTGATCAACCATTCTGAAGGGGTGGCTCTCATTTTATTTATTCACTGTTTAAACTTGGGAAAGGTAGAATGAAACTTTCACAGATTACAACCAAGCAACACGAAAGTCCACTAACATTCCTTGACTGGACCATCCTGTTTGAAATCAATACAGATTGTTCCTATTTTACCCTGATCCTCTCCCTTACAGCACACCTGAAGCAAAAATCCTGACTGTGTCACCAGGTATGACATCCTGCCTGCTCAAATGGTATGGTCTCCCACTTCCAGATTTATGGTTTTAACCCAAGAAAGGGAAGAGCATACAAAAAAGAAGATTTTTTGAATGATTCATTGACTGAGCTGTCAAAACCAAACAGGCTTCATTAGAGTATCATTATGCTTTAGTGTAAAATATCTGTGACAATTTCAGAATAAGGCTTTGGAAAAAAGTGGTTGCAAAGTTCTTCTACACAGCCTAGAAGTTTCTTGTCCCAGCCCACCAGACCTTTCTGGACACTTACTAAGCTCAAAGTCTAAAGTATGGGCCTCAGAGGACCGTGCTGCTGTCTGCTCTGAGCTGCTGAGCAAACCACAGCAGGAGAATTGTGAAGAAGAAAAAAAATATCTCAAGCTGACCTGGCCACTTGCTCTAGGAAAAAAACAGTATTCCAGGAAAACATTCTAAACAGCTGAACCTTTTCAAGAGGCTGGATGCAAACGGTTCATCCAAAGAATACTCAGTGATGAAAGATTAATGTGCACTTTACTTTAGGGAGTTTGAACATAAGACCATCTCCCATCTTCAAATCTACTTTCCTGAATTTCTGTGTGTGCAATATTTACAATGGCCATTTTGACTCTTAAGGTGTCAGCAGAAAGAGTATCTTCCTTGAGTAAACAGACGTGATTAGACTGCAGAATCATGCCAAATACTGATTTTGTGAGGACCAAAGTCTTAGATTTCAATCTGGTTTTAGTTACATATAGAAGAACTTCCATGAACTGCTTCGTAAAACAAATGCATTACATTGTACTAAAACAGGCGAATTGTACTACTACAAACAATAAATTGAAACATCTATGGTAATCAAATATTTGAGAGCAGCAGAAATATATCCTTACAGCTAAAACAGCATGCTAGGAAAAATAATGTTGCCCTAGGAGTTTCGGTCTGAACGCAGAAGAAAATTATTTTTTACTTCGCAGATGACTGAACATGGAACCAGGTCACTCATAGAAGTCACAGCAGTCGGCCTGCTAATCTAGGATGGGTTTATTCTACAATCCTTTTCTTCACTGGCACTTTTAGTCAGGTCTCTCCCCACTGCCTATCTACGAGTTTTTGCAAAACCCAGCCTAATATCTATCTTCTGTACCCTTTCAAACAAGGAAAAAGCATTTGGTGGATACCAGTTGTAAGTGAGGAGACAGACAGTTCAGTAATACCGGTCTTTAATTCTGTTGGAAATGGTTAAAAGTGTTGTGAGGAATACAGTCTTAGTAAAGTTAAGTGTCCAAGTATTACAGAAAAAAGCATTACCTGCTTGTAGTTCTCTGGCTGTCTGATGAGATCCATTTCTGTGACGGAAAAATGTCCAAGGATCTGGTCCACGTGAGAGCCACTAGTGAGTAAATGGATCTGGAACAGATTAAAGATATTTGTCAGTATGATGAGCCGGTCAGTAACAACACTGTTAGCTGCCATCTGACGGCTGCACGGATGCAATGGTGACGTGAAGCAGCAGCTACAAGCCCATTCCCAATGGATAAGCATGAGTATAGCTACTACCACCACCAAAACAGACCTCTTTAAAGCATTCTGCAGGGACTCATGAGCACACTCCACAAAACAGTCTGTCCAACACTATTACAAGAAACACATGCGAGAATTGCTACTGTTGTCACCACAGTAAAAGTGAAAGATTGCTCTCTTCATTATGTCTCTGAGTCTTTTTCCTTGTTTCCTTGCTATGCACACTCTTGAATGTAGCATGAAGGATAAAAACATTTACATAGATAGCAGAAGTCTTAACAGGGGTAAAGGATACCCTCAGGATAATTTGCAATTTATTCCTTTAAAGCAGGAAATGCTACCTTGTTACAGCAAGATTCTGTTTTGCTGCTGTATGTTCTTGTTTTTCTCTTCCCGGGACCTTGTCCCAGCTGCACTGGTGATGGTGTCATCAATTACTCGACGAAGAAGCTTCCCAAGTTAGTCAAGGGAACAATAAAAAGCAATCCCTCCTATACAGAGCTGATCCCTTTGTTACTGTAATAACCGCAGCTGCCAAACAAGATAGCGGTGCACATTTGTCAGACAATCGCTCATATTTCATTAATATTTCTGCCAGAAGACAGAGAATGCTTCCTGCTTTTCTTTCTTTATTCTAATATGAATTTTATCATACACTTGGGTATTGACAACTATTTTAAAGTTGACAGGCACTGGGCAATTATCAACCCTTCCTTGAAACTTAGGAATATTTTAGCATTCCTTTCCCCAAACTCACTTCTGGTGACAACCATCTGTCACATGTGCAAAGCTATGCAAGTTTAAAAATAAAAAAAGCACCTCCCCACACAATGTTCTTCCTCTCTACTCACCACTCCTCTCGGCTGCATTCTTGTGTAACTGCAGCAGCAAAACCCTTGGGCCCCAGCACCGGGGCTGAATTTCAACCCCTCTTGCAGCTAGGCTACCAGCTAAAGCCCAAAGCAAATACCCTAACGCTGGAAATGCTACTGAGACAAAAGAAATGGGTGAGAAAAGGGTGAGAGACAGGGCATGTGTAGCTGTCGCTGTACTCAACGGGAACAGACAACAGAGGAGGCAGGTTCGATTTAACCTTACACTAACCTTCTTTGCTCCAGACTACAGGCACAGTTCCTCGAATGCCACTTCTAGGAAGCTTCCCATACCAATTCCTAAACGCCCGTGAGTTTAGACAATTTGCAAAGAGATCAGCTTGCCTAATCCATGTAAGAGAAGATGAAAAAGGGACTTGTTCACAGCTCACACGCGTGCACAAGAGGAAAAGCTTCTACTGCACTAAAGAATGCACCATTGAGATCTAAGGGCAGATTCGTGTTAGGAAAACAAAGATTTTCAAATACCAAAAATCTCAAAAGAAGATTTATTTAACCAATGCAGACATTTACAGCAGACTTCGTACCAAGATATAGGTGCACCCAACACCTGCAGCTCAGATCACTCAAACTACCAGTAACGTGGTCATCTCTCAGCATCAGTCTGCCCTGTTATTCACAACAAGACTTGTCCCTGCCCCTTTGCTCTTTTACTCTATCAGATATATAGACACCACCAATCTAATCCACTGTAATACATCTTGTTTTATACTGCTTAGTTTGAAGCAGGCACAAGAAACCTCTCCTTTCATTGGAGGTATTTCCCAGCACTGCTTTGCATCCTTCTTAACAGAACACAACTCTTGCTCTTACAGTTTCCAAGCACATTACAACCACTGTAGTCATTTTACCACAATCTGATAACAACAGTTATGTTAGAGTCCCTCTCCTATTGTCAGGAACTCCATTTAATATCGTTTTATTCCTACTAACCTATGCCCATAGTCCACAATCAGATATCTACCTGCTTAACAAAATTCACATCTTAATTCAGCCTAACCCTCCCCTATTTCAGCTGTAATTTGTCCTAGTTTTCAGTGGATAGAGGATAGCTGAAAATACCCACAGGAAATCCATCAGCTTTGCAGAAACTCCACTATTTCTTTTCACATGCTGATTGCGGCACAATGAATTTTTTTAAAAAAAGACAATTTTAAAATATTCAGGTTCCTACCTCTTTGTCTGAAACTATACAAGGCTTCTCATTCACTTTTTTTTTTTTTTTTTTTTTTTAAAGGTAAAGTGGCAATTCAAGGTCTAACAAAAAACAGCTGCTCTCCCCTATGAATTCAAGAGGGATCAAAAACCTGGCAGATATTCCACTGGTACTTGATAGAAAGAAGAAGAAATGGAACAGCAGGAGCCATGAGGCGTGCCTTAAGATGGTAATTTCTCCCTCATGCTTCGATATATTTGAATGCATACCAGGTAAATAAGTACCACTGAGAATTTTGAGGGAATTAAGGTAGAATTGCTCTATTATACTTTCAAAGCAGGCCAACCTGCCCATGTCGAGAAGCCATTATAACGTTATTCAACAGCTCACAGCCTCAGGCTGCAAAGCTCCTCAGCACCAGAGAGGTTAAGATTTCCCTGAGGAGGTCTCCATCCTCCAGCAGGCCACGTGTGCGTGTCTGTGAGCTCCAACAAGCCTCCCGGGAGCTGCAGTCGCTCAGAGCAGCTCATGAGGGCTGGCAGGGAGGAGCAGCTAGTCTGAGCACCTAACAAGCAGTCAGGCTGTAGATCCAGGGAGGCTTCCCTCCTCACTAACCCGAATTGCTTGCTGCACAACTTCACGCCATCAACCTTCAGCAGCTGCAGACAGGACAGAGAACACGGGGCTCCCAGGGATCCCATACCCCAGAGACGAGGGTTTCAGTTACCGGCTGTGCACTTTAGAGAAAGAAGAGTCAGTTATTTTTCCATTTCACCTCCTATTTCCCTCCTACCATTCCTCTTCCCTTTCTCCAGGCAATACAGCGCTGTTTCATTATGACATGAGTCATCACTTGTAACCTGAAAGTACACGTCCCCCATCACCTGAGCAATTCAGTATTTTTTCCACAAAATCACAGAAGAAAAATCCTCTTGTATATCTTCAGTCCAGCCCCTTGCTCTGAGAAGGCCCATTGTCAACACATGCATGCAAGTTTTGCAAACCTTTGAGGATGGAAATTGTTCATTATCTCTGTTGACCTGCTCCAACGCTGCCCATCACCCCAAACATGCTTTTTCTAACATGCCTGAACCTGCCATGCTACCACCTGAGGCTCTTTTCTCTTAGTCTGTCATCTGGTACTACTAAAAACAATACAGAACCATCTTCCGTGTAACTACTTGTCATTTAGCTGAAGGCAGCGATTTGCTGGTGCCTCCCACATCCAGACAGCACAAACCCAACTCCCTCAGCTTCATCTTGGAGACCACGTTCATCTTACCTAGTCCTTCGCCATCTTGGTAGCTTCTTGTTGGATCCTCAATAAGCAATTCTCATTTCCAATAGCAATATCCATGCTTAAAAAATAGCATGGCAAAGCAGTCATTTCCTGAATGAGAACATTTTCCAAGCGTGATGCATTTTTCTCAGAAAGCCCCAAATAGAGAATATGGTATTTTAAAGCCTGTGTGAGTCACAAAATGAAATCTGTGGATGTGTCGCCACTGCTTGGCAAAAACCATAGCTCATGATCAGCAGTAAATAAGACTGTTTCACAGCTGAGATACATAACCTGATAAGTTATTAAACAGAGTAAAAGCCATAATTATCATTTTGTAGAGAAAGCCCTCCACATCTGTCAGTGTAATTAAAAATCATAACACTCATTAGCCTTTCGCATACCATGTTTGTGGTTTCTATGAGAAAAGCAACAGCTCATACAGGTCATATTGGATCAGCTCAGTCCTGTAACAAAGCAGAGTAGCTTAAAAGTTTTAAAACTAAGTTAATGCAAAAACAAAAGTTTTCTATAAAGAATCAGAAAATATCAATTGTTGTTTATGCAGCTGTTAAATTGTACACGTTATGTTTTGCGGTACCATGAGACTTAACATTAATGTGGCACTGTAATGAAATCCCTTCCAGCCACTTTTGCCTTTCAATTTTTCTGCTTTTAATTCAGACTAAAACATAAATCAGAGCCCTGCAATTTATTACAGCTCTGACAGAACTCCCACAGTCACACATACATACCTCACTGTGCATAGTATCGGTGTGTGATCACCACTGGAGGAGCTGGACTCCAGTCCATCCTCGGGTGGAGAACTGCATCATATTTAACCTGTCTCCTATGTTCTTGACTGCATCAGTCCTAACATTAACATTTTCCCTCAGGTAGCCAGAGGGGGAAAAGAGCCCAGGTTTATTTAAAAGGACAGTCCCCATAGGAGGTCATCATGTCCTCTGTCAACAATTAAGCAGTGTTGCCTAATCAGCACCTCTTCCTTTCGGCGCCCGATCTGGACCATGAGAGAGTGTCTGTTCTCGAGGCCCCTGGTTTGACCTGCTCTTAATTCTTTCTTGCTCTCATTAACTGCAAGCTGAGGTAGTGAGACTGCCTAATGATTTGTTACTGCCACCTCCTAGCTCAGTCAGAGCACTGATGATGAGTTACGGAGATATTTGCCTCACCTACCATAAAAATCAGCGTACCCAAAATAGAGGTAGCTTTTCAAGGGGAGGAGATACCAATCATTTCATTTGAGCTTTACATCATTAAGGCATCTCTCCCAACAGCATCACCATCCTGTAATCTCAGCGCAAAAGCCGAGGATTGCACCTGCACTTAAAGTGAATTGCTATCTTCCTTTCCAGCTCAGGAAAGCACATTCACTGTGGGCAACAAGAAGCAAAAGGTTACTTTAGATGCTGCACACACAGCACCTGATCTTTCCCTTGGGCTGTCAATCAGACATCTTCCCCAGCAATCAATTCATGTAAAGAACAAAATGTAACCTCATTACAGTTTTCAGCCTTGCTCTGTCACATGCGGGATTAAAGCCAAGAAGGCATCTTCATTCAAAAGCCTCTTGTTCTGATTCTGACGACTTTCTGATGTGCCTTCTTTGAGGAGAAGTTTCTTAAACCTGTTCTTAGCCTCAGAAAGATTCTCTATGAAGCTTCTGGGTACAACACCAAGCTGATCCATACAATTACCTGAAGAGATGTGAATGCAGAAGGTGGGGGATAAAAGAAAACACCACTGAATAACTTTTAGGAGTATTTTTATTTATTTATTTTAACTTGTCTCAGCAGTAGCCACTGCTGTCAACTTTGGGCCTACAGGTTGTTTCTATGCTAAGCAGACATGGTGCTCCCAGATAGCTGCATTTCTCACGTGGTCACATAAACATTGTTCATGAAGCGGAACGAAACTGGAATCTCAGCGATGCAGAGTGCTATTCTATCCCGATTTTACAAGCAGGTAGGTTTTTTGGGTTCTGTTCGGATGCACCCTAGTACTGCAGAAGGGGAATCTGCATTTTGTTTTGCTGCTATGACTTTCAACACCTATGCTCAACATTTTGAATGCACTCTTGTTATAAACTAACATCCAGAGTCACAGCTTGGCTCTGGGAGCCAAATGCTCTGTCATGCTTCTAGCAGGCGTTTTCTGAGAAACACAGAGACAGCTTACCTGGTCGCAGAAGTGACTAACACGCTAACCTGGAAGGGAAACTTTTATACAACTATAACCTTATGAACACAGTCCGTGCTTTATTTTCTCATTGTTCTGCCCCACTGGGGAAAGGTGAGGGTATTTATATTTAGAGTAATTCACTTTTATCTAGAGAAAATGCCGAACTAGCAACCAAGAATAATTTATACATGTAGCACTAGCTGACGAGGCTTTTAAATAATAAACAGTGCCACAGCAGGTTACAGGAATCATTTACCTTATGTAAAAGTTTGCATTGCTCTTGGTGCTGAGCATGCAAACTCCGCCACTGGAACCTCAGCTTCCCATTTAGCCACTGAAGGTATCGAACGTCAACTCTGTCTTCTGGCCCATATTCAGGTGCTATTTCAGTTGTACCCTGCTCGCTCTGAGACAGATCGTCTTCACACTGAAAGCAGAAGAGAACACCAAAATATTTTAAGATAGCTTCAACATTTTCAAATCAATCAGTAGTGAAGAGCATACAACACAAATGGGGCAAAGAGGAAAAAAAAATTCCCCAAACTCCAGCAGGCAGAGAGCAATTACAATCTTCTAGAAAACAGGACTGGGAACAGCCTAAAGGAATGCTGAAGTCTGGAATCAGCATCAGCTTCTCAGCTAAAACGTGGTGAGCTGTTTCCTCTCTTGTCCTTCATTTTCTATACCCAGGAAGACACAAAGAGAGATTCTGAAATACTCGGCATAATTTTCCTTCCGCTGCAGCCAATAAATAAGCAAACAATCCAACCACCTTCACCTTCTGGATGCAATTTCTCCTTGGCTAATGGTACAAAGCAAGACATTTCTGTCATATTGCCTTCCCAAGGAACACGAAAGGAATTCCAGCTCCCCCAGACTTGCACAAGGAGATTTACAAACAGACCTCCTTCTCCATTTTCAGCTAAGACTGCAGATTGCAAATGAGTACAAGAGGAACACATGGGCTGGCCCACTTCTGATGTCAGGAACACCACTTAAAGGTGGATCTGTCAACTTCATCCAGCCTGAAGGAAGTACATACAGTAAGCAATCCATAATTCTACAGCATGTAAGTAGAAATAACACAAAACTGCAAGGGCCCAGAGGTTCAGAACTGGCATTCTCCAGCTAAGAAAGTGTCTCCCAGTTGGATTCAACACATTCTTTGAAGTAGAAACTCAAGAAGTCTACTTGAAATATGACTGTTTTCAAGAAAACACTTGAGCAGATATTTGTACCCATAGACCTCAACGGTATTTAAACATATGTGCTTCCCTGCTTCGCAGACTTTCACCTTCAATAAAATCTTATCGAGATTCAGCTGGCAGGCAAAGCTGCTTCCAATTTGGATCCGCAACTAAAAATGCAAACTGCAAAAATGCAGAAATAAGGCAGTTTCAATCTTGCCTTAAACGCAGGTTTCAGAAGGTGTGCATCTGTAACGGTGATCAAATAACCCCTAATACCTGTTTTAACCTATTGCCTCAGTTGACAATGCCTCTAACACAATGAGTGTTCCCATTATTTATAAGCACAAAAATGCTGGTCTGGTCACATAACAAAACGCATCGAGATTTGTTCCCTTCGTTCTATGGCTCAGATAAACACGTGCTATAAATCACAGCAGCACAGGGTTCATAAAGGGCTTTTCCTTTTAAAGGCACAGATTTGTCTTGAGGAAAAAAAAAAAAAAAAGAAGCAAGGAAAAGACCACCTCCTTTGCAGCAAGCGTAATGTCACTCCTTTTCCTCAGATGCTGTCAGCTTTTAGCACCAAAAACCAAAAAGCACTGAGCTGTGGAGCACTGCAGGCCTTGCTACAGCACCTGCACAGTGCAGATCACCTTGCCACCATCAGGTGAGGTTTGTGGACTATGAAATCATACAGATATGCTTACTGGGTTGGCCCTAAACACTACCCAAGCAGCTGGGTATTAGTACATCAGAGAAAACACACGTGTAAAGAACACTAAAACACTGCAAATAAGCAGCCAGCAAGCCACAGGGCCAAAGACAGAGCTCAGCACGTGACTCTGCCCTGCTCTCATAGCTGGGATTCCCAGACTGAAATATGCATTTCCCATCAATTACAGTTCAACTCCAACTCCCCTGGATTAGAGGCTTGAGAATAGCACAACTACTGCTCTCCTGGGGATTCGTTTAAGGAAGGAATGGCATTAGACTCAATTGCTTTGGCAGTAAAATGACAAACACCATGCAGAGCTAATTTTATAGTAGCAATCTGCCTTATTAATATTAAAATAAGCCAGCCAGCCAATGCATTTTTAACAGAAACTCTATTATTTATTCCACAAACCGCGCAAAAAATTTCCTTTTGCTATGAAATACTTAGCCTGTCATAAAGGTAAACAAGGTTAAAAAAAAAAGTCTTGCATATTATACTGTGACCTCAATTTCCAGAGCCATCTCCACAATCTAAAACTATTTACTGCTCTCCCAGTGCGAGAAAAATCACTAAAATACCAACCCAAGCTAGAGTCCTTGGTTCAAATATCACTGTGAATTTATCTAATCTATGCGGTAATTTGGGTGCACACCTGCGGTTACTTCTGATTTACACAAGTGCCTATTATTTAGGCAAAGCCACAACAAGGCAGGCACCCAGCGCTCTCAACAGCCTCCCCTCACTTGGATGCTCCACACCAGCTCCAGCAGAGACAGCTCCAGAGCCACTTACCAGAAGAGCTTTTTGCTTAGAAACTTTGCTGTAATTAACGTTTCTCTGATTCTATTTCAGACTCCAGCTACAGAACAGTGCCACAGGCTTGCAGGACAAATGCCACCTTATCACGTGTTGACACCGTGGTACAGTGCTGGATTTTTGTCCCATTACACTGTCGATATCGCAGCAAACTGGATAACGTAGACTCACCAGGGCACCTGTGATCAGCACAACTGTTAAGCAGCAGCTCGCATGAAGCCTCTCCATTTCACTCCCACTGCCTCACCCCAACAAACTTTTCTGCCCTAAACGTTCACGGTACTGCTATAAGAAGATCTCAATGTCTATTTACTAGCAAACTTGGAAAACCCAGCACAGGCCTGATGACAGCACCACGTATATATTCACCCAAGTTCTCTTCCAGCCCCTTCCTGAACTCCCAACCTGCCCACACTTACCCACACCTTAAACCCAGGCCTCCTGTGGAGAAAGATGCAGGCAAATAACCAGCTAAGCCCCGTAATAAGTGCATGCTCCAGAACAGAGCAGAGCACCAGCCCAAGGAAGGCAGCTTACAAGCTACAAAACCTACCCAAGCTCATTAAATCAACTCTGGTTTACTCAGAGCTAAGAGCATGTGTTTAAAATCACTGCAAAGCACCCTAGAATTTAGTCTCTGACACAAGTTTTGCCCTCAGCATTCCTTCCCAGGCTATTTCAAGCCCAGTTGTTATGAAAAAAGATACCAGAGCATTCTCAAAACACTCGAATACACTTGTGGCTAGACAATGCAAAAAGAGTTAACACGGCCCTCGTGGGGCACTCTGTGCTGGGAAGTCGGATTCACAAAACACTGAGAAAAGCCACCAGATATAGAAGTACTTAGAAGAAAAGAATAAGGGGTGTGAGAAGGAAGGGTGTGAAAAAAGACACAGGAACATATCAATTTAATTCCTATTCTATATATCCAAGCAAACAACTTTTATGCCAACTTGCTCAGAGAAAGTAAAGATTATGAAGTTTCAACTTATGGCAGAAATAAAGCCCTCCTCGCTGGTTTGAAATACAAAGCAACTCCGTGTTATTGGAAATGAAAGAGCAATTTCACCCGCAGCGGATGAAGATAAATTAAACAAGCACTTTGTCATATAAATAGTTCATCAAAGAACAACATAAGCATAAATGCGTTAGCAGAAATTGAGAAGGGAACATTTTCTGCACGGCTTGTTCCCTTTGAGATATGAGCATTTTAGGGACCTGGTACGGGGCTGACCTTGGTCTGTTCATACCCTTTGAATAAACTCAACTCCAAAAATTGATTTAAAGTAAAATCCCTTCCAGATTCAGGGGAAATCTTGAGGGGAAAAAAAAAAAAAAAGCACAAATAGTACTTCAAAGAAAACCCTGTATTGGGCAACTTACTTAAACTTCTACAGCTTCCCAACTCACAGAGAGCTCTTAATGCTTACACATTCTTACATGAATGCAGCTACCATGCAGAACAAACACCACGCTGCCTTATTTTGCCCTGCACACTCGATGGAAGTGCAGAGGCCTGTGCTGCCTGCATTGCTGTGAAACAAGGCTTCGGCAGGGCCAGCTCCCTGAGAGATGCTCTTCTGCAACGATGAGCTGCCATCTGTTGGTAAGCGAAGGACCACAGCAGGCTCTGGTTCATCCCCTGCTCACTGTAGCTTCTCCCCGTGATGCATCCAAATCCCTCCAAGGACCAGCTCTCTGCTTCTGTATCTGGACGGCCACCAAACCGCTTGCTGCTCTTCCCGTGGCGAAGCAGCTCTGCTGGAACCTGCTTAACCCAGGGATGTATGCACCGAGCTTAATCCCCAGCTGACAGCAACCCTCGAGCACAGCAGCACAAAGCAGCAGCCTGTTAAACCCTCTAATGAGTGCTCCCACCCTCGTGCTCACTTCCACCCAAATTAATCCGTGCCTAGACACAAACTATTTACTCACGGGTGCTGCTCAAATCCTAGCTACCCTGTGCGTGCAGCCTCGCATCCCGGCGGTGGGAAGACGTGTGTCTATATCGCTCGCTGCAGGACTCGGGAGAGACAAAACAATCACATAAATCAGAGCAATAAAGTGCTTATGCAAGCTTTTACTGAGAGCTCATTCCGAGCTGCTCGTAATTCACACAATGGTTTTCATTTGACATAACATATGTTAATCAATGTAATTACATATCTTTAAATAGGGGAGAGGTGTTTGTTTTTTTTTAATTAAACGCCATAGCCAGAAGTACCAGAGCATCAGACCCACCTTCCTGATACAGCCCTATATCTACCTGTGGGAGGGAAAACATGAAAAGGAACAATTCAAATACATGGATGCGAAAGGGGCAACACTATTTTCATTAACAGCTCCATCAACATTAATTGGATTTCCTCCTAGACAAGGCAGGATGCAGATAGCTGTGTGCATGAGGAGACAGGGATGGTGTAAGAAACCTCTCCCACGGGATGCACGCAGCAATTAGATACCCAGATATCCACAAACAGATGTGCTCACAAAGTAGAAGCGATACAAATGACTGCTTTATGTATTCAGACAACACACAGAAGCCAAATTACTGAACTAAACACCTGGTAAGGCAGCCCTAACCCACAGAGTCCCACGTTCTGCAGGGCTCAGTGAATGCAATACAGATAACGCCTTGCACTGCGCTTCTGCCTGAGGCTTTCTTTCCAAGTCCGTGCTTTCCTGAGGAAGAAGTGCTTTCCTTCAAAAGATCTTGCAGTGAGAGTTAACCCTTCTCACAGAAGTGGGACACCAGAAGTAGAGAGTGTTCCCATTTAAATCAAAAGGGCAAAGATAACCAGAAGGTACCAAAAGGTGCTGCCTGCTCCCCGCCACTGGAGGGCAGGAGAGACACCGAATAATTTTAATATCACTTGGCTTCCCCAGCACCCATTTTAGCAAAGGACACAGTACCAGCATCACCATGGCAAGGCTTCCCATGAGCACATCAGTCCTCATCTTCCTCTCAGCCTGTGAAAGCTCGAGGGGCTCTCAAAAAAAAAGCTTACGAGCACATTCACTGTGTCAAACAAAAATAAGTGTTGCTAACCATGAATTTTCCACTAGTCTCTAGCAAAAGTTAGGGGAGACAAATTCTGCAGAAGAAACTTTAGGGATCCTGTGCCCTCTATTGAGCTTTCCAGGTCTTTAAAAATAGTGTACATTAACAGCTACTATAATAGAGCAACAGTAGTAGGAACAAGATAAATTGTGAGAGTTAGAGTAAGACAGGAGGTCAAACAGAACAGAAGCGTAAGCAAAGGGAATAGGGGAGGCAAATCAAAAAATGAGAGCTGACAGGCTAATATAGCCCGTGAAAACATGGAAAGCAATTATGCTTCCAAGTCAGAATCAATAGGTTAATAAGATTCCCTCCTTTTCTCCACGCTGTAATAGGTTAAAAGGGAAAAAAACAGAAAACTGCTGTTTTCTGACAGTAGTGTCAAAGGTGTCCTGGTTCTGTACTGGGGTGGGTGGTAACGTCAAGCTGGGCTGCTACGTTCACACTTCCATCTAGCAGTGTGGTTTATGGAGCAGCAGGGCCAGGCGAGACTTCTGGAAAAAAAAAGGCATCCTGACAGTAAGATTAGAAATCAGGCAGAAGTCTCACACTATATTGGAAATAGCCAGCGAGCCAAGCTAGGCTGTGACAAACAAGAGATTAATCAAATTGCAAACCCAAGAGTCAGAAGGCACATTTAGTTTCATTTCCCCCCACACGAGAAGTAATGAAACCGAGTTCACTTTGGCATGCTAGCGAGACACCCATGAATTCCAAGTACACCAGCCATAACAGCTCTATTTGTTGATTACCACGAATTCACAAAAGGGGAGGGGAGTCCAATTTCACACAGAGGGCAAGAAGCAGGCAGAGGGAATTACTGGAACCAAGAACAAGTGTTTGTACAACATAGCTTGGTGATAATGAGGGAAATAACATCATTACCCTCATCTGAAAACTCCACAGCCTCCACACATAATTAAATTATTGGGCACATAGATTAATTTCAGCTGTAGAAATAATACCAGCACAGGCCACATACCTCCACAGGAACAGAAGGAACGCATGCCCACAGAGCACTGCTATTATCTGCACAAGCCATTGCACAGATTTGGATAAAGCTGTGGTATTATCAGTAAAATTTAAAAAGCAAAGCAAAAATAAAATCAGTCAAATGCTGGATATGCTAAAGAGGCAGGTTTATATCAATTATCTGCTTCTTAAAGAGACGGGGAGAGAGAGTGAGAACTCTGCAGGTCTATTTTATAGGTTTAGTGAAGGACAGTTTTGGTGATGAGTGGCAGAGAAAAATAAATGAGCAATTGCACTTCCATTGTTACGGCCTTATACACAGGGTTCAGGCTTCACTGACACAACTAGATGTTTATTTTATTCTATTTTGCCTTCAGCTGTGGGCAGCCAATGCTTCTACCAGATTTCTCTCAAGGTCCTCTCATTCTTTGTCTTCCTTCCTGGGAGAAGATCACGCAGACACTCTGCAAGAGATGTCTGGCACACAGTTTTGGTCAGCGACATGTCAGACTGCAAAACAAACACCTAAATTAGGCACAGAGACTCAGCACAACTAGCAGCATTCCTCCACAGGATGCAAGAACCCTGGTTTCATGGAGGAACCTATAGCTCCCTGCATTAATGGGTTTGATTTGGAGAGAAGTGGTGGTTGCTGCCCAGCCTGGCAGTTGTAGAAGCACTGGATTTGTCTGTGAATTTTCACAACTCAAAACAAATTAAGAAAATCCACCACCAACTGCACAGGCATGAAACCAAGAGGAAGAATCTCCCTGGAAAAGACCATTATCTTGCCAAATTGAGCAGGACTTGTCACAGGTAGTTCTTTATGCAACGCTTTACAGGCTGGTTTTCAGATGTGTCGGTTTTTGGTCTGTTTTTAAACTTTCCCCAGCAGTCTAGGATTTTCATATGGAATCTATGAACAGCACCTGAGAGTATTCCTCATGTATGTGACTACCAAAAGCAACAAAAAATGCCACATCCAACATCTCTGCAGTGCTTATTTGAGACAGAAGTCCACAGGGGCTGTAAAAAGCCTTTCAAGGCAGTGTCCATCAACTAATCACTCATGCTTTAAGGCCATAAAAACAGGTGAGAATGCCCAGGTAGACTTCTATATGTGTTCCTCCAACTCAGACTGCACTCAAGTCTTTACAGGACTGATAGAACTAGGGACTTTTTATCTTCTTATATATTTAAAGGAGTTGACTAATGCGATATTTGAACTTTCACTTACCACCTCTGGTGTCATCAACCTGCTGACAAACCCATAGAGTAAATATAAAATGGACTTGAGCCACAGGTGGAAGGGGCAGCATCTCCCCCAGTCCTGCTAGCTGGTACATCCTGCAGGAGGAACATCACGCCTGGCTCAGCAGAGACAGTGCAGCACTGCCCTTCTAAAAACAGGAGCTGGAGGCCATGTGAGACAAGGTGCCCTGAAGGATTCTCCTAACACATCAAAGCCGTCAGCCCACATAATCATCCCAGGTTACTAACCGTACATGTCCTTACCAATAACTACCCTCAAGATTATTATTTTTTTTAATTATTTCAGACACACTAAGCACTACCTCCTAGCATCCTAACCCTTTCGTCATGCTTTACCTGTTGTTTAGCTTATAATTTTAGAAATAACTTAACTTTTGACTCTGAAGATCTAAGTGCCTGTAAAATTAAGCTTGTTGGATGCCTTCCCGAGCTCAGGATCTTAAAGCTCTGAATCCCTTGCAGCGGCTGAGCTCAATGTCCATCATGTGTCATGAATACCCTTGTCCCTCTATAAATAACTGGCCTGAAATCCTTCAGATGGAAGTGTTCAATTTGCAGGGGGAAAAAAACTGTGTTGCTAAGGAACTGCAGAGAAGAAAAGGCCATAGAGAGGTAATCTGAAATGAAATGAACGGAATTAATTTAATTGGCCCTTGATATGTTGGGTATTTGGCATATTATCAGCAATTTAGCTGCCTGTAAGCTTTGTTTCCAACATAGCCGGAAAGAATAGTCCTCACTGCATCCTTAATTTTGGGATTAGCTGCATTCTCTCCTCTTCATACAAAAGAGCCCGTCCACATCTGTGGATTTACAACAAAATTTTAAAAACAAGCCACATGCACGTCAGCTGAACTACAGCTATGCCTACAGTTCTTGAGGCTCCATGTTTTTAGATGAAGACAAAGGGGAAGGATTTTCTTCACATTTATTCTCTCTAGTAGACCAACAGAGATGTGCTTTCCTGGTAAGTACTGGCTTCCATGCTTTGCTGATTTTGGCAGAGATCTCGGCAGTGCACAGAACCAAATAGTATTTCAAGGATTTTTTGTTTTGCAACATTTTCATTTCAAGAAAATATTTTCAATTGTTTATAATACGTTTTAAAAAGGGCTCCATGTGGTGGAACATTTTTCAGGCTCTTTCTCAGCTGAGAGCTTCAGTTGTTTTAAAAAAAGAAACCGAAATGCTCTTTAAGACCGATCTTTCTCTAGAGAAAATTTTTCTAGTTGTCCTGCCTTTTCCTTCAATTTACTCAAATAGAAGAGAGTTGCAATTGCAGAGACTGCATCTCTGGCATGTTTAGAAATGTCTGTACAATCTGTTACGTATCTTCCAACACTTCGGTTTTAAGTACCAGAAAAGCCTGGTATTTAACATTCAGAGTCAAAATTGCAGCACTTCAGTTGTTCAAGCTGTACTTTAACTTACCAGATATCAGGTCTCAAAGTGACAACCTCACCTTCTTTCCTTCCTTCCTATGATCTTAGGGGGTTAAAACATTGTCTGACCAATGAGCGGGTACCAAGGAAGGTATCCCACGAAGTAACACAACAATAGCTATCACACTTTTGTTCAAACAGGTTTTCCTGAGCAGAATACAAGGAACTGATTCCTTACCATTAGAAGGTGTGTGACCCACCTATCTTCTAGTTCACACCCATCATTATCTCCTGAACTGCGCACTTCTAGATCTTCACTTGCTCAGGTTTTACTGGTCAATTTGATTGGTTTTGTAATTATCAACCAAAAGATAAGGTATCTCCCTGAAAATTCGGTTTAACTGCCTCGTGATATCAAATCTCAAAGCACGCTGTTTACATGTCCTCCACCACTACAACTTATTATTTCTTTCCTTAATAGCAACTGTTTTTATAAGTTTTATTACTTGCAAGTTTTATAATGAAAACACTCTAGGTGAACATCAAAGAATACAATACAACAAGCCTTACATACATACACTAACTCCAACTCCCAGTTTATAAACTTTTTTGTCTGAGCTATCAAAAAAAATCCAGACCTGTAAACACTGTTTTGGACAGTTATTGGAAAAAAAAAAAGAACATGAAATAAGTATGTTTTTGAGAAACACAGGTGTAGCAGATTACAATTGATGCAAAAGGCACAGCAATAAATTGCTTAATGCCTCTCCATGTGGGCATATGAGATAACATTCTTGTACCATAGTTACTTCAGCTTATTTTGGAAAAGGCAAAACTTAGTCCTTCAGAGAAAATAGTCTATCTGCTGCCTTATTTCTTGAATTCATGTTGCTACTACACTTCATTCATCCCTCTTTTGTAATAGAAATTAAGGATCAGAAAAAAAAAATCTCTGCTATCACACAACAAAAAGCAAGAAAAAACAAGAAGCTTAAAGTAAAAGTGTCTTCACGAGTGTGTTTCTCCTAAGGTCTTCAGGTGCCCTTCTCAGCACCAGAGGGCACCACCACTCACACCCAGCACGCCAGGCACCACCTTGCAGCTCTTCTGCTCCCTTTTTTGTGCAGCAGTTGGAGTGTAGTAAGTGTGGTCTGTTTTCCCAAAATACTGCTCGTAAGGTTGTTACAGAAATGACTCTTCCCTTTATATTGTTTTCCGTTTAGCAACCATCTATATAGTAACACGTGCTCTTAAACACACAGGATGGGTTCTAATAGCAGTTATCCTTTATCCATGTTATAACTTGGGCTTGGGGTTTTCTTTTTGCCTTCCCCCACCCCGATCACGTACATTGCAGCTGGAATAGACACACAGCTATCCACACGTTACTTCAGACCAGGCTTTCTGTATGCTAACATCTTTTTACTGATGGAAACACAACTGTATACCTCGTTATTCTCTCAAGGAAACTACAAGGTCATTAGTTACCCCAAGTAACTAATGTCATTAGTCATGTCATTAGTTACCCCAAGATGTTTTGTTTACGTTCTGTTTGCTTTAGGATTACTTGCTTTACCCTGTGCCAACAGACCCAGCATTCATGGCTCATCTGTTTGCCTACTTCCACTTCCATGCCCACAGCCTGGAAGCAGAGATCAGTGACGTGCACTTACCTGCACTCCTCCTAACTGGTCTCATCTATACTGCAAGGAAAAAAAGTAATCACAGCATTCACTCAGGGAGGGGAGTTTGAGAAAGAGAAGGAACCCAGATCACCTGCACACAGAAAGTTTAGGAAGGGAATGAAAACAGGTTCCAGCTGCTGGCCCCTGCAGCTTTTTTACAAAGCTAGAATAAGGCGTTTATTGTTAAGGGCACCACGACACCACACACTGTGCACTACACACTAATGATAACACAGCTTCTGTCACAGAACATTACTTAGGGGTGGACGAGGTGGAAGGACACAAACAGGCTCACCATGCACACGGAGGTTTCATCTCCAGTCCTCACTCTGTTCCGAGCCAAGAGCTGTTCCAAGAGGCTGATTCTGTGCAGCAGCCAGGAAAATGCCAGCAGCAGCTCCCGGCTACCTGCTGAGCCATCGGAGGGGAGCCGATGGAGCTGTGGTCTGCCATAGCCCTGGTACCACAGCGCCGACTTCACAAACCTAATTTGGGTATCTGAAAAGAAGAAAACAATCACGAATAACACACTGTGCTACTCAATGCGTTCACCCATTCAGTTCCAGAAACTGTTGCTCTGAGAATAAGATTTTTAATTTAGCCTAAGGTTAATGGAAAGCAGTGGAGAGCAGGGTTTGGTACTTTATTCGACAACTGAGAAAGTGGTAACAGGTAAGAGATTTCCTTATGCTGTCCCATTCTGACCTACAGAAATTACTGCTAAGGGAAATGAAAAATTCAGAGTTGAGATCAAGGCTTCGTGGAGATTAACAAAAGCAAAAGAGGTAAATAGCCACCCTCGCTTTACCAGGACTCCAATTCACCTATTCATTTTTTATGAGCCACCAAGCATCCCATGAATTAGTAAATACCTCGAGTCACTTGACTCCTGAGCGAAACTGGAATTTAGAGATAGGAGTTTCGCAGCCTGCTGCAAATCTGTAAGCAGCAGTGGGCAGGCAGAGATAACGCAGCACACCACGCTGCATACCAGCCTGCACGGGCTACTTAGTGCTCAGGAACGCTGCAATCCATATTCCTTCACACCAGCAAATTTTACCTGACAGCTACGAGACAGGCGCTACAGAACTGTGAAATACAGATGAAAGAAAGATAAAATTATTATACAAACAGGTTCTGGCCAGGAAGCTTCCGCTCTGTACCAGGTAAAGTCGTCAAAAGTGTAATAAAGAACATAATTAGGGGCCACAACGATAACCAGTATATGCTGGGGAAGAACCAACAGCTGCTGTAGAAGTAAGTCCTGCTGAAAAAGCTGCTGGAGTTCTGCAAAGGCAACACCAAGCGAGTGGTTAAAGATTCAGCTGATGCAGGATATTTAGACTTCCCAGAGGCATTCAACTAGCAGAAAGAAACGAAGCCAGTAGGGTGAGCTTGCACCAACAAGTGACTAGCAGGCAAGAATCAGAGGGTGGGAAGACGCAGTGGTTTCACAAGAGGGCTCTGAGCTAAACCTCTGCTGTCCAACTCAACGTGACAAGGACGATATGAGAGTGACAGAACGATTGGCGCTGACGTGCAATTACTCTGTGGGAAGGAATGCAAGCTGATAAAGAAAAGCCTGGACTCGCTGCGTTCTGTGATTTGAAAACGACAGATAAAATTCCTTTAAAATAATGAAAAATGATGCACACAATGGGAAAAAACAATCACAACTTTTCTGACGTGGCAACAGGCTTGGAACTGACCACCGCAGTCAATTTTGGTCTATACAATTTTCCTGACAATATTACACTCGACCCTCTATATATCCAAAAACAACCAAATGCAAGAAATCTAAAAAGGAACCTAGACAGAACACAGAAGAACATTATCTGTCTATACCCACAATGACCTCATGTCTCAAACTCTCGGTGTTATTTCATTTCTTCAGCCCCAAAAGGACCATGAAAGATTTGGAAAAAGGTAAAAGAAAGGATAAGTAAGATCACAAACCCAGAACAGCTTCATTTTAAGAAATGACCACACAAGCAAAGAAGAGACTGAGAACGAGTATGACAAAACTCTTCAAAGCAAAGCCATGCCCTCTGGTTTGGGAAGCCTACAATGTAGATTAGTGAAGGCTGAAAGATTTAACTCCTGGAAGCATCCCTGTGTACTTGTTCTGTCCTTTGCCCTGGGCATCCATTTTTGATGGCTGTCACTATTGGACAGAGCTGGAAGAACCTTCAGTTTGATCCAGTTGAGGCACTTGTACAAGGTAAGGAGAAAAGCTGCTCTCCTTTCCCAGTGTAATGCTTCAGCATCTTTGTAATGCTCCATGTAAAAGGTACACACACACCAGCGACAAAGCACAAGCCTCAAGCAATCAGGGACTGTCACTGCTGTCCTTAATTAACATACTCATTCATCACATTACATACTCATTTGCCTGCTCCTTGGCCACTTGTGCTAAAAACATCCCTCAGCAGCCCCACGCGCTGTAATCATTCTTTTGTCTAGCATCGACTGCTGAAGCCCAAGAACTACATCACGAAAGACTTCAAAACAAAAATGAGAAAAACAATACTGCTCTCAGAAGGAATTGGTTAATTATAAGAGGCTCTCACAGTAAAAAGAGAGGCCTGATTTGCAAAATGCTAAGGGAGTCTCATCTACTGAAAATAACACAAAGCCAAGACAGAACAAGGAGCTGTAACCTGACTTGTGCTGGTAACCCTACAGGAGCAGGGCACTGCTGCAGCTCTGCTGAGGCTGGAAGGAGCTGGTGGTCACCAGCCATCAAGCTCCTTGTGCTTGGACAAAACAGAGAAGGTGTGTTTGAGATTGAAGAGCACCAGAGTGCTCCCAAAACTGACAAAAAAAACATCAGGAGCATGATTAAGCAGGCAACGTGAGGGCGCAGAGCTACTAAATTTTTGCTGGGCTGGTGTTCTGCAGGGCACAGCTTCTGCACAGATGTGTGACAATTGTTTTTACACCTAGCATGTTTTGGCACCACAGACAAAAAGGAAACCCAAACCTCTAAATGACTGTTTGCTCTTGCTGGAGAACCTGTGAATATTAAAAAACGAGCAGCTTCCCAGCATGATGCTGGGGTGGCAGAGATGCCCAGGGCTTGCTCACAGCCTTGCCATAAACACACACTCCAATCACACGTACAGGAGAGCACTCGGATCTTAAGAGGTTTTATTTTGATCACTACTGAACGTTCTCATATTGGCTGGATTTTCATGCTGCCTTTTTCTTGCACATTTGTCATTTTCAAGAAAGGAACAGCTGGAGCAGGCTCAGGCAGAAACACTCCAAGAGGAAGATCAGTACCTACTTTCCCTCTTTCTCAAGGCACAGAAGTGAGACATGCTGCCATCTGCAGTTCAGGGAGCTCCCTGAGGAATCACCTATCAAAGAGACAGCATAGGGCAAGCCAGGGTTTTGTTTGTTTGTTTTTTCCCCTCTCTTTTTCGTCATTTCCCTCCCCTGGCAGATCACTTGGGACCAGATCCACCAAGGCAGTTTGCCACCTGAATTTCTCTGTTGCTCTGGTTCTTTATCTCCCCTTTTCAGCTCTCTCTCTGCAATAGGATGCCCTCCTACAAGAAGGTATGAGTGGTGTGGGCATCAGGCAGGAATTGTGGGCAAGTGGTCCAGGCATGGATCTGGGACGGGGGCTCAGAGAGTCACAGAGCCTTTCTAGAAAGCCTAAGTGACCTTACAGAAGTCACTCGGTTCTCCCCATCTCCACAACACTCTGCCTTGTAAGGACACAGCCCTGAGGTAAGTGGCAGTGGAGGCTATATAAGTACCAAAGAACAAGATGGATTCTTCCAAAACATGCAGCCAAGAGAGAGCAAAAACATCACGCAGATAAGCAGATAATGCCAGTCACTCGAACACCTTCTCTTTGCCAACATTTTCTTCCAGCGTTTTATTAGGATTAGGCAATCCATATAGAAAGACCCACTCAGGCTTTCCAGCTAATTCCTTTCTGCATGCACGTTATTTATAAGAACATGTTCAGCACATAAAACCAAGCTGTGGATGAACCTCACGGTTCAGTTCTCTTAAAACTGTACTCCAGCTGTGCTCTTCTGCTTTATGACTCCCACAAAATGCCTCAGTGAATCACAAGAAGATTTTCAAATAAGGGTTAGGCATTGGTCTAGCAGGCTAAGAGGGAAAGAAACTAAATCCAGTACAAGAACAGACAGATACGTAACTTCACACACTCAGACAAGAAGCACCTGCAGAGGTAGTGGCTGCTGCAGAAGATAATTTTCCACTTCGTTTGTCAAACAAAAACACATTGCAGCTCCAGACCTCTTTCTTATACTAAAAAAATGGAGTTGCAGCTCCAGAAAAGGAACATCTCCTCCAACTATCAAAATGCACATTGCACTGCTACCTGGTGTGGCGTTAACCAGGTCCCTCGGTCCTCAGCCTCTGTGAAGAAAGAGCAACGTGAAGCCACTAATTGTGACTTGCTTCATCAGTAAAGTCGTGCTCAGAGTGCCACTGCACAGCTTGCTTTGTCTTGAACTCCACTAATGAGAGATCCACTGCTCCGACACGCTGCAGTGGCTGGAGTGCATTAAATGCTTCCCACCACAGTTTAGGATGAGCGATTTGTACTATAGGAAGAAAAAAATTCTTCTGAAATAAGAAACCAAAATATTTGCAGAATCTTATAGCCACTGACTGAAAGACTTCAGCAGGGTTTCTGGGTTATTTTTGCAAGAATGCAATGCTTTAAAACATCGATCTGTGGGGATTTTCTTCTACGTGATTTTTCAAATATTTTAGGTTTTGCCAGTGGGGCTGTAAAATGTATCACTCATTTAAAAAACATAATGCAGAACGTTTTTCTAAACAGCCTCACATTACACCAATAAAAAGGGAATGACCATTCAAAGCAAATCTTAATCTTCTCTAAAACTCATTTATGTAACAGAACAGAAACTAACAAAAGCTATTATCTTGAAACAGAAATACACCCTGGGAGTGCAACTTGGAAAGCCACTTTAAAAGGGTTTCCCAAATTAAAGGAACAATTTTTACGTGAAAATCTGTCCTTTTCCATGAGGCTAAATCTGCAAGAGCATTCTGTCCTTACAACGCGCTGCTTTATCCTAGCATCTCATGAGCACAAGTGGCCCAACATCTTACACCCTGTCCTTGAAACACAGGCCTCGCTTTACAGAGTAAAGAAAAGAACCACTGTGGCCCTGGCAACATGCACAGACTACAGACCAAAACTTTAACAAGTTTGCCAAACTTCGGAAAAAACTTTTGTCCTAAAAAAAAGTAAGGTTTTTGTTTGAAAAAAAAAACAAGCACAAGACCATTTGAATGTGGCTTCTTTTCCAAAAAGCTGTTCCAATGGCTATGCACACAACAACCCTCGTACTGGGTTCAAAGCCTTCCTCTGGGATATAGCAAGTGCTTGTGCTGGTTTTTAGCTAAGATAATTAAAAGGTTGTACAAAACCAGCAAAGAAAGGCAAGCCTGTTCCAGGGACTAAAGCTCTAGACTTGAATTAGAGGAATCTGTTTCAATTCCTTGCTGTTCTACAGGGTCCCGTACAGAGCTGAGAAAATTATTTAGTCCTTAATGAAGTGGAAAACTTGGTCTTTCCATGAAATAAATGCACGAAAGACCACAATTGCTCCAAAGGTGGGACAGACAGTGAAATATTGATCCTATTCACAGCAGGCAACTCACTCACCTGACAATCTACCAGCAACAACTGGGTTTGCTCTCTCTGGAGCCAGCAACCTGCCACACGCATCCAGGAATCCTGTCTCCAAATGCTGCTAGCTATTAGTACGGGAGCAGCCAGGATTCAAAGAGATTGCAACCTCACAAAGCTGCTGTGGACAGCCAATAAATTGACTTACCAAACAGTCGCACACAGCAGACTGCGGATGAGCAGAAAATGAAGGACAGCTGAATGAAAAGTAGCAGTCCTGTCTGTAAGAGAACCATGCCAATTCCCTGCTGAGCTACCAGTAAAACCACACAGGTGCTGCCCCACATTCCTTGAAACGTATCAACTACAATGCTCTGCCTTTTTTTTTTTTTTTTAATAGAATGTTTCCAGAGACATCAGTTTCCCAGTTCTTCAGGGGCTTAAACATTTTTTTTTTCTTTCAGCTTTTGTGGACTGATTTTAAGCGGTTTTGGTGTGAGGAGACCTCTGTCCATCAAAGATGATCCTTTCCTCCTGCACTGAAAGGGCTCTGAATCCTGGAGTGGAGAGGGAAACCTGAAGAGTAGTGTCAAATTTGGAACGGCACGTATTTAAGAAATAATTAGTGCTCTATCGCTGTGAGAAGCCAGCCTTTATACAGCTTCTCTCTGCAGTAGAGGCCCCATCCAGAGATATTTATGGTCCCTCTAAAACACTCATATGCATTTTTATTTTGTTGTTTTGTCTAGAACTTCATTCTATAACACTGTCTTCATGGTTCATATGTTAAAATTCATTGCCCTGACATAGGACTTGATAGTAAATTAACCATAATATCATGTATCACATGCAGAATGGGGAAAGAACAGATCATGGGGCACATAAATCTATTTCTGTAATTACCTCTGCAGATTCTCAGAATACGTAAGAACATCACAGAGTTTTACCTGCAGTGAAACGTCTATGGGAAGCAAGAGACCCTAGCAGACACAAGACCATCCCATTTTCCTGGATACCAGGACCAAACAAGAGCATACCTGTCTCACATTTGTGCTAACACAGCGAGGGCCAGTGGCATATACTAGTTGTTCAGAAGGGTGTGCTCCTTAGAGAGAGTGACCCGCCAGAAAAAAAGGTGCTAAAACACCAGCCCTAGCAGTTCCCCAGGACAGACAGAAACCAGCCACGGTTACCTATGGCATCAGCCTCGCTCCACTTGCCTCCGTGGATTTGTTTCAGGAGAGCATAGAGCAGCCTCCAGAAATCCAGGGTCTGCAAAAGAACGAGAGGAACAGGGGGAGATCAGCACACCAAAAAAAAATAATAATCCACCAACAGATTCAGCCCTAAATAAGCAATAAAGCCTGTAAATGAGCATCAGGGGTGGCTTGGGGGGGCAGCCCTGTCCCATGCAGGGCTCGGCTGCCTGATGAACGCTACCTAGGGGCAGATGCATGTGGGAAGGGCTGCCGGTGCTGCTCACACACAGCCCAGCACCGCTCCCCTTTATCCCAGAGGGGGCTGTATCTGCTCCACCACCACCACCACAGCACCCCCAGAGCTGCTGTCACCCCCATCGGCTTCACAGCCGGGAGGCAGAGGGCGATGGAGCTCCCTCCACCCGGCCTCACCGCCTGAGGCCGGTCCAGCTTGGCCCGGCGCAGGGCTTCGGGCACCAGGCGGGCCGGGGGCGGCATCGCCCGGCACAACGCCCCCACAGCCCCCGGCAGCGCCCGGCCCCCCGGCATGGCCCCGACCCGTCCCCGTCCCGACCCGCTGCCGAGCCCGGCCCCTTCCGCACCATGGCCCCGTCCCTTCCGCGGCTCCCCCCGCAGCGCCCCCCGCAGCCCCGGAGGAGACCCCCGGGTGCTGAGGGGTCCTGGGGGGCTCGGGGGGGACGGGGGGAGGTGGTGCGGGTAAAACGGGCTGGGCACATTGAGGTGAATAAATGTTGGGAGCTGCCGCTAGCAGGCTGGAGCGCAAAGGCGATTAAAACGCCTTCCCCGCAGCCAGCCTCTGCTGCCTGCTCCCCCGTGTGGTGCTGGGGAATGGCGGCTGTGGTGCTTCTCCATCGCCCCTTCATGCTTGCTCCCTGCCCCTGCTCCCCTTCTTCCATCCTTCCCGAACATGGGCTGCCCACAGGCTGCAGCCTTTCAAGCACTGCTCCTGCACGGCTCCATCCCACAGGGTCCATCCATCCCCCAGGAGCAAACTGCTCCAGCACGGGGCCCCCATGGGCAGCAGCTCCCCCCAGACCCCCTTCTCCTGCGTGGGCTCCCCTCCACGGGCTGCAGCGTGGAGATCTGCTCCATGTGGGACCCATGGGCTGCAGGGGGACAGCCTGCTCCACCAGGGGCCATCCCTGCAGCTCAGCTGCTACCAAAACCTTGCCACGTTCACCCAACACAGTGCCCTGCCACCCTGGTGCCGGGCCCTTGTGGTGCTTCTCCATTGCCCAGAGCCTCAGTGGAGCTGGGCAGCCTGCTTTCCCCTCCCTGCTGCGGCCTCCAGGTGGGAGAGCCTTCACGTGGAGCTGATCTCTCCCAGTGCCCCATCCCCACACATGTTCCTTGCAATGGGTCTGGCTGATAACAGCAGCAATGAGCGATGGCCAGCTCAGCAGAGCTCCCCGCTCTGGTGTCACTGCACACACCCGCAATGTCACTGGAGGCTGGCAGAAGCCTCTGAGAGCCTCCACGGGGCAGATGGAGGCAGCACAGAGCTGCCCACACCACCCTGACCCCCGGCCATTTGGCAAGGAGGGCAGTGGGGACCAAACCAGGGAGGAAACCCCAGGGTTTGGCCTCTGCAGGGAGAAACCCGGGATGCTTGCCCTTCAGGGAGGCCTCCACCGCCTCCCCGATCCCTCAGCTCCCCTGGCGCCGGGCGGGGATCGGGGTGGCGGTGCCATACAGAGCCGGCGGCGTTTTGCACACAGCAGTGTCAGTTCGGGTCGTTTCCGCCCCGGGGTGACTCAGCCGGGGCCGAGGCCGCATGTTTGCTGCCGTGCCATGGCAACCCGCCGCAGCCGCCCCGCCGCTGCCAGCCGTGACGGCCGTGTCCCATTGCCTCACGCGGATTGTATGTGATAAGGCTGTGGCACATCTCCGCGTGCCACGGCTTCCTAGCAGAACCTGAATGCCATGGGAAGTCACTCTCTGACCCTGCAAGAACACCCCGTTTGCTTTTTAAAGCTATTTTTTTTTTATTTCTACCCACCCGAAGCGCAGGTGGCAGGCAGCCTGTTTCTCGCCAGGCCCCCGGGCTGTGCATCCAGCCGTGCTTCCCATGCTCCGCCACCGCCCGGCAGCTCCTCTCCTCCTCCCTTCTCCTCCCTGCAGCATCCACAGCTCCGCAAACGCCCCGGCAGAGAGCAGCCGGCTCTCCTGCCCCTTCCCGGGTGGCCGCAGAATTTCGCACCCGCAGCATTTCGCAGCAGATGAAGTGGGCTGCATTGTTTCCTGCTGCAAGCGTTTATGACTCCCTCCCTGCGCCCTCCCAGCTCTTTTCCACACGCGTTGCCTCCCCTCGCTGAGACGCCAGGTTGATCTGAGCGGGCTGGCAGCATTGCAGCATCCCAGCCGGGAGCAAAACGAGCCCAGCCAGGGAGGAGGAGCAGCAGCAGCAGATGTGGGAATGGGGTTGCAGAGGAGGAGACAGCTGGCGAGGCGCAGGCGGCGCGAGGGATGCCGGTGTTGCTGGGGTGGCTGGCACACATTTAGCAGGCTGCGTCGCCTCACACAACGGCTACAGATCTACAGGCCCCTGGGAGGGACCATAATAGTTGCACGAATGCCCTAAGGCAGGTTTTCCTGGACACAGCAAGCTGGCCTGCAGCAGGCCCGCAGCGCCAAGACTTAGGGTAAGCTCCCGGCAGACAGATGCTTGAGATGCTTGAGGTAGGCGTCGGCGCTTCAGGCCCTCTGATGCAGGGTCTGCACTTTTAGTACATGAAATGAATCAGGAAGGATTAGGAAAAATAAAAGCCAATAAACATCTGCAAGCTTGCAATTCTCTGTTCTCAGGAGCTTCGCCCTTTTCACTACAGTAGCCAGGAAAAGGTTCCTCTGCACCTCGGGACATTCCCTCTGCCCTCTTCCCCCCGTTCCTTTAAGCCAAGATTCACCAAAGACAGACACAGAGGGCTGACAGAAAGCTCTTACGCCCTTCTCCCCTGGAAACTCTCCCTGTTTCCTTGAAAATAGAAGGAGAGAAGGTACAATGCAGTGCTGGTGCCTGAGGCCAACTTTTCACCACCAGCCCTCTCCTGCTGGCCACGCTGCAGGACACAACCCCTAAGGAGGGATGCTGAGGGCTTCCAGCCCAAGCTGTCCCCTGGCCAGCTGCAGGCTTAGGGACACAGCTGCCCTAACACAGAGGGGACACGACAGTCTGGAGCAGGTGAGGAGGATACAGGGTCAGTCCCGGTGACCCAAAGGGCTCCTTGCTGCCTCCTCACCCTGGCTGAAGACCCCCCCACATCTTACAGCGCAGGCAACCGGTGGGATCGGTCAAGCTGAGGGCCCCCAGTCACCCTTTCTGTCACCCTTTCCTTTTTTCTTCTGTACAGAAAGCCACAAAGCGCGGGGCGGGGGGTAGGACCACAGCAGTTCAGTTTCTGAGCCCATCCTGTTTCCTGTCCTTTGCCAAAACCTCTTCTGCTTTCCTACCCAGCGCTTTCGGGCTCGCCCATGCTCGCCGCCAGAGGAACGGCTAATTTTGTTTGTTTTTCTGTCACCATGATGAAGTGTTTATAGCAACCAGCGCTCAACAATCCGCAACTATCACTGATCTCAGCCTCAGCTTCCGAAATCATGTCAGAGGAAGCACAGCCCCTTCCTCTGGGATCAGCATCTGCGATGCTTCATGTCACCAACACGGGGGCCTTCGCGCCAGGCATCACCATGCTGGAGATCATCCGGCACCCAAATGGTCACCTTGGGGCTCCCCTGACCTTCACTGACAGTGGCATCCCTCAACTGCTCCACCAAAAAAGCCAGGATTTTCCCCAGTATCGTGCTCTCCCCTCCTGGCACGAAGCTTGTGCCTGCTGAGAGCCCATCTCCCCGCTGCCCCGGCGCTCTGCACATTGGAGGAGCGCATCTGGCATCCCATCCGAATGCCATACAGCTGCTCCTTCTTCCTCTCCAAAACCAAATTGAATTTAAAATCAATTTATCATGTATTTTCTTTGACCGAAGCGCCTTCCGGATGTGACCTGAGCCTGAACTGCTCAAACTCACGGCATCAAGCCCCTGGAGCAGGCGGAGAGCGCGCCTCGTGCCAGCAGAGCGCTGGGAGGGGAGCATGCTGACAGCAAGTCCTGGGGCTACACGTGCCTCAGCAAGAGGATGGGCAGAGAGACAGTGCAGCTGGAAGGATTTTACAGCAGGGATCAATATCCAAGGGCTTGTCCTTGGAGCTTGCTTGAGGTACCCCAGTTTTTGTCCCCCAGGCACGCTGCACGATGGGGCTTAGTTTGTCTGCACGCTGCATGAGGCTGCACAGACCCCACACAGCTCAGCTCTGTGGGCACTGAGAGCGGGCAGAGCTGTCCCAGCACCACACTCGCACTGTGCATAGGTAGCAGGGACCGAAGCAAAGAGCAGCAGGGCCCTGCAGGCTGCAGCAACCTCAGGAAGCAAGGCAGAACCCGTTACAGCTGCTGAGACAGCCGTACTGCGCCAAAGCTGCTAAAACAGGATGAGTCAGGCACCTTCATGGGCCCACAGACAGCTCAGTGCTGGGAAGCAGCTCCAGGCCAGGCAGAACCAACCTCCTGCTTCCCACAGGTTCCTCGAGGTCCCCACCAAGGCACGCTTCTCCCCACAAAGCTGACGGGGCTGCGGGCACGGCGAGGCCGAGGTCCCTGCTCCACCCCACTGCCAGGGCAGGGAGGCACGGCTGCAGGCAGGAGAGCAGCAGGCAGCTGAGTGAGGTCAAATCTGCCTTCAACACAGGCACCAAGCATCTCGTTAAGCTTCATGCAAGAGCCCTGTGCAGGCGAGCAGCTCTCCTTCCTCAGAGCAGCACTCACAGCTCACGGAGGAAGGAGGATGTGGGGTGGAGGGGAGACTTCAGACAGCAAGCACAAGGCGCGTTTGCAGATGGTTATCAGGCGGGGCTGCTTCTGACTCCAAAGATTTTGATACCAGGCTTGTACCCTGACCCCTGAGGGTTTGGCCAAGCCCTAGGAACACCAGCGTGATAACAAAACCCAGCAGTTTCTAACGAAGTGCTTTTGTATAGTGTAGACAAAAATATCTGTGTGTGTTGTGTAGTGAACCAGAATATGTAAATCGAGTGGTTCACGCTAGGGAAAGGCACGGTTAAGAACCCATTTTCGAAACATCCGTCAAATCGACACCTTTACATCTGTCGGTGCTGCTCTTCCCGCGGGGCAAAGGGGCCGAGGCACCAGTGAGCAGGAAGCCCGGGATGTATGACTTTCTGTATGGCTGCTGGGGGTGGAAGCACCAAATCACAGCTTTCTTGGTGTGCCCTTCAACTGACTCCTGGCAGGAGCCCACCCAGCCCCACCGAGCTCCCACCCCTGGGGCTGCACAGCCACGGGGCTGCCCGGGGACCGCGCTGGAGCCCGGTACAAAGAGCACAGCACTCACACGGGGGAAGCATCTCTCGGTCGGGGTTTATTAAAGACTGAAGTACAAGTGTGGCCCGGCTGCAGAGCCGGCTGCCAGAAGCAGGGCTGGGTTTCGGCTGGACGGGTGCGGTCTCCTCTCCAGGCGGCCTTCGGCGGTAGCGGCCAAATTTCCTAGGGGCAGCGTCCAACCTCCCACCCCTGCAGCGCTCCCTGCGGAGCGGAGCCCCTCTCCGCACCGGCCCCATCCGTGGTTACTTATTGCTTTCGACGTGCTAATGGAGTACAGAGTGAATGAAGAACGAAAAGGCATGTCTGCTGTGGCGGGTTCGTGCCGCCAGCGGGCTGTGCTGGGAGCCCTGGCTGTCAGACCTGCGGAGGGACGGGAGAGAGGGGACATCAGCGGTGACACCCCCGGGACAGCGGTGATTCGAGGCACAGCCCCGGCTGCCCATCGAGCCTCGAGGGAGCTCCAGAGGGAGGCACCAACCTGAGCTTTACTTGAACGTGTGGCTCTCGGCTCCTCCCCGGCCGAACCCTGCAAGAGAGACAGAGCGGGGTGAGCGATGCCGCGGGGCAGCGAGCGCACGGCGGGATGCATCGCCGAGAGATGGGAGCATGGAGCCCCCTTCCCTTCCTCCCTCCCTCCCAAAACTCCAGCCATGGTGACTTTACCTTTGGGTCCGAACAAGGCGGCATAGCAGGGGTGGTTGCAGTACGGCTTGCCGTCATGCTGCGGGGAGAGAGGAGAGCATCAGCCCCGGTGCCCTGCCGGCTGCGCCCACCCCGTTCCCTGCAGGACACCAGCCCTTGGCTGCCGGGCACCAAACCTCACCTCTGCATGGCCTCCAGATGTCAGGGTCTTGTTACACTTCTCGCATCTCAAGCAGGGCCGGTGCCAGTCCTTCCCCAGAGAAGTCACCTTCTCGGCTGCCACAGAAAGGAGGTGGGTTAGCTGAGGCCACCGAACGGGCACAACGAGGCGTTTTTGGCAAGCTGTCCTCCCTGCTGCCAGCCCCAGAGAGGACATACATTTGGGGGGATTTTCTCAAGTCTGCTCGCCCGGGAAAGAAGCCCTGCAAGTGCCAAACCCAAGGCACGCACACCTCACCACGCACATCCAGGTGCCCAGATGCCAAACCCCGGGCAGGGCACTGTGGTGAGACCTCACCGCCGCAAGCAGCGTGGCTCATGGGGTCACCACTGCGCCCGCACGGACAGAACGACTGATGTCCATCTTCCAGACAAGGCTTGGCCACTTCCAACATCAGCCTGAATGGGGATGAATCCCCCCTCGGCCAGCTGGAGCCTTTTTACAAAGAGGACAGACGCTGGGCTGGTGGCTCTGGGGTGGCAAAGTCACCACTGCCACCAGCCAGGCCCCCCCAGCGCTGCGGTGACAGCTCTGATTTGCCGTGTGCTGTCACAAACCACAGCCAGGCTGGAGCCTGGCCGGGGCTCGGGGAGCAACGTGCTGCTTGCTCGGGCCAGGACGTGTTTATGGAGAGGGAGAACGCAGCCTGGCTCTTTTAATTGCGGCCCAGCAGGGGAGGAGGGTGTTTTCTGCAGTATTTTCTGCAGATGCGTGTGCGCTCACTATTGGCAACTGGGGATTTATGAAGTGATAAAGCAGAGCTCCCCACGGGAACCCGCTCACAGCCGGGTCCGAGTGCTTAACCCATGCCTGCACAAGGTGGCCGAGCAAAGGGTTTCTTCGGGGCCCAAGTCTGCCTACAGCAGCTTACGCAAGGAGCCAGGCAGCGGTGCAGAGGTGGGAGCGGGGGCCGCACCCAAATGTCACGAGGCAGCCCCGGTGCCATCTCCAGCGGCACAAAGCCCCCTGTGTCCTCCCTCCTCTCCCCAACCCCGTGTGTCCTACAGCAGCCCAGGGCACCTCTGAGGAACAAGGGCCACCAGGCTCAGAAAACCCCGGGATCAGGGCTTGCTCTGCCTCCTCTTCCAGCACTATCTCCAGGCACAGAAATCACCCAGTGAGCTCGTGTCTCCAGCTCCTTTTGAAGCCTCCTGCATCAACAGAGCCAGTTTCGTAGGAACGAGCTGATAAGGGCAGGGCCAAACCCCTCCCTGGTCAAACAGCCCCGTCCCAGCCGCAGCCGCACCTGCAGGCACCGAAATCCCAGCTGAGAGCAACCTCAGAGCCTGGCTGCAGGCAGAGAGCTCGGGATTAGCCAAAATTGTGCAGGCAGAGGGCTCGGGATCAGCCAAAGCTGTGCTCCCCAGCTGCGGGAGCCCCTGGGTGGTGGGCATCACCAGCAGGCAGATTTGTGTGATGGGGGGAGCAGCTACGGGGCAGCCCCCGGCACTGACCACAGGGTTCAGCCTCGGATCTCTTTGGCCGAGCAGAAGAGGAAGCTGCGGCACACCCACAGGCAGAGCAGAAATAAGGCAGGGAGAGCAGAAGCGAGGGAGAGCAGAAGTCAGGGCACAGCACCCGGGTCACCAAACCCTCATCTCGAGTACCTTACGAGCAGGGAGTGTTCGAGCCTCTGTCAGCAAACCTCGACAAATGCAGCCAAACGAGGGAAGTGGGGAGGTTTGGCGGCTGGAGCCCGGCTGCTTCAGCAGCTGCTGCCAGCAGGGTGAGAGGCTCAAAGCCCCAAAACACACTCGGCAGGACCCCGGAACTTGGTCCCCAACGCGGCAGCAGCAAACCTGCCCCAAACCCCGCGGGCAGGAGGAAGCACAACGAGCTGAGCTCACGGTCAGCCTGCAAGGCATCCTGCAAACACCACGGCCACCTCACCCAGGGCCACTTCTCTCTGGGGCCATCCCCTCGCCCTGCTAAACCTCAGGGGCCAACCGGCAGGATGTCCCCGAGCACCCCCGTGCCCCTCGCAGCTCCTCTCCTCGGGTGCATTTTGGGGTCACCCAGTGCAGCCACAGCGCAGGGGGCACCCCGAGCACCTGCAGGACAGGGGTGGGTGCTATTGGGGTGCCCAGGACCCACAGAATAGGGGTGCCTAAGGGCTGGAGGGGGTGGGGGTGCAGGATGCCCTTACCGAAGTAGACCTCCTTCTGGCAGCGGGGGCACTTGGGCATGGTGTCGGCTCGGGGCTCGGCTCGCTTGTGGGATGCTGGGCGCCCGCACCGCCAGAGTCACTGCTCGGGGTCCCCGCCCCGGCCCGCCCAGATGTGGACCCGGTCCAGATGTGAGGTCCCGCCCACAGCTGGAGGCACCCGCCCCGGGCGCGGTCCCGCAGCCCTCGCACCGCTGCGCCCTTTGCTTCCCCAGCCCCTTTCACCCTTTGCATCCCCCGCGCCCTCTGCGTCTTGCGCCCTTACCCCTGCTGCACGCTTGCACCCCTGCACCCCTCGCATCCTGCACCCTCTGCACCCCCTTACACCCCACCTTCTACACCCTGAGACGCCGTGCCCCAAGCTCCCTGCCCACCCTGGTGCTGTGGAATTGCTGAGCAGTGCAGGAGTTGCAATTAGCGTCGCCAATTAACCACGCTCCCAAATAAAGCTCCCCGGGGCGCTGGCCTCAGGGCTCCCCCTTTCCAGACAGCACTGTTTTCTCCTAGCAGCGTACAAGGGGTGTTTTGTAAAAGCCCACTTGGGCTGTGTCTGCTGCCCGGGGTAGGAGATAAGGAAGCAGGAGGGAGCCAGGGGGCTGTAGCCCCCCTCTCCCAGAGCCTGAGGAATGGCGTGGGTGCAGGACACGGCTCACCGCAAAGAGCCTGCCCATCTGCGTCGCCGACTCTTGTCGTTTTATAAGAGCGAGGACTTGTTGTTCCTTTGTGCTTGGCTGCGAAGGAAATGAAAAGCCAATCCAAAGGTCTGTTTTGCATGAAGCAATCCTCCCCAGGGCACGTTGCTGCGCTGGAAAGGTCAAGAGGGCTTGTGAAACCCAGCGGCGGGATGCCGGGTGCCTGCCTCCCGAAATGCGAGGCACCCCTTGCCGCCCCCCCTGCAGAAACAGGGCGCTGCTGGTGCCCGAGCCCACCCGTGGGTGCAGGAGGAGAGGTGATAAGCTGCACCCAGGGGCGAAGATCGTGGGTTGTGGGATTGTTTCATGACCCCACTGCGCTCCACACCGCCTTTGCAGCGGGCGCGCTCCTCCGGCTGATGCTCCCCGTCGCGCCCAGGCTCGGCAAACCCACCGCACCCTTAAGACTCAGGGGACACGGGGCATGCCCCCCTCCCTCCGGTGACCCTATTTCCCCTTACACACATGGTTTTGAGGCTGCTGCCCGGCCAGGAGAGCCGTCCCCAGCTGTGCTCCCTTTTAAGGCAGGTTTTGTGCCGGCGGGCAGCCGCAGGCTGGCCCAGCCCCGGTCCCCACGGACCACGCAGCGCCTGGCCGGGCTCCTGCAGGGGGAGCGTCCCCCTGGCACCGCAGGCCGACTGACCCAGCCAGGCGGTGGGGACAGCACTCAGCCCCCCCCCTTGTACTTTTTCAAGCCTATTCATGCAGCAGAGAGGACACAAGGCCGGCAGGAGGGCTTGCAAAGCTGGCGCCGAGGAGCCGCGTGCTGCTCGCTGCCAACCCTGCTGGGATGGGGTCCGAGGCTGCCCAGACCCCTGTGGTGCTGATTTGGCACGGCCGCCCCGTCGGGGTGAGCACGGGGTGCCGATGGCACTGCTGGCTGGGGAGGGAGCACAGCAGTGCCACGGGGACCCGCAGGATGTGGCCTTTTGTTCATTTTATGGGGAGCGAGTTCATAAACGCTCCTATTGACGGTGTGTGAAACACATCAGCAGGACGATAAACAGAGTCCCCGACAGCCCCCAGCCCACGCTGCAGCCAGCTGGCTGGAAGCACTCCAGCATTTGGGGCAAGCTGGTCGCTGCCCCTTCTGAGATTCAGGGTCCTCTGCATGCCCCGAATGCAGAACTCAGGCATTTCTCAGCAATCTGGTTCCTACAGTGACTTCCAGCACCATGACCGGGGGTATAGCAGCCCATCTCATAACCCAGATGAAATCCAACTAAAGGGCACGGGATGGCTGCAGGGAGAGAGCCGCACTGCCCTGCAGGAGACAGGGGACAGGGGCATCTTCAGCCAAGCCTGGTCCCAACCCAAGCCCTGCATCAAAGCAAGGCTCCCCCACCAGGGAAACAGCCCAGCCAGCTCCAGCTGCCAACAGCCTCCCCAGCGAACTGCAGGTTTATCTTATCTGCAGACCTTGTTCCAGCTAATTCAGCCACCCGAGCACAGCACACCCCAGCCGCCCGGTGCCCTCTGATACCAATCTGGGGGTGGAGGCTCCGTCCTGGCGCATCAGGCGCCAGCGCTCCCCGAGGGCACGGCAGCAGCCCTGAGACAAACCTGGGCCGTCCCGTTTGTTTGCGTGTGCCGGGGTGCTGCCAGGCAGCGATGGCACAGCTTGCTTTGCTCAGCTCCTGCACAGGGATGACGGGAAGGCACAAGCGGCTTCGCTCCGGACAGCTGTGCCCTGCGTGGATCAACCGCAGGCCTTATTCGCGCCTTCCCCCCCCTGCAGAACCGGAGGATGCCTCTGCTCATTTCTTCCCCAACCTCAGATCCTCCCGAGCTGCCCCCAGGTCCCCTCCCTGCGGAAAATGTGACTAAGAAAAACCCAGGAATGTCCGAAGCACGTCGCCGCCGCGGGGCTCGGCCCAGCGCTTTGCAAGCGGTCAGACAACTGCAGCTTCTGCAAAATTCCCCTCCTCGGCCATACTTCAGCCTGCAAGTTTCAGGCCCGCTCAACCGAGACGATTTGTTGTAAACTATGTCCTCCCGAGCCCAATATGTGACTAATTTGACAAGAAAATTACAGGGCGGCTTAAAAAGCCCAGCATGGGCCAGGAGAAGCTGCCAGATGTGGGTTCCCATGGAAAGGTGGGAGGGACGCCAGGGTGCACGGGGGGGCACGCACTCGCCTGGCATTGCCCCCAGGTCTGCACACAGCTAATCCCATTACCTCTGCACCGGGAACAGCCGCACGGAGCAGGCTGTCAAGCCAATTTATGCCCTCAGGGAAAATCTGGGGTACGTCTTCATAAAGCTGACAGGTGGCTGAGGGCTGGGAGGGATCGGGAACAGGATGGCAGCGGGAGATGCCCCGAGCGGTGCCTGCGCCTGGCTGCACTGCGGGAAGGGACGGGGCTGCCCCAAAAGCTGGCTGCTGCGGGGGACATTCACCACGCTGGACCTTCAATACAAAATGGTTTGAGACCGCAAAACACATTCCCTGCTTTTCTTGTGCAGACGCAGCCCGGAGCCCGCCCCCCGTGCCCACGGACAATCGCACAGTTGTTTCTCACAGTAAGTGCACAAACATTTCCAGCCCCGCTAAGGCTGCTGGCTGCCCACAGCAGGCGCTTGTTGGGCCAACACAAAACCTCGGGAGCATGGGCGTGAATTGTTATCACGCCGTAAATGCGATACCACGCACGCTGTAACAGACACATGCTCTTGCAGGGTTCGGCTCCTGCTCCTGCAAGGGGTCCAGGGCAGGCGGCTCATGGAAGCAAATATTTTTGGGTCTGTACCCACAGCCTGGCCCTATGCCCATGTGTGCTCAGAGGTGATACACCCAGTGCCAGCAGCTCCCATACTGCTGCCCAGGGTGGCAGTGGCACACGGGGCTGGGGCACACCGGTCCCATTGAATGCATGCTCAGGAGGGTGCCTGGCTGCAGGTCCCTGCTTGGGGTGTGTCTGGGATTTCCAGACACGGGACAGGAGAACCTCTCCAATCCCTCCAAGTCCCAGCGACATGGAAAATCTCCTCAAATTTCATCCAGGCACAGCTTCCCACTGTCTCCCCGCATGCAGTCTGGCCAAAAAGCTCCGTTACCATCTGCTCTTCCCTGCAAGCTTTCCATTAGTGGCAGCCCCAGGAAATCTCCTGGCTGAAACCCTCTGTGGGAGGGTTTGGTGCATTTTCCTGGCATGGCCACAGCTGGTTCTGTTGCAGCGATCGCACCCGCCTGCAGCCAGGCTGGCTGAGGATGCTGCTACTTTGGGAAGCTGTCTTGGGACTGGGGGTGCTCAGCACCCCGTGGGGTCAGCTTGCAGCAGGGCCACCTCCCTGCCCTGCCATACCCTGCTGTGGGGATCAGCTGTGCCACTCAGCCGGGGCCAGCTGATGATGACAGGCTGCTGCTACCACACCTTTCAGTCCTGGTTAAAAATTCACTCGCTCCTAGCAGTCAAGGTGAGGAGAAGGGGAACGGAGTGCAGGACCCCCAGGCACCCCATTACTCACCCAGGTACAGATGATGAGTCCTGGTCCAACGCCCTCTCCCACAGCACAGCCCCTATTGTGGGGGAACGCCCTGGTTTACTGCCCCAGCAGTTTGCCCTCTGCAATGGAGCTGTTGATGTGATAACCATCACATCACGTTGGTGTGATAAGGGAGACCCACTGCCAGAAGACCACGTCCTCTGAAGCGGTGTCACACAGGGAGGGAGACAGACGGCCCAAATGCTGCGAGGCTACACCCCTGTTTCAGACAGGGCTGCTTGGCTCTGCCTTACCACAGCAAGACAGAAGCAAGGCAGAGAAATCGGGACAGAGATAGCACAAGGAGAGGGAAGGAGAGGAGAGCAGCCATGGGTTGTGCAGCATGCAAGCCCCAGCAGCAGCACACACACCTCCATCCTATTAGCACAGCTATTCCTTCCCCAGATCTGCCCTGCATCCAGCCCCAGGAGCCCCTAGGGAAGTCCCCAGCTGCTCACACCACTGCAAATCTGTACATCAGTACACCACTGTACATCCATCAGCGATGTACAGGCTGCTGCAGAGCCCAGCAGCTTCCAACAGGCAGCCAGGGTCTGCACCACCACCGCTGCAGCTCTCCCAGCAGGCTGGCAGGGAGATTTACAGCTCTAATCCTCCTTTGCGTGGTTTCATGCTGTTCCTCCTGCTCCTCCTGTATCCCTGCCTGCTCTCCTACACCCTCTCCAGGATTTAGACCCATCACTTTAACCTCACCCTGGGGCCAAGCCGAAGCCCAGCCAAGCAAGAGAGCCGCTCCATTGCCTTCAGGGAGCATCAGAGTGCTTCTTGGCCCGCATGGAAGCAAGCTGTGCTCACTGGGCCCCTTTTAATACTCCCTCTTAAATCACACCTTCCAGCACTTTATCCCTTTTGGCTCCTACGTATCAAGTCCCCAGCAAATGCTTTAAATCTGTCCTGCTCTCCTGCCCAGCCACGCTCCCAGCCACAGCTCTACATGGGTCAGCGCTGCTCTGTGGTGCTGCAGGCATCTCCCGGCCCTTGGGAGCGTCTCTTGATTGCTTTAGCAGTGTCTAGATTAATTACACAAGCGTAGTGCCTAGATTACTTTAATTTAGTGCCCCCTGGAGGCCCCGCAAGGCTCTCTAGTGCACTTTAGGGCACGCTCGAGGCCTTCCAGGGCCCTGCAGTGTGCTCTAGCGTTAGCTGGAGGCCTTTCAAGGCTCACCAGTGTCCTCTAGGGTGCCCTAAAGGCTTTTCAGTGCTCCCTGCACGCCTCCAATGAACCTCCAGTCTGCTCTACAGCCTGTGCACGTCTACCAGGGCCCCCCAGTGTGCTGTAGCTCTCCCTGAATGCCTCCCAGTGCCACCCAGCATCCTCAAGGATGCCCTAGAGGCCTCCCAGTGCGGCCTTGAGTCTTGCTGCAGCTCTCCAGTGCTCTCCAGTACCTTCTGGAGGTCTATCACACCTTACAGGGTAGACTAGCATCCCCTGAGGGCCTCACTGGAGTTTACTCTATTCATTTTACTCTAGTATACTCTAAGGAGCACTAAAGGCCTCCTAGTGTGGCCCAGAGCACCCAGTACATCCCAGTGTAATCCAGCTCCCCACAGAGACCTTGCAGGGCCTTCTCCTGGGAACCCTCTAGGGTGCAATAGGAGGCTCCTAGGGCAACCAAGAATGCATTGGAAGGCCCTGGGAGGTTTCTAGGTCTCTCTAGAGGGCACTTGGAGGCCCCTGAGGCACATGAGAGTACATTGGTGCCCTGCGAGGCCTCTAGAGAGCCCTGGCAGGCTTCTAGGGGAAGCTAGAGCACACTGAGGAGCACTGCAAGGTCTCCAAAGGGCATTAGAATGCACCCAGCTGCCCTGGGAGCCTTCCAGGTGTTGCTGGACTACATTAGGAGGACCCAGAAAACTAAAGGGTGCACTGGGATGTCTCTAGGACTCTCTAAACTTCACTTGAGGCCCTGGGATGCCTCTAGAGATCCCTGGGAGACTTCAACGTTTTGGTAGAGTGCACAAGAGAGCACAGCAAGATCTCCAAGGGGTGTTAGAGCACACCTGGAGGCCTTGGTAGCTTTCCAGGTGGTGCTAGACAGCGGAGGACAGCGGGGAGCCCTGTGAGGCACTTGGCTGGCAGGCACCCATGGCACCTCTCCCCTGCACAGACTGGGTCTGACTTCACGTCACAGGGCTGCCCCGTCATTCCTGCCCTCACCCAGTCCTCCTGGGACCACCATTTGAATGCTCATCATTCCCTTTTCCAGGTCACTAATAGGGACATCAACACCCCGTCACCCAGACTGCCCCAAAACCACATCCAACATCAGTGCATGGTGGCACCCGGTGGGATCCCTGCTCTGTGCCCAGCGAGGAGAAGCCTGCTGCAGGGCACGGCGCCGTGCTGGGCTCTGCTGGCTCCCAGGGAAGCAAGCAAGGCTAATTGCATGGGATAAGTTCATGGCGCCTGGGGGATTTCCAGGCAAAGCTGCATCCACTTTGGTCTGTTTTCTTCCGTACCCTGGAGAGCATGTCTGTAATCACCAGCCCTCTCCAACTTTCTTATCCCACCAGCAAGTCCTAGCTGAAAAAAATAATAAAATACTTGACATCCCCGAGGGGAAAGATGTTTTCCAAGCCCCTTTTGGCAGTAAGGGGCCTTTTTCAGCTCACATAGGTCTCCCAAAAATAAATACAAAAATGCAGCAAGGATCAGAGGCTAGAGCTGCCCTGCCGGCTCGAGCAAAGCGCTGCTGTGCTGCACCAGGACCACCTCAAACGCTTGGCATGCAGCTGGATAACCCCATGTGGGGCCCCAAAACCCCACCAAGTCCTTCAGCTGCCTGCTCTTAGCACCCACCTCATGGGTACCTGGTGGCCACCTTTTGCCACAAGTGGTGCCCGCTGCCCTCACCATGTCCCCAGGCTGCAGGGGAGCACAGAGACAAATGTCACCCACCTGCAGCACAGCAGCAGGGCTCTTCCTTAGCAGAGGCAGGCTTCTCACTTGTGCAGAGCTGAATTTTGTCTATTTTTAGCTTTTTCCCCAATGAAACTCTCTTGAGGAAAAAAAAACGTAAGCAAGAAAAAAAAAAAAAAAAACACAGAGAAGAAAAAAAGCCAACTCCACCCAAACAAAATAAAATCCTGCCTTTGAGGGCTGCCGCCTGGGAGTGGCTCACGTCACACTGTGCCATGCTCAGCCACCCCAGCCACGTCCCCACCCCACGCAGCCCAGCACCATGCCTCAAGCCTCATGTCCCCCCCTTGTGTTGGGTGCAGGCAGCACCTGGAGCACCAGGGGCACTGATAGAAAAGAGGTGGGTTTATTAAGCTCGTTAATTAATGATGGTAAGTAAATAAGGGTTGCAAGGAGAGCAGCACAGCTTGATTGGTGCCAGCTTGCTGATGTGGCAACAGCTGTGACCAGTGCTGTTGGCCTCCCTGCCACATTGCAGCGTGCCAGGGGCCTCGCCTGCAACTGTATGGGGAGTAATGGGGTACCCCGCTCCCAGCCCAGCTGCTGCACGGTGCAGTGCTGCACCCTTGTAAATGTCAGCCACGGGACCAGGGAAGGAGCCTCGGAGGGGTCAGGTCCCCACGAGAACCCCACCAAACACACACACATCCGCTTCTTGGGCACAGGAATCGCTGCGGCCGAGCCCATCGTGCCTGGGAAAAGGCTGTGGGCTGCTGCTGCCAGGAGAGGGAAAGCCAGGAGCTCCCATGCCAGCAGCTCCTCTGGCATGGTCCTGCTGGGCAACAAAGCCCACGGAGATGCCACCATGACCAAACGCTCCCTGTGGGCAAGGGAGCAGCTCCAGGGATGCTGCAGCCAGCGCTGAGGCTAACCAGGAACAGCCCTGCAGCTGTGCCACAAGGCTGGAAGACATTTGGGGAGGCAGCAGGCCTGGTTTTCCCCCACAAACATAGCCTTTGGGGCACCTGCTGCTGGGAGGCAACCACTGGTGCTCAGCTGGGCCAGGCTGGAGCTCTGCTTGTGGGGCACTGCAGGTGGCCACTGTGGGACAGCAGCACGGTGGGGGACAAGCGGTGGGGCATGAAGGAAGAAGAAAGCCCTGGGCTCCAGCCACGATGTGCGGTGGGCTGTAGCAGCACTAAGTGACAAACCTGCTCTGCTCCTGCCTCCAGCCAGGCCATGCCAGGGTGCCCCTGGTGCTCCAGCCCCACCACCCCGGCACAGGCTGGGGCTGCTCCGTGTTGCCCCACAAGGAACAGGGCAGGAGCAAGCTGGTGGGAGGCTCCGCGTCCTCCCCACCCGCCCCCAGAGCTCAGGCGCACACCGCATCTCTCAAAACCTTTATTGTCAGCAAATAACAAAAGTCCGGGGGCCCGGGGAGCGCACGGCGCTGGCGCCGCAGGGCCCGGCCTGGTGGGCAGCACAAGCAGCGGGGCTGGGCGTGCGTGCGGGGGACGGGGCGAGACCCGGGCGGCGCCACTCTCCGCGGCCAGGAGCACACTTACAACGGCTTATAAATAAACAACCACGACGAGAAACCTCAGGCTCGGGGGAGCAGGCGGGGAGTACGCTGCCCAACCGAGCCACGAGCCCAATGCGCTCTGCCCCCGGACGTGGGGAGCAGCTGGGCCCCAAAGGGGCGCACGGGTGGGGATGCCCTGGGGGTGCAAGGATGGGGACACGGGGAGGTGCCAGCCCCTCGATTGCTGGAGCTGGGCGTGCAGCCTGGGAAGGAGCAGAGCCCCTAGGGGACGTGGGTGTCACCAGTGGTGGCATCTGCGAATGCCACGGGAGGCCACGCAGCCACGAAGCTGCCTCCTGTGCTGGGGGGGTGGACAGAGGGAGGGGGGGGAGGGCAGAGCGCATTGGGACCGAGCAGAGCCGCCTTCAACCTTTGCGTTTAAACACTGAAGCTTATATTAGAGACTATGATATATAACCCGGAGGGCAGGGCCGTCCTGCCCGCAGTAGAGACAGCAGGGAGAGCACAGCTCCAAGGCGAAGGGCCGCTCCAGCTACTTCTACGAGCGGGAGGTTAGTGCGGGGGCACCGGGCGGGAGGGCAGGGGGCTGCCCTACGGCTGGTTCTTCGCCTCGGGGTCTTTGTCGTAGATGTAGCTGCCCACGGCTCCGGTGTTGACGCCTGCAAAGAGGAGGGACACGCACAGGAGTGAGGACAAAGGTGGGATGGGTGTTGTTCCCCTCAGTCCTGCGTCCCCAGCACTCACCCTTCGGCCCGAAGAGGATCCCGTAGCAGGGCTTGTGGCAGTAGGGCTGTCCGTCGTGCTGCGCCAGGCAAAGAGACAAAACGCGTCACCCGTGGGGACACGCGGCGCGGGACGCGTGGAGCCGCTCTGCCCTCTCGTGGTGGCACAGCCCGGCTCGCTTTGGCACGACTCGACACGGGGTCCCCATGCTGTGGGGACCCCATCGGGCTGCCCTTACCTCGGCGTGGCCCCCGGGGGTCAGCGTCTTGCTGCAGCGCTCGCAGCGTAGGCAGGGCCGGTGCCAGTCCTTCCCCAGCGAGGTCACCTTCTCGGCTGCAGTGGGGACAAGCAGGGACAGTCACCCCCACACGTCACCAACACGCAGGGGGCAGCCAGAACGCCCCACAGGGACCCCACCTCCGTGTATACAGACTCCAGACCCCCTTCCTAGACCCCACACGCCCCAGGGGACCTGTGGAGACCACGCACCGCCCGATGCCTGCTCGCAGCCTTACCAAAGTAGACCCTCTTGCCGCAGCGCGGGCACATGTTGGGCTCCCCAGTGAAGGTGGTGACGCTGGAGGCTGGAAGACAAGGGGACACGAGTGTGGGACACCCCAGCCAGCACCCAGCCCAACACCCCTATTGCCCGTGCCCCCCACCCCTCCTCACCTTTGCTGGGTCCCTTGGGCGGCGCGGCGTTCACCTTCCTCTCCTCCACCTTCACCGGGTGCTCGATGGGCCCCGGGGCGGTCTGCCCCTCGATCTGCGGCTTCTCGTAGATGTAGGACCCGGCACCGCCGATGTTCACCCCTATGAAGGGAGACAGAGGGGCTGCAGCATCCCCGGAGCCACCCGGGGGTCTCCATCCTCCTCCCGGCCCCGTCCCACCTCCCCTGGGCACCCCCGTCCCTGCTGAGCCCCAGCTCCCTTCCTCCTGCCCCAGGCTTTCTGCAGCCACTTGTGGGATGGGAGAGTGACTCCACCTTCTGTCTGAATGGAAAATTGTCTCTTTTTTTAATTAAAAAAATAAAAGAGAGAGAGAAAGAGACAGCTGTCAGGATTGACTGTTGTCAGGACCGATTCCCCCCTCTCCTATCCCTCTTTACGAAGCAGCTGCAGGTTTGGGATTGCTTCAGCCCACACCAGCCCGACTCCTGGGGCTTTTTAGGGCCATGGGGACCCAGACCTACCTTTGGGGCCGAACAGCGTCGCATAGCAGGGCTTGTGGCAGAAGGGCTTCCCGTCATGCTGGGGAGAGAGCGGTGTTAGGGTGCTGAGCACCGATCCAGCCGATCACCAGCCCCATCCCACCCCCTGCCCGGCCCCGGGACATCTCCACGCACCCTGGCAAGGCCAGGAGAGGGCTTCTGCTCAGCTTCACCTCCAGCCTCAGTGCTGTGCCCCTCGCTTGGCCCAAGATCAGAGGCCCTGTGCGGGCACCGGTCCCAGCCCCGCTGCCATCAGCCCCGCTATCGGCCCCGCTATCAGCCGGGCCGGCTATCAGAGGAAGGCACGAAGCGGGCGATAAGCACCAGGCCTCTCCTCCCATGCGGCCGCCCACGAGAGGGCTGCCAGGGCCCCAGATAACGTCCTGCAGCTCCACCAGCAGCTTCTCACGGCCCGCTGGAAGCGAGGCCAAGAGCGAAGAAAGAGCGTTTGTCCCTCTGCTTCCACCAGGCCCAGCGCCACAGCGCTTTGAGCCCTGCTTTGTGGCCCATGCCCCTGCCCTCTGCTGCAAAACCCCCGAGCCCAAAGCAAGCAGAGCAGCAGGACAGGGTAAGACGAATCTTCTCCAGCCACTGGAGAGGGAGGTCACGGAGCAAAATGAGCGCAGCCCCTTCCTTCCCTTCCCTTCCTTCCCGGTGCAGCTGTGCAGAGGGAGAGGGCTCGGGGCCGGGCAGGCCAGCGGGCAGCTGGCTGGGAGCGAGCAGCTGCCAGGCAAAAATATCAGCGTCCCCAGAGCGCTGCGTGGCGGGAGGGAGGGTAAACATTTAGCCGGTCTCCCCGCGACACCTTCCCAACCTGGCCAAACAAGCTGGCTTTGGGGGGGAAAAAGCTGGGAAGGGCCAAATCCTGCTCCCGGAACAGTCACCGGGGGCTTGGCTGCCGTCGCCCCGGAGCAGAATCCGGCCTTATATGGAGAAAAGGCAAATTCGTGGCCTGAACCCAACCCAAAACATGCACCCAGCCTCCCCTACAGGGCTGGGGGCTCGCAGCCCGGCCCCGGCCGGCACGGCTGTCCCCGCTGCCACCAGCTGCCCCTCAGCTGCGCCGCTAAGGAGCTGGTGACACTCTGGCATGACAGGCACCCTGCGAGATCCGGGGCACGGCAGGGAGCCACACGAGGCTAACACAGTTGCTCTGAGGGCTCAGCCGCTGCCATCGTGCTCCCAGGTCCTCGCTGGGCACGGCATCGGGCACCTTCCCCAAACTGGTTCCTGGGACTTCCCCCTCCCCGGGGCATTGGTGAGCCCAGGAGAGTCCATCAGTTCCCCCCCAGCCTGTCGGCACAGCCCCTGCCGCTTCAGCTTCTCCAAATATTTACATTTTAAATGGATTCGGGGCTTTTTTAGCTCCATTAGTAGCTGTGTGGGGAATGCAAGCGGCTCCCCTTTGGGGCGGCTGCTCCCCTTCCTCCATTCCTGCCTCTGGGCCCTGCAGGTACCAGCACCACGGGCAAGGCCACAGGGAGGCACGGCGAGCCCTGGGCCCCTCGGGTGCTGACTACAAGCCAAGGGAAGGGCTCGTGGGCTGCAGGACGAGGGCAGGATGCCGGGTTTGGCCCCAACCCCCTGGCACCTCTTACCTCGGCGTGCCCGCCCGGGGTCAGGGTCTTGTTGCAGCGCTCACACTTCAGGCAGAACTTGTGCCAGTCCTTGCCCAGGGAGGAGACCTTCTCGGCTGCGGGGAGACACGAGACAGCGGGTGAGCGACTGCCTGGCACCTCTGCACAAACCCGGGCACGAGAGGGGCTGCGTTTGGTGCGGGGCTGCCCCACCGACGTGCTTGCACCCCCTTCCCTCACCGTGCACGCTGGCCACTTCGCTGCAGGCACAGCATCCCCAGGGTGACAGCTCTGTGGTGCCACGGTTGTCCTCCCCAGCACGCCGCTCCGGCAGCAGTAGCACGTTCCTTCCTACTCCCCGTGTCTATTTTTGCTGCCGCGTTACCCCGCGCGGCCCTGCTCCATTCAAATATTTGGAGTTGCCATGCCCACCCGGCCCCACCCGGCCCGTCGTGCCGGCCCCGCCGGCTCCTGCTCATTTTCCTGCCTCCGGCTGGGAGGACGGGATGGCAGGCAGCCCCCGGAGTCACCGAGGAGGGATTTTGGCCCCGGAGGACACCCGGCTGGGGGTGTGCGGGTGCGACGTGCGTCCCTGTGCGCTGCAAACCCACGGAGCAGCTGGCTGCAGGCACCAGAAACAGCTCCAAAGCATCCAGTTCAGGGAGGGAAAACACTTTGAGACCGGTCCCACAAATGCACCTCGTCTGGCTCTGCCTGCAGCATGGCTCCAGGGACCTCATCCCACATCCCCACCCGTGTTCCTATGTGGGCTCAGGGAATCACTGCGGTTTGTGGGTCCCTTGCTCGGCCCCCAGCTCCTGCCCACCCTGCTCTGGGGTCGGGGTGTCAGCCCCTGCCCACCCACCCCTCGCACACACGCGCAGGCAGCGGGAAAGCAGCGCCTTCCCATTAAAGCCTCCGTAAAACGAAGTGGTAAGAGCCAAATAAAATATTTAACGAGCAAATAAAAGCGCAACCGAAGCTCGGCCCTGCTCGGCAGGAACACCTCCTCCATGGCGGCCTGTTTTCCAGCACCTTTCCCCCCCCCAAAAAAAAAGAAATAAAAGGACTTCAGCAAACGTCTCCAGCTTGCATCAGGTCAAGTCAGGGGCCAAGAGCTGTGAGGGCAGGTCCTGGCTTCGAGAGCCACCCTCCTCCCAGGGCAAACAGCTGCGCCTGGGGCACGCCGCAGCACCGAGATAAGCCGATAACCACCCTCAGCACCCCAAACATCAGCCCCGGTGCGAGGCAGGGCGACGGGCGAGCCGCAGAGGTGAAGGCAGAGCTCCCCAGGGGAAGCACGGGCTGGGGGTGCGGAGTCAGCCTGAAGCGTCGCCACACCGTGACCGAGCAAGAGGAGCTTGCGCAGCGAGCAGGAGGCAGGGGCAGGCAGGCTTTGCGCAACCAAAATCCCCGGCGGGGTCAGCAGGCTTCTCGCACAGACAGAAATTTGCTGGAGCCCCGGGTTCGGCCGCACGCGGGTCACAAGGGGCGGCACACAAAGGAGACGCTTCCCCGCCGGCCCGGGGCTTTCTGCGTGCGCAGCAGCAGCAGCAGGGCCAGCACGAGCCCCGGGTATCCCCGCGTGGCCTCAGCAGGCTGCAGGGGCTGAACTGGGTTTGGCCTCGTGGTGACAGTGACCGGACAAACGCCCTGGTGGCACGTGGGTCACGCACGAGACCGGGCTGCTGGGCTGAACCCGCTGCAGGAGAGGGCGGGGGGATGCGCCACTGCTGCCCGTTCCTCCCCGGCACACGGGGCAGCCTCTCCCGGGAGGGAAATGGAGCGTGACCGGCTGAAAGCCGAGCCAGAGGCTCGGGGCCAGAGAGCCACTCGGCTTTGTCACAGTGGCTGCACAGCCAGGCCATTTCGGCTGGGTCTCCTCCACCCCGTTGCACCCCTGGTGCAAAGCAAGGAGCCACAGGAGGAAAACCCCAGCAGTGTTTTGCAGAGGCCGTGGCGCTTACACTTGCTCCTTCCTGCCCCGGGAGATGAGATGCACCCCCGATAACACCTCGGGCAGCTCTAACACCCTGCTGCTCCCCAGACCTCGCAGGCACCTGCAGCCCCTGGCAGGGGATGGAGCAGGAGGGACGAGGTGGCTCGGCACACTGTCCTGCTCCTGGCACATGGGGACATCCCGGGAGCCAGCGGGGACACCCCTTGTCCTTGTGGAGAGACACCAAGCCCCCTGCCAGGCTGCCCAGAGGGTGGTCAGATGTCCCCTGGCCGCAAACAAAGGCTCCCAGGGGACGGGGAGCAGAGCCAGGCGCTCAGACCCCGCTCAGTCGGGGCGGCTTTCGGGCTGCATTGTTCACCCCGGGCAGAGGAAACAGCTTGGAGCCAGCCCGGCCCATTTCCAGGGCAGCGGCGTCCCGTTTGTGCGCGCGCGGCCCCATAAATCACTGCGGAGAGAGAGCCCCAGCGGCCAGATTTCCTGTCACACAGCCACGGCTGCTCCGCGGTTGCATCAGCTCCGGTGACGGCGCCGCCAACCTCATCCCCTGCCACAGCAGGGACCCCCCCGGGACCCCCACCACGGGCACCAAGGAGCCCGGCTGCAGGACCCCGGCCCCTCACCGCGCCCCGTGGCACGGCTCCATCCCCACACAAGGAAGCTGGGTGCCCGCTGTCCCCCCACACTATCCAGCACCCCTGGGGATTTGGGAGGGTTCAGGAGGGCTCTGTCTGCCTGTTATCAGCCCCGCCATGGGCTGAGCCCGCTGGCAGCAGGGCTCACGGCGAGGGTGGGAACCAGGCAGAGCGGCTGCCTGGCTGCCTCTGCTCCTGGGAGCCGGCCCGCGGCCTCCCCTCCCCTCCCCTCCCTTCCCTTCCCACTGGGATTTTCCAGCTGGCTTCCCCACTGGGGACGCCGGGACGCGCGGCGGCACATCCTATCCCACCCCGGAGCCGAGGCAGATGGAGCAAGGATCGGGATGGGGCTGCTGGGGGAGCTCCACCCCGAGACACCGCGGCTCATCCCCTAATTACCCGCCGTGCCCGGGCAAGGCAGCCGGCGTGGGCGAGCGGCGAGCAGAGCACGCATCTTTTTGGGATGGGAACGGGGAAGGAGCCTCCCTCCTCCCCGCCTGGGGCCGGCTGCCGAGCCCTCGCCCAGGCATTTCCAGGGGCTGACATCAGCTCTGCCTCGCCGTGGAGGTGGCGGTGGCTGCGTGCCACCGAGCGGGGCCCGTCCACGCCATCGCCTCCCCGCGTGGACAAAGCCCAGCTCGGCCACGGGGATGCCAAATCCCCGCGGGGACCCAGCGACAGGCGGCCCCGGGGGAGAGGGAGGCTGCCAGAACGGCTGCAGATGCGCTTCAAAGCGGTGGCAGGCACAAAGGAAAATTAAACAACAAAAAAAAAGAGAGAGATGAGAGCTGGTGCTGGGAGGGCACCGGCAGTGCTCCTGCGGGCACGCTCCCCTGGCTCACTGCGATACACAGCCAGGCATCGCCGTGTGGCTGAGCTGCAGCCCCTCGGGATGCTCCTCGCTGCTCCTTTCCCCCAGCCAGGGCCAAGCCCCAGGAATAAGGGGGATATTATACTCCCCCGGAGATGAGCGCTGCCTGCAGGAGCTCCACCAAGCTCCTGGCATCCACACCCCGAGTCCCCGAGCTCGTGGCTCCCGGGGGATGCAACTGGATAGGAAGCACCGTCTGCCTTTGTCTGCCTTCTGCCAGCCTCGCTCCTGCCCGGGGCCCTGCATCGCCACGAGATGAACAGTCAGTGCGCAGGGTGAGCCCGGGCAGGCGCACACACCGGCAAAACCTCTCCCGGGAATCTTGCCTCCCTGTCCCGCTGGTGCCCCAGGGGCTTGGGCCAGGCCTGCGGCAACGCAGCACGAAGAGAGGTGGCAGGGGATGCTCGGCACCTCCCCGCGAGCTGCAGCCCCGCAGCACGCCCCAGGACCTGTCCCCCACGCTCCCTGCCCCGTGGCACGGGCACTGCCACCCCATCGCCGCTGGAAGCGGCACCAGGGCACACGCCCTGCTCTCTGTATTTGATCGTAACGTTACAGAGACAGATTTTCCATTACCCCTTGCTTGGGCGTTCCCACTCCGCCTTTCCTCTCCTTTCCACCCCCCTCCCCGGTCCTGCCACCTCTCCCCATCCACGGGCTGCTACCGGGGACCACGAGGCTGGATGCAGGAGGGGGAAATCACACCAAGCACGAGCTGACCCGGTCCCCATCCCTCATGCTCGAGGTGCAGCACAGAGGCTCGGGGCACCCCCAGCAGCCTGCCCAGGGGACAGGGACACAGCCACAGCCCCGCACCGAGCACAGGCCCACGGCAGCCGCCGCCGTGCCGCGCACGGAGAGCAGCCCCTTTGTTAGCAGCCGGGTGGAAATCAAGCCCTCCTGCCTCTGCTGGCTGCCCACTGCAACGAGCAGCGCCTGGCCAAGGACGGCGGTTACTTATTAATTGCAGGGTGGCTTCTGCAGCTTGGATTTCTGCTCGGGCTCAGCACGGAGAGCGCCCCGGCACGCCGCAGCCGTGCCTCCGAGCCACCACGGGTGAGCCCTCCGAGCAAGGCTGGCTCGCACCCACACGCACACCCACGTGCCCGTGTTGTCCCCGGGGTTTTCGGGTGCCTCGTGCTCAGGAATCGCCGCGCGGGAACACAGGAAGCTTCCCGCGCCGCCGTCCCGGCCATCCCTGGGAAAAGGGCAGGAAGGGAGGCGGAAAGGCTGGGTCACGGCTCCCGGCCCGCGCAGCCGGGGGACCCTGCAAAACTCATTTAAGGCTGGTAGCACAAAAGGGAGCTCAGGAAACGCGCGGCGCTTCGGCTCCGGGTGACGCCGCTCCCTCCGGCACCTGCCAGCGTGGGGGCAGCGAGCACATATGGGGCCGGCCCCAAAAGGGGAAAGGTTGGCCGAGCCGAGCCGAGCCGAGCCGCCCAGTCCTGCTGGAAACAGCGGCGAGCAGATCTGAACACGCTTAAAAAAAAAAAAATAGAAAAAAAAAAAAAAGCCAGCAAACTATTTTTATATTTCCCTATGCTTTTTAAAGAATAAAAGCTCATTCTGCAGCTCAGGAAACGCCCACATCCTTCTGACTACAGGGAGGAGTCTGCTGGATTTTTCCAGGGAGCTCGAAGCAACAGGCGGGCTGGAAATGAGTTTTCCACCGGTGCCCAGTGCCGGTGGCTTGGCCAGCGCTCAGCCAGCGGCCCGCGGGACCCGGAGCGGGACGTGGTGGCATTTCTCACACGTGACCCCAAGCTACAACGCCAGGCATCCAAGACCCAGGGCTGCCAGCGTTCATTCAGCACCGGCGGCCGTGCTCCTGGGCAAGCCGGGCTTTGTCAGAGGGGCTCCTTGCTCTGATAGGGGCGGCCACGGAGCACCCCAAAGCCCCGTGCCGGGATCCCGCTGCGGGTAACCCCTGCCCCATCTCGTCCCGGCCCCTGGGACGGCTGGCACGGAGGTTTTGCTCACTTCCCCTGCGCTGAATAAACCCACACGGGTTTATTCCGTGGGAGCCTGGGCGGTTCCTCGAGGAAAAGCCGAAGACGTCAGCGGGGACGCGCTCCAGCCTATTTCAACACCGAGCGAGGAGAAGTTTTTTGGCCAGCTCCCACTTTGACTCACTCCCACGGGGTGCCGGAGGGGACGATGTCACCGCCAGCCACCTCCCTCCTGCCACCCCTGAGTGTCCCCGAGGGGGACAAGACGAAGGGAGCCAACCCAGACCTGCACAGGGGTGTCCTGGCCGCCTCCAGGGAGCTGCGGGAGGGAAGAGGGTGGCACACACGCGGGGAGCAGCTCCGTGTCCCCCCGGCCATCGCCCCGACACATCCCCTCTGGCGGGGCAGGAGGAGCCGCGCTGACCCCGTGCCGGCCGTGCCCAGCTGGCCGGACAGACGGGCTATTTTCTGCTTAAAAAGGAAAAGATTCACACGAGGCAGGACATCCAAGAGGCCGAGCCGTTCCCACCCCCACACAAATAGGTTTATTTAAAGGAGGAAGACAGCAAATTCCTATTTCTCCGTGTTTACTTGGAGATGGCCGGAAAGGAATGAAAGCTGCCGGGGCTTCAAACACCCGGGCACCTCCGGCTCCCTGCAGGATTCCTCCACAACCAAATGGGACGGGGACGGGCCCTGGTGCCTGGGAGGGGCACACGCAGGTGGCACCCCCAAATCGCCCCACAGCGGGATGCCCAACAGAGACCCCATTGCCCCCAGCCGGCCACCACCCCACCCCAGGCACACTGAGGCAGAACCCCAAGCCCTGACCCTTTGGGGGCACCCCGCAGAACCCCAAAATGTGGGCTGCTCACCCAGCTGGGGGGGGGCTAAGGGGATCAGCACACCTGGCCACGGTGTCGCAGGGCGCAAATTGGCCGGGGTTGGGCACGCCTGCACCTGCCACCTCCTGCTGCCCTGCACCAAAGGACCCCAGCACCGGGACCCCCCCCGGGCCCATTTTCCCCCAGGGTCACCCCCAACCCTGCGGACACCGGGACGCCCCCCCCAACCTCCCCACGTACCCGGGGCTGGGCGCACCCGGCACACCCAGGACGCCCCTCCCCAAGCTTCTCCACCCCAAACCCGGGGGGTACGGGCAGCACCCCCCCAGCACCACCCGCCCCAGGACCCCCGGCAGCATCCCCCAGCTCGGCCGGGGGCTGCGGGGTTGGGGTGGGGAGGAGGAGGAGGGAGCCGGGCGGGGATGCGCTCCGGGCTGGGGGGACCCGGGGATGCAGCGGGGACCCCCGGGGGGGCGCTCACCGAAATACACGGTCTTGTCGCACTTGGGGCACTTGGATGCCATGGCTGGGGAGCGGAGCGGTGCGGAGCGGAGCCGTGCCGAGCCGTGCCGAGCCGTGCCGTGCTGTGCCGAGCCGTGCGCCCCGCTCCGCCCGGCCCCCGCCCATTGGCCGCGCTACCGCCGGGGGGGGCCCGGGGCGGGGCTGTGCGCAGCGCCCCTGCTTGGCACGGCTCGGCTCGGTTTGGCTCGATTTGGCTCGATTTGGCTGGGTTTGGCTGGGTTTGGCTCTGCAGGGCTCGGCTCGGCTCGGCACGGCCCCAGCGCGGCAGGTGCGCGCTGAGCGGGGTCCCGCGGGCCGGCGCTCAGCCCCCGGCCCCCAGCCCTGGGGGTGCTGGGGAGAGCGTGGGGGAAAAGTTGGGGGCCTGACCCCTTCCCTGGGGGCAATTCCGGCCCCCCCGCCCGGCCGCACGCGTGCTGGGGTGCAGGGATGGATGGGGTCAGGTCAGCACCACCGCCCCGGTGCCCCTGCGGTGGGAATAAGGGGGTGCAGGCAGCAGCCCCCCGCCCTACAAAGCACTGTGCGTGCAGAGGGCCACCTCAGGCACGGTTTTTTCTGGATAGGATAAGCAAAAAAGGCAGATGAAGGGGCACAAGATGGGAGACCTTGACGGGGGAACAAGGGCGAGAGCAGAGATAACGCCGAGGCGTGGAGCACGGCACGTCTCCCCCCCAGGGCTCCCGTACCCCCATGGCACAGCACAGCACAGCCCAGCAGTGCTGCCCACGGCCCCGCGTGCTCCTGGGGCCTTTCCCCTGCTAGTGAATCCCCGCGCCATTTTGCTCCGTTGCCATGGGAACTGCCATGTCAAAAATCCCTCCGGCACGGAGCGATGCGCGGGGAGCCCCGCGGTGCAGGAGGGGGATCCCAGGGAGCCCCACCGAGGGGCCCCACGGCCTCGCTCGTCCCCAGCCCGGCGCCCGTCAACAGGAAATCTGCCCGCGGAGCCCATTTCATTGCATTATTCATCAGCCCGCAGCCCGGCTCTCCCCCTGCTCTCCTCAGATAATTCCTCCTTTCTCTGCCGTCAGCTGGCGCGCAGCCGCCCGGCCCCCGGCACGGGGACGGCACCGGGCGGCGAACCCCGGCGCCGTGCGGCGCCCAGGGCCACGCACCCCAGCAGGGTGTGGGGACCCGCGGTGGCCAGGCGGCCCCGTCACTCCGGGCCCAGCTGCTGCCACCACAACGCGGGGCTTTGTCACCAGCGGGGTCCCCGTCCCCGCCATGGGGATGGTGCTCCCAAGGCACTGGTGGCCACCGCAGGCAGGCGGGGAGCTGCAGGCTGCTGGTCCCTCTGTGGCACGAGCCCACCGCACCCTACATGCTCCTGTGTCCCCACGCTGGTCCCAAAGGGGCTGGGGGGCCCCGCACTTCCCCCACAGGCCCATCAGCACAAGTCCCTCTGCAAAATGAGGCTGCGAGGGACAGCTCTGGAGGAGCAGGGCTCAGCCTTCGCTCATCTGCTGTCCGAATCCCTCCGTAGCAGCTGGAAATCTCAGCTGGTGCCCCAGCCCCGCTGCCCACAGAGGCAGGAGGAGAACAGGGAGGAGGAGGAGGAGGAGGAAGAGGAAGAGGAAGGCTGCACCCCCCCAGTGCGCACACACGGAGCAGCCGCAGGCGAAACCCCAGGCTTAGGCAGCATCCGAGGGCTTTTCGCGCACACGGGCCGGGGGGACTTAAGGCAAATCACCTAAAGGTGCGAATCCCTGCCCGCAAATGCGCTAAATCCCAAGCGGATATGCTCGCTGAGGAGCAAAGTGGCTTTAGCTTGTCCCCTCTTAACCTGCCCCCGCTCAGCTTCCGCGTGTCCCCGCACCCAGGGCCTGGGGACGGCGGGACAGGTGACTGGGGTAGCACCAGGGGCACCCTCCCCAGGCTCTGCCTTTTTCCTCAGAAAATCGGGGGCTCCCTCCCTCCTTCCCTCCCTCTCTCAGCAGCTCCGGGTTTCCCTGACAACAGGCACGAAGCCTCCTTCCCGCAGCCACGAGCCCCGGGGAGCTTTGTGGTGCAGCAACGTGGGCCACGCACCTCGCTCAGCACCGGGGGTGTCCCTCCGAGGGGACCACCGTCCCCCCCCGGCAGCGGGTGACCCATTTTCCTGCGGTCTCACCCAGCCCAGCCCTGGGATTCCCTAAGCCGCCGCCGCCAGCTGGCTGCACGGGCTGGGGAAGCTGCACGGCACCGCGCAGGGCTCCTGGGTCACCGCTCCTCCGATGGGGAGCCCTGCTGGGAAGGGGTGAGGGGGAGCAGAGCTCCACGACCCCACAGCACCACGAGGCCGGGATCGCCTCCGCAGGAAGCCGGAGAGCCGGCCAGGACCTCGTCCTAGGGCAGATCAACCAGAGAGCTCTCGGCCAGGCTGCGAAGGGAAGGCAAGAAATAAATAAGGGCTAACTGCCCCCCAGCTGCCTCGCCTCTGGCTCACCCCTCTCCCCCGCTCCGGCTCCCCTCCGCTCTCCCGCCTGCCTTCAGATGGGAACGCGGCGGAAGGGCCGGCGCTGCGCAGCCTTCCCCTCCGCGCCTTTCCCTCACATTTTCTGGCACCTCGGATCAGTTGGATGCGTTACAGGGCGAGAAGAGACTGGAGGGAAAAGGATTTAGGGGAAAAAAAAAAAAAAAAAAAAAAAAAAAAAAAAAAAAAAAGGAGGTTAAGGGGGAAAAAAAGCTGTTGCTTGCTGGGTTCGCCCAGAGGACAGTCATCGGAGCGCAGTCCTCCTGTCCCCCATGTCAGGGTCCCCCAGTTTATGGGGTTATGGGGTTATTTGTCCCTCCTAAAGCGCCCACATCCCTGGACAAGCCCCGCAGCAGAATTCAGGGCCCCTGGGCGGGGGGCAGAGGCTGCGGCGTGCCGGGGCTGGCGGGCCCTGGGTCTCATCAGGCGGCACATGCCAGCGCCTGGGGCTCGGCACGTCACCACCTCGCCCCCGCGCCCGCTGCGCGCAGCCCCGGCCCCCCACTTGTCGCTCCTCTCCTTTAAAAGGCATCCCAGGCCCCGCGGGTATCGCAGGGCAGATAGTGCTGTCACGGGGCCCGGGATAAGCAGGGCTGCGTCCTGCCCGCTCGTCCTTGCCAGTGACAAAGGAAGGATGTCCCCGCGTCCCCTTCCCAGGGGGCTGCCCCTCCACGCTGCCGCCGTCCCTGCGGGCTCAGCCCCCGGTTTGTCACCGTGTCGTGGGGAGCACCGGGCTGCTGGGATGCGCCTGGCTCATGGCACACGAGCAGGGACCCGGGCTGGGCACTGCTGAGGATTTCTCCCTGGGGAAGACGCGCTCCTGGACACCACCAGTAGCTCCCAGCACGGGGCAGCGACGCGTGGTGACAATTAAATGAGGGTACAGATGCTCCTGATAACAGCAGCGAGCTGCTTTCCTCACTATAAACATCTCCTTGGCTCCAAGCGGCCAGCACTTACTGGGCCCAAGCACCCATTTGACTTCAAGGCATTTCCCCGAGTGCCCTGCTCGAGGGGAAGACAAACAAGCAGCCCTTGAGGACCCACTCAGGGCCGCGCAGAAGTTCCCAAAGGGCAGCTCCCGAGGTGCCAGCACGAGGCTGGGCGCCAGGGTGCTGGCACAGCACAGAGCTCACACAGCTCAGGCAGTGGGTGTTACGCCTCGGTGAGGTGTGATATGCACCCAAAAATGGGTCTGAAACCCCAAAAAAAGGCAGCAAAGCACCCAAGGGGGGAGTGTGCAGCACACAGTGGGGCACAGCACCGCTGGCCCTTCGCCAGTGCTGGCTCTGGCCCCACTCTTCCATGGCGAGGACGGGGTGTCCCGGGCACAGGCTGTGCTCGGAGGCAGTTTGGGTGGCAAAGTTCAGCTCCTGGCTGCAGGAGGAGGCACGGGGCCGTCTGCGATGAGGGGACGTGGCCAAATCCTACAGTGAGGGGCGTTGAAGGTGCCTCTCCCCGCAGGCAAGGAGGAAGCTGGGTCCACGGCACCATCACTTGCCCCGTGAAGGCGGTGAAATCTCAGGGTTGAGGCTGCTTCAGCCCTGTCCTCGTCCCTTTTCCAAGGCCAAGGAGATGGGGACGAGGCCCTGGCCCCCACAGGGATAAGATGCAGGCCCAGGCCCCTTGCAGCCCTGCAGACTTTGCCCCTTGCCCGAGCAGCCCGGCTGAGCTGCTGCCTCTGGAATGAGCCAAAAAAACAGACGTTTCTGGGCACTGCGAGCCTGGCTCCACAGCCCCCAGACACAGGCACATAAAAATGCTAAATATTTGCTCAGAGGAGCGCTCGCCAGCTGCCTCTGCTCCCGCCTGCCCCCGCTGTCCCTCCTCTCGGGAACGGGGACGACCTCGGGCTGCTTTACGCCGCCTGCCGTGCCCCAGCCCTGCAGCTGCCGGCACCGAGCTGGAGCCACAGCGCGGGGCTCGCGCCGGCACCTGCTGGGGCTGGGAGCAGGGAGCGGAGGCGGAGAGGCCGGCCCAGGCCAGGCTCACTGCTCCTGAGGAATTTGCCAAGCGAGCCAGGAGCAGGGCGAAGCTGGCTGACCCGCTGGGAAAGCGGGGCAAAGGGGGGCACGGCCTTCCCGCGCTCCTCCTCGCAGGCTTCCCACGGTAAAAGCGGCTCGGGGCACGCAGCGCCTCCTGCTCGGCCCATCCGAGTTTACTGCCTGCCTCCCCGGATGCGTTGTGACCATCAGGTCCCCCTGCCGGGCTCCAACCCAAAACGTGCAGGGCCAAACCTGAACCTCTCGGTTCCCAGGAAGGGCCCCGGGGATGCGCAGCGAGGACCACGCTTGTTGAAGACGTGCTCGTGCCCCAGGGGCGGGGATCACGGCTGATCCCATCACCATTGTCTGTTGTAGGCTCTCACAGAAGAAGCATTCACCGAGCAGCACATTTACAGAAAAAACACAAACAAACGGAGCAGTAACGAGGCAGCTGGAGGAGCCGGTCGTGCCACAGCTTGCCCGCTTGCAGCGTTCTCATTTCCAGCGTAACGCCGCTGCCAACGCTCCTTTCAGCTTCGGTGTGGTTTTAAGCCCTCAAAATGAAAACACGGAGGGTCCTGTTTCTGCATTAAACCCCTCCTCCCTCCGTCTCAAAGCAGACTGGAAGGTTTCGGGCACAGCCTTCCAGCAGGGTGGCACCGGGTGGCATTGGGGCACACCGACCCACACCGCTCCTCGGCTCGCCGCCGGCTCCGTCCTCGCGCCAAGCGTCCGCCCAAGCTCTGGCTTGTGTAACGCCGAGGATCCAGAGCCTGGAGCAGAGCTGGCACAGGTTCCAAATTTCCATTTCAAAGGGAATTTCGGCATGTATTTCGCTTTACAACTCCACAGCAGTGTCCCGGTTACAGCCCGCCCCCCCCGTCCGGGATTCACGGTGCAGAGTCGGGAGTTTTGGTCGCGCTTTTTCTTTCCACGCTATTCCAGCAGCGCTGTCACCGGCAGCGTGCTGCCCTCACCTTGCCGTGCCAGGAGCACAGATCGCTGCGAGCAGCTACTGACAAGCCAGCACGGTGCAAAAATCCAGAGTAAAAGAGCAAAGCAAGCTGTTTTTCCTCCTGGCTCTGCATCGTGGAGCAAACCTACCCCAAATCACCTGGCTGGGGCTCCCCCCGTTGAGCACGTGCTGTCCCCTTCCCTCTCAAGGGCTGTGTAGGAGGTGGAGGGGACAGTGAAAAATAACTGCTGCCCCAGCTGCGCGTACCTGTTTGCAAGGCTCTACAGCAGGAAAATAAATAGATAAAAACATTAAAGACATTCCCTGCAACAGCAGCAGGGGAATGAGAACGTGATTTTCAGCAGAGGAGAGGTTGGTCTGGGAGAGGCAGGGCTCAGGCTCGGACAGGTCAGCGGTGGGACCGACCGCTTCGTGGCACTTGTTGAGACCTGCTCATTTTCTGTGGTTGCTAAAGGTGCCTTCCCAGGCCTCTTCCCAAGCAGGTACAAACGGAACCAAGGCGGTGAAACACGAGGGAGCGAAGCCTGCTGTAATATATTTAAAAATGGCATCCACATTAAAGGCCACGCGAGGGATCCTTCAAAGTCACGGCAGCACAGGATATTCTCTCTACTTGCCCGGACTCATTTCCAAAGTAACCTCTGGAGCCGCTCCAGGAAAGCTTTTAAGTCGGTGGAAACTGCAGAGCTGGCACCCCCAAGTGGTTTCTCTGAGCCACTTCGTGTGCCCTGAGCTCTCCTCATCTCCCACCAACAGCTCGGACATCAGCTCCTCGTCCTGCTGCGGATGGGCTGGGGCTGATTTGGACACAGACCTTTCAAAGCCGTCTCTTTCAGATTTCATTTTGCAACAGGGAGACTCCTCGGAGACCTTTCCCTTGCAGAGAAAAGCCAAGTGTTACAAAACCTTCCTGCTGTCAGCAGGATTTCTTACGTACCCAGAATTAACGCCGCAGGCCGACGAAGGCGAAGTAGAACTGCCAGAGGACTTTGGCACCGTCCTGCACCGTGCTCGTGGGCGGCCCGGAGGCTTTTGGTCTGGTAAGCTCGGTGCCCTTCACACCGAGTATCCTTCAGGATCGGCCGCCCCTCCTGCTTGTAAGTCTCGGAGAGGAAAATGTGAAAGGACAAACCTCTGCTAAGCTGCACACCTACTCGCAGCCAGAGTAAACCTCGCCACTCCCAGGCAGCAACCGAGGACAGGCAGATCCCACTGCTTACCCCAGCAAGGAGCAAACGTAGAAACGTAGGAAGGAGGCACTCGGACGCCAGCAGGTTCAGCTGCTAACCCCCAGGGATTTCTTTCCTCCTGCCACATGTCCGAGCCGTGCCACCCCTGGGTGCGATGCACGAGGCACGGCAGACAAAAGGCTCATTCAGAGCTCCGGCGTGGCATCTGCTGCGGTGCTTGAAAGGAGGAGGCAGTGGGATTCGGAAGCGTCAGAAATATGTAAACGGCGTGTAAGGGGAATGGAGCCATGAACGGCTCTCACCCCGCTCCACATGGCTGCACGGCCACGCAAACAGCAGGGAGCACAACGCAGCCCTCGGGGGGGAAGGAAGGAGCGCGGGCACCCCGAGCAAGGGCCCCGGCAGCGGTTCCACAAGAGACAAAAAGCAGATGTTTCACAAAAAGCTCACTTTCCAGGTTTATTAAGTAAAGTTAACTGAATCGTTTTCATTTTGTGGGGATTCCTTTCTGTCTAACCCGGGGGGGGGGGGTCAGCAGAGCTGCACAGAATCACGGTTGGACTGTGATAACCCAAATACAACTTTGGCTCATCTCACTGCTGACACATATGGAATGACTCGGGGGTTATTACATGCTGTGTCTGCTTGAGGCAGGTACATGTACAGATCAGCACAAGTTGCAAATGATAGTTTACATCCTTTCAAAAACAGAGCAGGGCATTCAGCAAATGCACTGCCATGAGAAGACATATGAAAAAGAAATTATACAGACTTGCAAATACATAAGAAGTTCAAGAGATGCAAGAAACCTCAAACACAAGAAATGTCAAGGGGGGGGGGAAAAAATAAAACACTTAACTTCAGACACAATGTGTTCAAATTAAAACCCAGCTGTAATTTCAACTCCCGTCCAAATGGGAAACGTACAGCAACGCAATTTAAGAGGAACCAGGTTTTGTCCTGGGGAAGAGATGTGTCCAAAAACACGGATGCACAAACAGGTTCAGAATTCTAAGCAAAATGTCCCTGGGCATTGGTGTACTTGACTCTTGGAGCCAGAGCAAAGCAATTCATTACACTTGCTGCACTGCTGGGCCTACTGCTGGGTCTCGGTGCTACGACAGCACGTAGGGTTCCAGGCGTCAGCGAGAAGGCAGCACGCAAACTGCTGGTTACAGAGAGAACTGCTGCAAGCCAGATCTCCCAGGGATCGACTAGAGTTAAGGACACCTAATTCTGGTAGCCTGGCCTCCACTGCACACGGTAGTGTAATGTTCTGCAAGGGTCTTCGGTTCTTAGCTCACTCCTTTCTCAGCCTGAGTTGTTGCTGTCTTGTGCATGAGCACAACTGGCCGTGCAAAATTATTCCAAAAAACAGAAGGGACAGGACCAAAGAAAACTGGCTGAACCTGGGGCTGGCTTTCAGCTCCTATTTCCAAATATCGGTTAAAGGTTGGAAATTTATCTACAAAAGAAATAATATAAATGAAATAAAAAATGGCACCGTCCACAAAACTAAAAAAAAAAAAAAAAAATCTTACAACACAGCCTCGTAAAAACGGCTTTGCAACGAGAGCTCAGTCACAAAATGAAGGGTTCTAGCTCTTCGTACATCGGAAGAGGAAACAAAGCTAAAAAGTACTAGTCCACATTCTCTTAATAAGTTAAACTTACTTTCCCTCCCCCTGTCTACAAAAGGGGTAGAAGCAAAGGGGAAAATAGGCTACCAAAAATAAAAATAAAAAGAAAGGAGAGAGAAGGAGAGAGCACGCGCGAGAGAGAGAGAGAGAGAGAGAGAGAAAGAGAAAGAGAGAGAGAGAGAGAGAGAGAGCAGTCTGTGGTCAGAGGCTCAGAGCAGGGCTGAGTTCCTTTTAAGGGTTTAAAAGATGCAAAACAGCTCCTCAGAAGTTCCCTCTCTTCAACAGTTAGTTCAATGCTGTAGCCATAGAAACTCAAGTATACATCGGAGGAGAGATTCTTTCGGGCAGATCCACCGGCGGCCAGAGCGCTGCTCAGCATGTGTTAATCCTCAATGATTATGGGTTCATCGTTCATGGGCTGGCGCAGCTGCACTGCCTGGATGGGCCGGAGGATAATGGGCTTGTAAGGGCGTCTGGCGGCTCGCTTGGCTTCGGAGGAGGAAAGCAGCTTGCGGATTTTCCTGCAGACAGAAGGGAAGAAAGGAGGCTGTTACAGAGACCCAGGGCTCGGGCATTGTGGGCTTCTCTGCTTCCCCGAGGGAAGCCAGGCCTGCACACGCAGGGGCTGCTCCCTGAGGGGACGGGCTGCTGCTGTTTGTTTTGGCAGCGTCTGCCCCAGGGAACTTTTGTTTCACCCTGTGTAAGCCGGGCCAATGAAGAGGCAACTGCTGTCGCTGGTCCAGAGCCCTCTCCCTGTCCCTGGAGAGGAGCAGAGGACGCCCTGCTGCAGTTTCACAGGATCGGGGTCTCCTGCTGTAAGCACAACACATGAAATAGTTACGGCAGCCAGCTCCCACACCGCTGATTTCCTTTGGTGCATGCAAACACACCCGGCACAACGTGCTGCGGACAGCTTTGTGGGAATTTCCAAAGCCCGGTTACAACAAATCCCTTCTGGCAACCTCGCTTGCTTCCCCGCCTGCCCATCCATCTCCGGCAGAGCTCTCAGACATCTCCCGCTCCAAGCAGGTGCACGCAGCTGCCTCTTCAACAGGAACCCGGCCCGGCAGCATCTCGTCTCCCACGAGCTGTGCCCCGAGGCTGAGACAGTCACTAACGAGGGAACCAGCCCTGGAGACTTGTCCTTCCCCAGCACCACTAACAGGGTGTCCCCCCTTCTTCTCTGCACGTGCCTGACCTAGGAACGGGCGATATTCAAGTCTTGCGTTTGTTAAGTTTCCCTACACGTTACAAGGCTGGCAGTGAGTCTGGTCAGAGGCAGGAAGCAGATTTCCGTCAGGAGAGAAAGTAAAACACCGAGGGGGACACGCTGCAGGCTTGGAATTAGAAAAACAAGGTGGAAAGAAACAATGCAGAATGATTACTCGCTTCCTTCGGACAACACCAGGCTTAGGGCTTGAGGAAGTGCCTTGAAAAAAGGCAACGCAGCAACAACAATAAAATGTACGATATAATTAAAATGAGAAAATCCTTTCCAGAACACGTTCCAGTGGTCAAAGATTAGAAAGGAAGGTGCTAAATATTCACAGCAGCAGCCCACCAGGACCCATTATACACACACAGCCTCCCTTCAGCTCAGGGCCCGGGATGATGAGGGGTGATGAGGAAGCCTGTCCTCACAGCCTCCTTCCCTCAAGGTTTAACCCAGCAGGAGAGGTCTGGCACTGCACTGGAGGAAGGGCAGCCACATGGCTTTACAATCCACTACTGGACCCTCTGTCCCCTATATTTTTGATTACTCGGCATTGTTGGGACCAAATTTCTCTTAAAAAGACACATTCTCAGAAGAAGCTGGACAAAATACTCCCCCAACCCCCAATATGCCCTTCGTGCCACCAGCACGGACAAACCAACACCTTCAGGTGATCATTTTCCATCAGCTGCAGTCAGATTTGGTTCTCTCCTTGTGCTTTTTGCCCAACTGAACAGAACAAACCTTCTACATATATAAGAATAGATGGGTCTTCTGTTTTGCTCGGTGTCCCTGCTTCTTCTAAAGCTGACAGGACACGGGGTGGGGAAAGGAGAGAGCCGGGTGGAAGCGTGTGGGAGCAGGGGGAACCTCGATGTGCTGATTTTTCAGACTCACTTGGCTGAAGCTGCCTTACTGTTGCAGGCAGTGGAGCTTCTTGCCGTGTCTGTGTGTGCTGTTAGACACCGCCACCAGAAATACGTCTCTCAGCAGTTCTAGATTCTGATCAGGTCACACTCTGCCTCCACTTGCATAAATTATACGTGCCGAGCTCCGTACTGCGAGGCCTGCATTCAAAGACTTGTTCCTTTCAATCTACCAACTTTTCTCACTGCTCCCTCAAAGCTACCCGGTTTTCTAGCACCGTTCTCAGCAGCACCACACAAAAGGAGACAGAGAGGGGGGGTAACATTTCAGGAGAACCTACTTTCTGAGACAGAAAACACAGCCTGACCCTCAGCTGGAGGATGATATGCAGATATTGCAGTCAGATTGATTGCTACGGAGCCAACACAAAGCTCAAATTGTTTCAGAGCTCACAAACAAGCCTTACATTCTTGATGCTGGAATGCAGCAGATGGTTCGGGGAAAAGTTCGAGGTGAAACGCCCAGCAGAAAACCCGTGCCGCTTACAAAGCTACATCGCTCAAGCTTCCCTGCTTTTCAGCAGGCTGCCAAACATCTCTTTTCAGCACTCTGATCAGTCAGCTAAGCAGCAAAGCTCTTGGACAAAGAAGCCTGTTCTTTTTTTTTCCCTTTTTTTTTTTTTTTTTTCTTTTTAAATGGAAGAGATACCGTCTCACTGAGCTGATGTTTATCACTGTGCTACGATTTCTGTTTGAGATGTGTCGGTCACTGATCCTTCCTGCCATGCTCCGTGGTCCTGTACAAGCAGACAATTCTGTGCCCCTGCAGCAAGTAGCTCTCATGCCTGATATTGATGAATATTCTCTCTGTTCTGTACTGACCAGAGAGCAGGACCTTGTAGTAGTTCTGAGACATTGCTACTGCAAATCTACAGCATTTCTTGTGGTTTGGACAATAAAGATGTCAAGAAGTGTTTTATAGACGTAGGATTATGAAATAAGCCTTGAGCATCCGAGGATTGAATCAGAGACTGAAAACCCTGCGTTTGCAACGGCACGTGAATTTGTCAGATCTGTAACAGGATCCCAGCACCCCTTCACCAGGGCAAGAGGACAACAGGAAAAAAGAAATGCCCTCAAAATTGAATTATTTCTCTCCCTTTGCTTTTTCATTCATATTGGGGATCTCACTTCTTACCTTCGCAGCACCTTGCAGGACCAGAGAAGGAAAAGAGAAAGGCAGACTAGAGATAAGAACCGGGGTGAGATGCACAGATGCAACTTGGACATCACCATCTCAGCCTGTGTTCAAAGCCCACCTTGTAACAGGCCCACAGAGCAGTCACTTGACACTTGAAACGCTTTGCAGGCTGAGAAGTGTTCTGGGAAGCCCTACAGCAGAGACGTCAGCACACAAGGCAGCACTCAGAGCGTGTGCAGCCTCAAAAAATGATTGTGGCCAAAACAATCTGTACCCGGGTAGAGACATACTGCAAGAATGGATAACGTTGTGCATAATTCAGCAGTTTTCAGTGGATGCAAACATAAAAAAGCTTTAGTAGCAAAGGAGAACCCTGTGTAGAGGAGGCTCAGACCCTCAGCATTACCCATGAGCCAGAATTCTTCTGAGACACTAAGGTAGGACCTCCAAAGGCATCTATGGGTCTACATCACGTGAGTCTCCCACCTCAGTCTTCCTCCCAAGTCATTTCCAACATCTTAAAGGAACTGCTCAAGAAGAAGGATCTGCTTTCTCTGGAATGCAAGTGCCTGATTAGGCCTAACAGACATGATCAGATCTATCATAGCCTTTATCCACCTAAACACCAAAAGCTGTGTCAGCATCCAGTCCGCAGCAGCAGATCTGCTGAAGAGATCCCTGCATGGAACAGAAACCAGAAGACTTCCCTTAAATCCTCTGAAAAATCCAAGCTTCTTACCTGGTTTCTTCGGTAGCCATGTAGAAAACATCATCTGGTGCATCAATCCAGTTCATCCTCCTCCTTTTCACTGGAGGCATGGATCCACCACGAATTAATCGGACTTTTGTTGGGTATGATTTCCCATTGAGCAGCAAGTTTCGGCTTGGTCCCTGACGTGACACATAAAAAAGTACAATTACGGACTGCAACAAACCTGCAATAGCATGTGATAAGCACTCAAACAAAGGAAAAGAGAGTTGAAAATTTTCGTGTTAGTTGTTGAGAGTTTCTGGTGAGTATGTACCCTCTTGCCCACAGATGAATAAGGAATTCACAAAAAAGCAATTGTCCATAAGCAGTAGAAGTTAGGCACCTTTGATATACAATAGGGCAGCGATACTCCAGCGACAGGACAAATAATAAATGGAAGGCATCACCGAAAATCTGCTTTTTGTGTCTGTAAGATGACATCAAACTTGAAAGACTGAGCATAAAGACTTAGACTTCAGCTACTATCATAAACCTAGAGCAACTCTAGTGATTTCAGGTAAAGAAATCTAGCTACACAGCATGAAACAAAAAAAAAAAACAGAATTTACAGTTATCCTGGGATACAAAACTTACCCACATCCTTTTTGTTCTCAGGAGGTTATTATTTTAGTATATACTATCATCATTAAATAAGTTGTACATTGTTAAATAAGTTGTAAAAAGTTGTAAATCCAGATTTACAAAGCTTAACACCTTTCACCGTGAAATCATTTTGAGCATTGAACAACCCGGATTTCCCAAATGTAACATATTTGCTTTGCAAATCAGCTACCATCTTCCAAACCCGCAGTAGCCCCCTTCCACTCAACTGGAAAAACATGAGCTGTTATTAAGAGAGGTGCAGATACAAGGGAGCAAAGGATTAAGCTTCACAAATGCAGCTGTCCTTGATCATTTGAAGTCCAGTTCTGCTGCCCCTCTTCCTGCTGATAAGCACATTGAGAAATCCCACTGAAATCAGTAACGCTGGACAGTCAGGGGAGATACAAAATGAGGGCCCAGGAAAATGGATATGTGTAAATTAAAGCTGGTCAGAAAATGCCACAGTAGAAATTTAATGCTGGTAAGTAACGGGCCAGGAAACCTCCCCAGATGAACATGAAATGGGAAACTGAGCATCCACCTCAAAAGGAAAGGTGAGGACATGAGGTACTCAAGCCCATAAATGTCAGGTTACGGCAAAAGCCCAGCCAAAGTTCTGCACGTTGACTTCAGAAGGGAAGACTCTGGCTTGTCCATCAAGGAGTGAAAAAAACAAAACCAGCAAAACCCTGCATCTCTCACATTTTATCTGAGGATGGGAAAAAAAGGATCAATGACTTTTTTGACCAGCCTTAATTGACTATACTAGCCATATCTGCTTCTTGTAGAAAAGGAGGACTGGAGAGCTAAACAAACAAAATCCCACCTGTAAAAATCCTAAGCTGTTGCATACAAGTGCAATAAGTTTTATTTCTTAGTTGCCCAGCTCCATCTTATACACAACATTTTTGGCACCACGGCAAACCACTGAAATACTTCAAGAAGTGCTTTTATATTTGAAATTTATTAAGGAAAAGGCTTCAAGTGAAAGGCTTTTGTTCCCCCATCTCCAGATTTCTCCAAGAAAATCCTTTTGTGAGTGTTGCGAAGGATGTTTTCTCCCCACATGCTATGTAGGCAGGAGAACAACTCCAGAGACAGTTCTTGGAAATACCTAGGAGGGGCACCCAGCTGCTTTGGGGTCGCCTTTTCTCTACCTGCACAGAACAATGGTTCAAATGGCACATCCTAAACGTGGCCCTTCGGGATCAGTGGCATATTTTATCAAGCAATCCAGGCAGTTCGAGGTTTCCTCCCTTGCAGCTAAGAAGCGTTGGGTCATCACAGATCTGTCCCCCTGCACTGAGCTGGTTTATGCAGCAGACACAAACAAGTAGCCAGTCTCCTCAGTGACAAGCAGTGGAGCTAAATGCAACGAGGAATAAATAAATACAATTTACTACTTCCTATCGGATGCTCGAGTACCAAGCCAAACGGACGCTTCGTTATTACAAGCAGCCTAGCATGCTCAAGCTATAGCCTCCTAATACTGCCCGCCGTCCCAGAACATTGTTAGATTTAATCATCGTTGTGATCACTCTGCAGCGACCACAGCTCAGAGCTGCTGATTTACCCATGTCAGAGGGCCTCTGCTGACACTAATGCATCGTGGCAGCTCACCTACTGAGGCAAACGCCACTTTATCAACGCCAGAAGCAGATCTTTTCTGGGGGGAAAAAAAATAAATTATGCTTCAAGTTCTCTCCCGTGAGCAGAGATGTAACGTCAGGGTCTCACATAAGCCATCAGCGAGGGGTAAAGCGATGCAGAGCCCTTGTGCTGGCCCCTTCACACCGAGGTGAGTTTCATGAGAAAGCATTTGGCCAGAGATGCATCAATCAGACTGGCTATTTGCTTCTGTCTTTTGATAAAACTCAGCGTAATGGATGAAAGGCTAGCAATCATGTTTACTCCAGAAAAATAACAGAACGTAACAGAACAAGCATTCTCAGAAGACAACTCAAACACCAACTTCCTAAAGAAATAAAAAACAGAAACTTTTCCATACAAATCCTTCCATCATTCAAGCCTTCCTCCTTCAAGTGAAACACATTCCACCTAGAAACACCTCCAGACCTTTGCTATGAACAGCCACTCAGTTTCCCTACGAGCACAAACAAAACATGTCAATGAGATTACTTTGAACAGAACATCGATTGATTTGAGGTTTAAATTTTGTTTGACCACTTGGACCTTTCATACGCCCCAAAATATTATTTTTCCTTCATTTTTTCAACTTTTCAATGGCTCGGGAAGTATGACCAGCTGCAAACAGCAAAGACGGAAGTGAAGCACTACGGTTTAATGGGGTGTGCTATCTAGAGAGGGTTAATAATCATTCTTTTTCTTTTCCCTGTTTTGGTTAAATGAACATTCTCTTACCATTTGTCTGGTTTGTCCGTGGTTAGGCAGACCTAACAAACAGGAAAGAGAATAGAGCTGGTAAGACCATTGCTTTTCCAAGACAGAAAAAGTACAAAATCAAAACACGCAACTATGATCGCAACGGTGTTGTTTTGCTAAAAATAAAGAGTTTTCTACCACACTAACTTCTCCCCTCCTTGGAACGTGACTAAGAGCTTCCTTAACAACATGGTTTGACGAGCAGAGCCCCCACGTTAAAAGCACATTTCATTCTCAGTCTTTTCTCCAGTTTCTCACACCTTTCTTCAAACTACCGCTGCAAGTCCATCTCCTCTGTCAGATCTGACGTTTTCCTCAAGGCTTTGGGAAAATCTGATGTTCTGCTTTAGCTTTTGAGGAATTCACTGATATCAAGGAGGAGAAAGAGGAAGGTATTATACTGTCAAGACAGCAACAAACACAATCTCTCCTATCATCCCTGGATCCCCAGGGAACGATCCAGCTCAGACACGAGACACAAACTGTTAGCACACAGACTGCTCTGAACCTACCACCATTAATACTGCCCCAGGCTTAGCTCCATCCATCACAGAGCACAGCACTCCACACAAAGCCCTCCTCCAGCATCACAAACAGCACCAAGGCTGGATTTTCCTAGACTGCCACTTGCCATACCATCAGATTCCCCATCACACGTGCACCGAACTGAGCTGTGCATCTACGAGACCTCGCAGTACAAACAAAATGTCTTGGGCCATGAGAGCAAAGTGCTGCTACAATGCAGCAGGGGATGGCACAGACTGGACAGAAGGATCTAATAAACAAACACTTGTTACCACCATTTAGTTTTCCTGAGATGCATGCTCCCAGAAAGCACAATTTCTTTAACATCAATGCACCAAACCACCTTTCTCAGCCCCTTCTGGCTGAAAACCAAAAGGGTCAGTGTAACAAAGCAAAATGGGTACTACAAACGCTGTCACTGGCTACAGAGGTAGCTGTCAGTAGGAATTCTGCTTTCACATTCATAACAAGCTTCCCAGCACTGTCCTCTTGGTTTGGCTTTTGAAATCTCCCATTGTTAGCCAGCTAAGTTGTGATGAAACAGCAGAGCCTTCTCATAACCCAGCAAAAATGGACTTTTACAGCTGATGGTCTATACTCCAACAGATTTCCTCAAAGTTTGCCTTGGTAAAAGCAAACACAAAGTATTCATGGCAAGGATGCCAGGAAGCACAGGGCACAGTAACATACTGGGAAGGAGAATGACACAACGAGGGACACTTTGAGCATCGTGCCATCACGTTAAATCAATGGTTTACACCAAGTTTATTTTTAATTCTGGAGAGATGTATGCAGTTAGCTACTTTGAACATGAAGACACAGACACAGCTTCACTTTCTGCAATGTTTTAGTGCCTAGGTATGCACAGAGATAAAGAAATAGTTGCCAAAAAGGCTTCCATCGGATCTGTAGAACAGATGTACCAGGCACCAAGTAAGATGACCAGCAACAACCTTTGGATGTTGACAAAGGCAATGTAAGCGCCAGATAATCACACTTTTTTTTTTTTTTTTAATAAATAAAAAACACACAGGAGCAGCAATCGCATGCAAAACACAGCTGTGAGCAGCCGTCGGAGATGGATGGACAAAGAGCCCCACGGATGTTGGGAAACAGCACAGCCAGCAGGATGCAACCTGAATCTGTTGGCTTCGGCCCAAAGCGCTTGGTTTTTTTCCCTCCCCCTTCCGTACCAGAAAGATAGCATTTTCCTCCTTCGCGGGAGCTCTGAGAGATGTAAATCCACTGATGCTGGTCCCTGGATTGAAGCCACGTATTTCTTTTTAACCACACTTAGGATTAGCTCTTTTCTCCTACTAAGAACGTACTTGATGCCAGGAGCAGCCGATATGTGGCGGTTGCTGCTGTGATGACTAGCTCTGGATGCACAATAGACACTGAAATTGCTATTTCTAAGCACCAGAATTAACCCAGAATATTCCATAACAAGATGCTGAGACTGACACCGACCGAGGGCTGCAAAGAACCGCTTCCAGCTCTGAGCCCCAAAGCTTCAGCCCTCAAACAGTGAGGAAACAGTGGTCTCAAAACAGGGGCACTCCTCACCAAAAGCTACAGCCTCCAGGATAAGCTCCCCTTGACAAAGCTCTGCTCCGGTAAATTAAGGCACAGAAAGTTACAGTTTCAGTACAATTTATGTTCTTGCTATCTGAGTCATAACGTACCAATTAACACGTTAATCTTAACTACCTGTGAATTTCCCCTTTAGTCACGCTTGGATAATTGGAGTTGGAAGGAATCAATATAAAAACAGGCAAAAAAGATGAGCTTCAGTTTGCCATAAAATTAAAATATATGCACAGCTGAAGCGCTGCTTCCAAGTGAACAACCTTTATCCGTCACAGCCACCTAGGAGAAGCAGAAAGCTCAGCATCTGTAACCCATTGCAGAACAGCTGTCAAGTCAACAGGATGCATCTGCACTGGAAACAATGGATTCTCACCCAGAATTGTTCAGTGGCTTCTGTGCAAGAGATGAGACGTGCGCCTCTAAGAACTAACCGAACTGAACAGCCCAAGCATAAAGGTCTACGGTGATGGCTCCAAGCAGGTCTTCCAGTCTTTTGCAGCCAAAGAAATTGGAATATGTTCTAAGAATGCAAGAGTATGTGGTGGTTTTTTTGTTTATTTTCTGTAGCATGGGGAGGAAAAAAAAAAAAGAGGCCCTGGAAAACCTCCTCCTATACAGCTCTTCCTGCCAAAGCCTGTGCTATACATTGAAATAAAGAGGAAGTCCCAGAGGATTGAGTGAAGACGTGGTAAACTGGATGTATATCCGGAGATAAGCACAGACATCCTTTGCCACAGATGAGGCTACATCATCACTGAAACGCAACAAAACAACTCACCACAGTGCAGAGACTAATGGAAACCCTCAACCATGCCTCCACTCCTGCCAACTTAGTGACCAAGACCTCAGAACTGTTCCTCAGCCATAAAAGCACAATTACAGAGGAGATTATAGTCCAAAACAGCCACAGCAGGCTCCTAAGGCCTAATGAACCTTCCCTTCCTGAAGTATCCTCCTGCAGACACCCCCTCTCAGTCTGCCTACCTGGTTCTGCCCATGGAACAATCTCATCGCATTTGGGGCTAACTCTTTAGATTTAATGAGTGGTGCCATTCAGGTATTACAGACTGAACTGCAGCTGCAGGAGGTTTGTTTATTATGACGATTATTTTGAGGCCAACTCCACACAACGCCTAAGTGCCGTGTTGAGGAGGGGAGCCCAAACCCTGAGCAGCGTGCCCAGCACAGACTGGAGCTGCTTTCAGGTAGTAACTACATCAAGCACCAAGAAGCTGCAGAATAAGCACCAACCATGGCCTCTTTTCTACTTTGGTAGAAATCTTCTAGTGCTTTACCACACCTGAACCTTCACACTGCTGCCTGTATATTCACAATTTAAAAGCATGGGACAGAAGTCTGTGCAGAGCTGACCCTAGCATCAAGGAAGAACAGCCCAGCTTCCAGCCACTGGAAATAAACTGAAGTTGTTTAATTTGTAGTTGTTAGAACTTACTAACTCCAAGCTTCAGCACATCCACCATGCACAGAAATACAGGTGCTTCATCTCGTGTGAACCTAATCTTTTTTTCCTCCATCCAGACATCAAGCAATCAGTCACACATAGCATTTTGTTTTTACTTCTGCTTACCTAAGAGAAGTATCATGCAGAACATGCAATACGCAGCAACGTTCATAAGCACATCTTCAGTCACAATCAACACAGAGAATTCAGTCAATTCTTTCAAAAGTGTAAGATACAGGCTATACTACAATAAGTTGCTTTCAAAATCCACACTTTTTATGTGTTTTCCTTTTTCAAAAGTAATCTTCCTCCTGGGATTCCATCCTTCCCAGCAGGAACAAAAAGACCAACAGTACCACATTTGTGAGCAAGCTATTAAAAATAAAAAACAAACATGCATGAATGAGGCTTGATGAACAAGAATTTTATTTCCAAGTTACTGGTTCACTTGAAAAAGCGTGTGTTGACATATACACACATACACAGTCTTTGCAAGCCTACAAGAAGGCTTTAGTACCTTTCTCTTTCTTAAACTGCCAAGAGTGTGTTACAACTGTGAGCAGATTGAGTGTCCAGCTTCTAACAATCAAAGACTATAAACCTTCAGGAATGCAAGTGCAACAAGCAGAACAGACCATAAATTGTACCAAATACCACCTAGACTAACATTTGCTTAAAATTCTGTTGTATATAAAAACAATGTTAAAATTGCAATTTACTTACCTAAGTAAGTTCCTACCAAGATTGGCAAAGGAAAAGGAAAAAAAAAGATCTAAGGTTAAAAAAAGGAAAGGTTCACATAGTTCAGAATACAGTAGCTCAGTCCCATGCAACACATACAGAAACACAGACTGTTTTGTTCTAATGAAACACAGAACTGGTATGTGTTGGACAGATAAACCCAAGACAACATTAAAACAACCAGCAATTCCAAATAAATTCCCAAAAGAGTGGCTTCAATTTTGTATGAGCGAGCAGTGGTTTGTTACCCACCTCCTTCCACTAACCCCTGCATTAACCTCGCTGGGTTTGGACAGCGGTTCCTAAAACGCTCAGTCTAAAAGTTCACACTAGTGGTGCAGACACTCAGTCTAACAGCTCACACTTCATGGTATCTCACAGCTGATGTGCTTGGCCATGTAAAGCCGGACCTTCTGCTAAGAGCACTTCAAATGTCCCTTCTAATGCTGCCTGGGCAGTGACATCCAGCTACGAGGAGTCAGGAGCTGCCCTTGGACAGGTGTGTTCAGAATGGAGAGCCAGGACCTGCGTCTCAGGGTTGAGTGAATCACTGCTGTTCACCCTCTTTCCTAAAGGAACAGCGTGGTATATTCTGACTGTAACACACCAAAGGTTAAGAAAAAGTCACGTAGCCATGCACCTCACTGCTTTAAGGTTTGTTCATTCAAACTGTAAATCAGAAACCACTGAATTATTCACTGTACTTAGAATTAGGAGCATTCTACTTTATATATGTATCATGTGTATATATATATGTATGATATTTATCACATGTAAATTCCACTTATGCTTAGAAGTTCAGGCTTTGTACCATTAGGGTCATTCACAATTCTGCCCTTGCATTCTTATCCATTCATCTCCTTTCAGATTAATTGCACCTGCTCCCTACCAAAGCCTTGGGATATACACTCTACTCTCATTAAATCAACATTTGCATCTTCTTCCACGCCATCCCTCTTAAATAAAATGGTTTTTATGATTTGATTCATAGAGCTTGAAGCCCATCCCATGATTTCATTTCCAGATCTTTCTCCATAACACCAAAAGAAACTTGTCACAGCGTCATGGCTGAGCTGAAGACAAGTGGAAAAAAATCATTCAACATCTGAATACAGAATGCTAAGAAAAAATCTCAAAAATAAACTGCACTTTTGGCTTATAATCTAAAGCAAGGAAATTGCATAGGCATGTGGTTATTAGGGTCTCCAAAAAGCATTTCAAGCAACTTGTCATTCTTCCCAGCTATGCTGCTGCTGGCAAGAAATGGTCCTTGCGTTAAGCAGCACTGAGCATTTTTTCCTCTGTCGACACTAGTCAGCATTACACTGATCTGGATATCAACAGCTAAAGCCAGGACCTTTCCCCCAGTACTGCATTATTCATTAAAGGAGCAATATTCCTACTTGTTTACAGCCTGGATGGACAGATTTTCTTGGGCCTCATCTTTGGAAGGGCAGCCAGTGCCACTGCTGATAAAGGCGGAATTTTAATGCAGCTTATGCATCCAGGTAAGTTTCTGCAAGGTCCAAGTCAGCCAAGAAAAGACCTTCCAGATAAATCTAGTTTCCTACATAGCTGATGCTAGAGGACTTCTCTGTATTCCCACCCTCAATAGATGTTTTTGATCAAGAACATTATTTCCATTTTCACGCTCATCTCTTGATAATTAAACTAATGCTAGCCTGATGAAGCTACGAGGCTTCCAGTTCCAGGAGTCCATTCACATTTCCCTGAAAGGAGCTGAGAGACAATGAACCAGAACACATTAAGTTACATCGACGCTCCATTTTGCTTTAGAAATCCCCAGTAGCAGGAGCAAGGTATTCCAACAGTTAATTAACCTCACTCAAAAAATTGCAGCTTTTTTCCAGCCAAAGTTTTTCTGCCGTACCTTCTGGCTACTGCAGCTCATTATTCCATTCCCAGCTGGACTAAAAAGCCCTCTATTATTACACTTCTGCTGCTCCTGTCAGCAAAGACAAACATCTACAACTTCTGCTTTGATGGAAGTGTTTTCCATTATACAGTGTGTTTTCCAGTCTCTTCACCATTTTCATGGCTCTTCTATAAACCCTCTCCAATTTTTCAGTGTTTTACATGGAGCTTGACCCACTACCGTTTTTATCAATGTGAAATCGTTGCTAGGAAAAGCCTTGCCTTTGTCCTGGCTACTCATTCACATTCTCTCTCTTTCAGCCAATTTTAGAGTGCACGTGATGACCCTGAAAAACTAATTTGATTAGTTGAAAGCTAACACAGTGCAAGAGAGAAAAAAAAAAATTAAGAGTGCTCCCTCCCTTCCCCCTGGAGGAATCTGTATGGAAGAGTATCACACAGACCCCATGCTGGATAGCTGGAAGGACAAAAGTAACCAGGGCCCAGGACATAAAACATCCCTTCAGCTTCCCTAGGGGATTTTTCATGGTGAATATTGTCAGGCAAGCTCCAAAACTTTAATGGACAAAGGAATAAACTTATACATTTTTAACATCTCGCTGTATTCTTCAGCTTATGAGACTCCCTGTACTTTTCACGCTCCAAAAATAGCAATCTGCAGGAGTTTGCCCGTGCCAGCCTAATGCTGGAAGAGTGCTGGGGAGGCCAGTGTATGCCTAATAATGTCTCCAATATGACTAAAAGTGGGAAAACAAAAATACAGATTTAAGAACTACACCTTTCTTTTAAAATAGAGCAGAGGGAGAGAAGAGAGATGAGTATTTCTCTGTTTTTGGACATCAAGCATCAGTCAAAACTCTCTGTACATGGCCAGACAAGTCATATTCAGAGTTCAAAGAAGTTCAGCTCTGCCGTGTTAAACAGGGATGATTCAGAAACAGAAAAGTTAAAGATATTTAGGTGGAGTTACACTAGCAAGAGAGAGACAAGAATTTCAAAGGAAAAATCCAAAGTACTCCGAAAAGTTCAGCAATTTCCAGCATTTCCATAATTAGCTGTACTAGTTCAGGCTGCAGCTCGGTAACAGCAGGCTCCTTTCTTTTCACCCTTGGCCTCTCACTGCCAAGATTCCCCGTTCCCAGCCTTTCCTTTGCTCCACCACCACCACTTCTCCTCACAGAGCCCACGCTGACCAGCCCGTACCCACACACGGACTAGGCCTTCCTCCCACCTCCAACCTCCCCACCTCAGCCACCAATTCGGTACACAGAGCCATTTAGGATTTAGGTTTCAATTTAAAAAAGAACAATTCAAGGAGCTTCATTAACCAGGCTTTTCTGAGGGCTGAACTCTAGCCACTGAGCACCATCCCTCACTGCCGAGTAGGAAGGCCTCAGATGAGGATCCTCCAGCAGCGCTGCCTGAAGAACACCCCAAAACCTACCCACAGTTTGATTTTCAGCAGTATTGGACTGCCTAATTATAAATGAAGACAGGTGTTTAAATGCTTAGAAACCTGACCACCAATATCCACACACACAAACAGGAACCTTAATGCTTTACACTAAGCAAAAACACTACCTGCTATTTGGCTCGTTCCCTGCAAACCCATCTCTTATTTCACATCGTTTTAAAACCTGGCCACAAGGAAAGCCTCACAGACCCATCACAAACCATCAGCTCAGCAACAAACCAGCCCTTACAGCACAGGTACCTTCCATCACAAGCCTGGAAGTAACAGCCCAGCACCAAAAGGCTTTTATCACCGGTTTTCAGCCAAGAGATTTCAGCTGAAGCCCACCGTACTAGCTGCCTACTGCCACATTTCAGAGACTTTAACACAGTGACCTACACAAACCATAAAAACCAAAAAAAACAAAAAACACTTCCAGGTGCCAACACAGCATGTCAGCAAGACACAGGGGAAGAAAATGGGTAATTCACACAACAAGTAGGTTAACATCTCTGAAAACTGTTTCAACAGAGGTGGACAAAAGGTCTTTCTGCACCTAGATTTGTGCAGGAAGACTGTTTTCAGTCTCTCCATGCAGTAGTTTTAACACCAGCTTCTCTTTGCAGCACGTTCCTGGAACAAAATCACCCAAACCAGTCAGTATGCCACCATGTATCACTAAAAGTGGAGGGGAAAAAAGAAACCAAAAAAATACAAACACCCTTCCTGTACTGCCTATAGAAGCTCTGCAAATGCATCTATGTTTATAAAGAAGAATCTGACTGGTCATAAAAACTCTCATTCATCTTTTGCATACATTTTAGGACTGTTATAACCCCCAAATCAGTCACTTCTAAATAGATGGGTTCATTTCAATCCTTTTATACCACTCTCACCAGCTCCTAAAGTCTGTTTCCGAGGCCTCATCACTCCCACTGCTTTGCACCCTTTCTCCACAATGCTTCCACCTGTGCTTTCCCTCTCCCCATGCCTCCTCCTCACCCATCCAACCCAACTAATAAGCCTGTACAACTCCAGCCAGAGCTAAGGACCTCAGTTCTGGCACAGCACGGGCAGCAGGCATTAGGTAGGTGTGCCCAGAGCCAGCAAAGCTTACCAGCTCACGTGCAAGGCAACTGGGAGCCAGCACAGAGGCACCGACAGAGCTGGCTCCAGGCCACAAGCACCTCTACCAGACTTTCACCATCTGATCCCTCCTGCCCAGCAGATCTTGAGGTTCTTTAAACCTTCTTTCGTTGCGGGTGATCCCCCTCCTGCTCCATCTCTGCAAAGCTTCCAGCAGCCCAGGATCAGAAAACACTCCAGGTGTAGAAACTGCAGCATGACAAATGTTTTCCATTCACAGCTGAATCCCAACCAACAAGTTTCAGCTGAACTGCTCGCAAGAACATCTAGTCAACACTGACTACTCCAGCAGGTAAACAGATTCTGGATCTGAATCATACTTGGCTACCTAGCAGTTACAGGAACAACCAACGCTCCGAGTCCTTCAGCAGCTGGTTGAGCACAGAGCAGAGAGCAGCAAGCATCAGCGCCTGCACCGCCTCGTGCACGGTTCACAGGAGCACACGTTCTGAGCAGCCTGAACAGGCACCTCACTGAGCTCTGCTTCGTGCAAACTGTGCAACACTGAAATATATCTGATGAAATAGGTATACCAGCAGATACAGGTTTTAAAACACTGCTACTAAAACACACATCCTCCATTTACAGTGAGTAAATATTCTGAGGTCACGAAATCCACAGCTTTACACAGAGACAGCCTGAGGGAAGGGGTCAGCTCTTCTTTCCTCCTTTGAGCCCCAGCATCTCCATGCTTCAGGAGTGTGTCATCTGCTGAGTGACTCAGCAGTCACCTTGCTGATGAGGACATTTAGTAGGGAGCAGCAGCAATGACCATAAGTAGCTTGTCACCAGGAGCCGTGGAAATTCAGAGGGCTACTCCACAGCTACATCCCTCGTTACCAAACAAAGCTTCTGAGGAAGCCAAACTGACTAAGTCAGAAGAGTTTGTTATTTTTTTCCAAAACGTAAGAGCACATTAAAGCCTCAGCAGCACAGCATCAAAGTGTAAGTTCCCAAGGACAGCAAGACAGCATAAAGATCACTGTCCTCATCTTTACTGTGTTCTCTGCATGCACTTACATATGCATGCATGTATATATTGGAAAGTCATCCACTATCTCAGCCAAAACACAGAAAGCTTAACATCAGGGCATGCAGCATCATTATTTAATAGTAATGCCTAAACCTAAGTTTTTGTGTTTGTCTCACGTGGACATTTCTACAGCCTACCTATGCAGAATTGGTCTGCTTTACTGGATTTGGACAAGCAACGTCATATGTACATTTTCTGTATTATTCCAAACTAAAGCTTTTCAGGACAATTCTTTAGTCAAAAAATTTGCTTGTTCTTCTCCCCCTGTGAAAATTTAAAAGCAATATTTTCTACTGCAAGTAGAGAACATGCAGACAGCCTCGCACTGGTGAGACTGCGCTCATGCTAGAAAATACAGAGGCACTGTATTTACTGGGACTTGATGCAAATACTGTCGTCTTTTTCTTTTGGTCAACATTAATCTTATGTAGTTCAGGATGTATGAAACTTCGATTTCTTAAAAGTCAAGCAGTGAAATAACACCTAGTTTCAAACCAACCATCACAGCTTTCAGTAGTTGCACAAAACTGCAAGAAAAGTGTTTTGTCAACTTGAGAAATTGGTCATCAGTTCTGAATATATCTTTTCATGGCTTCAGTACGGTTGTATGACTTCTTGTCTGCATGTGAAAAGCCTGGAAGGTGAGCAGCATAACCACAGGTGGAAATGGTTACCCAAGGAACACAGACATCAACACAGAATGTACACACAGCATCATTAGCCACAAAGCAAGACAAGCCAGCAGATGAAACTAAAAGTCACTGTCCTAGCATAAGCTGAGCGCAGCTTCAAGGTCTTACCCCTGCTAGGCATCAACAGGCGCTTCTTCATGTTGCCTGACAGAGCACAAGTGAACAGAAAAGAGAAAAATATCACATCAGCAACCTGAACAACAGCAGTTTAAAAAGTTCTTAATGTTAAAACAGAAACAGTAAGATATCAAACGTCTGTAATTATATTTCAGATCAGCCATATATAATGTTAAAACTAAAGGTGAAAAATAAGAAAGATTCTGTTCAGCTGCATCAAAACTTCAGTGCAATTATCCTGCACTATGACAGCGTAATTCTACAGGAATAAGACACAGCAGGAGAGAATCCATTTTCCCTCTAAGGAAAAGCCTGTAAGGGGACGTAACTTAACTTTTGCTCACCCCTGGGAGGCCAGTAGAGATCTCTCCCGCTCAGAGCCACCTTGAAAGCTAATAATTCTACTCCCCTGCTAAGGAGAAATACCCCTCCATGTCCTTACTCATGTCAAGACATTTGAATAGGCCCTTTTATCCTCATCTGAGGAAAAAACTGCACTTTGTCTTCCTGACAATCTCAGGCAAGAACAGCTCTTCAGAACAGAGCCCTGCGTTCCATGCCAGAACATCCTGTGTCTACCTCCCACTTCAAACACCTTCCCCATGCCTTTTATCCTCGGGGAGACGAAGCCCACATTTCACTGAAGAGTTCTCAGTGACAGGGCCAACAGAAGCGAACGCTCTAGTTCTGAGCAAGGCAGGAGCAGGTTTATGGCACGCCAGGTCTGGCACTTCTGACTCCCTTACCTAATCAGTAGCCTGCCTCTCACACTGCCTCTGGCAGCTTTTCTGAAACCCAGGTGATCCACACATTACAAAGCCACCTGGGAAGCACACAGCTACTATACCTACAGGTTAAAAAGCTGTAAACCTCACAAGGAAAAGGAAGCATCTCTGGAAATGGCTATAAAGGTTTTCTTCATACTGCTCATTTAAAAAAGTAAAAAGGAGGGAAGTTCCTCTCTCACTGCCCCACTTGCAAGGTTGGTCCAGCTAGGCAGAGTTCCACTACCATGGTAGCCTTACGTGCATGTACCACCCAGGCAGCACACATCACGTCACACCCAAAATTAGAAATGCAACAAGCAACTTCTACGAAAGGGAAAGAAATAAAACCCCTACGAATAATAAACACTGAATTTATATCTAAGGCTATGATTTTAAACAATATCCTTGCATACTGAAAGGACAGAATAAGCCTACACAGACAATAGACATGTTGTAGAAGAATATTTACCATCCATTCCATTGTGTTGTTCGTAACTTCTTTTTCCCAGGATAGTTGGGGACCCATTATTAATGACAGGCGTAAACTTGGCAGGAGTCAGATTGTTGAGAGAACTGGATAAACTCTTTGCAGGATCTGGTTTCGGAGGACACGGATGAGATTCTGTGGTGGAACAGCAAGGGGTCACTTTTATTAATGAAGATACTGGAATTACAAACCTGAAAGCAGCCTGCAAACTTCCACAGTGACAAAGTATACTTCCCCTTATACAGCAATTACCTCAGTCAGTAATTTTGATTGAGGATTGCTATTTATATTGATCATTTTAAGTATATTTAGGAATTCACTTCTACTGAAGATGTTAAAATCAATTTCCTAACATCCACTGTACCACATCACTATCCTAAAATAAGAGTTGATAACAAGAGCACCTTGTATTTATTTTCAAAACACTGTTCTCCAATAATTTGGTATAATTTCTGGCCTGTTCTATATTAAAAGCCATCTTTGGGCAGTCACACAGCACCCCTAAACTCTGAGAAAATGACAACTTTACCAGGTTAGCAAGGTTTATAAAAATATAGTTTTTAACCGGCTGAACAAGTGAGGATACAGAGCACCACTAGAAAGAGCACAGAGCCTGAATTCAACCTTTTGGCTGAGGCAGAGACCAAGCACAGGCTGTCCAACAGAAAAGGTTTCGAGAAAGTTACAACTAACAGCAAATGAGAGCTTCAAATGAGTGGCTCTCTCAGCCCCAACAGTAGGGTAACATATGATGTAAAGTATATTGAGCTCCAAAAAGAGAGCTACGTTCTCACTAATCCATCAGCCTCCCTTCACTTCCTTCACTCCCCTCTCCCTGTGCAACAGTCACAGATCCTGACATGGTGCTACTGAATTTGTGCTCAGGTGAAATCTCAAAATCTATCGTGACATGCTCCACAACTATTAAGAGCGGGATTTTAGTCAACAGCAAAAAATCTCCCTTTATTTGCTTTATGTGGTCGTGCCATACATACCCAAAGGTTTCCCAGTCTGTGTATCTCATCAGTATTCAGCACTTAAGCACAACACTCAACAGAGAAGCAGTAAATATTTAATAAACCCTCAGCCTTACAATATTTCATCAACAAAAATGTTCAAAGAAACATAAAATTAACTCCAGTGTTTCTTATCAGAGTAAAAAGGCAATCCATTTCCTTGATAATCTGGAAGCCTTCAAAGGACCATGGTCCAAGCTAGCTCTCCGTGGTTAGACTCCTGTTAGACTGCTGTTACACCCTCAGACTTGGCTTCAGGGTATCTCTAACAACCAGCAGCACTAGGGAAAATTATTTGTAGTCAGAGCTGGTATATCATGTTATCTGGCTGCCTCCAACACGTAAAAACTTACACTAAGGTCCTAGACAGAGCTACTTAGTACTCCGCCACAGATCAGCTGTGAGAGAGGCTCAAGTATTCAAGAAAACAGTAGAAAACAAGATGAAAATTAAGATGAACAGAAGCATATGCCCCATTGTCTGGCTCCTACGCAAGAACAGCCAGCAGCTGATTCACAAGCTGTGCTAAACCTGAAAGGCTCCCTGGAGGACCCAGCTGTAGTAACTGCCTTCAGGCTGCCCTAACATTGCAATAACGGACTGACCAATTGTTCCCAAAACATGACATTTATGCCTCCATTAGCAGAGGGCAACCTGTCCACACATGCATGAGACACCACAGCAAACTGTGCCATGTCCCACCCCTCATATAAAAAAGCTTCAGCTGCAGCTCAGCGAGCCCACAGTGGACTGGAGCAACTAGGGTCTGCCAGACAGGAAAAGGGGGAAGTTCATGGGGAGGTCTTCCATTTTATTTATTTATTTATTTTAAATCCAGAACCAGCATCTAAACCCAAAATAAAAGGGAAAAAGAAAGGGCTAGCAGAATTAGCTAGTAGGTTTTCTGTTTATTTTGCAAGGGTATTTTTTGTTTGTTTTTTTAAATACCTAAATACCGGAGTACTGCTTCTAAAGGCTTTCGAACCACTTGCTTTAATAGCAATGGGTTTTCTGATGCCTCTGGTAAACGTGCTGTGCCTGTAAAACAAACAAAAAGAATTAGAGGGCAACGACACTTAGATATTGTAGTAGAACTAAGTGAATAACTCAAGTGTTCAGAAAGAGCTTTCCAATCAAAAAGAGCATTTACAGGTTGCATGCATGTCTTGGCAACAGGACGCAAATGCAGGAGAATGCTAAAGGTACCAGCAATCAGGAATATTTTAGAACAAATAACTCAGGAATTTTCACAGTATTTGTCTAGCCTGTCATCAGTTAGAACACTCCACAAGTAGAGCCAGGTTTTGTGGGAGCACTAACTGAGAGCAAAAGAACACCGGGAAGCTGCAGCTCAAACTTAAATACGTAAAGGAATCTCAAAGGGCTCCTTTGCCCTTTGCAAGTAGGTGCCAGCTGCATCACCACTCACATTCTGCTTTGATTGCTGCGCTGTTAATAGGCAGATAGGGATGTCTTGCAGCATGCCAAGGGCGTAAGATATCTCGACATAAACGTCTGGCAATTCTTGTCAGTTTTGTTGTATGGAGATAAAAAGCTTGTCGTGTCTTCATAGCAAACTTGGGGCTCCCACTGTTTCGTACTGGCACACCATGAGGACTCTAAAAATAAAGAAAAATAAATATAATTTTGAAGAGCATGGCTTTAAAGAACAGAAACTATATAAAATCACTTTCAACTCCTGATACACAGACATATGAACAGCAACAGTATTATAGAAGAAAATATTTTCAGCACGGCTATTTACCATTTCCTAAGTCTTACCCATCAACAGTTTTCTTCTGAAATGTTTCTTGGGATAAAACAAAGGTAAACATTTTCTCTTCACAGTTATGTAGTCAATTCTGTACTGTCCTCAATTTTAAAGCAAGGATTCAAAAGCCAGGCCAAGAGAAGTTGCCTGATGCTATCACCTGATTTAATACTTACAGAGTCAATAGCAAGACTCCCAAACTTTGGGTGTTTAGAGTTGCTCTGGATATATAATGCAAACTCCTTATAACAAATCATTTGTAGGAGGGAGAACACCACCAGAAAGCAGCTGTATGGCCAATTTACATCACAAACTCACTTCCCAAAGCAAACATTCAGCATGCAAGAACTTTTTTTTTGTCTCAAAGCTGCAGAAATTTGTTAAATTCTTACTCTGAACTCAATTTACAGAGCAGGCAAGTATTCACTACATGTAATAAAGAATAATACAGACAGACATTTATCTAGTACAGAGAGCAAAAGCAGTATCTTTTTTAATAAAAGCAACAAAGTAAACCAATCAAATAATGAAAGTTGTATCTTGTTATCTCAAACCTGCCTATGGGCGGAAAATAAGAGGAAATTTCAGCCTGGGAAGAACAAGGATTTCCCCTCTCAGACTGTTTGCATACTTTTTAACTAACAAACGAGCTATAGGGCTAATAAAACCTGGCAGCTATCTCGGCAATTAAGTAGCTTCAGAGGGTAAACAGAATGCTGGAAAGGACAGTGGCTAAAGAAAAGAAACAGAAAAGGAAGGCAGCAATAGGAAAGACTAGGAGAGGGGAAAGAAATAATCTAAAACCAAAGTACACTGTGTACTCTCCTTCTATCCATAGCTGCCGTTGTGACACAGCCATTCTTTCCAGTCAGCCCAAGATACAATGCTTCAAGACTAAACTTTCTCTAAATTCAGAAAAATTGAGATTTTTTTTTAATAAATACAAAAAATGAAGCTCACAAAATGCTTAATCAAAGACTAAAAAAAAAAAAAAAAAAAAAAGAGGGTTAATTGAAAAAAATAGGAGGAAGAAGAATAACAAGATAAGGGATCTCTAAAAAGCTGCTAGCTGATTGGGATATCTAATTTTGAATGTGCCTTAGGAAAGGGAACAGCTTTCAGGAAATAATGAATTCCTTTATGGAAAATTAGTCCTCTTCCTCCTGCAGCAAAAATCATGGAAAGAGAATATCAGAAACATTGGCTGGCATTCCAATTTTTTTCCATGAAGTTCCTGAAGTTATCCCATGTATTTGATGGCTACTTTGCTAAACAAATAATGTGGGTTTTTCTTTCCGTGGGGGTGGTATTTCGCAACAAATTGCATAGAGCTGAAGCTAACATGCCAACTTTTGCAAGTGATAAAAAAAACGAACTCAAGAACAACAACGGAGGTTGAAGGCATTCTTTTTCTTAAATATTTAAGAACAGTGAACAATTGATAACAAATTACATCACCTAACTTTCCAGACAAGATCACCAAGCAGCCTTTTTTGCTGATACCTACCAAATTATTGCGGTTTGGTCCTGGTCTCTCTCCATCTAACCGTGTTGGCATTTTCAAGCCACCGTATTTCTTCCAGTACGTCCAACAGGATGCACAGAGGCGACACTGCATGTTAGGGGGACCCCAAGAATACCACTGGTAAGACTGTGTGGCTAGAGATAACAAAGGTGGAAATTATATATATCCTTAAACAGGATCACTTTTCAGAGCTTATTGTCTTTAGAACTATCATAACAGAAAACCCACACAAAGACAGTGCAAATCTCAAACAGACCTTAAAAACCTGCTGATGGCTTTATTGCCATCACCACTGTTAAATGTACTTGTTATTTCAGTGAAATCAATTACATACATTAAAACCCTTTTAAAACATTAACAGAAAAAATGCTTACTAGGATGGGAAAACACCCTGCCAACAAAACTGAAAGCTCTCGTTTTGCTAGACTAATAGACAATTTCTGCAGGGAAAGATGGAAGATTCTCTCCAGGAACTCCCCAATACATTAATTTTACAATGGAAGAATGAAAGGTAAGTCTGTGACTTGACTTCTTGTGCTGTCCTGCATTCCAGCATCTCTAAAGGCTTCCCATAAAAGAGGGCAAGCATTAGTGTGTGAGTACCAGCCAGCAGACCAAATACACTGATATCCCATATTTTGGGATCTACTTTAAAATAATGAAAAAATTGCCAAGTTCACAGCTTGGTGATTAAAGTCTTTGCTCAATAGTAAGTGTCACATGTAATTGTAGGTAGCTAACTCCCCCTTAAATACTCCACAATTATATTTATGTAAAACCAGCAACTCCAAACCCACTTTTGCTGGAACGTTGCTATATCAAAGTGTCCCCCCACCATTTCAAAGCCTTCTCCCCCCTGCTCCCTCCTCCCAAGCACAGCATTTACTTCACTGCTTGCAATACAGCACTCGCTCTCTGTGCACGAGTGCCATGTCCGCATGTCACTTACTATAACAGCTTTCACAGGCCCGTCCTGCTCCCGTGTTCTGTGCCTGTACTCCAGTACCATTTACCACTCCTGGTTTGACATTATTTACATTGATCTGGTTGGGGTTTGGCTTGTTACTTAAAACACAAAGCAAAAAGGAGGACAAACATTAATCAAGGCATGCAATTTCCTAGGAGACTTAACAACATGGCCCAAAACATTTGAGATTGAAGACTGAAATTTTGTTCATCGTGTGGCTTTCAGAACAAGGAGCTGTACTTACCAGCAATCCGTCTTTCATGAATACACTCCTCTATGTCCATATTACATTAGTTCAATGCCATTTCAGAGACAAAAACCATTTTAAAACAACAAACCACTGAGGCAAGGGAGGTATCTTAATTACAGTCCTGAACGTTCTGATCAAGCTAGCAAGAAGATCCTATCTACAGATCTCTCCCTGTCCTCAACATGAAAGATGTTTTATGTGAATCTCCAAGAAGCAGCACAAAGGATGGAGAATGAGAAGCAGGCAGAGGAAGACCCCTGTTTTATTCAGGGAAGGATAACCCTATGCTACAGTCACATACATATTTTCACATTGCCTTACTACAAAGTAATTACATCTCCAGACCTAACATACAGAGGTGATCAGGAATACGAGCTTTCATCAAGTCTTAATCCATGATCTGAGCTTTTCCTAGGAAACATCTAAGCTTCTGCTAAATGCAGAAAGTCCAAAAGTTCAGCAGCCACAGAACAAGAAGTCCATCAACATCTGTCATTAATAGATGCTGATATAAAAACATCGCCTCCGCACATCTCTGTATGCTGCTGAAGGTGTTGGAAGGAACAAAAGTTAATGGTAGGAGCTGGGAATAGAAGGACAAACAAAACCTTGGCATAAAGAACAGTACGAAGAGTACAGGCACTGCAGGGGAAGATGCCAGAGAGAGAAAAGGAGACATTCACAAAACCCTTGGCATGGGAGGGAACAAGAAGCACAGCGAATCCATACTGCGGGGACAGGACGTCTGGGGAATGGAAGAAGGTGGGACACACAAGAAGTTTCATTGAAGTAGTATACACAAAGAATTTATGAAGACACAAGGACTCCAAGCTGCTGTGAGGAGCTCAGCTAAGAGAAGCAACAAAAAGCAGGCAGCCTCTGGTGTGGGTTTTTGAATATAAGCCCAAGCTCTAATGCCAATTATGTTTCACCCATACTCTCTTACCTGAAAACTCAACGGAGTGGGCATATTCTTTTTATTTCCAATCAATAAACTAGGAAATCCACATATTCAAGCAGAAATACCTTAAAATGGGCTCTGTGAAATAAGTTTCTGAAAACTCATTTTCTTACACGTCAGCCACACCAATTTAAGTGGCCCACAATACGTTATGGCTCACGGCACCCAGCATTTTGTTCCGGAGTGTCACTACAGTAACCTGCTGCAGCACAACTTCTGCCATGAGTCACTAGCAAACCCCACGTGAAAACACGACCGAGATGGTGCAAAACAAACAGCCCTCACAGATGCAGTTACCAGCCAGGTTTGCTCCACTGGCAGAATAAAAGACTGGAGCAAGGAAAACTAAAGGCTCCACTCTGAGTTTTACACCTTGACATCAGGCACGTGGCTTCCCATCCATACATCAATTTATCCTCTGAGAAGCAGCACGACAGGAGTTGGAAATCCATCAGGCAGAGCACAAAAAGGCTTTGCTTTTCAAGCAGTGTGCTGGAAGCCCTGATGGGTGCAGTTGTAAGCAGCTGAGAACAGGACCAAGCGTTGGCATGCTCAGCCAGAGCGCCGGGTTCACGTGAGGAAAGGAGGCTGCTCTCCTCCCAGGAACCCTTACCAAAGGTGCATTTCAAACCCAAGTGAAAGCAGTGCGTGGGTGAAAGCCGCTCCCCAAGATCAGCACGCTGTAGCTGTGACAGTAACTTCACGCTTCAGATTTCGGAAGGCTGCAATGAACGGAGCTGCGACAAGCACCACAAAGTGTCCTGGCCCCAAGCTGAGGTTAAGCACCACGGTGGGTGACCATCAAATTTAGGCAGCTGTTTTCATCTGACGAGAAGCAAAAAGCCCTCGATTGTTGGTGATTTGTTAATTAAACTTGTTTGATATCACCAAAGCCTGCTGCAGCTATTAACAAGAGAATTAGATGAATAACTGTATGAATCATTAGGCAACTGATGAAGCTGAAGTGAAAAATGCAAATAAGGTACTGAGAATATTGATGGTGTGGTAAACTATCATTTCCATTTCTTAAATCAGGAGTGGAAGCCTTTTAAATGGGTTTCAGCTGTGATGGAGCACTCAGTTATGCTAGAAGAGGGATTACAAAGCACAGGTTTCTGGGCTGCTATGCAGAACAGCCTCAACTACAGAGATGACGATGATAAAGCAAATGCAGAAAGATGACAACCATCATACGCTGAAGCCACACCACAAAACAAACAAACAAACAAAAAACAACAGAAGATATTCCCAAGCCTTACAGAACACTGAAATCCCCTCACTATATAACTACCATTTGAGCCACAGAGCAGTAATAAAATTTTAGTGGTAAAAGTAACTATAAACTTAACACCATCAGTGAATGTTTCCAGATATTCAAGAAAACACAATTGTTCTGCTGCATCTCGAAGTAGTAAGAAATAAAGGCTGAGAAATAAGGAATAGGAACAATGTTTAATGCTATTTAGGGAACATTTATGCTGTCTGCATTTAGGCATCTAATTCAAGTGTCTGGATTCCTTATCCAGGCACCGGAGTGGTGAGCTCTCATCACAGCTCTCACGATTCTAAGAATGGGTCTAATGACTGCTAGGCAATGCTTTCTGAAAATTAAAAGCTTTCTCCAACAATGTGGTGAAGGTCACCGTTTTAACTAGCACAGCTACAGAGAAAGACCAGCATTACACTTACAAGTTTTCCCTGCTACAACAGACCTCTGCACCATTAAGCAGGGAAGGAGAAAAGTCCTGCTCTTCAGGCAGAGGACAACGAAGAAACACATAAAGGAATCATCTTCAGCTTGTTAAGCAGTCTCTCCTTGTAGTGATAGAAAGCTTTGACCAATTTCCCCGTTGGCTTAAAAGAGGCAGAGGAAAACATTCCCCTACTTAGGATGTTTGTGAGGCAGCGTTCATGGGTTGTGAAAGTGCTTTGAGATTCTTGGATAAAATATTCCAAGCAGAATGCATTAATTTGCATTGACAGATGTAGTTAGAATTTACATTTTATATCAATATATTTTAGAGACTGGGGACTGTATTGGGCAATTCATTCTTCCCTTGCTGTTCTTACCACTTCTGATATCATCTAGATCAAAGCAAAAGAGAGGAAAGCCGCACAAAATTGCGTGTCTCAGCCTTCACGATTTGCAGATGTCCTAATCCCAAAAAGCAGCAGCTACCCAACCAGACTGTCATCGAATAGAAGCAAGTAACAGGTGCACAGGAAGCCCCTAAGATGAGTAAAAACAGAATATGAGTTCCAAAAAGGCTTGAAAAATATGTCTGGGGACACACTAGAAGAAGCAACACTGAGACCGGAATGAGAAAGCTCTGTGAGCCCTACAGTCACAGTGGTGGATGGCAGGAGGAAAGGAGTAAGAGCACTGAATTATACATTCAGGATTCTGCTACTGATTTATTTATCACAATTCCCATCTAAAACATTTTTTCAGTATTAACTGAATGCAGAATTCAGTTTATTTTACATCTTCCTTTCACCACAGAAGCATATTGGTGTTTTCCAACCTAAGGGATGCCTTACAAACCCACGCTTAGAAACAATGGGTTCAGCCACATCGACTACAGACGTCTGCCCCAAAACCAGGGCTCTTCTTGGAAGAAGCACAACAATTTATGTCCAACACCTAGGATGTTGCCTAAGGACCTGAGAACCTCACCTCAATTACCTGCACGACTCTGCACGGAGTACCTAGCCTCTCCATGATTCACTTCCTCATGTTACAAATTTGCAGTACACTCTCAGGCCAAAAAAACATCAGCTATAAAGTTTCACTGATAGATCTTATCTTTCACTGTATAATATGCATGTAGGATGACAAACCAACCTTGAAGGTTGCTTCTGTTGTTTTTCTTACTCTTTTTCCCCCTCCCATCGCTCTAGATTTTTCTGTTAACATCATACAAACAAATGAAATCCCTATCAGTGGAAGCAAGCCAGGGACAAAAAATAAGGTTGTTTGAATTATATCCTTCTGGGTCTCTCTTTGCAAACAGTTTTACACCAGTTATTGCTAGAATGTTTCACCCAATCAGCTGATATGCTTCTGCACAGGTCATGTCACCTCCAAAATAAATTACTTGATGTAGCTTGTCACAACTGGATCATTATGGTTCAAGCCTCAAAACAGGAACGAGCTCAGTAACACGATAAGGACTAATCAATAACATTGATATTTAGATCCTTACACTGTGTATTGCTTTTACAAGCCAAGAATATAATCTTTTTCTAGGTCACAAGGTAATGCAGATGCAATATGTTCCCTGTGTGCCGGATCCTGGACTGAAATTCATGTAGGAATAATCCCAAATGTTAGAAATGCGTAACTGTTGCACATTTACAGGTTTTAATAGGAAAAAAAAAAGGCAGCAGAAGCATTCATGTGCGATTGTCAGGTACACAACTGCTACTTCTGATATGTACAAAAGGATATTGAAGAAGGAGATAAATCTGACACCCGTTTTGTCAATTAACATGCGAGTTAAGGTACAACACTCACAAAATCAGCCGTGGCTGGAAATCAATGCAGGAGACAAAAATAGCAGGCACACAGGTAGAGAGAGACTTTTCCTGAAGCAGAGAGGTAAGCTGCTGATTTGATTACATTCGCTAGATAGCAACAAGAATTATCTTGCTGAGATACAGGGTGGAGGGATAAGATACCACTCCAGACAGTCATTATCAAGTGAGCACTGTAACCTTTCAAATACAAAGCCCTACCTACACACATTATAATCCAAGAGCAGCAGGAAGACTACCAGGCTTTGTCATCTGCAATATCCTTTTGCATTTGCAGTCTAAATTACGCTAGCTGTTGCTTTACAGGCTTATCACATTTTGAATTCATGTTTAATTTGGTGTCCAGAGTCCCCCTGCACAGTAACACCCTCCATAAAAGGCAATACTGTTGAAAAATTGCATGACAAGAAATCTATTTGGCTTCACACTGGATCTTACATCTAATTTTTGGTAAATTCACGTGAGATATATTGACACATTTCAGTTAAAAGAGAGGCAAAAAAGAAACCAAGGATCCTGTATTTTCACAAGAAGTAAGAGACCATCTTGCAAGCTGAACACGTTAAGACTTCATTTTGCCTTAATTAACAGGAATACATAGTAAACCTTCCTAATTATTTGAAAATAAATAAGAGTAAAGGAGTTATTAGGAACATGGGAACATGTCTGGAAATGAAAGATGAAAAGAGGAAAGGCTGGGGAGATTTGAGTTCCACATTGTAACAACCACTGACTGGGTTATGCAGAGGGAACATAAGTGAAGAAGCACAGTTTACTAACAATTAATATATGTGTGTGTGTGTGTGTGTATGACATTAGGAAACAACTATGCATTCATGCTCCACTGATGACAATAATTAAGAAAACCAGATGAATTACTATTAAAGAGTTAATTAGCTATCCTTTTATGCATGACTGTAGTGACCTGCTACCAAGTTCCCACTCACTTTCTGTATAAAAATAAAAATCAGACAATAAGTAATGACTGCTTCAGGATGGCAACATTATACAGTATGAAGGAAACGAGCAACGTGACAGCACAGCAGCATCCTAACCAGAAACGCCCTCAGCTACCCGTGGAGGAAATACCCCGTGCTCCAGAAGCAGCAGGTCAGCTTGTGGGAGCAGCTTTGTCTTTTGTACACTCATAAGCAGCAGCACAGGCATACTGGGAGGAGTGCTGCTTTGTTCCAGGCAGCTTTGAAATACAACAGCAATCGTGTTGTCTTCCACAGGACTCCAACTTGTTTATTAGCATCTGGGTGCTTAGCATTAACTCAGCTAAAATAAAAAGGAATTCAAGCCTATTTAAGCATCAGCAGAAGGCTCATTATATTGGTAACCTAATTTAGTAATTCTCTGACATTGTTTGTTCAACTATGTCTCTCATTATATAATTAAAGCTAATATATAATACTGGCAGGCCATGGAAACTGCTACACCAGACCCTCTAATGAAATAAAACACAAAACAATACAGAAAGATACTTACTAGTTGGGTATATACACTTGTTTTAGCTTGCTTTCTGCTTCTGCCGCTTTCAATCGTTTCTTTAAAAAGAAAAACAGAAAAAAAGTTAGTATAAAAAAAAAATAAGGGCTATTTTACCTGGGAGTAGAGTCACCTGTGAAAACTTTAGCACTCATTAGCAAACAAGTAAGTTTTTCAATTTCACTGAGCAGCTATCCTTTTCCAACAGGAAAAAATACTCTGAAAACAATTGTAGGTAGTAAATGACTACAGACACAGCACTTTGAAAAAGTTAACGAGATTACAAAACTACTATTTAGACAATTATTTTTTTTATTCCCATTCATTCCAATACAAATTCATACACTGTTTGCCCCATAACCCTTTATCTTCCCCTGCAGAGGAAGATCCAACGTATCAGCCTGTGCTTGTCCTCTTTGATAATATGCAACAACTGGATAATAACAAGGACAACAAAACACCTTCATCATTTTTCCCCAATAGCTGAAACAATTTAAAGGGTTCGAAGGAAGACTTTTTTCTGCTAATAGTTTTTTTTTTCTTTTCTTTTTTTTTTTTTTTTTTTTTTAAACTGATTGAAAACTGACTCACACTGGAGATTTTCTTTAAAACTTAAAAAGCCTACAAGCTTAACTAAAAACGGCCACACCAACACCCAATAGATTTGTTAATTACGGTAGGTAATCACCTCACACTAAACATGGGCAAGCCATATATTTGCAATTTCTAAAGGTGAAAGGCTTCAGGTAGACAAAAACTACTTGATCATCCCCCTTGCAGACAAAAGGAAATAACCCCAGGCACAAATCTCAGGGGCCAGGTAGCAAAGAACATTAAGGGGATGAAAAGGGAGAGGTCAACTCCACCAATCAGCTCCTTGTAAAAGAAAATAAATTATATGTACATATAGATATAATATATGTATATGTGTGTGTATATGTATATACACACATACATACACACACCTTTCCCAGGAGACATTAAGGAACATCACAGAGATGTTCAGTGAAAAACATGCACAAAAAGTAGCCTTTCAGAGCATGGGTACACAATTTTGTCTCTATATGGCCTCATTTTGATAAAACCCACCATTAACTTCCATCCACACTTCTGGAATAGGTAAATTAGAGGGTCCTCCCAATGGGACGTAGAGGAGCAATTCCCCCAGAACCGTACAGCTCCTTTCCTTTCTGAACATGGCACAAGAGGAAGACACCTAGCAGGAGCTTTACTAACTGGCCAAGAATTCCTTTTATTACTCAAACCTTCACTTTTTTTTTTTTTTTATATAAAGAGAGACATTCGAACGTTCATATTTTTTCTTTATTACACAAATTAAATGAATTTAGGATGAAAGAAACCTCTGGAGGCCTCTATGCCTCTCCTGCTGAAGCAGGGTCCATGCCTTTCAACATCCATGTCAGTACCAGCAGCCTGCAGACAGTAATGATGATGTTCTCCAGACAAACCAGCAATGCAGTGTTTGCTGGGGATTTTACACATATCCTAGGCAAACAGATTAGTTTAACTTTTTTCAAAATTCTGACACTTTTTGTGCTTTTTATTTCTATGCAGATACTGACTTTTGCTTTGGTTATTTTCCTTGAGGAAAAAAATGCCTCGAGGCTGTTCACTGCAAAAAAATAGGACTATACATTTTCTCTTTACAGGGACACTATGGACACATAAGAAACAATGAAGTAAAAGCTTCCAGTATGCACGAAGCTCCCTTTGATCAGAGGGGCAGTCTTAAGCAACAGTTCTCCATTTGACAGCCTGACAGTTTCTCACCTAAACTCCCTAGGCTCCTGAAGAATTCCCTCTTACCTTTTCCAGCAAATAATAGTCAATCCATCTTAGAAATCAAAGAATGAAGGTGTCAGACAAGAGAACAAGGACTGAGAAAAACAAACAGCTATTGGAAGGTATTCAGAGACTGGGAGTATGCCTTCAGAAAGCTGCATCCAAAAGCAGACTTCTTGCTTCCCAGGTTGGTTGCTTCTGCTAAATCTGGTCTCAGGCACAGGCAGCTACCCCAAAGCTGTCCTTGAGAAAGACCAGACAGACCTCATGGAGATGATACTTATCAATCCTGCAGCCTTGGAGCAATCAACAATACAGAGGTTCTCCCTCCGTATAGAGTCCAGAAATTCCGAGCTGGGCATTTTCAAAACGCCTTCCTCAAGTTGTTTTATCTAGGCATCAACAAGTGCTGTGCAAGTAAGTGGCTCTCCAATAGCACCAGAAACCCTTCTTTAACTTCCAGACAGATACTATCCCAAATAGTATCCTTCAACGGATATCCCAAATCCTCCTTCAACGAGATGCATGGTCATCTTCATGAGCTGAAGGCAGCTCAACGCTTAGCCTGGACTGGAAAACAAACCTTCTTCTCCTGTCCTCCCCAGGAATTACAAGGAAGTCTACCATCAGGTGCTGATAAATATCTCAAATACTGCTTGATGAACCTTGTACAAGAATCATATTTCCCTGAGGCCAAAGCAGGAAATTCAGGGAACTTGCACTGCTAGAGAACTCTTTTGTTTTGTTTTTGAAATTTCCACTAGATATCTAGTGGAAATTGTTGGGGGGAAAATAGCTGCAGTGTTCTTGACAAAAGCTCCCAAGGGCGCTATCTAGAGACATTATGTTGTGACAGTCTTGGAAATCTACGAGCAGAAAAGCTCCATGCAAACACAAAGCATATCCAGCAGCTGAAATATTCTGATATCCACAATCTGAAGTCATTTGCCTCGGAGGCATGGTTAATTTAGCTTGTTAAGCAACATTTTCGTAAAGAGTGATGAATGCTAACCTCACACCAGATTTTGCTCATGACTGATGAATATGGTGCAAGCTCTAAGCTAATAAATGCCACAGGTCACCTGGGCCTGGCAATGCCCCCTTTATCTCCTACAGCTGCCTTGAGATCGAGGCACAAGCCATACGAGATGTTCTGCCTTTATTACAGAGCAGGATACCAGGATACCAGAAGGTTCCACGATGTACTGGGGCTAAGACGAGGTTGGTTTTGCACTAAGCATTTGTGGCCGTGGAGAATCAATAGAACAGATCTCAGGAGCTTCCTGTTCTGACAGTGACTGAAAACAGAAGGTACAAAGAAAGGTGCCCGACACGTAGTCCCACACAACTTCAGCACAGCCCCTTCACAGAGAAGTGCTTTGCCAGGTCCTTTGCCAGTTACCAATTGATCTGTGCCTGAAGCATATTTATGCTATAAATTCTTAATGCTGCTGGATGTAGTTATGAATGTTCTCATCCACAAAAAAAAACAACACCCCAAGCATTTGTATCTTCTTCTAGAAGCTTGGCCTAAATGAAATCTTTTGTCTCTGTGAGTTATTTATAAATGCATATCTTAAGTATATCCTCATACTTACCTCATATTTTCCCTACCTATAACAGGGAGATGTTACCAACTTTTTTTTTTTTTTAATCCCACAGAGACCAAGGGATTAAAATACTTTAAAATCCTGTACATTCAAGTTGTTGCAAACACCTGTCCATCACGTAGCCTCTCCCCGGATTTAACATCTTTCATTCTGGAGTTTGAAAGAGTCTTAAAACGTGGCGTATCACAGCAAAGAAACGTTTGTGGGAACTTTCTAAAAAGTGAATGGCTTATGAAGTGAAAATAATAGAAGAAACCTAGGAATGCAAGAGATATTTCAAGGTCCACAATGCAAGAGTTGGGTTGGTAGATGGTGCAGGGGCAGCTCAGATACTCTCTAATACTTAGCTTCTTTTGGTTCATGCTGGGAAAGAAGAATAGCCTCAAACTTGCGCTTTCTGGATTTAGGGGAAAACTTTCACACTGCTTTCCTGCCCCCCAAAACACCTCTGAGCACACACACGAGTGCTGCCGGGAGGCAGGGGGGAGGCAATTAGTCCACGATGCAGTTGGCAGAAGTGCTTCCAGCTGCCTGAGCTCCTGCAACACATCTCAGCACTGGCATGCAGGAACTACAGCCTCTGTCACTTGCTTGCCAGAACTGCCATAGCTCCATGTTACTGTAGGCTTACTAGGAGGTGTTTTGGGATAACACGTCCTACGTCTGTGGAAAAGCATTTCTTTGATGTTATTTCTATTTTCCTAGCACATGGTACTTTATGAAGGCTGGTACGTTAAGATGTCACACACGGCTCTTGGCTAGGTACAAAGGTTAGCTTTCCTTCATAAAGATGTTATCTAACTGCATCAAGACTTACCCAGAACTGCACCCTTTGCGCTCCCTACCTCATGCAGTCATATTTAATGGCACTTGCACTTTCTCCATTACTTTCTCCTTTACCTTGTTTTTCCAACACCGTGCACACCTTAAAACTGATTCTGTCTCTTCCTCCTAATTCATCTTTGACATGCTGCAATTTTAAAATGGGACTTCCATGTAACAAAAAGACAGAGTAGATATTTGTAATGCTTGATTTTTCTCTTCGAAGTTTCATGCTCCTCAAGCACAAATGAAAAAGTGAAGTCTAACTCTAAAAAACACATACAACTAATTCAAATTTGCCACTGCCATGCCCTGAGCAATTCTGAAGCGCACCAACAGCTGGAGAGTGGTATGCTTTAAAGGTTTCAAGACTTCCCCTCCTGATACACAAAACAGCAGCAGCACTTAAATTTTAAAAACCAAAAATCATCCTGGAACACACAACTGCATAACAACACAGATTTCATTTTGAATGAAAACACAGGCATGCCCAAACATCACAGAACTTCTAAAGAGCTTTGGAATTGCTGGGGAAAGCCACCACCAGCAGTTAGCCAGTGGATACAATTTCAAGCCTGTCCAAATCAGAAATACGTGCTCTTGTGAATTGACACATGAAATCTGTCTCAAAAAAAAAAAAGATTAATTCAAACAAGATATGGGACACTGAATTTGGAATTTGGCCTTTCCCTCATCTTCTTCAGGAAAACTCTGAAAGGGCAGCTTTGGAGATCACTTTGGACATAAGTTCAGGACCATGCATCGGACCATGATTTCTGTGCCGACACTGCAGGAGAATTATTCCTTCTAGCAAGTCTCCGCTTGGAGGGTTTGACCTCCTCTTGAAGTGACTGAACTTCTAGTTAACGCTGATAAGTGTCGGAAGTAAGGTGGAGTTCAAGCCAAATAGAAATCACTGTGTAAGAGATCCAAGAACATGCTCCAAAAGAGGTCATTTTGCATCCATCTCACATTATCCTACCCACAAGACAAGGAAGTGCTATATTAAGTAGGAATACCAAGCATCAGGCCTTCTTTTTCCCCTCCATACAAGCACAAACACTTGTGTATGCTGGCACACCTTCTGCTATTTATGTCCAGATTGTTCTGATTACTGGAATTCTTGGTTTAGGCTTGCACAGGACTCTGCACTACCCTTACTGTTCAGTTCTGAGAAGAGGTCTTTTGGGAAAGTCAGCTCAAAATTTAGCTTCCTCGAAGTCCAGAAACAGATAGATTCTTCTTCAGGATTATGACAGAGTGCTTTCTTGCTCCAACAAAATCTCAAAGGAAATACAGAGGGAAGTAAACAGTTCCCACTAACTGGTTTTCAAAACAAGCAGTTTGCTTGTGACAAAACCTTCATTATGAACTGGTATAATTCACAAAAATAGACAGTCTAAATAGATGTTTTTAAGTGCATTCAGCCAAAGAGTCTACAAGAATGAGCAAGTTAAGTTTTCTGGTTTGTTGTGGTTTTAAGACAGTAACATACGGACTTAGAAGGTACTTTAATCATCCCCTTAAAAGGAGGACAAGTGAAAGTGAAACAACTCAGGATACACACTTGTCATAGCCTTACTTTGCATGTTTTCAATATCTGAAGTATGAAAATGCTGTTAGCCCCAGAACCATTTTGTGGTATTAGGCTAAGGAGAGAATTCACACAGACAAAACACCGAAGAAACAGATGGAAAAAATGGTGAGGGATGTGCTTTGTCTAAGACTTAGGGCACACCAAGTAAAAAATAAATGCAATGCACCATTATTTCAAATACAACTCCCTGTGCTTTCTTGGTGGTTATATATAGATAGCTCTCCCAGGCATTTTATAAATGTTTAATAGTATTATTTGCTTGTACAATCTGGGAATTTGAGATGAGGTCTTCAGCTCAGTTCAAACTTAATTGATGTGATATCTCTGTTCTGCAATTTCTACCTGTTCAGCTTATGCTCATGCTCTCTCCTAAGTGCACAGCCTCTAATTGGAAGTTTTCCCCAAGTCCCACTCCGTGGTACACTGCTGGGCAGCACACGTGAGGTACAACATTATCACCATTACAGAAAACTCACTGCATAAGAATACAGCAAAACAATATAACAAACTGTGCGTGGGGGCGTTACGTTATTGCTGCAAGAACAAATAAAGCTTTTTATGCAACTATCCCCTCTGCAATTTTGCCTTTATAATAAGAAAGTTCATAAAAGTGGAAAGAGCAAAAGAACTTAACTACTTCCTAGGGAAAGCACCATTTCTGTAGCGGTCTCGCTTTCCACAAAACATTTACTTTTTCTCTGTTGTCTACAACTGGAAGCAGCGTCTCAAGACCTTGATCTTACTGCTGCATACTACCACCCACCGTGCCCCTAACCCTCCAGAGCCCTCGGGGCTGAAAGCAAACACCCGGACCACAATACTAACCTGTCTCCCACGGTATCCAAGAGTGGGCACCAAAAAACCTGCTCTCAACCTCTTGTTTCTCAGCCCCCACACAGTTACATACCTTGAGATGTGCCGAAACAGAAACTTCAAAGATGCAAGTGTATCATCTTTTGCCTCTAACCGTTCCTAAATCCTACTACTGCTTGCTGGTTTGACTGCACAGGGGTGATATTTCATGCAACAGTCTATTTAAGATTCTAGTTTTCCCTACCAGACAAAATAACTTTCCTTACCTTTTCCAATACCTAGCACATTGCTAGATGGATTTTTATCTTTACAAGAAGAGAGGTGAGATAAAAGATGCACAGAAGGAGAAGACTAATTGATTCATCTCAGTGCAAATACTGAGTACGGGACAGGTTGAGTACACTCAGCTCTTGTCTCCTAAATAGCTATAGTCAGACCGTACAGCAGCACTCACTGTACATTTTTTCTCCACCACAACAGCTTCCATCACTGTCCCACTTTCCTACCAAGCATTTCCTTATCAGAAGGAAAAATTTCCATCCAGTAATGGACTTGGAAAATATAGAAAGGAATGAGGATGCAACTATTAATGCTGCTTAGTATTATTTAAAAAAAATAAAAAATAAAAAAATAAAAAGGTAATACAGAATTAATTCAAAAAGTATTCTGATTTGTCCTGAGTCGCCCTCTGTAATTTAAGCAGTACTGCAATCAAAAGATCACACCGCAGACCTTGGTGGCCAAGTACATGCCAAATACTGGTCAATGCCCCGGGCACTAAATCTTTATCATAGGCTGAGTATCTAATGAAGCAAGTCAAGGCAGGACATTTCTGAGCCTACACTTTTTGTAATACTTTAAATAGATGCCTAAACATTATACTGATAATTACCATAAAAAATACATTATGTATTTCTCCCTTTTAATTAATTTTCCTGTTAAATATTGTAAGTATTTTTCAGTAACCGATATTCTAAAACATTTTGCATGCTTCTTGCATTGTGCTTTCATTATTTAAGGTACCAAGCAGCCTTTGTATTTAAACAAGTAGGAGATAAAAATGACTGTAAACACTAGTCCAAAGTTGATTCTCAAGTATAATGAGTCTGGGAATTTGAGCCATCAATGCTTCCCAAACACTCTACTTACAGCGCTTCCACGGGGGAGATTCCGTGCATCTGCATTCAAAGTCATGGACAAGCAGAGGTGGGGATACTGATGATTGCCTGTTGTACAGCAACTGCCCGCTCCCCCATAAAAAGCTAAAACTGAAATTACTGCTGACCTTGAACCGAGTTACTGGCAGAGATTAACTCTTCCTCAAGCTACTGAATTCCAAAACAGACATTTGAAAGCTCCAAGTAGCAGCAAACATTAAAAAAAAAAAAAAAAAAAAAAAAAAAAAAAAAAAACAAACACAAATGCCAACGCCACAAGTATTTATCTACAGAATGGCTGATGAATTTAGTGACGAGATTATTTGGTGCTTCAGATGATTACAGAATCCACCTATAGGAAAGGCTGAACCCCACAAAGAAGAACAAAGCAACTGCTTGGTTTCAGTGGCAAGTAAAACAGCTTCTCTTGGAATGAGAGAGGTGATTCTGACTCTTACCTGCTGAACGTATCTGTCTGTCGTTTTCCACATATAGTAATATTCTATTATGCTTGTTAAGGACTTCCATGGGAGCTAAGGACATAAAGGAAAAGCAACAGTCACTGCAGGGAGCTGGCACACAGCCTCACTGAAATTCACAGGATTCCTGTGACAGACAGCTTAAAGCAGAGTTTGCAACTACTAACCCCGCTAGCAAAAAACCAGACAGTGCCTGTTATCTCCTCAGGACGTTAGATGCACATGGGCCCCATGATAAATTGCATGGCCTTTCAAAAAAAACAGTGCTTTCACTGTAGAAACGGAGCAGGTTACAGGTAAACCTTCATGCTGCATTGGCTCCACAGTAAACCATTCAAGAGGCACAATGTGGAAGGGAGCCCACTGGCTGAGACAGTCCTGCTGCTTGAGCAAAGGCTCAAGCAAGAACCAGTTATCACAGTTCCAATTTTCTCCTCTTCTATGTAGCTGGCCCATAAAAATAATAAATTAATAACTACTAACAGAAATGTGCCGTGCCAGCTGTTCTCTGCATGAAAAGCACAAGGCTTTCAGCAGGACCACAGAGTGTTGTGCTGCTTCCAAGTCCCTCCATCTAAAAGATTAGAGCACGGGACAGGCAACGCTGACACTACTCGCTTTGTTCTGAGGACTCGAGGCGTGATACAGTGAAACTTGGCTCTCTTTACAGTGCTCCATTCAAACTGCAGGCTGAACACCTAGGGTGGAGACTCAGCCGAACTACAGGATACTTCCCCTGAATGCCCAAGATTCCTTTTTTAAAAACTTTCACAGGGCCTTTTTTGAAATAATGTAAAAGCGACTAAATTTTCATTTTTTGGAAGGCTCAGTACTCCTTCAAACACAAATTAATCTACAGTAGCCAGGCTGTCACAACACTTTCCCAAATCTTCTCCCAGCGGTAGTGGAGCAGGCTATTTTAAATTAACATCTCTGAAGGAAAATCTATCATCGGTGATTTGAAATTCTGATTGTACAGCAGGCTGTCTTCAGTACGAGGTCTGCCTTTCCCCCATTCACTGCAAGGCACATGCTCCAGTTCAAAGCCCTCCTCAATACGAAGGAAACCAACTCTGTTTAGACAAGCTGTAACCCAGCTCTGCCACTGATCAGACCCAGTCGCACCATGTGGGCCCCCGTTCTACTTACAAAATCTTGCTGAATGTCAGTGAAATCTTTTCCGTATTTTTCTAGTGCTTCCTCAAAGAGGTTTGCCTCCGAAGCAGACCACTCCTCCATTTCATCTCTGCACAGGACTGGCCCACCTTGTGGCACAAGCGCAGAGATCGCCTTGGAAATGTCATAGACATTTTTGTGCAAAGTGTCCATCGCATGGAACTACGTGGTCATAAAAGAGAAAAACAAACATTAGGACAAGAATCCAGGGCGAAAAATGCTTAGCAATGAACCAGCAGTAACACAAACCACGCAGTGAGATTTGAGGGTGCTGTATTCTACGTGCAGTAAAAACTTGTTCCAATCTGAGACTCATGATAATTGTCAGTGTACAGGTCCAATATTCACTAACAACAGAGGGATTTTTGGAATGTGAGCATCTGCACCTGAATAACTGCTACCTTATCTACTACCCAGCACCAACACTGTAGCACTGCTGTTAAGAAAATGTAGGGGAGAAAGCCCCACTCACCAGGAGTGAGCAGCCCTGTTAGGCATCATCAACAGATGGAGCACAATGACAGAGGTCTGAGGGTGTGTTTTTTAACCAAGTTATCCATGCACTTTCTTTGTCCACAAAGAAAATAATCCACAAGAATTATATATAAAAACGAATATTTAAACACACACTTGTCCCAAAGGTCACAAATCCCAAAAAGGATTTAGGTCACGTATCAGAGCTGAGTAGGAAGAGTTTCCCCCATGAGCAATTATCCCTCAGAAAGCTGAGCTACGACTGTCTGAGACTTGTGATTTACAAGGGATAAGAACACGTTGAGAGTGAGGAATTGGCATTAGTAAATGAAAGCTTGGCTTTATTTCTTGATTTCTGTAGTTTCAAATCAGGATGCCACTTGCCTCTCATCATACCAGAGTTTTGTGCACAAGCACAATCAATCTCCAATGTTTTATCCTAGAATTTGTCCTACATACGATTTCACATTACTCAGTTATGAGGTGAGGCTTTGATAACAGTACTCTGGAGACTTCATAAATTTTTTTCACATTTCTATTGAACTCTCTCTAGCATAGAAATTTAACTTTTCCCTTTCCTCTTATCTATTCAGAATCCTTTGTAATTTTAAAATATTAAAAACAACATCACCACTCCTTAGGTAGACGAAAACGAAGCTCAAAGGAAAGAACTTGATCAACTGAAATTTCTTATCTGACCACAAACTTTTTCCCCCAGGACAAGTTTGCCCAAGGACGCCAGTGGCAGTTGGGGAAGCGATAAGGGGTGGCATTCTGGCACTACAGCACTGCAGGCAGGCAGATAATCACGTGCATTCTTTTCAAGACCGCTACTAAGCCCAAGCAAGAGATGTGCTATGAAGCATGGTCAAAAAATTTTAATTAAAAAAAAAAAAAAAATCAAGAGTTAACCATGATGGATCATAAAAGGCACAAAGCCAGAAAAAAAAAAAAAGTTACTTCATATGTAAATAAAGAATTCCTTTACAAAGACAAGATCTGGTTCACAGCAGGCCACAATTACAGTCCATCTGTCCCTCTCCTTTTGCCAACTGTTATTGCTGAGGTGAATTATTTTACATCTCTCAATAACCGAAGGTCCTCTTAAAAATCTTACCAATGTGATATCCCTAGAGGCTGCTGCAGCACTCATGTGTAAACTTGGCTGTCTGACAGAACTACTGCAATCCAGGGCTCGGGCAAATGTACCAACAGACCTGAAAGAAATTAAAATGGAGCATTAACTTTGCAGGCAAAGCAAGCATAAATATCAACACCCAACCAACGCTTTTTGAGATCAGCAGACTCCGTTTTTCTCAGTAAAAAGATTACGTGGTTTGGCGCTAGTTCCGAGCCAGAGACCAGCCTCTTCAAATGTGGTTTGTTATTAGAGACGCTTTACTGTACTTGCTTCATGTGACCACGGGTGCTTAGTAAAGAAAACAACGAGACTTGAAGATCACAAATGGAGGGTTTTGAACCATCTTATCCCCTATCTCTCAGCGCAGACCTCTGAATTAAGGTTTAACAGAAACTGAACACAAGTGAGCTTTATGAATGGCACAAAATCTTTTCCACAATGGCATGAGCAGTGCTACATTGTCTTAAAGTATGGAGACAGATGCCAAGACAAAACAGAGAGAAAAAAAAACACAGTAACAATCACTTTTCTAAGTCTCAAAAAATTAAAAGTCTTCATTTTACAACATAGTATAATGCTGTAAGTACATACATTATGTAGACTGTGTAGGAATATAGCAATTCTCAAATACTTCCCAATGCCAGCCGCTCTTGCTCGTTAGGCCACAATTCCCACGCTCCTCATTTTATCCCTAAAGAAATGAGCTGGAGAAATCTTTAACAGGAACATTGGTTCCAGTAATTCCCTCTGCCCTCGATGCTTACCGTGGCACACAGTTGGGAAGGCTTTTGCACAGTGAACTAGAGCTGAACTCCTCTGAGCAGCTACAACAACAACAAAAAAATCCATTTTTCCCCCCACTCGGATTGCTTCCCCAGACTAGTTTGAGTGCACAGGGGGAAAAACTCTAGTGCCAAGCAGTGCATTAGAGGAGGAAAGGTAAATACTTAGGCAGGAGTCCGTCAAATAATGGAGTTTGGCCCAAAGCCAAAGCTGCCTCCCTCGCCCAGGTTTTGGTGCACACTCACAGCTCACCTCCTCCCCAGCCTCCTACTCACTCATCCCCGTCCCTGCTTCATGGATTCCCCATCTCCAGAACGTGTGAGCACCTAATTATCTGCTGGATCACTTTGCTGATTCTGGGCGGAAGCAATCTTTGTGCTGATCTGTTCAGTAACTGCAGCAGGCAGCCTCCAGCAGCTCTCAGCAAACCGAGCAGGCAGCAGCGAACAGCCAGAACTCCTAAAAACAGCAGCACCACCAAAAGCCTGCACGAGGTGGAAACCACCACCACAAAGCAGCTCTGCAGCCACTCTAAACCAAGCCAAGTCCAAAGCCCCATCCACAGGGGCAATTCTACCCTCTGCCTTCCTTCTGGGACCTCCTAACACCAGAACTGCGTGGCCGAGTGGCAAATTTAAATTAACACTGCTGAAAAACAGCCCAGCAAATGAGCTTGCTGTTGTTGATGTTGTTGGTATCTTGTACTTCTCTTGATTAGAAGCAACTGTGAAACTGCAGGCTTGTCAAGAAGCTGGAATACCCTTTGCTGGAAACATTCCAGCTCTCCCCATTGCTCCTTCATCCGCTTGTTCCAGCGCTGCTGGTGGAGATTATCCTCTCCCCACTTTCATCCATTTCCCTATGTCCATCTGATTAAGTAGAATTAATCTGTTGCCCATAAATCACTTAGTTCAGCAAGTTTGAATTTACTGTTGGCACAGGTCAAGGGAAACAGCAACATATTGTGTAAGCAGAACAGTGAAACTTCAAGAGCTTCAATTTTATGGTGATTCCTTAGTGTAGACATAACACTAAAGATTTTATGAATCTTAAAAAAAGTCTAGACAACAAAAAGTACGTGCTTAACTAAAGACAAAAATGTACTGATAGATTCTGAACTGTCAGATTTTCTTCAATCTGGACAGCAATTAACATTTTTCCATCTTAACCTACCTAGTTTCATTCTCAGCTCCCCGTTATTGGACCTTCAGGCAAGGCCCAAACACCCACACAAAGGTTTTGAAGTGCTGCAATTCAGAGTAGCTGTTTTTAAAACTTTTGGCTGAAGTTCATAATAATAGCAAGCTTCATCTCCAAAGTACACAGAAAAATCAATACCGTTGCATATTTCTGAGTATACACGTTTCTTGATTTCTTAAAACACATTTCACCAGCTCCTTGATTTTCCTCAATCCTTTTTTTTTTTTCTTCAGTATTTCCCTGAGCTTGTATCATTCAACATGTTGAAAACATTTACTGCCATTTCATAAACACACCCTTGTTGCATCATTCAACAGCTCCCGTCAGAACTAGAGGGCCCCGTCCAGACAAATTCTCATGCACAAGCTCTCAAGTTACCTCCTCAGGAGACATCCCATTACCTTACCCACCACGTACACACCAATGCCACGCTCGGGGAATTTCAGAAAATTCATGAGCAAGAATATTCAAGAGGGTAAAAACCAAGAAGTAGATGTCTGACAGCACCAGAGTCAAATCCAAGGGAGTACCTGAAATGTAGGCTTAACTCCATTTTCTAGGGCTAAAGCCCTTGGCTGTGGCAGGCTGCCCTACAAGTCAGGCTCTGTCACACGCCATGCTCCATCAGCATGCTGTCAAGAGCAGCAAGCCAAATACTAACAGATTGTAACCTTACATACCCCTTTCCTACCTGTATCTAATAGCAAACTATTCGATACTTAAACACCAGGAAGTCCAACTGTCTGCCTACTCACACCACTTTACTCCCATGCCTACCACAATCTTACAAACTTACCTAAAAGACAGAGGTTGGAGAGCATTACCCTTTTTCTTTGTTTTTTTAAAATTACTCAGTCACCAGTTGCTAGAAGAACCTAGGTTTTGGTACGGGCTTCTGTTTATACCACTGCATAGTACTGAAAAATTTCACGAGCATTTCAAAAAAAAACATTAATGGACGAGGATTGCCTTGGGCTTAAACAGAAGCATAAATTTCACCATCTGTACAGATTTGCAGGGTTTTACTTTATTCTGCCTACCTACTGGAATCTAGGCATTAGAAAACATCTACACCATCAAAACCGCTTTACCAAACATCTTAGCTATCATTGCATGTTGAAATGTAACTGGGTTTGAAAAGGAGAGAAAACAGACACAGTAATGATCTGTCAAGAATCCAGTTCACTACACCTTCTGCACACTTGCCCCATTTGAAAACCCTCACCAATTACAAGACAGTTTTTACATAAAATACTTTTGATTTTATGTGTTTAACTTTGAGAAAGTAAAAACTGTAAATCTGAGTTCCTGAAGTCATGCAGTTCCCAGCAAGGAACGTATGTAACATGTCCATCGCTTCAAAATGAAACCCATGAATCATGCAACCAAACCAGTATTCATCTTAGTAAAGCAAAAAGAACAAAAAAAGTGCTTGGAATATAAGTGTTATTAAAATTTACTTATTCAAAGAAGAGGTAAATTGCTCTTACCGTGCTACCACCAAGAACTGGTCTATCTGCTTGTCTACTAGCGGGTTAAAGGCTTCCCAAACTTTTGTTTCAAGTTTTGACTGATCTCTTCCATCGTCCTCACCTGTTTGAAAAACAAGTTAGAAACACTCAGTATGGCTGTTTTGGAATAAAAATACTCTCCTGATCTTGTATATAAATTTCATAGTAATTTATTAATTTAACCGACAGTCCATCTCACATATTCTGCCTAACACTTCTCAGTGACAATGTCATTCACCCATTTGGCTGTGACAATTCCAGCCTGACAGACACAGCTACCCTGCTCATCTGAAGGAGGCAATCAGGTGCAGAACTGGTTTCAAAGGCCACAAATAGTGGGAAACCGAGTAGAGTCTTCTTCAAACTAGCCAGCCTCTCTTCAGCCTCCTTCCCAGCTTCTCTCTTCTTTCTCCTCTACCTTGCAGCAGCTCCAGAAAAACAAACACGCTCCTGGCTGCTCTGAGCAGGCAATGAGTAGCTGGTTCAATCTGCATCAGCTGCTTTCTAAAGGGTAAATCGTGGCATCAGATCCTCCTGCTTCTTTTTATTCTGACCCTACACAAACCCAAATACCATGGAAAAATACAGGAGTGATTGAGCTTTTTTTTTTTGCGCTCCTTTTCAAACATCTGGAGATTATCCTTCTCTGAATCCCCCTGTTGGCCTGCTGAGGGAAGAAAATGCCTTTCAAATTAGTTCATCCTCACTTAGGAGGCTACCCCAGCTGCTGAATAAATACCACAGACAAATTAAACAAGAGTCCTGACCAATTGGTTTGCCTGTTCTAACATTAGCCTAACACTATCAGCAGAACTCCAAAGCAGAGACTGAAGGGCCTCGGTGCTTTTCTATCTCTGCCTGCACGCTTTGGCAAAGCCTCTTCCAACACCTGCTCTCCCAGGAGGACCTGTCTCTGCAGAAACATTTTTCCACCCACTTCTGGATCTGGAAGGCAGTGCGAGGATCAGCCTGAAGCTACCATCATGCTGTAACCACTAACAGTCACTTCTGCTGGCCCCTCTTTCTAGGCTGGGGTCCTCGTGCTCCTTCTGCAGGGCTGCCTGAGGTTGCACACTGTGGCAGAGCCAAATTCCTCCTCCTGCCTGCTCTGCAGGTGAGAAATTGAGGCTGGCAGCCAACACCGCTGGATGGGGAGGGGGCTCTGAGGAAAAGGCACCCGGCAATAATGGGCAAATTGATGAGGGGAGACAGCATTTAATTGGCAATAATTTGGGAGGGGCTCACGCAAGGAAGCGAGGCTTGATTAAAAACACAAAGGCTTTACAGATGTGCTGGAAACATGCGCTTCCCATGGAAATTCTGAAGTCTCTAATAACACAAGCGCAAGCTCCGAGAGAGCCAATTAATTCAATTTGTTTCAACAACTTTTATGATTTGGACAAATGCCCACTTAAAGACTGGTTTGAGACATAATTAACTGCATTCAGTGGGCAGCAGCTTCAGTCATACCAAGCCAGGCCATCGGGGTACGCATGACTGGTGGTAGAAGCCTCCATCTCCCATAGGGGCCACGTACATACATGTAGAAGTGGCCGCAGTCAACGTGGCCTCTGGAGAATTTAAATAAATGATGGAAATTACCCTCTTTTAATAAGTCTGTTATATCTGCCTGGTATCTGTTTCCGACTCGAATTTCTCCTTTATCAGCGAGTAGGGTCTTTTGTTGAGGATCGTATACTAGTGAATAGAAGAAGAAATCCTAAAAATAAAACAAAAGAAAAAAAATAAAAGAGTATTATTAACTTTTATTTTTAGCATTGCATATATAGTAGCAAGCTTTTACATTGCAAGTTTGTTCTTACTAGCTATATATAGATTTTAAAATTGGGTGAACAAGCAATAAATGAACCACCAGTTTTAAAACCCAACTTTAAATGTTGCCTCTTTCTTCTGTACTGTAACAACTCTCCCATACAATAGCAGCTCCCCCAATATACACTCCTTGCAGTTGAAGCAAACATGGCTCATCTTGCACAAGCAGGGCTCAGGAGGGCCAGAAGGTAATTTTTGGTAATACCAGCTGGTTTAGGACGTGCAACTGCACCTTCCTGTTCATCAAAATGGCACTAATTAGATGCCAGTGAGTTATCTGTACAGGCTGAAGCCTAACTTCTGAGTGTTGCAGCTCCACCAACACAGCATCCCAAAGAGGAATCAAGCCCCAAACCATCTCCTTATCCTCTGCTGGAGCAGAAGCAGCACTGGGAGCACCCACACTGGGCACAGCACTCCAGAAGTGGTTGTGCAAGCAATGAGCAGAGGTGGAAATCCCTGCCCTCTGCCTGCTCCCTGCTCTCTTGCTAATAAAGACGGGGATGTGGTTGTCTTCCCTTGTCGCAGGGATGCACTGCTGACCAACCTGTTGCCTGCCCCCACTTAAGCATAAATTGCCATCTGTCCTTCTGCTGGTTATTGGGCGACGGGAAGCAGATCTGGCAGCAGCAGCAACTAGCTGCAGGTGGTAATACATTAATTTGTTGCTTTTGCTCCAGTAGATGAGAAAAAGGCTAAAAGAGCTGCTTGGCTTCCATCACCTGGGGAAGCACATACAATTAAAGCAAAAAGTCACACCAGAATGAGAATGTCCTGCCGGGGGGAGGAAGAAAACAGCCACAATTTTAACTACACGGTGTAAGTAATTAAACTTTTCTGCACAGGTAAGTACTTAGATATAGCTACTGAGTGACAAATTAGAGACCAAGTATGTAGCACAGGATATGAGGCAAGAAGAGAGCTCTGTTAGGACATGGAATAACAAACCTATCAAGATCTCCATCCACAGTAACAACATCACCAGGAAAGAGAAGTGTTTCTGAACAGAAACACAGCATGCACCATTTTTCACATCTCGGGTTTCTGGCTCATTTTCCCTTTCCCTTTATTTCCGTGTAAATAGCAGGCACCCTGTTTAAGTACATCTCATTTCACGTTCACCTCATTTTCTCCTTCCCTACATTTGTACGTGTCAACAGCATGCAACAGAAATTAGGACAAAGCCGGCATCAGTTCTAAGCTCTGTTCATCCTCACGAAGAGGTGGCAAGGGAAAACAGAGTCCCATAGAAAAAAGAAAAAAAGAAAAAATAAAAAGGAAGAATCACTATGAATTTTACCAGTACATGGCAAATATTCCATGGGCTAGAGATTCAAAAGGTACACATTAGGTTTGTTTTCCCAGCCCTGCAAATTGCACACATCAATCTAAGACTGATGTTACATGGGTAAGGTCTCCCATGGTGGGTTTTTTTTGTTTGTTTTACATGTGAAGCATCCACCATGCAATTATAGAATTTAAGAAAGTGAACTGGGGGGATATAGGCGATGGGAGTGTGCAATAAGCCAGCCAAACCCACTTTGCTACCTGAGAAAGCACCGCACAAAAAGGTAGCACCAGTACAAGAGCACAGTACTAGAGGAAAGACTGGAATTTGCACTGATCTTCTCTATCTGAAAACGTGCTATTTGCCCACAGCAAAAGGGCAGGAACAATCTCATGTTGTGTTACAACAACAGGATAAAAGTCATAGCTAACACCTGGCAAAATGCTGTCCTAACACCCAGTTAAGTGAACTGGAAGGGTTCTATTTTGGGAGATTCAGTTGCATCCTAAATCAATAATATTCTTGACAGAATTGATTCCTGCTCCCACAGGAACCAAGGTCAATTTACATCAACCTAACATCAGAAGGGAGCTTCAGAGTAGAAGAAAACTCATTTATATTACAGCTGGGTAAAGAAATCTGGGTCTCTTGCTCCCTGATACATGCAGAGCTCAAGGTATTACAATACTGAGGATTTATTGTCGCATAAACAAAATGTAGGAAAAGGTTTCGTCTTGCAAGCTTTCACCTTTTAAACTGTGTTTTATTCGTTCCAGCTCCGAAACACCTAATTGTAAGATAAAGTATACGCAGTGAGACATGAATGCTTTTCAGGCACATTGCCCAGCAAATGCACAAGCCCAGCCTGTAGTATAATAACACGGGGGGCTCCAAGGAAGACCAGACTGCAAGAGATTTCTTAATGCAACCTTTGTTGGCCAGGAAAAATCATTCATCGTGGAGGGGTTTTCTCCAAAAATATTACAGACTGTGACATGCCCTAATGCCTCTCTTCTGTGTATTATTGCTGTGCACTTAGCAGACTAAGGACAATCACTCAATGAACAAAAAAAAAAAAAAGGAACAGGCTGCACGCTTCTGTTTGCCATTCTTCCCCCACCCTTTTCTGGGAAGCAGAGGCAAGGGAAGGCAAGCAGCAGTTCTCTACAAAATAAAGAAGTTCAAGTCTCTGGTCTCTTCTGCCCAGCTGGAGCCTCTCCAAGAGAGAGAAGATGGAAGTTTAGGGGCAGAAATGTGAATACAAAACAATGCAATCCCTAGAAGTAGTGCAATACCACTACCATCTTCCTCCACAGAAACATGAAATTCAGCTCACACTAATTTGGGGGGGATTTTTGGAAACATTAGTAAGTTTAATGCCGACACAAACTACAGCCCAAGGAGCAGAGCAGATCCATGTATAGACTAGAGTATAGGTGAGCTCTTGATCACCATTACGTGATATAAACGTGAGATTTTTCAGCAGGGTTTCACGAAGTGATGTTCACAACAAAACAACACGGCTCTTCCAAACCCTCCATGCTCATTCTAGCTGTCAAAACTGCGTGTGTCGAGCTTGCAGCAGTCAAGAAAAAGAAGGGCTTTCTGTTTTAATTTCAGATCCCAGAAAACATTCAACATGTTTGGGAAAAAATAAAGTGACCTGCCAAGAGTTAAAATTAAACCGTGGCTTTCTGCTTCTCCAAACTGTTATACAGACACATATGCTCAGAGCCTCCCTACCCAAGCCCCGGAGCTACCATTAGCTATAGCCAAGAACCAAAGCCACCAACTGCAGAAACACTGGAAAAAAAAGGCTCAAAGTGAAAGTACAGCACAGAAAGAGTGGTTAGTTTATTACAGCTTGCAAACTTACCCTCCTGAAGTCAGTTGGGGTGAAGGGGGCGGGGGGGATAAGTTTAATTATATAGCGCTTTATTTTTAGGGGGTACCAAAAGAAACAGAAATGCCAGATATCTACCCAGCAGGCAAAATTCACACAAGTGCATGGAGGTATCCTAGCAGCGCGGTAAAATAAGTGGTACATATAAAATAGTTTCCTGCAGAATAGGGAAATTTAATGCTTTTGCCCTAAGTGGCTATGCCATTCTCTTGATCTCCTCAAGAACTCAGTCTCTGCACAAAATTCAAGTATTTTGTTGCTTTTTACCCTTTTTCCTCCTGTTCCTCAATTCTGCACAAACCCACTTTTGCCAGGCAGAGTAAAGAAGTCGCTGCTGGTCGCCTTTCTGCCCCTCCCTGAATTAATGGTGCAATCTTCGTGAGGAGCATGACAGGGAGAGAGAGTGGAAGGATGAAGAAACAGATAACACAAATGTAATTTTGCTATGCTTACTATCTCCTGAAAAATTCCTGTCTGCATGTTTAACCTTCTTCAATGAAGACAGCCTTGGGCCAAAAACCTACTTTCGGTGGTCATAATATACAAGAAATCAAATGACAGATTCCCTAGAACTGCTTATGCTTTACTGACAGAAGCCACATTAAAAATATAAAAAAAAAATAAAAGCACACTGAAAGCAGAGGATTAAAAACAGGAAGAAAAAAAAAAAGTAGAAACAACAGTTCAAAACAACACCATCCAGTGCTAGGAATTCACCCGGCAACAAGTACCTCCTTTTTTTAATCTCTTTACCCTCCACCCAAGCACATTTCTGTTCCTGAGCTTTTAATTTCTTTACCATCTGTCCAAGTTAGTTTGCACCACGGCAAAATACTGTGCTAAGTGACAGGACACATTCAGGGAACTCTCTCATTCTGTGAAATCTCTAAGTGCCTGCTCGGTTTAAAAATAACCTGCATCACTCATCTTGCATTCTGAGAGTTCAAAAGGATGAAAACAAGATCCCTTTCTATTCCTACATCTGCAACCAAGCACTTGCACGATTAGAGGCAGGCAGTTCCCTTCTCAAGGCACCTACCTGTAAAATTGCTGCTAATAAAAACGTTTGGGGAGCAACTGCGAAGGAACGCTATTTAAAGGGTGGGTACTGGTAAATCTAAAACTAATTTCAATTTGATTAACTTTTGCTTTCAAATGGGCATATCCTCGGCTGCTTGCTGGTGACAAGCATTTCTGAATACAACAGCCCTTGTTTGATGCGCTGCCATTTGGCAGCCCGGAGCACACTCGACATGTTTTTGGTTTCACATTCCAAAGAGAAGCCTGACTATTTAATCCCTATGCTTTGTTTAAAATTCTCTTAAACTGGAGCATTGGATTAAAATTAATCTTACATTTAAATAAATACTAAAGAAAGTTAAAAATACACTTAAATAAAACCCAATTATGAGACAGACTGCAATATGCTCCTTCCAAAAAAAATAAAATAAAATAAAGCTGTTTTCTTCTTGTTTCTTAAAGGCCTGTTAATGACCGTTACCCTACTGTTTCCAATTACAAGATTTCCTCTCTTGTATAACATTTAAATGTTTTCAAATCCAAATATAATGCTTGCAGATTTATTCAAATAATAATACACTGAAATTGTTTACTAGTTGTTAGTAAAAGTTTAAGAGCAAAACTGCTGCTAATCTCCAAAAATAAAGCTTTCATACTGTCAAATTCCGAGACCGCATAACCCAGAGCAGCCAGAGGTCTGGCCACATTTAAAGGTATATATAGATATTAATAAAGGATTGCAATTGTAATTTTTAAAATCACAAAACACCTGGAAAAGTAAACCCCAAATTTCTATTCTGAATAGTGATTAACAGCAACACAATTCAGTTGCAAGTGTTGATTTGAGGCACTCTTTAAGAGCCAGATTGCTGAAATTTCTGCAGGAGTCAGAAGTGAACTGACAAGTAGTTTTTCAAGGATCTAAACATCTGTAGTGGCAAATTAGAGGATTACAAGTAAATATTTTCAACAGTGAGCTCAGAAAACTGGGAGCTAAGTTTCTCAGAGATCTGAGGTGAGATCAGGCTTAAACCATATTAACATAAATATGTAAGATTTGAGGAGAAAGTAATACATAGAAACACAGTTTGCTGGCTTGCTCCCTCTTCTACAGTTACTTCACCTCCCACCCTGTCTAGCCTGGGGGCACGAGCCTTCACTTTGAACTTTCAGACTGCCGGGCTGATGAGCAAGAAGGGCTCCCTTAACAGGAGCAGATACAGCTTACTTGTCACAGGGATGTCTGGCCTGCTAGAAACACAAAGCTTTACATCAGAATGAAAACAGTATTGAGCTTGATGCTTCCCACTACCAATGCCCGGCATGCTTAGAAATGAAGAACCAGCTTTTTTTTTTTTTTTTTTTAATTGTGAAAAGCCACCAATCCTAAATTGTGCCAAAATAAAGTGTTCAAGCTTGACAATTCACAAAATTGGTTCATACCTCCCGTTCCAGATATGATTTAAGGGATTCTGTCTCATTTAACAGAGTAACGCTGCATTTGCCTCTAAAAAAGAGAAACATATTTTATGAAAATACATGCATCTTAAATGCTCGTGTGATTCACAAGATGGTACTACTGAAGTTGTACACAAAATTCAATATTACATCGAAGAATACTTGGATAATATTAATGCCATTTGCTGTTTTTGAATAAAAAGCACTGGAAGAAGATGGCCATTACCTAATGTGTGTGGCTGGCAGAGATTCCAACTGTCGTGAGAGAAACAACTCACGATGTCTTAGCTGATGCTTCTGTTTCTCTGGCAAATCAACCATTTCTGGATTTTCCATCTCTTCTTCCATTTCTCCTAGTTATAAAGAGACAAAATCGATCATCAAGAGCACAGTGCAAGTATTCATTCAGGGTCAATCAGAAGAAGCAGCTCCAAAACCATCGCTAAATAATAAATGGACATAGCGCACAGATGAAATCTAACTATGTCTGAATCCTCAAGTTCCAGCCAAATAAATAATGAGATAATTAGTGCAGATCCTTTAAGTTATGCTTGTGATGAACTGTATTTATCATCACTGGAATGAAAGCACTCCATGTCCACGCTTGCCCTGGTCACACAGAAATCTGCCACCAATGGACAAGCCAAGCCCAAGGGAGAGCTCTTCTTGGCATCATCCCTGCACCGCTGACTTCATCGGGAAGAAGCTGATGCATGATGAATGAGGCACTAAAAGCAAAGTCCTTCCTCTTTGCCAGGTGTCAGCTATCATATGCCCTACTCCTTTTTCAGGTTATCAGTCACAGACTGTCCCAGCCCATCTTCAACAGCTTCTGAGGGAAGTGCCCACGGAGAAGGCGAGGTTGGTCATTTCAACTATTTTACTCTTTTCACCCCAACCACAGCCGATAGATCAGAGTCACAAGATGAACTGGAACCTACCCAAGTGCCCAAGGCCAGTCTTGCAGCCAGCCCTACCCCAGCTCACCACGCACTGTCTGCAGTGCTGCTGCTCCAGGAGCTCGCTTCAGCCTGCGGTCAGAATCCAGGACCCGGGGCTTGGAGCTTCGCTACCTCCATCCCACCCGTTAGAAACGAATGCCAAAGTAAATACGTGAAATCACACCCAGACCGATACACAATTGATCCTAAAACATCTCCAGGCATCTTTCTTGTAGGAAATACATTATTAGTGGTTTGTGTTCGTTAGCAAGCACCCAGTCAATCATGTAAAACTGTAGAAGGTAAAAGACTCCAAGAAAACTGCAAAGCTTCTCCATGATGGAGAATTGCAAAAGAAAATATCACTCTCTCCTTCCCTGTGAAATTCAGGCAGTTACTGTATTTTCCAAAACCACAGTACAGTTTCCCAGACTCTAGTAGAATGAGCTGTGAAGTCTCATACATGAATAGTAAAACTCCCATTTTACTGCAGCTGTACTCTCAAAGAGCAGACTTCTGCCTGCAGCTTAATTCAACACTTGTTGCCAAGAAACATTTCTAGTCAAAAACACAGACAGGCATACTTGTGATTAATGTACCCTAAAGATTAGTTAACTATAATCCTCACAGCTATCCCAAAAAGAAAGCAAACAGAAGGGAGAGAACTCCCTTTTTTGTAAAACATTAAAATTGCATTTACTTTTAAATAGGCCACCATTATGCCAAAGGGAGGGTGACAAAAAGAATAAATAAAAAAAAAAAGATGTACCCTTCAGGTTCCCCACAATTTAGCACTCAGTTTTACTGTTCCAGAAAAAAAGACTTGTGGTTTATACGCCCTCCAGGTAAGCTGCTCCAGCAAGGAAAAAACCAGCAACAAAATTAAAGCAGACTTCAACATACAATATCTGTTATGCCACATGAGCTCTTAAGCATACAGCAGCACTTACAATTTAATATTTTCCTAAGAACTGGAACACAGAATTTACATTTGTGCCACAGTTTCATGGTTCTGCAATTTATTTACTGAAGTGGATTCTGTTTTAGTTGAAAATTAATATTGTGGCTGCTGACCTCCACTATAAATATACCGGCAGTAATCCACAAACAAGTCAGCAAGTTACAAGCTAGCTTGCTTAAAACGCAATGGATACTAAAATGAAAAGGCATTCATGCCTGCACTTACGAGAGTTTTTGGAGAAAGAGAGCAGTGCACTGTGTAATGTAGGGAAAAAAAAAAAAACACTGTAAGGAGCAACCTAAAATACTTAATACCTTCGGTATATTTAATAGCCTAGAGCTTTTAAAAATTACATTTAAAAAAAAAAAAGACAACTGTGCCAGCCTTATCTATAAACAAAATGAAGCCACCCAGCAAAACCAAGTTAATCTCAGGAACTGCATCCCTTCAGCTAGGCTTGTCTTTCAGCTGCTGCTTTATTTATATGCCTAGCTTTTGTAATAAAACAAGGAAGGTGGGAAGCACACGGTTTCTTCTTATGGCAGTTCTGCTCTGCATAGTCTTTCAAAATAAAAAGGCACAATGCATTTTGACAAACGCGTTCTGAACCAAAGGAAGAGGGAAGCAAAACAGGGAAGATGGAAAGCAACAACCTAGATTCAGCACAGGAATCTCTGCCTTGCTGAAGTCGTGCAAAAGTGGCTTTGACAAAAACTGTAGCTAATGCCGCCTCGCTTACAGCAAAGGTTTAAGGCAGGCTGTAAACCACCACGGGGGCTGATGCAGCCCCTGGTTCCAGGACAAGCCCGTCTGACGCATCTGCATCTCAGCCTCCTATGGCTCCAGCTCCCAGCAAAGCAGGCTGTATCCTCGAGAACGGCGGCCCTTGAGAAATAAGGTCCATGGTTTTAAAAATAAATAATAATAACCATAAAGATAAACTCTTTTCAGAAAGACTTGCCCACGTTTATGGCAGCACTGTAGAGTAAGTGATGAGAAAGCACAGTAGGTGCAGTATCCTGGGACTTCAGGGCTCTCATAAAGGCTTACTTCAAAATTAATCTCTCTGCTTGATAGATGTGCTCACGCAGATTTAAAACTAAACATGTAGTCTTAGTACAAACAGTAATATGTCAGCTATGCAGAAGTAGCCAGTGGAATGCTGCAAGGAGTGCATTAGATTAAGTATTATTTGATATTTGATGACAGAATCATTAATAGCACATTAAGAAAAGCTTGAAGACAACTTATATTGGAAACAAGAGACAGGCAGATTGGACACAAACAGCAAGACTCATGTGAAAGCTAACGTATACGGGGAAAAATAATTAGAAAGAGTAAACTTTGAGTTGGCAGGAGAAACCCAAGAGGCAGAAAGTGTAATTTAAAATGATTGGGTGTATGAGATGCAAAATTAAACATCAATATTTGCTAGACACTAGAAAGAATAGCAATTTGATATAGATCAGACTGGGCTCTCTACAACATCAGAGGTAAAGGAACAGCCCCTGCTCTGCTTGCAGAGTGTTGGACGAGTTGCTACATGGCAGAATTCAGAAAAGCACAAAGGCAAACAATCCAGCAATCAGCTTTAGAGAGCTCACTATAATGTTTAGTTTGGGAGACAGGTACGTCTGTAGTAACAAAAGAATTAGGTAGCACGGCATCACTACCACTGAAACTTAAAGGAAAAACAAAAAGGATCAAAATATTGGGGAACAGAACGAAGTCAGTGGCACTGACCTGTTAAAGCTCCTTCAGTAGGAAGGCAGGATGTTCTACAAGTGCTGCGTTTGAAGAGGTGACCAATATAACAATATAAGACCAATATAACAATATAACAACAGATTCCTTTTCCCAGGTCCAATTTCTAATGGTCTATATTAGACCTCCTAGCCTCATTCATTTTTTCCCTACCTACCAAAAATTTAATACTGACTCATAGCTATAAAAAACGAGACAGTTTTTAGACAAGTAGAAATCCTTATACCTTGACAGTTCAGGAGCTGGCCACAGCATCAAGGCAACATCTTATCATGATCCCTTCCAAGGCTTCTCAGGATCATCTGTTGCAGCCATGGTCAACGTTGCAGGTAGGACACAGAGCAAATGGATGCTATTTTTGACATTAAGCACATCCTTCCTTGCCACGCCACCACCAGAACAGGAAATCACAGTTTCCTCCTCTCAGCAGGGCCAAAAATGTCCATTAGTAAACTAATAAACCCATCGTTCTAGAATCACATGTAAGTACTAGGGAGAAAATGGGGATGGAGGGTGTCAAATGGCCAGGAACTTGTCTGGGAAGCTACCACCAAACTGCATTTGCGCTGGCTGGTGTCATCCAAAAAACCTCAGTGGACCCTTGTTCAGGCACACTGCTCTCACGCAACTCCCGGACTGATTGAGTACTGACACTTCGCTGCTGCAAGACCTTTATTTTTAGAAGCTTCAGCACCTGGAAGACCGGGCTGCCATGCCCGCCTGGCACCCACACATCAGCTGCTGAAAGCTAACCACGGAGCTGCCAAAAGCTCCCCGTGCCATCCAGCTCGCCCCAACTACTACCGACGTCGTTTTCCAGCCAGGACAAACACTCTGAATGAAGCCCTGCACGACAGACCACGCGCAACTGGAGCCAGCTGGGGCGGGTGGGTGGAAGGGAGGACGGGAGGTTGTGCTCCTGCTGGTGGAAATATTTGCTTAATTATGTAAGAAACTGCGGGGAGAGCATATATATAGCCACAGCATCCAAATAGTAGCTTGAGGAGTAAGCGATAAAAGGCAGTGTGCTCCGCTTGCATCAGGTTCTGCCTGCAATTCCGTTTGCATACAGTATTCTGCCTTCAACCACTACAAAGTCTTTGGGCAAGGAACATTAAATAGTCTCCTACCGGTGAAGCGGGTTCATTTCGGAATCAGGTGGAGAAATGTCCTGGAATAATTTGCGAGGTGATTAAAGAGGCTTATGAATAAAAAGTGCTGGCAATCTATGGAAGCCATTATAAGGTTGAAAGATTTATAGGACAGCCTAGACAAGTTTTATATCATGTGATAAAAATAGTAAGATCACAGATCAAATCCAGGAATCAGGTTGCGTACATCAAGGTACTAATTTACAGCCACCAACTACAGAACAAGCTGCTTCCTCCTCATTTCTCTTCTTTATAAAGAATTATGAGAAAATACAGCATAACCCAGATTTTCAAATATCTGATGGATTATTCAGTTAGAGCATAAGAGCCTCTTTTTTCTTTTCTTTCCTATTAAATAAAGAAAATCGGACTTTGCAGGATTCGTTTCACAATCACATCTCTTTCCTTCTTTTATCGAGAGAAAAAACATTACAAAATACACCCATATTTTTCCATTCATGCTCTTGCCATATCTTCCCATTATTCGGTTCTCTCACTGCACTGATCTCAACAGTAGGTCTAAAATAAAGGCATCTTAAATATAAGACTGTGTGAATCCAGAAATGTCTGCAGTCAGAAAGCTCCATTAATCAGCTGAACAAAGGCAGTTAAAAGATCAGCGATGCAGATACGTACATCTACTGCAAATGCATCAAAATGAGGCAACAGGAGACTTTATGGAAATGAACTCAAAGTCAGTGGCAGTGTTGAGAAGCTGTACTGGAATGTTAACATCCACAAAATTTAATTTCATTATACCATGCAGGATGTAATTTTTATTTTTTTTTCAGAATAAAGAACTAAGTGCTGTCCAAAAGCTTAATTTTGTCTCTTCTCCCTCCTCATGAGGAAGAGAAGTCACACAACACAACATCTATCTAAGTAAATGGAAGTAATTCAGTAGCAATTTTATTCTGCACCAAAAGGAAACATACTAGAAAAAAATCTAGCTACTAATGAAATTTACACTAAGCCTTAGTTGTCTCTGGTGAGCCTATTACTAGGACTGCTCCACAGAAGAAAATTTTCTGTCTTTCAAGCAGATATGAAAATGAACAATGAATTATTTGTTTACATTAAAAAGAAAACCTTCATTTCCTATTACAAAAAAAAAAAAAAAAAAGAAAGAAAAAAAATGAGCCTTTGCAGGCTGAAAGAACATACAGATGACTTGCAAGGAAGGCTTTTCAGTTTCCGCCTCAGACGTGCCTTCCTTTGAATCTTTCCTACCTGCTTGCTTTACTAAATCTAGTGAAGTGAGACACAGATGAAGGAATCAATAGTCATGTTGTTTATGGCGGCGCTCCTATTAAGCCTCGGTATTCTTGGATAAAATGAGTGCTGCTGCACCGAGGAGATCAAAAAAGCTTTGCCTGCTACCACAGTTCTGCGACACAGCCAAATCTCATCTCAATGCCCCGTGACTTCTTCCAACGTAGTCATACTAACGCATTTATTTGGCATTCAATATACAACAGAAAGTATTTAAATTTAGGGGCTAGTTTTACTGCATTTTTCCCTGACAGTACTACAGTGGCAAGAACGCCTCAAAATACTGTATTAATTGTTAAAAACCCAAACCTGATTTGATCAATCCCCATGCCACACAACCCTGGAGATCTGTACTACATAAACATCAGACTATTTGTACATAGACTACAAAGCACATTACAAGACAATAGTACTTGGCAGCCAAATCCTAATTTTGACATGCCCAGATCTGATTGTTTCTTTTTCACTTATCTGTGTGCCTACAGGACATCCTTGAATTATAAGGATTAAAAAGGGTGCCCATATTAGTTTTTAGGTTGCTAAAATTTAGCAAGCTAAACAGTTACATCTCACATACTTGATTATTTACAATTAAAATGAGTTCAGTAATTCCACCCGCTTACGTCCCCCCACTTTTAACATGCCCATTTCGGTACCAGTTTTATTAAACTGCATCTATCACCTCGCAAGGATGGGATGAGAAGAATGCTGAACTGGCAGAGGAAATTAGAACAAAACTAAATCTAACCCTCACTGGCAACTAGAATGGAGTCGAATATGCTGGAAGGACCCTAAATAAAGTGCCCAACACCACTGTGGGCATGGGTATATCACACTATTTCTCCCCCAGAGATGGACACTCATTTTGAGAGTTGGTTAGTGCACCATGCTCACCCCTTCCTATGTTCAGGATGCATAGTTTTACGTCAGCTTGTCAGTTATTTCTTGTATGTTGTTGTTTTTTAAAGTATCTGGATGTTCTTGCACTGACTTACCCTATAGATTTATATAGGCAAACAACTCTTGTTTTTGTGTGCATTTTTTTAGTATTTTTAATTTGTTTTTATAATTGGAGAGTTGTGTCACTAAGTTTTTGTTTAGAAATAAGCTTCCATCTCCGCTCAACTGTCTCACTTCCTTGACAGAGTACGTGCCAACATAAGCTAACACAATATTCTGTAAAATAATAAAATCAAGGCATACATGCAAAGGAGGCCAAACTAAGGCAGTATGAACAACTCTGCAAGTTTCGTAAGAGTTCAGTTTTCTTTTGTTGTTTTGTTTCTTTGCTTTTTAAAATCATAATTTAACTAGAGTATTCCAAAATATGGTTTTCTGTTCTCAAGCCTAGACATTATTTCTCTTCCTAACAAAAGAAGCTGAGCTACTCAAAATAGAAATAGACTGTCCTAAAATTCAGTGCTTTAAAATGCATTTACTCAGCATGTCACTAAGAAAAATATTACTAATATTGAAATGTAAAGACAATTCCTGTTAGCCAAGTTTCAAGTTGGCCATGTTTCAAGTTGATTTCCTACGATCAAACTATTTGACTTACTCTTAAGCAAAGTTTACATTTTTTTGTTCTACTAACCAAACAATTCATGGGCAAGTAATACAAGAAAGAGTGTTTTCCCTCACCCCGTCCAGTAGAGAATTCACTTTCAGGAAGCAAGTAAGATGCCTTTATTAAGCCCCAACAGGCTTTATCCACCCTCAAACTTCTGTTCCCCTCACCATGATAACCAAACCGTAACTAATTGAGATTTTAAGGAAGTGGGGTAGGGAAAGAGAAGTCAGCCAAACTGGTAATGCAATTTGCTGAGGATGAATACAGGGAAAGGATGTTTTAAAATAACACCACCAATACTTGTAACAAAGTGCAACAAAGTTCTACCCTAGTTCGGAAATTTTGCATAGAAATTATATGAACACAAAGAAGCTTACTTGCATGTTTATCTGCCAATACAATAAGTGTACTTGATATGTCTCTTCTTCTGTAGAAGCACACCACCTTTGCTTCCACATTCCCATTGGCAGTCTGAAAACGGAAAAAAATAACAACTGATTAGAAACCAAAACTTGAACTGTACATACTTAATTAGAAAACTTCATAAATAATCAGGAATTTTGCCACACAGGCTGCCTAACATCACCTTCTAGCATACTCCAGCTGCCCAGACTTTACCTAAAACACTACCTCTAGTGGGATCCATTCTAGAGAACAGGATCAGGTTTGGCCCTTCACTCCCAATTGTTTCTTCAGGATCACCATTTTAAGCAGTTACAGATTTTTCAAGGGGTGAGAAAAATCACTTACCTGCAGGTACAGCATACCAACAAGCCACTTTGCTACTTTCAGGTGATGCCTGCATTTAGCAGAATGCACAAGCATCTTTACAATCCTAATAAAAGTAACTGTGAAATATAACAGAACTCAGGTTTAGGCTGTTCTCCAAACTCAGTAGGACAGCAGAAAAGCAAGAAAGAACACAGTCATTATTGCTCTCACAAAAGAAGTTCCATAATGCTTCCTTTCTCTGACAGCACTGGCAGGTAAACAATGACCAACACAAGAATCATTCCAAAAGGAGAACAAAGGAAGCTGCACCAGGCAATAAACTCTACACCAGTGGCAACATACAAAGAGGTCAGAATTTTTGAATGGTTTGCGATTTATTTTTTTCCTTAAAACTCTTAAAATGAGATTGGTGATGAATTTCTTGTAAGATGATAGCTGCTGAATTATGAAGCTGGCTTTATACAGACTCTAAAGGAAGTACACCTACTGGTTTGAAACTGACCCAGCCAACCTATTGTTTCCAAAATAAGTCAATAAATAATGAAAATGTAACTTAAAAGAGTTGTCTCCTACTATTGAAGAGTCCTTGAAAACCAGAATGATGGCACACAGTTTAAGAAACTAGAAGATTGAGATACGAATTCCCCTCCAGGAAGTCTCCAAAAAAGGTAGTGGACCAGCAATCTGTCCACAGGGAAAGAAACAAACAAACAAAACAAAACTGATATACACGCTTGTTGCTAAGTTGTAAAGGGAGGAAAAGTTTTATCTCTCATAACAACAGTTTTCCTAACACACACACACACAAAAAAAACAGAGAATACATACACGCACAAATATTTTCACTTGCAGCCTACCAATTTTTGTACAGAACCTGTGGAATTTCTATCCTTTTCTGTTAAGTAATCAAGAACTTTTAAATTTTGAGGAAATACAACACAAAAACAGGAGTCATCTTGCAGCTGTGTTTTAACAATGTCAAATTATGCACTTTGGTTAATTGTCTGGCCTTCATTTACAGTCAGTGAAAACAAATGCAGGTTAAGATATGATTCATTTCAACCTGAAAAACCCATTTCGAAGAATAGGTCAGAGAAATTACAATTTAAGCAAGAGTTGCTCTAAATGAGAGGTCCAGGCTGAAAGTACCATTATTTTTAAAGAGGGGAAATGGAATAAAGGTGGGGACGGGACCGACCCCACAAGAAACCCGCCCCACACCTCAGCACCCTGTAACTGATGGAATACAGCCACTAACATAACATCCCAATGGATCCACTGGGAACATGTTAAGGAAGTTCCTATTATTTCCTTAATGGAAGAGACACAAAGTGTTCTGTAAAAAGATCTACGCTAAAAAGAAGGGGTTACGAGGATGCCCTAAACTTCAGGTTCTTTGTCACGTTGATACATTTTCTCCTCCAAATAACTGTTTCAGAAAGGCATGTTTTTCCATCCCTGTTGGCTGAAGAAAACACCCTATTTTTAGGCAGTTAATTTAAATTCAACACCAAAACAGCAACATTACACTCCTTCTGTATAGGCTGTAAAGCACACACTGGCATTAAACCTCAAAACGGTGTGTTTAGGACACAGCTAATGGCTTCAGATCAGGCTTCCCTCCTCAGCCAGGTAAAATTTCAACATTAAAGACTTCAGCTGGCTTCCCACGTGCAACCCATCATGTCTGCTTTTTAAATCTAAAGAAGGGGAAACCTGGCAAACGAAATAATACACTGACCCAAAGGACAACTAAAGAAGACAAAGTCTGAGGAAGCACATAATAGCTCCAACTCTTCCTGTTGAGTGACACTCCCCCAAGAAAAAACAAACTACAAAGCCCTCCATCCTCCTGGGAAGCTGTTATTTTGTCTTCCTATCACATGATCTGGGCACAGAATGGAAGACCAGGAAAAACCTCCTGCCCTGTAGGTGGGCATAATCACCTTGAGAATGACCTCCAGTTGATGCTCTGCCCTTTCATGCCAAGGAGAACAATCCAGCAGGCCTCAGAGTGTTTCAGAAAATTATCACAACAAAAGTATTTTAAGCTACTAATTACCAGAGAACTGCTAAAGATTTGTTTTGATTTTAATCAAATCGATCATAAATTAAATCAGCTTCAAAGACTTGATGGCAAAAATTGTTTACCTTATTGAGTTCTTCTATTCTTCGTATCAAATATGGGTTACTTGAAGAGTTTTCAAAGTAGACGTAATCTGACAAAAGAAAAAAGATTCTTTAAAATACGAGCTGCTAAAAATCAAATAAAAAGCCCACGTGTATACCTGCTAAAGACACCATACCAAATTAATTTCTTGCCACAAGCAGCACTTCAAAATGTTCCCACTGTCCTGGATTTTAGGCGAGGAAATACAAAATCCATGCCAGTGTAAGAAACAAACACGGGCGCAATCTGAAGACCATTAACTCCCTTTCCAAAACACAGAGCTCTATTATCTGCCTGTACAGTGGGAAAGCAAAGCATATGATGGTCTGTCTCCCCTGATCAGGCTATTTCATTTTGATCGCAGTGTTTTCTTTACTTGCTTCCTTTTCTTTCATCCAAAAATCCAGCCGCAACACGCTATCCTTCCTCTGCCCCCCAGCTCAGCTTCATCACACAGCCCAGTTACTTACTCTACAAATTGTTCCATTCTTTCTCTCTTATCTTTTCTTCTACTTCCTGCTCTTTTACACCCACATTATCCCGGAATAACCTCGACAGAAGTCTATATTGTAAGCCAAATAGGTCAGAAATGCTCATATTCAAGCAGGATAAACATCTTCAACCAGAGGGCAAGAAGGCAGCTCTTCGCTAAGGTGGTGCTGTCACAAAACCCTCAGAGAGGCACCAAGGAATGCTGTATGAATAGCTTGGCATTGCTAAGCTCCAAGTTTTAACACTTCTCACAAAAACAGAAACAGAGAGCCTTGAGCAGACCTGGCCTTTGTCAGCCAGGACTCCAGAAGCAAAGCTTCAGCGAGGCGAGGAGAGGGCTGAATGCAGCCACCCTTGGGTGCTGGCCCTGGGGGCAGTCTTGACCTGCCGCGGTTTTCTCATGCGCTCAGCTCTGAGAATGATCCCTCCAAAGATATTCTAGCCGATTTAAAACGATTTCCCTTCAGATGTCCCAGTTTATTTGTATTTGGAGCAAAACATCCATCGCCTTCGGGGCTCCGCTCAGGTAATCCGCTGAAATGAGCACATTAGCATGACCCTCCACTGCTAAATGGGTGTTTAGCGGTGCTAGCCCTGCCTAAATAGAGACAACTACTTAAGCTGTTAGCTTCAATCTTCCCAAAATGCCTCCTAAAAGGGCAGAGATGGATGCTGTTAACTCTTCCTCTGGGCTGAGGAAGAGTCAGCCTCCAGAAGCTCCTCCCCATCTCCACCACAGAGCTGGTTCCTCTCAAAGGCAGCTTCCCTTCAGGCTTCGCACCCGAGAGCAGGCTAAGGAGGCCAGGCAGGCCGTGGTTTGTGGAAAAATAATGCTCTATTTACACGTTAGGGATCAGAGAGGAAAAAAGTTTTCTCCCAAGCAGAAAGCCTCCCCTAGAAGGGCACAGCAGTGAAGGGCATGGGGCCTTCATCTGCCCTGAGATGGCTCCAAGCTCGGGGGCTGCCTGAGGACCCCCTGCCCACCCCCTGAAGAAGGCCAAGTTCCCTCATACTGCCCCCTGCCCACCCCAAAACCTCACTTCAGGTACTTCTGCTGAGACCAAACACAAACTCATAGCATTTGTTAGCACCCTGACTGAACAAATGGAGCCTGAAGGAATGGCAATGGCAGCCCCCCCGATTGGAAACACAACCTCGCCTTTACTTCCAGGGGTTTAAAGTGACCATCACAAACCCCTGCAGTTCCTATCACTTCTCTAACAGCTCTTCCGAGTGTGCAACGTGTGCACGTCCACACCAGCACGCTTTCTACCTCAGGTGAACATTAACACAATTTTTCAGTTAACTACAGTTTACTGAGTGTTAAAATCTGGCGTGGGAATTTAAAATAAAGTTTATCACAGACCAATGCCTTATAAATGGCTATTTCAGGTTGATGTCCAACAGTTTTGAGTAGTCAAATCCAAAAAAAATCTGTTGTTTTGCCAAGCGCTAGGAGCGTCCCCAGACCTGTACCCCATCAGCGAGGGCACACAGCCTTACACAAAGCAGCACACTGCTGGCAGAAAGGCAGCGATGAAGATGTCCCACAGGCATTCCTCAAGAGCAGACACATGACAGAGTGTAAAGGGGTGTGCTTAGGCCACTGCTTGATGACTTCATCACAAAATGCACGGCCCAGTACTTCCCAGCCACGTCTGAGGCTGACTGCACAGCTGTGGTAAGCATCTCACCAGCACCTCATGGGGACCCGCTTCCCATCGCTCGAGTTTACCTGGAGAAGGGTCCCTGCCTCTCTGCGTGTAACGCAGAGCCCACTGCAAGTCACATGAAACAGAATATGTGAGCAGAACAGAGAGGAGCGATTTGCATTTTTTTCATACAGACTTTAAATACTTTCATCTAAAATTAAAACGCTATCTTGCGCAGAGAAATGCTCCAGTTGCTCGGTGTGCCACACATGCAGCAAGGAAATTGTGAGTTCAACAAACCACTCTCCAAAACGATAATGCTTTAGCAGGTGAGAGCACTCCTCTTAACCTGTTCCACGAGCAGCAAAACCCAGCCAAGGCTGGCTTCCTACACACTGGATTTAAAGGAGGCACAGCACCACGCTCCATCAGCCCCTATTCTCCAGAACACCTCCTTTTCCCCTGAGCAACATTTCCCCTTCCTCTCCAGCCTCTTCCCATGCCACGTAAATGCATCCTTCTCGTATTGCACACCCAATATGATTAATAACATTCCCAGTTTGCTTCCAAGACAGCAGCTATGTCTGTAGGTGCACAGAGACACAGTGGCGAGCAGAAACCCACCACAGGCTCCCAGCAAAGCAGTTGTCGATGGGAGGCATCCTGTACGTGCACAACTGCCTGTCTGTGCCGTGGGCTGAAAGAGAGGATGGGGAAAGAGACCGAATTAACAAACCTCTAAATAACAGGAAGATGCATGCATCTCAAGTCCTACCACAGAACAGGAAGGAAAGAGTACACTTAAAAAAAAAAAAAAAAAAAAAAAAAAAAGTCCAGGGACAGAAGAGTAGAGCCTGAAAAAGAGCAAAACAACAAGTCAGACCTTTCAAACACAACAGGCTGGCTATCCTTGCCAATTTATCAGCTTTCCTACCTACATGGTGGAAGAAAAGACGAGCTTATCTGCTCCACATCCCACAAGCACAGCATGCCTCCTTGGAAGCAGCAACTGCCACGAGCACTTCGTACCAAGCCCACCCCTCAGCAGCCAACCACCCAGACAAAGGCAGTGGCTCAATCCCACACCTGCACAGCAGCTCACAGCTTAAACTCATAATCCCTGAATTAATCAGCCATGCATCCACATCACGACTGTAATTAGCAGCATCGCTCTTGCATATCGTGCAACTCTCTATGACCAGGCTGAAGCAATGACTGAGGAGCGTGGCAATATCCCAGGACAGTAAGGAGCATCACACTCCTGCCACAAACTCCAAGCTTATTTCTTCCTTTTGCTTACACTGTTACAGAAGTAGCTGCGTCCCTGAAACAACCCCAAAAGCCTTTCCATCCCCCTGCTTTTTTTTCCCTGAAGATGAGATAATACACAACTTACTAAAAAGCAATGTTATTATACAGATACTGAACTGCCGAACTAGGATGATGACCTACAGACCAGAGAAGATGGAAATATTCCACGAAGGCAGTAAAATAATTGTTCTCAATTAGCAATAAATACAACGCTTTCTTTTTGCTCACACATGCTTTTAAGACATCACTGCAAAACTGCTTCCCCCTCTGCCCTCTTCGTGTCAGCTGTTGATTAAGTCTACGTTGGTTGGCAGAAAAGAAAACCAGAAGGGGGTACTGCAAAAGGAAAGAACATGCACTGTCTAGAGGTCATATATTTCTAAGATTAAGCTATGTCTGAGCTACTTAATAACCTTACAGGCTTTGAGGTGATCAAGTTGCAAAAATGCCCAAAAGTATTTTTATCCTTCCCAACTTGCATTTGCCTTTGAGGCTACATGTGCTTTCTGAGGACCTGGCTGCACATTCCTCACCTTGCCTCCCGAAATTCCCCTCGCTGTGTGCCCTGCGTTAGCCTGCTTTCCTCGGGAAGCAAGGGAGGCTGAAGCCTTCCTCTTCCCACACTCACTAGTGCTGCTTGGTACGATGCGAATTTCTCGGCACGTTATAAATTAGCAACTCCAGGGTTGCAAACATCTCCCCTGCCCAATGCACAGAGCTGCTGCCCTGAATTGAAGATGAGCACCAAGAGAGTGGCTGAAGTTCTGACGACCTGGTTACTTTACGACCGAACTTACGGGAAACGCGTGCCTCCTCGCAGTCTGGATTTCCGCATCAGTTTGGGGTTAGTTTCTTTACGTAAGCTCCAGTTTTCAAATTATTCAGCAGCTCGCTCCTGGAGCTGTCAATCACCTTACAGTTTGGGTGATACAAAATCCATCGTGGTCTATGCTTCTGCGAAAGAGGAGGCAAGCTGGAGAGGCCAAGCTGCTCGCAGCCTACGAGCCCAGCAATCTCGCCCAGGAGAGCCCAGGTCCCACTGCCTTCTGGCTGCTGAAAACCAGCACCACTCAGAAGGTGTCACCCCACGAGATGTTTGGTTTCAAGAGGTAGTTTCAAAAGAGAAAGCCTTACCAGCAGTGTTTTCATTACAGGAGATGCAAAACTGCAACAGCTGTTTCTGTTGCTAAAAGGATGAGGCGAGCCAATACACCTAGCAGCACAGAGCAAGCAGATATTTACAATTAATTTCTCTCACAGCTCGACAAAAGGAATCACGGATACTCTGTCAGCACAAGTCCAAGCACGCTTTCCAGACAGCAGCACCGCAGGCATGGGATGTGCGTATTTGCCCCAAAAAGCTCCTTGAGCACTGCCACCACCACGGCCCTGCTCCAAATGGGGTGGAAGCGTAGCAAAAGAGCACACAACCTCTGCAGTACCAGCCGACATTTAGCAAGGGACTTGGCAGAAGTGAGCACCACCTCCTGCTGAAATCCCCACAGCCAGACAGCAAATCCTCATCGAGTTGAGCTGGGAGAGGCAGCCCGGTTAAATCAAGCTAGCTGTGCTCTTCTGACCAAAATGACCAAGTCAAAAGGCTTACGAGGACAGGGATCAAAATAAATCACCCTTGTGTGAAATCTTTAACCGAGACACTCGTCTCACAACGCGCCGTGCTTGCTGGAAGAGCCCAGTGCTCACGCGGCGTGCTCCTGAGACGAGCTGCCCGGTCTCGATAAAAAGGCTCAGGCAGAACAAAACTGGGAAAAACTACCGAAGCGACAAGCCTCCCTCGCTGCTGAGGAAGAAAGCCTGGTTTTCAGCAACGGATCGACATTAACAAACCACTGCACCACTTCCTCGGGCCCGAAGCCTGCAGTAAAGCTCCTAGATATAAATGAGCAGCGACACCCGGCTCGGGGAGCGCACACCCATCCAGAACAGCCACGACCCTGCCTCTGAGCAGGGCCACCATCCCAAACAGCAGCAGCCTCTGGCAGGCAGTCAAACCTTTTAGGTCACCGCCAGGTCTAGAGACGGTGCAAACTCTGCTCGACAAGGCTGGGGTGGCTCCACGCACCACCAAGTTATCCTCATGGACTCGCAGCTTCGCAGAGAGAAGCCTTCCAGAGGAACTGCTGCAGCCCTGCCCTTCCCCTCACTTACTGCTTTCCTACTGCAGCCTGCTTGGATTTCCTGGAGCAGGACCCCTGGGTTAGCTCCCAGAGCTTCCCAGGTGTGGTGGACACCGAGGGCTGGCCGACACAGGGCATTACACGAGCACGCTCCCTCCAGAGAGGCAGTGACGTCTAGTTAATTACACGCTGAAGTTACACACACAGAAAATCTTCATTTACAACGCTGTTTTGTCATTATGTTAAATTTGTTTCTGCTTTTACCCTCCTGGAGGGCATGCAGACGGTGTAACAAGGGTGCCTGTACGGCCCCAAGCCTATAGGGGCACATGAAAAATGCAACAAACTCCGTATTAAATACATCAGCACATCGCCTGTGTGCCGGGCACTGTTGGTGAGCAAGCACACAGCCTCTCCAGATTCTATCTGCTCTGCTAATATGCTGTAAAACATCCCAAAATGACTTTGAAGACGTACGTTATGTATACAAGGATATACAGTGTGCTCAGCTCAACTTCCCCTTTTCAACCGTTTTCCAAGAAAAACACGACTTAAAAGAATGCTGGGGCTGTAAGATGAGTCAGGATACGTGCAAGGAAAAGACAGCTCAGTTTCATTTAATAAACTAAAGCCTCTACTACTGCCTATCAAATCCCAAGCACGCATCTACAGCCATATACATGCAGGAGCAGCTCAGGACTGCTTTGTACTAAAGGAAGTTGAGCCTCACGTATTCACAACACATGGCAGAAGTCCACGTTCTCACTTTCACGCTAACTTCTGCTCTATTTTCAATCATAAAGCAGAGCACAAGCTGCCATTCCAGCCCCCAACGGTGAGGATAAAGAAGAAACTGGTTAATTCATAAATACCCAGGTACTTGTTGCCAAGTCCTCAGGAACCACGCACCTGTGCAAAGGTGGGCAGAAGCTAATAAGCTGTGTAAATATCAGCACTCGGTCCATACTTAACACCGAGCCGGCGTGCTTGTGAGGAACAGGTGGCTGATTTTCCCTCGGTCTGTTAACCCACCTCTCTTCCACGTGCTCAACCTCTTATCTCTAAAGGTGAGTTGCCTTGACGAAGGTGATTAAAACCCTGAGTATCGAGAAGCAGGAATAGGTTTTGATCTCCTCCCCTGAAGAATTCCCAAGCTGTAAAATGTTCAAGCAGCACGGATTATGTACACGCATCAATCCTCCTCACTTGCCTCCAAAAACCCAGGTTCAAAATTCCCCAAACTGTAACCTTACGGTAGGAGCAACCCCTTGCAAGGTCCCCGTAACAGGGCTATGGATTATGCACACACCCATAAAAAATACAAACTCTTCTCGATGAAAGCTCTTCTGAATCGATAAAAGGTACTGAAAACTAAACCTGAAATCCACTCCAAAGGACCTATGAGGTTCCAAACAAAAACAAACATCCACCACAGAGCTCCTTCCTCAAGGTAAGAAATAACTCTCTACCTTTTTGGAGCAAAAAGGTATCTGTGTTAATGCCATGCAACTTGCTTGGACAAACTGACAGTTGCTTGATCCAGTTTTAAGGATGAAACATTAAGGGATTTGGAGCTTCCCAAAGGTTTTCTGCTCTTTGTTTTCTGTCATGTCATAGGAGGGGGGGGGGGAAGAAAAAATTCCTGTCCAGCTACCTCATCCTTTTCTTTTTTTTTTTTTTGTATGATTCTTAGTGAAACAAGGTTTATGCAACTCCATTATCCATGCATTAGTTCTTCTCTATTAACTCCTGAACCCTTTGTTCACTTTCAAACATTTCGCAGAGGAACAGAAGTCTCAAAGATAATTAAGTTCTGATCACCGGTCCCTATCTGAAAAATGGAGACACTGCAAACTACAAGTGAGGAAGGTAAGGCAGACAAAGCTACAAAACGGTTCCCATTTCAGAAACAATTAATAGCCTAGATTTTAAAGCAAATCCCTGGAGGCTCCCCAGCGTTTGGGGGAATTACCAGAAGTGCTCGCTTTCTTAGGCACCTCCCAACACCACTACTGCCAGGGCTGTTCGGGGCAGGTCCCGGGCTCGATTAACTTCTGATTTGATTCATTACGACCAAGTGCATTCCCTAAAGTTCACCGTCCCCGCCGAGGAAGGAGGCAGGCACTCTGCTAGCAGCAGCGAGCTACAGACCTGAGATCTTAGCTCTGGTCAAGGCACGGAGCTTGTACCTGAGGAAGAGGTGGTGGGTGGCAGAGGTACGTCACGGGTCCTGGCCCTGAGATAAGAACTATGCCATGCCGAAATACCTGCTGCTGGAGACGCCAGCTGAAAGGGAAACTGTACAAACAAGACTCGAAAAGGGAATGGGTGAGAAACCTGGGAATAAAATTGAGTTTCCAGAGTACTTCCTCAAGGATGAGGGAGCAATTCTGCTCCTAGAAACCAGCTGTAGGGCAGCCCAAGGAAACCCATCCCAACCAGTCCCCCCCGTGCCCCAGCTGTAAGCGAGGCACGTTGCATGCAGCACCGACCTTCGGGTTCACCAACTCCCTGCGGGACGACACTACATGATGTATTCCTGGAAAAACACCACTGCTCTCCTGCTTTACAGCATGTCAGGACACAACAGCAATCCTCTGTTCTGTATTACCTCTTCTGCTGCTGCACGTCCCGAGGATGCAGCTCTATGACCGCTTTCTCCAGGAGCGGTCGCGAGCCTCTCATTTCAGCTGGGCCAGTGCAGCTCTTCGTGGGGCAATGCCACAGACCCGGCCGTGGAACGAGCCCAGGCTTAAAACCAAAAATCCTGCCCAAGAGCTGGTTTGTAAGGGCCCACCAGGATGGTTTAATTTACAGCCAAGTCACAGAAACACTCAATAGATGGAGAAACCAGGTGGAAGGGAACTCCTTGGGGGTTCTTCTGGAGGGCAGGCAGGGGAGACGAGTATCCTCAAACCGTACCCTAACGCTGGGCTGCTCTTGCAGCCAAGAGAACAGCCTGTCCCACTGCGCCTCTCCTTCCTAAGGGCAGGGAAGAAAAACACTCTTTTCCACGAGATAGACACTCAGGCAGTGCCGACGATCAGAAGAAAACAGCTTCATGTTCCCTCCAAGTATCCCAAGAGCTGCAAAACAAGAACCTCTGAAGTACTTGGACACGGAGTTTGGTATCAGCCTCATGAAACAAAATAAAAAGTTTTTTGGGGTGGGCTGTTTTGTTTTTGTTTTTGTTTTTTTTTAAAAGAGCAATGCTTGAGTTCGGTGAGCCAACATGAATTAACTGCTTGGGTCACAGCATGACAGCCTATGAAGTGCAGGAGCAGGGTATCGGTGCCAGACCAAAAACATCACGGCTCCACAATGTAAGACATGGTCCCAGTATAAATTGCTGCCATAGCTTTGCAGATGTTTCTTCGTTTAAACAGGAGTGCCAGCGCAGCTGATTCATCCCCCACCCGCCCGTACCACCCCCTCAAGTTGTGCCAGCCTCGCCTTGGATGGCAGGAGCGAGGCACACACACGTGGGAAACCCAGCCAGGAACTCACCCGGTTGAAAAAGCTGAACTGAACCAAAGCAGTGCCCCGATGTGCTTCACCACACCGCGCTGAGCTGCGTGAGCCCAGCACCGAGCACCCGCCAGCAGGCGCTGCCCGAATCGACGCCGCTACCCGCGGCAGCAGCCACAGGAACTGCCTCGCTCGGCTGCCTCGACTTTGCTCAGATGTTGACAGCTTCGCCCTGCAACAACAAGCCCCGTGCTAAATGGGGAATGGCCCCCTCGCAGCACGCTGGCTTCATGCTTGGTCGAGTGTCAGCCGTCCTCTTCCTCTCACACAACGTCCCCACGTTAGCTGGGGCACACCGTGCGTGGTTTATCAGAGCCCTTACCACGAGCTGAAGGCGATGCAGATCACATCTGGCAGCGCAGGACCAGGACCGTGAAAGCACAGGCACCGTCAAGACTAAGCAGCTTGCAAGTAACACGTGGAAGAGACAGGAGAAGCCTCAATTTTCCTTTTTTTCCGCTTCCAAACTCGCTTTAAAGCTGCCAACTAGCTTCTCCTTATCGCAGTTAACCTCGTACATCAATGACAAGAGAAATTATCTCGAGAACGCTCCTCCTGCTTAAAGATGATCCAGCCAAAGAGCCAGAAAATCAGCCTGCTTGCTATGCAGCCTGAAATCTTCGCGGGTCCTGCACGGGTCCTTCTGGAGGTGACTCCTCCTGCCGCCTCCCTTGTGCCAGCGAGCAGACGTGGGGTTAGTTAGGAGCACCAAAAAGGAGCAGGTGAAGCCTGCAGGAGACCACGAGGAAAACCTCATTCTTCGAGACTGGAGCTTCTCCTTACAGTAGCGTGGGGATAACAAATTGAGGAAGTCTTCAGGTTTGCCACGAGGTACTGCTCACCCCGACAGCCTGCGGGCACAGGAGATCTGTAAAAAAAATGACAATTTCCCACGCCGGCAGCAAACCAGACAGGGATCAGCAGCAGCAGTGCTTGAGGAGCCTCCTCTGCTCAGCCAGGCCTAGGTCCCACCCAGCCTTCGGAGTTTATAGGTAAATAACATTTTTCGGGGAGGTCGAGCTGAAATCTCAAGTCTTGTGAAGCAAACGAAGCAAATCAGAAGCAATTCGGCTATTCTCTTTCCAGGACGAATTCTTCACTGAGATTCCAGTGGTTTCAGCACATCTTGAGGCACCAAATTGAGTTCAATCCATTAAGTATCCTCCCCAAAAGACCAGTGTGTCAGAGGAACAGGAGCAGCACAAAGCACACATGGCATTTCCTGAAGCTCCCAAAAACGGCGCTTTTTCCCTTAAGTTCATCTTAGGCTTTACAGTCTATTTAAACAAACTTGGCGAAAGACAGCAAGAAAAAGGTTGCCACAAATATTCCCAGAGTAAATTTTGCCATGCTTGAGAATCCAGCACCGATTTTGATGATCTTGCAACGCATTAAACTCCCAAAACGGCCACGCTGCATATCCTATAGGACAACACGAGGACCTTCCCTGTCTGCAACTGGGAATAAATTAAATTATTCATCTACGCACAAGAGTTCGACCCCCTCTGAACCACAAAGTTCCTTTTAAAATAAGTTTGTTGTGTCTTTTTTTAATTGTGAAAAATTCTTCAATGTCTTCCCCTACTGAAATGCTTTCTTACACATTAAACAATTACAGGGGGAACTCATTAGTTCTTGTTAGTGACAGAGCCCAACAGCCCAAATTTGGTTTTACGAGTTGAGGAGGAGAGAAGGAACCAAATGGGACTTTAAAACACGCTTTGAAGCAGGGCTTCTTTGTATATTAGAGCTACAGCTGCAAGCTGTGACATCCTGAAGACCTGGAACTGCAGTGCCCTACAAAAGCACCTTTCCCAGCTACTCCAGTTACCTGAACTCCACTGGAAACTCGGGCACGACTGGTGAAAGTCTCGGCCAGCTACCTCCTTGGGAACGTGAAGAAATCACGATTTTGGAAGGAAATAAGATCAGTGTAAGATCCTGGCCCAGAAGCGACGCTGACTTCACAGATCACTTGTCAGAAGAGGCGCAGAACTAGATGGAGGCGACTCCAACAGGTTATATCCACTTTCAAGCAACCCCAAACTACTCGGGAGTAGTTTAGAAGTTGAACCAAAAACATTAACAACCACCTTATCCTCTTCTGGTGCTGCCCAGGAGAGATGAGGTGGTTTTATTTATTTAAAGTCATTTAAACATCAGAAGTTGCTGCTAGAAAAGCAGCAGCTAGGCGCAGGTTGTTCCCATTCACACACAACCCAACCCTCACTAGGAGAGACATTTTCTCACGGAATTGCAGAAAAGGAGGGACTTATCAAGTGCCTTCGCTTATCGGGTGTCTGTCATCCACCACCGCTGGAAGGCAGAACAGGCAGACACGGCCGACGGGACGGAGGAAGCAGCAGGGGAGGAGCGCTGCAGCTCAGCTCGGCTGCCCACAAAACCCAGGGGAGCGGCCAGCCCCAAGCACCCCGAGCTGCCAAAAAACACCCAGCAGAAGCCCCTAGAGACGCCGTCCTGCTGGGACAGGCAGGGGAGAAGCCACGTTCCCTCGCGGGGCAGGAGCTGAGCGGGTGCTCGCCAAGGGCACGTGGCTGCTCGGCTCCACGGAGCGCACCCACAGCAGCCCTACACACACATCAGCGGGGCACGCCGGGGCTGTCTGGCAGCTCCACATCACGCCGCGGTTCTTAACATCTTTCTTTCATCAAAGCAGTCCCGCTTGGGGGAGAGGGAAAGGAGGAGTGGAGAACATCAGATGAATTTTGGTGTAGCTAGAAGCAGCTAAAGGAAAAGGTGAAGGAACCCAGCGGCTGGAATGGGATGAGTTAGAAGCTGTCCTATATCCTTTAGGACCACCAACTGCAGAAACCCATTAGTAAGCTGCGAGAACAAACTCATTTTTATTACCTTTAGTAGTTATTTAATACCTCTCCCCACTAAGCCCACTCTCAGTTCAAATTACCTTCAAGCACCCAATGTCAGCTCTAAGTTAGTAACTGAGTGAAAAGACAGCTCGCCCGAGCCTGTGCTCCTGGGGCACTCCCACTAACCCTCCTGAAAACCCCAAATATCCACATGCTGATAATAAAGAGGGACAGGAGAGGGTTTACACGTGCCCCTGTACTTAAATTATCTGGATTATGTGCTTTAGGCCTAGACTCAACAACATGCACCTTGCTAGCTCTGTACCCAAGTTTTTTTTTTTAACAGGAAAAGCACGGAAAATTATTCCTGACATCACTACGATGTCAAGAGGACAAACTCAGCCACCTGCAGCAGCTCTGGGGCAGTACTACGGATGCCAGGAGCCACGAGAAGTTTGGATTCCAGGCCATGGTATGTAAATTTGGGGGATGGTTACACCGAAACGAGAAGCATGGCCGCAGCACGGACAGGCACACCAACGTCGGGTCTAATCCAGCCACCAGTTATGGGGGAACCTCAGAGCATCACTTACCCTCCACGTGTTGGATTCAGGTGGCACACGTGTGCCTGACTGACCTAGGATCATAAACATGCCACTCAAACACACCTTAAACACACCATAAACTCAAAAGTAGCCATCGCTTTCTAACCTAGCATGCTCCCAAGCAAGAGGGTAACTCCTAAACCAAGAACACAAAAAAAGCTTTTCATCTAAAAGCATAAATCAAACATTTGCCTCAGCAAAAGTGTTGGCTTCAGCGGTTCTTCCTCCATCCTTCCTCTCCTTTCTTTCCCCATCCCCTTGTTCCCAGCCCTCCCACTGAGCCCATTCAGCTGTTCGCACAGTCCCACGGGCAGCCAGATCGGGTGCCTGATACAGATTAAAAATAATCCCGGAAAAACACAAAGCGCGAGGAGGAGGAGGAGGAAAGGTGGAAGGATTCGAGTTCCTCCAATCGCTGCAAGATGGAAATGCAGAAAATCGTCGCTCCGCTGCGTCGGGGGAATGCCACAAGCCTGCAGCGGGGCTCAGTCCCTTACAGCCACCAGCAAAACGCTCGTGCTGAGGGTGAACTCCTGGAGAAGGTGCAGGTGAAGCAGCCTTGGGAAGGCAAACCCTGCTCTCCTCCAGGCAGCTGACACAGCACTCTCCTGAAAGGGGAGGCCAGCACTAGCTAGAACAATGAGCATCTCTCTCCCACATGCGTTTTTTCATCAGAGGCCCCAAATTCCAGCCCAGCTGGTCCCAAGTTTCCTAGACCTGGTGTTTACCCAGCACTCCCATGTGTCCTGCGGTCGGGCAGACAGCCGCTCTGCCCCACGACTCCTTCCAGGCGAGGAGAGCCCCCTTCTCGCCGTGCTGCCGTTTGGAAAACCTTCATTCAGAACATCTTCACCTCTGCTAGGCTGGAGGCACACAACTCCAGGAGCTCCTTCGGGGTGAGTGAGCTCCCGTACTTCATTTCACAATTTGACAACTCAGCAACTTCACACATATACAAGTTTTACACCCCCCCCACAATCAGCGTTAACTTACAAGGGGGCAATTTGTGTCAGCACTCACCCCCTGCCCCACCAGAGGTACACCGAAAGAACCTTAGGACCACGAAAACCAGTTGCTTTCTCTAGGTGCCAGCACTCACCTTACCCAGAGCCTGATACCCGCTGAAGCAGCAGCCCCAAATCCTGCAGCTCCACTACCCGGGTGCCCCACACAGGCTGCCAGGCTCCTCTATAATGGAGCCGCTGGGCACCAACACTAAAAAATGGCACTTAAAGCCAGTCTCTGTCAGAGAAGTGCAACCCACCCACTGGTTTACGAAAACAGGGATTCACAGCGTCTCACGACCAGCCCCGAAGCGATCTCCATACACTCCCAGGAGCATTATTGATCTACGACAAACGAGCTGGTTTTGGCAGCTGCTCGGTCTGGAGTTGGCGCACACAATTTGGTAACCACTAGGATAGCAGCAGATTATCTGCTGAATGTTTCTCTTCCAGAAGGAAGTCTATGAAATGACGACGCACAAACCCCATTCAGGGCTTAACCCTGCCCTGGAGTCCGTGCACAGCTCCCACTGACGGGAGCCACCAGCACCGGGGGCAGAAACAATTCAGTGACACAAACTCCTCGGGCCGAACAGAGCCGTCATACAGAAACAGCTGCATCTGCCCATATGGTGGTCCTGGTCGTGTGGCAAACCCAGACTCCATCCATATGTAGGGTACCAGAGCGCAGTAACCCTGGCCACCGGCCAGCTGCCTTGCCCTCCGCCCGGGAAGGTTACGGAGCGAGGCCTGGACGCTGCTCCCAGGCACACCGAGGTGACTGAGACCAGCCAAAATACCAAAGGGAAATCATGCCCGACTGATCCAACTCACCACTGTGATGCAAAGACTGGCTGTGTGGCTAAGGAGAGAGCAGGGGTGTTGGAGGTGGTGTGTCAAAGGCCTCGTAGCCCCCCAGAGGAGCCTTCGAACCAAAGTGCTGAGATAAGGGCTGGGAAGCAAGGTGGATACGCACTGGGCAGCAGATTAGGAGGCTCACCAGATGAACACTGGGCTCCGAGGACTGCGATCAGCAGCACAGCCTTCACCTGGCTGCTAACAGCATCCCTCGGCACCGACATGGGGCCAGCCGTGGATGTTTTGCGATGGATTGGGACTGGAACATGCTCACCAAAAGTTTGGGGAGCCAGGAAAAGCTTGCCACACACTTGTGGGCAGGGCTGCTACTCAGGGGAACTTTGACAAGCCAGGAAACGGGCTGACAAGCACCTCAGGAAGTTCAGCTAAGGCTAAGCAGAGTCCTGCATCTGGGATGGGATAACTCCCTGCAGCGCCACAGGCTGACTGCAGAGCGTCTCTGCCGAAAAACAACTGGAGAAACAACAGAGTGCCCAAGAGCCAGCACGCACCCTCGCAGCAAAGGCATCCAACATCCCCCTGTGCTGCACCAGCGGGGTGAAGGGATGGGTCCTGCCCCGCTGCTCAGCGCTGGGAAGGCCACCTGGAGGGCTGGGACACACGGGAGGCAGCGGGGTGGGCAGTGCTGGATGTGCAGAGGCAGGCTGGCCCAGCGGGGATGTCACTGCTGTCACAGCCAGGAGCGGGGGGCGCAGGGCTGGCAGGGCAGGGCTCTGCTCAGAGGTGCACAGGGAGAGGATGAGGGACGAGGGACGCCAGCTGCGACACCAGGAAGTTTTGCCTGGTGTCTGGGCGCTGTTATCTGCCCTGAGTGCAGCCGAACACTTTGGGCAGGGCCCAGGGGAAGGATGCCATCCCTGCACCGTGGTCCTCCGGGATGCCACCACGGGGCGGGCAGGCCCCGAGCATCCTCCAGGCCAGCCTGCAGCAGCAGCAGGTGGCCTAGGGGCCTGCAGAGATCCCTGCCCACCACAGACCTGGCCGTGCAGAGCACCAGGGATGGCATCCCACGCGAGAGTGGTGCTGTGACATTAAACAGCCGTGAATCCCCCCAGCTCCCCTCGCCCTGCCGCTCTCAGCATCCCCCATCCACCACCACAAGGCACCGCACACCAGCCTCAGACCCTCCAAGAAACAAAGCCGGGATGGCCCAGAGGCACATCTCATCCCTCCACGGCACCAAGAAGCAGGGAAAAAAAAAAAAAAAAAAAAAAGTATGGCTGTGCCAAAAGGAGCAAAAAAACCCAGAGCACAAAGTGAGGGCAGGCCGAGAAAGCTGAAAAGTAGTGGCAGCCAGGCAGGGCGGCTCGGCCACCCCGGCTGTGTCGTCTCCCTCGCTCACTTTGCTCTGGTTTCACCAAACTCCGAAGGACGTGGGGTGTCTGGGGATGAGGGGGGGACCCCAAAAAGCATCTCCCCAAAAGCAGCTCCTGGGGGGGGGGGGGCGAGAAGTTGCGGCGCACACTTTCTGCGAAGGGAAAATGGCTGAGCGCAGAGCTCCCCGACAGACCACCCTGGGTGTTTATCTTCCCTAAAATAAAATAAAATCAAATCCACCCGCCGGGGCCCTGTTGCCTCTCCTCTGTGTTGCCGTGAGTTAAAACAAAGGGCAATCAGGAGAGGGGGGGGAGAGTAATGGGAGAGCGGGCAGGGAAGGGAGAGCGGGCAGGGGGAAGGGAAGGGAAGGGAAGGGAAGGGAAGGGAAGGGAAGGGAAGGGAAGGGAAGGGAAGGGAAGGGAAGGGAAGGGAAGGGAAGGGAAGGGAAGGGAAGGGAAGGGAAGGGAAGGGAAGGGAAGGGAAGGGAAGGGAAGGGAAGGGAAGGGGGGCAGCCCTCCAGCAGCCTGCCCATCTTTGTGCTCGCCTCCCCCCGCGCCCCGACCCCCCGCAGCCCGCCCCCATCCCCGGCCGTGCCCCCGCAGCTCCCCCCCGGGCCCCCCACGCGCGTCCCGGCCCCGCAGGAGCCGCGGGAGGGCGGCGGGGGCCGCTCACCTCCGACCCGGTACATGTTGGCGGCCATGGCCGGCTGCGGGCCGCCGCCGCCTCCAGGTGCCGGAGCCGCTGGAAAATGGAGGCTGGGGCGGGCGGGGGAGGGGAGCGCGGAGTTAAAGGGGCCGCGCCGCCGGGGGAGGGAGGGAGGGAGAGGAGGAGAGAGGAGGGAGGAGGCACCGGGACGGAGGGAGGGAGGGAGGAAAGAGGGAGGGCAGGGGCACGGCGGCGGCGGGGAGAGGGAGGGGAAGGGGAAGGACGGCAGGGAGGGAGGGAGGGAGGGGAGAGGCCTGCGGGAGGATGGAGGGGGAGGGCGGAGCGCGGGGGCACACACACAGAGACACCACACACACACACACACAGAGACACCACACACACACACACACAGACAAACACACACACACACGCAGCCCGCCTTGCACGCACACAGCCCGCCTCACACACACACACACATATATACGCACACACAGCCCGCCCAGCCTCACACGGCCCGCCTCACGCGGGCACACGCACACCCTGCCCGCCTCACACGCACACGGACCACCTGTGTGCACACCCAGCCCTCACACGGGCACATATATCACCTGTGTGTACACCCAGCCCTCACACGGGCACATATATCACCTGTGTGTACACTCAGCCCTCACACACATGTACACAACCTGTGTGCACACCCAGCCTTCAGATGGGCACATATACCACTCACGAACACACCCAGCCCTCACACACACACACAACCTGTGTGCACACCCAGCCCTCACACGGGCACATATACCATGTGTGCACACCCAACCCTCACACACACACATGTATAGCACCTGAGCTCACATCCAGCCCTCACACACACATATACCATCTGTGTGCACACCCAGCCCTCACATGGGCACACATATACCACTTGTGCGCACAACCAGTCCCCTTCACACATGCACATATATCACCTGTGTGCACACCGAGCCCTCACATGGGCATGTATATCACTTGTGCGTACACCCAGCCCTCACACGGGCACAACCCGTGCGCACACCCAGCCTTCCTCACACGCACACACAACATCTGTGTGCACACCCAGCCCTCACACATGCACACACACTGCCTGTGCTCACATCCAGCCCTCACACGCACACGTATACCATCTGTGTGCACACCCAGTCCTCACACAGGCACATATATCACTTGTGCTTACACCCAGCCCTCTTCACACACATGTATATCACCTGTGCTCAAAACAGCCCTCACACACAAACACACCGCCTGTGCTCACACAGTCCTCACGCACACACCCACCACCGGTGCTCACACCCAGCCAAAACCACCAGGCCTTTCACTCCCTGTGAGGGTGACGAGGCTGATGTCCCACATGCCAGGCCCAGGCCAGGCAGCGAGCCCCGACCCGGGGCTGTGGAAGTGCCTGGTGCTGAGCACGGTCCCAGCCCCAGGCCCTACCATGGTCAGGCAGGGCCCACGGGTGGCACGGTCATATTCAACATAGCACCCAGAGGTGCCAAAATCTCCATCAGGCCCCACATCCCAGTAGGCCATGCCTCCACCTTCCCAGTATTGCAAGGAGTGAGCCAGGAAAGCCCAGCTGGCAATGAAAATCCAAAAACATTCACTTTGTGGAGGGTACCACTGCGATATTCCCTCCTTTCTGAGCTGTGCCCATGGAGCCGCTGCGGACACCACCATCCGTGCTGCATGCAGGGACCGGCTGCTGCCGCCACTGCTCCGCCGAGCGGAAAATAATTCAGTAGGACACAGAAAAATTATCCAGAATAAATATTTACAAATCGCATCATGGGGCACTTGGTGGTTGCACACCAAGAAGTGGCCAGTCATGTGGTGTTGACTGCTCTTGCCAGACGCTAAATGGGTTTTTAAACGATAGCAACAAAAACATGTCAGGACTTCCCTGCTGCTCCTCTTCCACGTTGAGCAATGGCTGTGGTCACCGCTGGGGCCTTGTGCAACGGCAGGAGGGCAGCTGGCTCCGGCAGACGCAGCCGGGGAAGGAGTGGGATCGTCAAAGCCCAGTCTCCCTCCTCCAAAGCCCGGTCCTGGGGGTGTCACCAGCTCTCCCCATGGCAAACACAGTCCTTCCAGAAAGCCCTTGGTGTGTTTTGATGGGGCATTTCTTGCATTCGATGCCTTTCATGCGGCACCGAGGGAGCACATCCACAGGGAAAGGCTGAGACCTGCGAAAAGGAGATGCCGGCGCTTCCAGAGCCTGGTCGGAGGCCGCCTGGCCCAAATCAGCTCATCCCAGCACACGTGGGCGAGGGCAGATTTCCGTGCCTATTGCATGCGAGCGGGCACACCCTGACCCTGACCCATCCTCGCTACACCCAGCTCCATTCCCCTCTTGCTCATCACCCCGCTCTGCTGCTCCCTGCTCCCAGCACAGCCCTCCCACTGCTCGGCAGCAGCAGGGCCGTTCCTGCTGAGCTCCCTGCGGGACCAGGACCGAAAGGTCAGCCCTTCAAATTCCCTTTGCACCTATCTTCCCTTGCAGAAGACACGAGAGCACGTCCTGCTCCCTGGTGTTGGGTTCTCTGCTTTCCTGAAGGGGAGAGGGCGGCAGGGCTGCAAAAACCAGGAGAGGACAGTGCTGTTGGGAGAGGATGTGCTGCTCCACCAGCTCTGCTGGGCAGCTGGAGATACAATGCAAGAAAAAAAAAACAACACGACTGTTGTTCAAAATTGGATTTCCTGTAGCTAAGACCCCTTGGGGGCGGTGAGACCTGCTGTCCCGGAGGAGCTGAGGGCATTCCCAGCCTGCTCATGCACAGGAGGTGATGCCTGGGAAGGCTGCCCTGACCATCTCTTCTCTCTCCTCTTCCTTACAGCAGTGGTGAGAAGTTGAACAAAGCACATCGTGGTCCTGCTCACAGTTCCCTGTACAACACACTGCAGCACCTCACTGCTCCATCTCCCATGTGGCTCCAGAAGAAAACCCAGAGCCCAGTTCCCCCCATCTCCCACCCCACACTCAGGATGGAGGAAAACCGGCCACGATGGGAGCTCAACACCTTGCCTTAAGGGACCAGCTGCTGGCAGCAGCCTCCAAGAGCATTTCCTACCAGAGACAACTGCCCCAGAACAGCCCCTGCCGAGAGATGACTCACGGGACGGGTATGTGCTTTCATGTCCAGTTTTATTAGTGTTGCATTAGTACCATAAAATAGTTGACGAGGTCTAGCACGTTGCGGTTTGTTCCAAAAAAAAAAAAAAAAAAAAAAAAAAAAAAAGGCTATTTACACTTAATGTCTTCATAAAAAAAAAAAAAAATAGAACCCAAACAATACAACGATGAAACAGATGGACAACTCAGGAACCTACACAGTGGTAACGTCCCCCTGTGCGCTGCGGTCCGGACGAGGCTCGTGGCACGCAGCAGAGCACAGGGCTTCCCCGTGGCGTCTCCAGCGGGGCAGGTGATGCTCTCTGGCCAAGGTGCAAAGCAGCAGCTGACTGCTGTGGCCAAGAGCAGAGCTCTTCCTTAAGGAAACCAGTCACCTGCTGCTTTCCAAGTTGGCCTGTCCCCTTCTCCTGCCTGTCCCACGGCCGCTGACTGTCCCTGCAGGAGGGTTTCCCCTGACAGCCCTGCTAAAGAGGCTCCAGAAATCCTCTGGGAGATGTTGCTGCTCAGTTCTGGCCTTCTCCCTACCTACTTGCTAAGCCCAGAGGGAGTGTCACACCAAAACGGGTCACCACACAGCGATCCACCAGACTGAGACCAGAGGAACGGGGACCTTGCATCCAACCTAGCTCCAGGGAAGCACCAGGCCCCCCAGCCCGGTGCTGCTGCACAGCAGGACTGCCCTCACCCCAGGATCCCCCAGCACATCCAGCAGCAGCAGGCCGTCAGCTCTGCCTCCTCTCAACAGGATTTTCTTAAAATTTGAGGTACCAGGTGCAATGCCCTAAGCCCTGGCTCTCCGCTATTCCTTCCAGCACCCATTCCTGGTGAGAAATGACCAGGCAGAGCCATTTGGGGCAAGCTGCAGCTGAATTCCTACTACCCCTAAGCAGGACGAGGCCTTTGCTGTCATCTCAGGTGAGCAGGGGTCAGCATGGTGCTCGGCCAAGCTGGATGACTGCACACCAACAGGCACAGCTCCTCCAGCCCCAGGAAGCCTCCAGCCTCCCACCCCTGCCCGCCCTGCAGGATAAAGCAGCAAGCATGTGCTAATAACACAGCGAAACACGGCCACGGGGACGGGGGCTCTCCCCAGGCTCATGTGTAATTAAGAGGGACTCCGCAGCTCCCGCTGAGATGTGAAGGGTACGGAATGAAGTGAGCAATGACTGCAGCGCTGAGCTACACAAGCCACCCAAGACCCCTGCAACATCGCTAGTGCAGCAGGACAGCCAGCAGCCGACCGGCCCGGGCAGGGCCAGGGACAAGCCTTAGTCTCCAAAAAAAACGAAAGCAGAGGAGCAGGAAGCACAAGGTGCAACACGCCGCCACAAAACCCTTCCTTCTGTCCTCTGCTCACCAGCACTGATAAACTAGGTCAGCCTCGCGCAGCACAGCGACAGCAGCGAGCCTCTTCTTGAGGCCTCACCTCTGAGCAAGGAGGGGCCCTGCTCCCACCAGCAACTGGGAAGGACACCAGCTGTGTCGAGCCCAATCTCACCCGGGCTGGTGAGGTAACACCGGGGTGTTTCTTCCTTTAAATTGCACCTCTCCCCAAACCCCTCGAGCTGAACACGGGGCTACGCCGCCTCCTGCCCCCAGCCATCTGTCTGCACCCAGCAGCTCACGCGCAGCCACCTCTCCCCCCACCATGCTCCCAGCCCCGGTGCTCACCCCAAATCCTGCTGGGAGAGCAGGAGCTCGCCTGGAGGGAGACCTGAGAGCTGCCAGACCCACAGGGCACAAACCCCGCGGGGACGCAAGCCCTCGGGCGCGCAGAACTTCCCGGGGAGTTTGGTTGTACAGAGGTGGCACAAAACGCAAACCAAGGTGAAACGCAACGAGCACGAGCGCTCCTCTCACACACACACACACAGAGCAGCGCGGGGCAACACACATTTACAGGCAGGACCACAGAAACCCCGCGCTAGCTACCCTCTGGTTCTGTACAGCAGGTCGAAACGCGGGGAGGAGCACGGCCACACTCCCCCCTCGCTCCCCAGTAAACAAAGTTATTGCAGGCGGTCAGTCTGTCTGTCCCGTCCCGTCTGATTTCCTCGAAAAACCTTTTTTTTTTTTTTTTTTTTCAATGCAACAGCCTCAATCAAATTAAAAAAAAAAAAAAGAAGGGAAAAGCGATGTGCTTATACGCCTTATACGCCATCTCCCACGCTGCTGCTGCTAGGCAACGCTACTCAATCCTACAGCATCAGCTCAGGGCAGCCAGAAATGCACGAACCAGTGGACACACGCCGCCGTTTGCACCGGAGCTGAGCTCCTGGCACAGGCAGATGGAGGTAGAGCTGCCCGTGGGGAGGAGGAGGAGGACAGCAAGAGGACGAGACGGCCTGCCCAGCACCACACAGCGTCCTCCTCCCGCGGGGGGCTCGAAGGGAATGCCCTGTCCCCGGCCAGGCAGGGTGCACTTGTGCTGGGAAAGGATTTTGTGAAATCAAACTCGGCGAAGCAGCCCCGCGACAGGCACCAGAGGCAGCAGGGATCACGCTCTCGCCTGGTGACCCCTTGCTCCCCGTCAGCAGCAGCCCCAACAGAGCACACCGCCAGCACCCTGCTCCAAGCCACACGGGCAGGAGCCACCGAGCAGGACAAAGCAAAATCTCCAGACCTTCAGAAACCAAGGGTAAGGAGGGAAAAAAAAAAAAAGAAAAAAAAAAAAAGAAAAAGACAAAAAAAAACCTGACCAGTGGATGCTGGGAAAGGTTCAGAAGCATCACTGCTTCTGCTTGGAGCCAGACCTGCCCACAAGGCGGGGACCCAAAGGACCCCACCAAAGCTTCAGTCCCTCACCCCGAAAGGCCAGATGTGCTTTTCCACACAGCAGGCACACGCTGCTCCCTCAGCCCCATCTACCTGCTTCCAGTCCTTCCTGCGAACACCTCGGGAAGCCCAGAGAGCAAAAAGCCACATCCGTAGCACCAGGGCTGCCCGGAGCTGCTGCCTGCCACACCTTGCGGGAGCATCCCCTTGTCCCTGCGAGATGCACACAGCGAACACAAACACGGCCAGAGCCAGGCCAAAACGAGCCCCGGGCACGAGACACCACAAGCCTCACTCCTCCAGCTCCCCCAAGGACACCTTGCTGCCCCGGAGGGACAACGAACCTGGCTGCCTTCATCCTCCCCCGTGTCCCAGCTGCAGCTTGGGACTGAATCTCGTGGCAAAGCCTCAGCCCGCAGGCAGCGCCCTGCAGGGACAAACATCCTGCTGGGAAGGGAAGGGACGCAGCCCGTGGGGAAATAAATGCCCCTGCGAAGGGATATCCAAAAAGCAGACGGTAAGGGCAGCTTCCTGCAGGAGGCCACCTGCCCGCAGCACCCCTTGCGGAGAAATCCTGGGTGTTAGGCTGGGCAGGGTGACCATACACCCAGGCGAAGCCAGCAGCCGGCTCCGGGGAGCACGGCGCAGTGGGAGCAGGACAAAGGCAGAGCGGATAAAGCAGCCCAGGCGGCCTCACGCGTGCAGTCTGACAGATGGACGGGAAGGCAGCTGGACGTGCAGAGCTGAGCCGGCCCTGACTCCAGCCACGACAGTGATGCATCACTTCACAGACAACGGCTCACCTTCTGGGTTTGGGGTGGGGGTTTTTTGGCAATTGGATTTTTCACACCCCACACCCCCCGCCTCTTATTTTTTATTTATTTTTCTTTTTTTAGAAAGCGTTAAAAAAAATCTGCGGCTATTAAAAAAATCCTTTCCCTTTAGAGGCTGGGCGAGGTTTTATTGACAGGTAAATAACCGGTGTGAGTATGTAATAGCAGCGACCCCACTGGCGCGGCGTCCCTCCGCAGCGCAGCCAGCGGCGGGGACGTGGTGACTGGCTCGGTTTGGTCGTCGTCACTGACCTGGGACACTGGAGTTCCCCTGCACCTCGTGTTTCCCTAATTCCTGTTCCTGCCCAACCCTCCTCAGGTGTCACCTCAGCACAAGCACCTGCCTGTCCTCGTGGCGGACTCGGTGCACCGAAGGGCGAGCTCCTCTCTAGATCTCCCTAGCCATGCGGTTTGTTTCCCCAACCAGACCGCTGAGCTCCCTCCAGCCTCGCTGATCTCTCGTCCTTTGGCAGCAGGAAGAAAGACTGGCCCTTGGTTTTTGCTAGCAATATGGAGGGAGGGGGCCAAATGCATCGTAACGTGCGTGCTCTTCTGCAAAATCTGTTCCAGCTGATCCGCGGCTCCCCAGCCCGCGGCGCACACCAATGAGGTCTCAGGTTAATAAGCAGTGCAGTAATTCAGCTATCTGCTTGGAAGTGGTAGGTGTTCTCGGGCAGGTTGCCTGCTCCTGCCAACTCCCCCACAGCTTTGTTGTCAGCACATCTATATTTAAGACTGTTTTGTTGTGTTGTTTGTTTGTTTTTTGTTTTTTGCCTTTGTTTAAAGGGGTTTCCTTCCCTTGTAGTAAACTTAAGAGTTAATAGAAAAAAGTAATTCAAAAGTAATCCAAGCACATCTGTAATTAATTCTGCAGGAGAGGGCAGAGCGACGCGAGTCAGAGTTGGCACGCAGTTCCTGGCTCCTGGTGTGCAGTCCCTGGGACGGACAGAAGGTCCCTCCGCCGAGCGGGGCTAGAAGTTAGATTTGGAGTGTCCAAATATGCAGATGGGAAAGTGCTTGACGTGAGAGGACCACTGTGCTGCCAGCTGAAAGAACTTGACGTCGTTCCACTCTACCCCATCGATCAGGACTGCAGGGGAGGGTTAAAAAGGAGAAGAAAAAAAAAGAAGGTGAGTTAAAAAATAGCAAGTGGAAGTGGTCAGCCAGAAATGGCTTTGCTAGAAATCTCCCTGCAGTCAGCAGAGGGAAGCCTGGCCACGTTCTGCGCTCAGGGTACGAGCTGCTCTGCCCGGCCACCCTCCTGCTGTCTCTGTAAGTGGCTGCAGGCATGAGGGAAAAAGGCCAGAGTGCAGACCAGCTTCAGGGAGAACAGCTCAGGCTGCTCCTGCAGCACTCCTGTACTATCGCTACGCGCTGACGCCGCAGCTCCCCAGACCACTGATTTCAGCTTCACCTGATCTGATCCCTCCGGCTTCCTAAACACTCTCCGCTTTCTTTTTCTGAGCAAATGTGCTCTCATAGAGATGGAGACGAGACTCTCTTCATTGCACTTCTAAGGGAGATCTGTTTCCTGAAGAGGTGATGCATGTTCTGCGACCACCCCTTACGCTCACCCCTCTCCCAGGGATCGGGCCAGAATTAAGGAAGGTGACCTAAAAGCAAATCTCTCTGCGGTTATCAGTGAATTATTGGGGATTATTAACTGGACAGGGTACAGACACGGGATGCACAGCTCTGCTGACAGGCATTTTAGAGCATCTGCAGGCAAACCTATCACTGTGGTGTGCCTTTGTGCCAGACTCCTGCCTAGAGGAGCAGGCACTCACGGCCCTCCACCATTCCTTCCCAGATGTGCACAAGGAGCCCTGAATGACAGGGAGGGGAGATGGAACCCGGCCCAGTCTTTGTCCTCATCCAGGGCACTGATTCAGAGGAGTTCCTAGGAGAGGGAGGATTTTCCCACATCCCAGACCTATTAAGCCATCCCCCACGCGGGCCACATGCAAGCGCTTCCCCAGGAAGGCCCCCATTACGTTGGCTCCAGGGCACAGGGCAGGAGACCAGCTCAGCTCTTTGTCTGCAGGAAGACATTAGCAGCTGAGCCTCACCCCGGAGCCTGAGGGGATGCAAGCCACACTTACCCCGCAGCATGTTCTGCTGATGTTTCGCTGTGCAAATCAACCTGCTGATTCCTTCAATACACTGGCTCTTTGACTCGACCTCCTTGTCTTTTGTTTTCTTGGGCAAGAACATCACTGGAAGAAAATCAAAGCGGCATAATGTGAATCTCTGCCACTCACGGGAGATGTACCACCACTCCTTTGGGTTTTTGCATTTAAATGTTCACGCCTCAAAATTCTAACCTTGATTTTAATTTTAACCCATTTGGCAGGTGACATTGCACCATCGCCTGTACACACGAAGACTTCAGGCCTGGCTGTCTCTCCAAGAAGCATTCCCAGCTCACAGCCAGGCCCCGCAGGGATGCTTCAGGGGGACTCCTGCTGCTCTGCAGGGACGCTGGGCTAACAGCAGCATGTGCAGCAGGCCCCAGCCAGGGATCTGCCGGGCGGCCGCACCACCTAGGGGGAGTCCCACACACTGCAGGTGGCTCCCAGGCGCAGCGCCGCACTCCAGCCAAATCGGGCATGCACCCAGGCCCTGCAGCCAGCCCAGAGATGAGCTCTGCTTGTGTCTCAGGATTGCTTCTCCCCTACAGACACGCCACTTTGGAGAGATGTGGCTGGGGGTGAGAGCTCTGGTCCCAGCAGTGCCTCGGCTATGATGGCCCTGGGCAGCCTGGCTGCAGTTACGTGCCCATGTCCTGCAGCCACGGGTCTGGGAGGCTCTGCAAACCTCCCCTCAGAGCCCCCAAAACTCTGCTTCCACCAGGATTGACTCCCAGGCTCCTGGGCAGGAAGATGTTGCACCAGACAGCTACTGGCAGTCAAATGCAAGTGCAGAACTGCCTCGCTGCTTCCCTGTAAGTGCTCCTCTGCAGAGCTGTTCACCATTCCTAATGGTTCACGTTACCAAGGCCAGATGTAGATACAGAATTACTGACACTACCTAAACCGCATTTTTTTGGTAAGAGAAACACACTCAAAGCCATGAACTTAATCAACATCAGGCTTTGTTTGCACTGAGAACTTCTCTTTTACATCTCCTTGTCCCACAAAGCACTCAGTGCAGGAGCACCAGAGCTTTTGTTGCTGCAAACCTGCTGGGAGTGACACCACCTCCCCCAAAGACGAGCACAGCTAGCAAGGATTTGGCAGGTCTGGCTGTGACAGCTGTACTCTAACACCCCAAACCCGTACCAGTGGGTTGACAAAGAACACAGGGAAGCTGTCCAGAGCAGCGCATCTCCTGGCTTTCTGCACAGCCACCCCCAAATGACCTTTCTGCGCCCCCACCTTTGTTCTTCTGGGCTTTGCCACCTTAGCTGCTCAGCTGGAGGTGTGAAGACATCCCCTTCTTACAGCACAACGAGGAGCCACCCCTTCAAACCATCACCTTACACAACCACCTCTCGTCTACAGACAGACGAGGGATTTGGGGGCTAAAAATATGAGTAAGTCACTGCAAGGAGGGACTGACAAGTCAGCCTCAGAGTGGCAGAACAAGGAGAGCAGCATTGCATTCCTGGCCTCTGGCAGCAGCAAACGCGTGCAGCCTACCTTTCTTGTTCTTCTCTTTTGTCACGACAGTCATGGACATGGTCGGAGTGGTGGCAATCTCACCGCTGGCAGGTAACCTGCTGACCTGGAGGGACCGGAAAGTGCATTTCAGTGTGTTTTTGGTAGTGGAGGGGTCCTTCTTCTCCGGGTCTCTCTTTCTGTCCACGGGTGGAGCTGCAATCCAGTAATCCACCTGCAGGCCCATCAGCTCAGCACCAAGGCTCTGGCTAGAAAACAAGACAGGATGATCATTTCTGTGCGGCAGGCAGCAAAGTTCTCCCCATCTGTGTTTTTTCAGAGTGGCTGCTGCTCTTGAGCAGCTGGTGAGAGGACAGGCACCTGTCCTAATGCCCCACCAGGTCACGCAGGAGCCCTGATTTCCAGGTCCCTGCCCCAAAGCTGGCGCAGGGCAATCGGCTGCACAGCCCTGCTGCAGGCTGGGGAATTCCTGTGCTAGGAAAAGGCTCTGCACGTCCTGCCATGTTTGCTAAACAACGGCAGATTTCAGGACACAACGTGCTATCCAAGACTCCCGCGCACTGTGTGGTAACAGACATGTGTCACCAAAACACGCTGCCTGCCTTTCTTGAGCCAGAAAAGGGAAGATGAGCAACCTGGGAAATTCCACCGCCCTCCCTGCCCGCCCCTTGCCTCTGCATCAGGGGTTCCCACGCAGTGGGCCTGCAGCTGACCTACAGCCCCTGCTTCTTCCCACACAACGACACGGTGTTGAATAATATGCAAGGACTCGACAAAATCTTATCTACCAGTCTGCTGGCTAATTACATTTAACTGTGTGCCCTGCTTGAGAAATGGCAATTGTTAAAAAAAATTATGAATCTGTGCTCTTGAATAAAATAAGCATCCGTCTACATCCCCTCTGTAATAAGAAGCTCTCATGTAAAACAAGGACGGACCATTGTTACAGTCCTCTCTGCAAATCATTTCCTTTTCTTTGTCGTTTACTCATCTGAAGCCAGACAGCAAAGCAGAGTTTATCTTGGATCACCAAAACCAGGGTTTGATTTCTCAGGACAACTTCCAAACTGAGATTATTATTTTTTTAATAAAAAAAGTTGCAGTTTCTCCGAGTCTTAAGGCTCTACATATCTCATTTCAGTTGTAAAGACAAAGCATTTTTATGCTCCCACTTTGCCTGCACAGGACATCCTGCTCCATCCCTGGTTAAACGCATGGGTTAATCTTTCAGTTTGGGTCACCCTCCACCCCCCTGTGCTGTCACATACAGATCAGTGGAGACGGAATAATGTTGAACCTAAACTTCCTCATTTCTTGATGATTTTACTGCAGAGCATTAGGCTAAAAAGTACCCGATTCCCAAAGCCGAGGTGTTAGCTTCAGACGTGCCACCTCCACGCCTCGCAGCTCTTACAGCCTAACGGGTCCCCAAACCACTTCCCCATTTGAGAAGCCCGTGGGGAACTCACACGGGAGAAGCCAGCTCTGCTCTCCAGAGCCTGCACAGCCCCAGCAGTGCCAACCTGCTGCTGCTGGGACCTGCCTGGGCAGCAGGAGGGCTCCAAGGGGCTCAGCAGCAAGGACTGGGGGGAAGCAGGCTTCAGCCTGCCCCAGGAGGCCACTAACACCTTCCAGTCGCTGGGCACCTGCTAATCTGGGACTTCCACATTTCCAGTTCCTCTTGTTAAAGGAAACTTTAACTTCTGATATCTAAAACAGGCTTGAAAGGGCCCCACAGGGCTCTCTGGGGTGGTGGGTAAGTAGGAAATGCTGTTTAGGGAGAGCATGTGAGGCCAGTCTCTGAAGGCAGAGCGTTCTTTGGGATTACGGATGGCAGAGGGGATCCCTGTATCACCCCCTAGCGTCAACTGATGCATCTGCTTCTCCATGAATGTCGGATCTGCTGATCCTGCTGCCACAGAAGTAGCAGAAAAAAACGTGGTCCCAATCCACCTTCCCTGCCGCCAGCATCCCCTTCCTTTCTCCCTTTTAACCGACCTCTTGCCAGTCTCACTTCGTCCCCCCAGGCCTCGTACCACAGGTTTGGTGAACCACAGCTCAGGATTCAGCAAACCTAGCACCACGGTGATTTTGCAAAACTTGAGCTTCTTACCTCCCTGTCTCCTCCTCCCCAAATTTGGGGAATCCGAGCTCTTCTTGTACCTCCTCCTAAGATGCTGCTCAGCCCCTTGGTCACATTACCTGCACTCCCCTGCACCGCGTGCTTCTAAAGGTGGGTACCAGAACCACACACAGATTGTAAGACAGCTAAGGCAACATCTTGTTTGGCAACAAAGCAGGAGGCCTGCTCAGGGCAATTCTTTTCCAGTAATCTTCTCCTGGTTTCCTCCCTTTACCTGCAAAATTCTCAGCTAAGCCAGAGCTTCGTGTTGCCTACAGGTGCTGTCTCCTTGCTATTCAGATATGCTCGGATGGAAACTGCAGCTCCATTATGCCACTGACAGCTGTCAGCTCACCATCCCACAGAGCACCTCTGCCCTTATAGTTCCTTAAAAACATTTTATAACAATTGAGGGATTAGGCTAGCTATGGAACAGGCATCTGGGTGATGTCCACATCTTGTGTATTAGGTATTTTTTTGGTCTACATCTCTCCTCAGCAGAATCCAGTCTCAAAGGGCAAATACCAGAAGAGGGAGAACACAAACCTTCCCAATCAGATTTCCTCTTCCCTGTGTGTATCATAGCACAGGCAAGGGGGAGCGTAATGAGACAAAACGAGCTTTACCTTGAGGACGAGAAGCTGCCTGTGACAGACGGCGAGGAAGGTGGCGTGGGGGAGGCTTCTTTCACAGCAGGAGACACAGAAGGCGGGGTAGAAGAAAGGACACTGGAGCTTGAGGGAGCTGCGTCATCAGAGTCACCTTGCAGAGAAGAAGCCACAGTTTGTCTGGGTTTGTCTCAGGGCCCAGCACACGCACGCTAGGATAACAGCTCAGTCTGTTTGCCCACACACCGCACAGATCTCTGCTGGGTTTGTTCAGGCTCCATCCAGAGATCGGCTAGCTCACCGGTTCTGACTGCCCCCATGCCCACATCACGTGGGTATTTGTTCTGTATTGGGGTAAGAAGCAAACTGGCTGCCCGTCCTGGAGTTCCCAGGGTTGGACTGTGTTTGATGCTGAATTTATTAGGTGACTGAGCTGCCCCCTCTGGTTTGGAGCAGGAACCTCACATAACCACAGCGGTGAACCCACCCCAGTGACAAGACGCATAAAAAAGGGGCTTTGCTCAGATCTGAGTGGAAGTTCCCTGCACGAGGGTGAGGGAATTTCAGCTGGCCTGAAGCTCCTCATACAGCATCAAGAAAAAAGGCTCCTTGGGGTGAGGACAGCCACTTGGAGTTAAATGCAACAGAGAACTGAGCGCTAATAAAAGCAGTTTCACCTTACAACACCTCGAGACACAAACAACACATAAGCTCATTCAGCCTGTGAAATCAGCCTCCCACTGTCCGTACGACACAAGAAAGCGCACACAAGATGCTTGTTACCTGACGTTGCAGAGGATTGTTCCACTATTCCAACCTTCACCACCTAGAAAGGGGGAACAGAACGGCACAGCTCTATGAAACACGAGTCCCATAAGTTTCAGGAGCCCTCACCTCCCAGACTAAGCCCAACCCTACACCCCCCCTTGGCTCTGGCCCTGCAGAGCAGTGTAAAAGCATGCTAGGAAGCCGAGTCTTGTAAGGGCCAGGCAGGTCCCAGCTGTGTCCAGCCAAGCTGAACCAGCTCACCACCTTTCCCTGAATTATCCAAAAACCAGCACCGACCCCACGGAGCTGCTACAGACTTGCACAGCTCTGACTAGCCCAAGGTCAGCCCCAGGCTGTGTCAGCTATAGGGGCTGCCTGTGACACCTGTGGGAACATCTCTTCAGCATGGCTCCGATGCAGCTGCTAACACTGCTTCCACCACACAACTGCAGCCACTTCCAGGGCTCACCATGGCTTGGGTTTCTTAGGAAACCACAAAAGGGACAAAGTACAGTCTCCAGACAAAGTTTTCGAATCTCCAAACAAGAGAAGAGTCCAGCAAAGAATATAAAGCTCCTCACAAGGCCAGTGGGGCACAGACCAACTGTACATGAGATAACCCATCACATGTACAGCTCAGGACAACCCCAATCACACTGTAAAACAGACACAAATGTGTTCTGGTATGAACAACCACCGGTCAGTGCAGCCAGGACAAGAATAAATGGCACCCTCAGAGAGCTAACAGGAACCTGTGGAACAGGGCATGCTGCAAGCAAGCTCCCAAGAACACACTAGGCCTAGAGAGATAAAACCCTTGGAGATATAAAGCAGGGCCCTGTTGGGATAATCTGCATGGGCATCATTACTCCGTGCACCGCAGCAGAGACCCTTCTTAAGGGCCTTACACCTGTATGCAGGGCTAACGTCTGCACCATAAACGTGCTGACAAGTGGGGAAGAGCTGCAAAGTGACCTCAAGTCAATAAAACTTGTTTTGGAGTGAGAAATTACACAGCTTGGCCTATTTAGCTTGAGAACAGAAGATGGCTAAGTTCAGGATGACCATGTCTAGAGCACATCTCCAGGGAGTAGATTACAGGAGCAAAAAAGATCCCGTCATTAGAAGCAAACGAGTCTGCACAGTTCCTGGAGGGGCAGGGCTGTGCTGTACACTCAGCACCAGCTGCCAGAGCGCTGTCAGGTAGACTCTGTTAGCTCCAGGCTTGGAAAAGCCATCTCGAACCGCAGCTGTATGTGTGCAGCGGCTCCCCGAGAGGACGCTGGCTTGGGAAAAGGAGTTTGGGATCTTAGCAGGGGCTGCAGCTCAGTTTGATCACTCTCTGTTCAGAGGGGAATAAGTCAGGCCCTGCAGTCCAGCAACCACTTGTGCTGTGTGAGTTAAATGTCAGGAGGATGTTTCGCAGACTGAGTAGCTGGGAACAAGAGGAGGGGAGGCAGAAGAGTCAGAGGAAGAACGAGCAATACAGAAAATTGCCTACAGCCACCTTGATCTGCAAGCCAGAAAGGAAATCTCTGTTGGCCTTTTCCCTCCTGCTGGCTGCCTGATGATGCTCGAGCTCAGACACAAGAGGAAGACGAGGTTCAACACCTTCCCCTCCCTTCATTATTCAGGGAGGGGCTTGAGTCTGCTGCAGCTCCAACAAAGCCTCCATCCAGCCAACCTCCTCTCCCCTGGGGAAGGATGTGCATCCTGTTAACTCTCCTGGCACCTGGCTGAGGATGCAGCCTCTCCGCCAGCCTCTGTGCCCGGCTGGTCCCTCGTGAGGCTCTGCTCTCACCTCTTCGGAGCCCAGCTGAGCAGCACGGCGCTGCCCTGCTTGATTCTGGATCAAACTCTGCATGACCCGGCTGCAGGACAGAAGATTTTGCAGCCTAGAAACCAAGAGAGTCCAAGCAGCATCAGGAGACACAAAACCACAGATCGCTGGCTCCCTCCCCGCCTTGGCCAACAGCTCCAAGCAGGCTGCAGCTGAAGGACAGAATGGTTCATGGTCAGCTTTGTACTTGGTGAGAAGCCTGTAATTGGCCCTTAAGAGTCTCTTTGGACATGTCTCATGGAGAATTACTGTGTCAGGAATATGTCAGAGGCAGGAATAAGAAGCATTTAATTTGACCCTCTCTCCCAGCCAACGTAGGAAGCCAACCCATGTCTCCAAGGCAAAATTTGGGGAGGTTGGCAGCATTACACACACAACAGACCTGTTGACTCTTCCCCTTTCAGACAATCAAATCCAGTCTGGATAAAGTGCTGTGCTGTAAGTACAACGATTGTTCAAAAGGAGCCGGACAAACACTCCCATTGCACGTGGCACTGAACTAAACCGGCCCCAAAGAAAAGCTTTGCAGAGCTTAAACAGCTCCGGCAAGATGAATCCAGGAGCTTTCAAGCACTTCTGGGCTTTTCCTGTCACTGGGAAGGTGACCGGCTGTCTCCTAACAGCAGTTCTTCACCAGCAATCACAGGACACGTACAATATCACAGCAAAACTCAGCAGCAGGGAGCAAATCAGGGAGATGTGCCTGTGCTTTAGCAGAAGACATCTTTCCTCCAACCAACAAAGGTGTATCGGCATCACAGGAGCACCGCAGAGAGATTTGTGCTGAGATGAGACCCCAGAGTGAAAGCAGGGTCAGCCTGAGTGCAAGAGTGGATAAACTCTCTGAACTCCATGGATCTCAGATTAGCTCTGATGCACTGACAGGGATACAAATGGGAACACACGAGGCAGCCCAACGCAGAAGGCAAAACAAGACAACCAGCATGCAAGAAAGAGAAGCTACAGGAGAGCAGCACAAGCTGTGAAGAGGACATCCAGCAGCTGAAGAGCAGTCAAGGGATATCCTTTGGGCCACAGGTCAGTGACTGGATACCTAAAACTTAAGGAATTGAAGAGCATGATCAAATCAAGGGAAGGAATCTAGAAAAGGCAGAAACATTGTGCACAAACACGTTCTGCACGTGGCCACACAAGCTGGGAGCATGAGGACGGGAGGAAAATCAGGGAGCATTATCTCAATTTACATTACTTATATGTGTACTGTCTCTCTACATACTCACTTGTTAAAATATCTTACACAGCTCCTGCCTCCGACAAACATAACCATGGCATTGTGACCTCCCTAGAGGGATGCACCCTCCATTTCCCAGGAGTAGAGGGGATGGTAAGAGGACTGGAGACTGCTCATGACAAGCACACAGGACTGACATCGGAACACAAATCTGGCTGAATGGATACACGGGGCAACGTTCAGCACAGCGAGCCTGAGGGCAGGTTTTCAGGAACGCAGCCCATTCCTCTGCACGTGGCCAGCAGTGAGTGACTCCCACTAACTCGGTGCTTTGGCCTGCAGCAGAGACAGGCTGCGGGTCGGAGCACTTCAGCATCACGCTTCCTTCTCTGGAGTGAGAAGAAAGTGCTCCTGCTGCACCCCAGAAAGCAGGTGACAAGTTGGTTTGAACCCCTGCGGCTCGAGACAGTAACCAAGACACACTCACCCCGACAAAGGGAATGAACTTCTGCGAAGACTCTTCATCGGGGCTAGAGGCAAAGAGAAAAGAGTTGTTAATAGCCCGCCTCCACGGGCACGATACTCACTTCATACGTCGCATTCAAGCATGCAGCGGGGACGGACAGTATGCAAGCGCCAGTCCAAGGTCTCCTCTCACGGCCCGCTGCCAGCACGGGTGGGGAGGAGCACACAGCCTGCGGCACGCCTCTGAGGGGGAAGGCCCCTCGAGGGAAGCGTCTCCCTTGTGCTGGACACAGAAAACATGCTTTAGGGGCAGACACACGGGCTCCTGCCACGAGGAGACGGGCCTGTGGCACGACAGGGCGGGGAGCGGGGCGTTACTTACTAGTCCCTGCAGCGCTGCGCACGCCCGGCCGTCACGCCTGGGGAGGGAGTCATACCTTGCACAGCCCGGCATCGCTACAAGCAGTTACAGCCTGCCACGGGGTTACAAGCCGTGACACGTGGTTACTGGGGCAGCACTAGCACGTATGGACACACACACACACACATCACACGCGCGTGTGGATGCACGTTCCCTGCCACCGGGAGCTTGCAGCCACGGAGACAGGCACCAGGGCGTACCGGGGGGGTCGGGACACAGCTGGAGGACAGCACACGGCTACACCAGGGCAGACAGCACGCACGCGGTGCCTGAGGACAGCACGGCTTTCTGCAAGCCTCTCCTGCTCTGCTCCTGCCTCGGGATTTGGAAGTCGGGGGGTGATGACAACTAGGCCAGCCATGAAGGCCACAGCCACACCTAGCAGGAGCCAGGGAGAACCCACAAAGACAGGAGGGGAGGATCCGAGCGGGAACCCACGTGCAGCACTGGAAGAGGCCACACAGCTCAGACACACCGCGCTTCTCGGGGCCAGGCACAGGGAGCAGGAGCTTTCTCGTGGCCCTCCTCTCGTGCACCCCTCAGAGCACCGCCACACGCAGGGCAAACTCCGACACCACCTTCACCCAGAGCACTGCTGGGCACAGCGCAAATATCTCACTAAATCGGGTATTTCTGCACCCTTTGCAGCACCGAAACGCACCAAAGTTGCCAACCACCCTGTGGCTACCGGGGGCTGCACCGTTTCCTCTAGGTCCTACGGAAGGAGGGGCACATAACTGCAGGAAACGTGACTCAGAGGTGCTTTTGCCTCCCCTCCTGCCTCACCTCCGCTCTGCCCCGAGATCTGCAGCCAAGCTGGGGGCTTTGCTTCCTTCCTGCCTTCAGCCCCAGGCACTACATCTTGCCTCCTTCCCCCAAAGCACAGCAAACAGCAGAGCCCACTGTTTGGGGTTGGAAGGCAGAAAGGCCACATCTTTCCAACCACGGCTGCAGGTCCCCTGGCAAACAGATCTCCTGTGGATGTCAGATTTCCAGCTCCTCTTCTGCAAAGGGCAAGGAGACCCACACACAGATGTTGGAGAAGCACGAACAGCAGCTCAGCTTTCTGCTCCTCTCTTCAGCTCCACAGGCCACGAAGCAGGCAGAAGAAACAAGTCTGGGAGGGAGGGAGGGAAGCACCATCGTGGTCTCGTCACCCCACAACCACTGGGTGGCTTTGCTCTGGGCTCCTGAAAAGCAAACCTTGCCCAATTCCAGCAGGTAACATGTTCCTGCTCCGCTGGGAGCTCAGACTCTCACCACAGAGAGCCGAGGGGCAGCTGTGGAATAAATATTTTGCTTCAGCCACCACTTGTCGCAGCTCACAGTGATGCACAGGCTGTCCCTGAAGGAATCCATCTGGATTTCAGCTGGGCTAGGCTAATCCTGGCACACGTCTTCTCGGGATCTCTGATCTCACATGCATGCCTCTGAAAACACAGCTTATCAGAGCAGCTGCTCTTCACGTAGACCGAAGGACAGATGAGATGGCTGTGCTTGTTCTTCACTTTATCTTTTATGCTCTTTCCAATTTCTTATCCTTTGGGATCGCAAAACATTCATCCAGAATCCTCTCACCTTGGCCAAGGCCTTCCACCACAGCCCCTTATAATTTATAGCCAGACCCTAACCCTTGTCTGTGATTTTTCAACAGCATCACTAATGCTTCTTCTCCATTTCTGAGGAATATAAAAAAAAAGAGACCTGTGCAGAGAGGCTAGAAAGCAACTCTTCTTTATCTGGAATGGGTTTTGTCTAATTATTGGTACTGATTGTGCAAAATCCATCCACCTGAGATCAATCCTTCAAAGGTGAACTGTCCAGGAATAGACTCACATACTCCCTCCCCACCAGAAGAAATTAATTCAGATGGAACAAAGACACACGGGCAGATTTAGATGCTTTAAGGCTCTTAGAAACAACAAGCCAAATCACCAGGAGTCACCCACCTGGCAAAGGGAAGGAATAATCTCTCTCACTTCTGGGACCAAGTACAAAATAAGCCACAAAGCACACAAAGGTTACAGTGAGGGAAACTGAATAATCGCTTCCTCCACTTATGCCCGCCGTTAGCCTTTTCACATTTCATTCCAATTTAAGCAACGCAGAGCAGATTCATACACAGCCACACAACTGTGATTTCCTAGCAGGAGGGTCTCAGATATTTGCTTTATCCCAAGCGAGTCCTGCAGGGGATCAACAGGCAAGAAGGGACTTCACCACGACAGGACTTGCAGCCCTCTGTGCGAGTTCAGGCCAGGCACCAACCCTCCAAGGTTTGTCTGTGGTACGAAGCATCCTTCCCACGGAGGAGCTGCTGCTCTCTGCTGCCTAATGCTGCCCCTGTCCCACCAAGTCTCCAGTGGAAGCTCTCAGCCAGCATCGCTCCCGTTCCCACAGCGGGTTGGCCATGCTCAAAAGGACATCCAGGGTATTTCCTGAGCCTTGACTCTGTCCTCTTCCACATTGCTCCGCCAGGCGAGGGGCACACAAATCCCTGTTACATTTCCTTTGGCTTCATGAGGTTCACGCAGCAACAAGGCGGGTGATGTGGGCACTGCTGAGCCAGAGGAGGGACCGGGTCCATCTTCACAAGCTGCGTTCACATTCAGGAGCTGCTGCAAGGTGGGTTTTAGCAGCAGCACTCAGAGAAAGGACCTGGACTCCTTGCCCTGCAGGCAGAAACCAGCATTACCCCTGCTCCCTGTTGCCCAGGAACCTGGCTCACCTTCCAACCCACAGCACTTCCTCATGTTTCAAGAGTCGGTCTAAGTTCTCCTTACAACACCAGGTTTTAATAAACACGTCACGAGGCAGGACCTAACCCAGCCCTCGCCCTTACAAGCGAGCAGCGCTTTCTTTTCCAACAGCCAAGCTGCTCCCAGGTTCATGCAAGTCCAAGCCACATGGCATGGGCTGTGCTGGACACCAAATTACAGTGGGTGACAGCAGCCCAGGTACACAGAACTGAGCAGCAATCCAGCGAGCACCTTCTGACAGCGTCAGATCTCAAATACCACGGTGCTTTGTTCAAGAAAGCCAAGCAGAGAGAGGCACACCTCTGCCAGCACAGCCTCGGCTCCCCAGGTGCTGCCTTGCCAATTCAGTAACCACCAGCCCTCCCAGCGCTCAGGGACAAGGTCGGTCACCCAGTGCAATGCAGACAGGTCGACATGACAAGCATTTCCTTCCTGAACACCTTCCCCTCTCCCAGCCTCCCCAGTTTCAGGTAAGGCCAGCAGATGCTGCAAAAGAACAGGACAAAGCTTTGGCTCCATATGCAGCCCGTCACAGGCAGTGCATGCGCCAGCCTCTCGGCATGACAGACAGAACAAGGGGACGGGAAGGACAGCAGAGGTCAGTCAGAACAGGGACAGCTAGCGATAAAGTTAGGAAGCGGCTCATCACACACAGCTACGTCCTACAGGCTGGCTGGCTGGCTTCGCTCTCCTTGGACCTTGGGCTTGTTTAACAGAGCAAATGCTAGGATCCTGGGAGATTTGCCTTGCAATTAAATTAAGGTAGGTCGTGCTGCTGGTTCTACCTGGCCCATTGCCTTGCAAGGTGGCCTTGGAGAAGCCATTCCCCTCTGGCCTTGAGGGAGAACCCCAAGTGGCACAACCCCAAACCCAGGGGCTCGAGGCATGCCCTGAGCCAGCGAGTGCCACCTAGAGCACTCCAGGTCCAGCAGATGGGGAATGAAAAACCTTTGCTCAGTCCTAATCCTTCTGGAGCTATGCTGCACCCTCTGATAGCTGTAACCAAGCAGCAAGGATTAACTAGCAAGTAGGGAAGATACAAAACCTACCGTCTAGGTGTCTTAATGCTCAAAGCTATTTCCTTAATAAGCCCTGCACTCCACTCAGTGTATGCCCTGGCAACCCGTCTGTGTGACCCAAAGGCAGAGCGGTTATTTTAATGATGCATTCTGCCAGCAAATGCCATCGTTTCAAAGCAGCGAGCAGAATTTAACCTGAAGCACAAACTGAGCATCCCAGACCTGCACGAACTGTTAAACAAGGCACAAAAGACCAGCTCATGGGTGGAAGAGAGACAGGAGATGGGAGAGGGAACCTAAAAGGAACTGATACCTTAGAGTAAAATCAAAATGAAAGCTCTTTTTCCTTTTCAGAAAGCAACCAAAGAAAAAGATAAAGATGTTATTATACTTACAACAAAGTGATGAATTCATAGATAGTGCTAACGGAAACACAATGTCTGTGTTCTTTTTCCACAGTACTGCCAATGACAGATCGCTGTATTTCCAAAGAAAGCCACGTGAAGAGAGAACTGTCCATCCCTCCCTGGGACAGCTCGTTCCTCTAGCTCACTCTGCAGTTTACCCATGTGGTACTTGGCTAAATGTGGAAGCTGTTCCAAAGTGGCCACAGATACTAAAAGACTGTAGGCTATGCCACAGGTCTGACTCAGTCTCAGTGATCTCTTCCAAGCAACGTTCTGCAAGGTTGGAACTTGCAGCATGATCTGAACCATCTCAGCAGTGGCAAACATCTCACTGCAAGGTCCAAAAGGTCTAAAATCCAAATGGATGAGACCGGCTTGGAAAAGAGGTCATGCGCACAGCTGAGAGGGGTGTGTGTTGCTGAAGTAGATTTCAGGTGTTTTTTTCAACAAAATACGCTAGTTGGTCTTTCTAGATACTCAAAATGATTAACTGTGCATCAGTGACAAAAATGAACCTGTAACTGAATGGAGAAAGCAGTGGAGATTCATGCAGAACCCAGCAACTGAAGGAAGGAGAGAAAAAACAGCCCTCAGAAGGGGTTAACACTGCACTAGGGGTGACTGACCTTTGTATTTGTAACTGTGGTAAGTCGTCACACCAAAAAGAACAACAAAAAAAGACTGAAGCTAAGAGCTTTGAGCTCCCCGTGGCTCTCCAAACTTCACTTTTATCAGGTTAACATTACAGAAATTCACAAACACGCAAAGAGAATGTATTGTGTTTAATGGACCAGTCAATCTAGAATATTTTCATTAGGAGAGCATAATGAATGGGCTAAACTTCACTACATCATTTCTGCAAAGTAATGCAGAACAGACAGAGGATTGGAAAGGCAATTCCAACCAGCAATAAATATTTCCAAGAAGAGGGAAAAAAGTGACTCTGCCCCCTCCTTAAATCCTTCCCGGTTCTTAAGCAAATGAGGCACCAGTGATGGTTGTTAACAGACGAGCTGTTAATAGACCAGCTGTATCTAAAAGATCAGATACAACCTGGGATGGGTAATCATTAATGGTTAAAACCATCCATGCCCCACAGAAAATTGCTGGTCCTGAATAGAGAGAAATCACATGTGGGTGTTAATTCTGCTCTGAAAAGTTATTGGGATCTGTGTGATTTAGAGTTTCTCATTCTCCACTGTGCCTCAGAAACAATCTCTCTCTCTCCTGCAGTGTTAAATTACTCTTCTTCACAGACAACGGCTGTATGAGGCTCTACATACTTCTGAATCTTGTTTTCAGACCCCAGTTCCTTGACAGGCTGTTTATCCCTTAAGAGCAGCTGAAATAAAACTTGGTCAATGTCAGCTCTCCCAAGTAGGGGTGCTGGTAGCCTGCAACTGCCAATTAACAAGGACTTTGTCTCTCCCCTGTGTGAAGGTCTGCTATTTATACTCCAAAAAGAAAGCCTTTCAGTTCTCTTGATACTAGTGCAAAAAGGCCAAATCGCATAGAAGATACTTTGGGGAGGGCACACCACAGTCCACAACCTTACTTCCCCAAACCTCGCGGGTCTCTAAAGAAACCACAGTGCTTAATGACCCACACTGCTGCAGGTTCACTACTATCTAAGGGCAACACATTGAGGCTCCCATGGTGTTTGCAGTTTGGAGTGACTTTAAAGCTGCTGGCACACAAGACGAGAAAAGCACTTCACTTCAACATGATGGCCATTCTGGAAAGCGAGCGTTTTGTTAGTAACATACCTTTTCTGCTTGTACGTCAGCATTGCTTCAGCAATGGGCAACTGGTGTGCACAGTTTGCCCCTGCTATATACTGCGTTATTCTGGAGACGACATCAGGTGCCTCTGGAACTGCAACAGAAGAGAGGAAAATCAACAAAGCGACTTCTCAGACCATCACCAGCACTGCCCTCCATTTGCTCAGCCAAGCAGCTGATGGTACCCAGCCAGCTTCATCAGAACTGCATCTTCCAAAGGAAGCTGACTGTGAAGGCGTCTAAGCAAAAGCAAACAACCTCCAGGAGTACCAAATAAAAACATTAGGAAGGCAGACCAGATACACAGGCATGTGGCACAGCACTATTTATTGAAGTGTTACGGTGAAACTTGTTAAAATACTTTTATCTGAAAATGTGTAGCTGCTTATTAGACTTTTCTCCATCCAGACTGTATATCTGCTGAAGGAAGTGCTTAGTTACCTCTCCCAGGCCTTTGGGTAGTTGCTGTGCTCACAGCAGCGTTTGCATTACCTGATTTCCTACAGAACTCACGGCCTTGCTGAGCCCATTGGAAAGACATGTGAAAGGCACGCAAGGATGGAAGAGCACAAAGATCATTTTTGTGGAGCAGCAAGCGTGCCCGAAGTCTGTGAGAGTGCATTTGATTCCAGTTGACAGGAAGGCATTTCCTAAATGCCTTCCGTTTCCTTTTGTTGCAGAAAAAGCATCTCAACTGTGAAATCAAGGGAATGCAAGTTACCCTCACCAGGCACTTCCATGGTTTAATGAGCATTTTCACCCAGAGTTTCTTACAATTTCTTGCTCAGGGACCAATGAAAAGCTATCATTATTTACCAGATTGTCTTATGCCATCACAGGGCTTCTGTGCGGTTATTTTTATATATATATATATATATATATATATGCATATATATACATATATGTCCAATATTAATCTCTCTATATAAATATGGAGATTCTACAAGGCCTAGATGGCACAAAAATGATGATGCATTTTCCTCATAGCACACAGGCAAGTAAAAAAGGGCTGCAGCATACAATCTACAAAGAACAAACAAGGCTCTTGAGCTGGATCTCTACAGCAATGAAGTATCCCTAAAAGGCAGACACAAAAGCCAAATCTGTACTGACATTTGTCTCCATTTTCAAGGAATTAGAAGACAACTGTTCTGTGCATCTCTTCTTCCATGAGGTCATAATCAAGAAAAAATGTTTGGGTGGTACACGAGGAGACCTCTAGTCCAGCCCCCTGCTCCAAGTAGGGCTAACTTTACCTCCAGAACAGGCTGCCTAGGGCCTTGTCCTTACCAGTTCCCCTCTGCTGGAAAAGGCTCTGAACAATCCCTTGCGAAGATGCTCTCTTTCCTCCTCTCACAGCTAGAGGACTTCCATGAGCATCTGTTCCCTAAGGAGCCTCAGGCACCCCCTACAACTCCAACATGAGAACCACACTGCAACCCTTGCACCCATGCAAGTGTTCCAAAGGCCATGATGTTTTTTCCTGCTAGTGAAATTCCCATGGGGGATATGCCACCATGAGAGGATTGCTCCTCGTTCCAGTTTCAACCCTTCATGTAGCCCTAAATGAAGGACGAAAATCCTCCTTTTGCCTGTTTCTCTCCATTCTCGAAGGAATGGAAGGAAAAACTGTAAGCATTAATATTTTAAGCAAATCAGTACTCTAACAAACAGCAAGGCTTTATGCTGGCCTAGAACAGATTCAGATCAGAACAGGAACTCGTTGATCTGACCTAGGGCAGCTCTCACATGTTACAAGCACTGGTGAAGAACAAAATTCTTTTTTAATGAGAAAGATCCTGCCAGCGGATTTCAGAAATGCCAAGGTCATTCCCCCGTGCAACTAACAGAAGTTAATCTTCCCAAAGTTTACAGTTTTTGGAATCTTTTGGGCTGGACAATTTCTGAAGGGTCACAGAAAGCAATGTACTGAACGTGGTGGTTTGTGAGACCTCCTCACCAAAGAACAAAGCTGAGAGCTAGGTAAAAACAGAGTGACTCAGAGACAGCTAGCATCCTGGAGCCAACAGCTGTTTGCAAACCACCAAGCAGAGGACATACAAAGGTCAGCATCTGAAAAGGGAATGTGGTGGAGTTAGGAAAAAAGAGGAACAAAAACATTTGTCTGCTTCCTCTTATATTTACTTGACCTTTACTAAAATTACTTATTCGAGCCTTTTATCCCACACAGGCCAGACACAGACTCACGGTCTTACCAGTGGTCTGTGCTTCAAGTTTGTTGAACAGATCTCTCCAGGCTAGATCTTGGAAGAAGTTGTTGTATCTATAATCTACAGACCCCAGATACTTGGCCACTGGATGAGATCCTAAGAAAGAAAGGAAAACATGACAGTTGTTCTTCCCAGCACAGAACGCAGGTATATTTTTCTTTTTGTCTGCAAGGAATTAAATTCCAAAATCCAACTATACTAGACATCCCAGAAATAAGTTTCTTCAACTATAACAACAAAATGTAGTCCAGCTTATCTCTACAAAAGCATGCAAATAGACTTCCCAGCAGAGAGATTGCTTCAGCACCACTTTCAGTGACACCTTCCCTTCTCCCCTCTCCCTCCCGCCAAATTAAACTTTAAAAAGCCAAGGAAAACAGGGCTGCGAAACTGCTGAGGAAACAAATGATTTGGAAGACACGGAGGCCACATGGCTCTCCATCTCCATCACTCAGTTTTGCGAGAGGCTGGCCCCGCAGCACTTCGTCCCTGCAGGCACTGTGGCCACAGGAAACAGATCCTTCCTCCAAACACCATTCGCACACCATTGCTCTATTGCAACAGAGGAGAGGAGATCACCTGCAACCAGGGAAAACCACCAAGACAGCCTCATTTAATAGGAGGAGCAGCAAAATGGCCATAGATGCAATATATAAGCTATAATTAAAGACAGAAGTCAGAGCCCCAGGATTACGGTCCCGGTGAATGCTGGCACATGCATCAGGTCCCCGTGTGCCCTAGCTAAGCCTCGTGCTCCTCTAAGAGCATGGAAAAGACCTAATTTCACCAACTTTGTGTCCTGCCTGCAGCTTGCAGCCCTGGCTAGAGACCTGCCTTCACCCTCCATTGAGCAGGGAAGGGAAAGCATTGAAGCCACCGCCTCTGCCCTGGGAGAGGTCAAAACATTTGCCACTTTCATTTTAGGTGCCATGTGTCCCCAGCTTGGACAACCTGCTCTTACAACCACTTCTCCAGCCTCCCAGCAGAGGAGAGGAGGTGTGCCAGGGCTGCTCTGCCCAGCCGCCACGTTTCAGGCTTTGCTCTTTCCATGCTCAGCATGAGCCTTGTACATTCACACTTTGTACAGGCCTCAGAGCTTCTCTCTCCTCAGCAGCCTATTTTTGTCCTTCCTGCACGCTGATTTCTCACATTAAGCCTCACTTCCAGAGACCACAACAGCTGTGTCATCGGCTGGTAATCGCTAACCTGACAGCTCCGGCCCCAAACACCCCTGATTGCTTAAATATGCTCACCGTCCGCATCTAAAGCTCACTGTGGAAAAAAACACTGCTTCTCACCCTCCAAACCAGTGCTCATTTTCAGACTTCCACACCACGTTTAAGCAGACGGCCCCTGAGTTCCCCTCAGAGTTGTTACAAACCGAGGCCTAAGCTCTCCCCTGGAGCCTGCTGGAAATGGCTACTTTGAGCCTTGTAATTTCTTTTCCTGTGGCGTTTTTAGCACTGCACGTGGAGCAGCTCGGCGTCACACGCTGGAGAAGTGACAGCTTTCCCACATGCTGGAAAAACACACCACACATGCGTGGCAGATGCAGCTGGAAATGAGTACTAAACAAAAGATATCCCAAGTTGTATCCCTGGGAGCTAGATAAAACATTTTTTTAAAAAAATACGGTCAAAATAATCCCAACTTTTTTTTTTTTTTTTTCCTTCTCTTACTTGCGTCTTTTCAACTGTCTCTCCACTAGTTTGGGCATTAAAGGAGTCTTTCAGCCACAGAACTGGCAGCACGAAGCAGGACTGAATCTCCCAGTACAGACATTTACGGACAAGCAGCATTTCTCAGTGTCAATAAACCACTGCAGGTTGGCTCTTCTGTCCCTGCAGCATGTAGCTGAAGGTAAAGCCACCTTAGAAAAGACTCCACCACTCCCTACTTTTCTGAACAGCAGAAAACTTTTCCTTTAAGACATTTATGGCATGGTCCCCATCTTGTCTTTGGTGCTTTTTCAATTGTCAGGAAGAAGACATTGCTGCTCAATCACTTTAATGAAGTGCCAGAAATAAGCACTTGATCCAATCAGGAAATACTGCAGACTTCTATGGGAAAGGCCACGACAGGAGAGAAGTTTCTATATTTAAAGCACATTCAAGAAACATTCACAGTTCCATTTATCAATTGAAAGTGCTTTATTTTTTAAATTACTGAAGTTTTAAGGTTAAAAAAATAAACACAACAAAACCCCAAAACACTAGCTAAATCTTGTGCATGAGTTTCAAAAAGACGATATTTTCAGACCATTAAAGACTGAAGGACGGAGAACTTTTTTGTAGGCTAAGAGACAGGTAGCACGTGAGGACCCAAATCTTCAGCCACAGAGTCTCACTCAAAGCAAATTGGAGCCTGCAGAAATCTTTCTTTCTCGTGTTTCTGTCCCCTAAAGGGTTCTCTCTCCTATTGCTACCAACTACTTTGGAAACTAAATGCCTTCCTTACAGAAGGATCCAGGGCTCCTGTTCTTTTTCACTTGATCCTGCACATCTCACCACCAAATCAACAGCCTTCTATCCACTGCTCAGGGTGCCAGGCAGCAGCTTGACTCCTACAGCAAATGCCATCAGCTGGTCCCAAGCCTAGAAGACTGGAAAAATCACTCTTCAAGGTTACTGCTGCCTGTGTCATGTCACCTAAGTGCCCTGTTCACATCCACTGAAGCCAAGCCTTGGACTGGACCAACTTCTGCCATCACACACTTATGGCACCAACATTGCCCAGATGCCCCTGCCCACAAGCACCAGGGACTGCCTGGCTGCCCAGGCCTCTCTGCTCCAGCATTCCTCACATTTCTGACTGTGACAACGAGACCCCTGATGTTGTTATCAGTGCACACCACTTCCCTGGACACAAGAGATCCAAGCTGGGTTACTTCCCAGCCAGGCAGGCTTGCTGAGCTGTTGGAAGGGCAGAGATAAGGTGCTGGAAAACTGAGGAAAGAACCCGAGAAGAAGAGCACGTGAAGGAAAGGTCAAAAGATGCATGTAATTTGAATAATTTAAACTCTCAGCAGTTTCAGAGCCTTTTTAACATTTTTCATCTCTACCCCCTTCCATAATAAACATTTTCTGTGTAAGCCTCAGAAAGGCCTGAACAGTTATTGCTTTGGGAAACACAGTGCCCAATGAATTAAAGATTTCAGTCAGGGCAAGAGTTTCTAGAACATTATTCTGTGCATTCACTGTACCATGATAATAAGGTATATATACGAGCCTGCCCCTGTGGGAGAAAGGACTCAACCCCTTATGTTAGGCAAAAGGTTTACAAGCAGACTTTGACATCAAGAATAAAGATGAAATTCACTCACACAAGAGCAGTGCAAGCATTAAGCAACGCTATGCCAGCATGAGATTTGCCTCATTTAAACACCATATACCTGGCCAAAGCTTTCACGAAGGCTACTGCTAAGGGAACACATCACATTTAACCCATTCATCTTTCTACGAAAAAGAATTGTTCCTTATTTACCTAGAGGGATGATCAAAAATCTCATGTAGCCGAGCCAGTCTGGGGTTTTGTGAGACAGCTGCTCTACAAAGAGCCTCAATACAGCACTGAGGTAATTCTGGGCTCCGGCCACTGCAATTTTAATGGGGTTTGGAGGCTGAGAATTGCAGTTACAGCTAGACAGAAAAAGAGGGAACATGTTCATAATTGTGCTTCCAACCAACTACATCAGAACAAGTCAAAAAAATGGGTTAATAACAACCAAGGCAGAAAAGAGCTCGTTCAACACACAAGGCAATATCAAAATCATTATCAGCAGCTTAAACATTGTTAACAAAATGCAACATTGTTCAGTACTTTCTTAATTGGTCTTCTTGCTTCTTTTTCCACACATTTTGATAGTTTACAAAGGGTTGTATAAACAATCTACATTGGGATGTACCCATTCCAACTAACAGCTGTGTTGGAACATATCTACAGCCCTCAATACATAGCTAGGAAATGCCTCAAGCAATTGAGGACATTATCTGGGAATTAATTTAAGGGAAGAAAAAAAAATTGTTTTTAAAGCTATTATCTTCACATGCTTTAGTGGTTATTAGATCTGACATAGGAGGCAGCCTACAAAGTACAATCTCTTAAATTCAGTCAAAGAAGAGAGATTTGTGTCCTCACACGTGGCAGAACAGCAACAACTTTGCAGGGCTGGCAAGTACTGAAGAACCACACAACTCGGACGTCAGGAGACTAAACTGGGGAGAAGTATTCCCCCACTGTTGGATGGAAAACTCCCTGAGCACTGGGGCACAGGAGCTGAGAGGCTTTTAGAGCTGAGGACTTCCAGCCCTCCTTCCTGCAGGAGGCTCACCAACCGAAGAAGCAAAGGGTCACTTACTATCGCTGTATCCTGGAGACAATAGTACTGAAAGCTGCCTGAATATCAGCTGAGGAGCATGTGCAGACCACTGGCAAGGTATGCTTTTGTAAGACATCTGATAGGTACTGAGGAGAGAACAGAACACGTTAAAGTCCTTTTGGCTACAGTTTGACACGTGAAAATCTCACCTCCCCCCAGCCTCCTATGGATTGTCACAGCAAAGTGTGGGCACTCTCCCCATACCCAACGTGTAGGTGATGCAGCTGTTTCCCAGACACCTTTTCCTTGTGCATCAGCCATAGAATGGCTTTTCCTCTACAAAGATGGAAGCACTGCTTGACAAACACGAACACTACATCCAAAACATGGCATTTCTGGCAGCGATGACGCTAGACCAGCAGTTCTCACGGCCGCAGGGAGCAGGGCAGCAGCAGAAGGCTGTTTGCCTAGCAGACAGCTCTGGGTAAGAGCAGATGCTCTCTACTTACCTGCCTGCAGACCTGCACATACGGTGCTCTCTGATTTAAAAGAACTTGACAAACACAATACTCTAATATTTTGCCTACCCTCGAATACCAGAACAACAACAAAAAATAGTGCTACATTTCTTGTGTTGGACCTTTCCCCATCCATGCAGCTCAAAGGGAAAAAAGTTAACATACACCTGAAGTACATATGGATAAAATGTTGACAAGTGTCCGCAGTTATCTCACTTTCAAATTCTGCACCACTAATCCTCACACCCTAGCCAATGCCATCATCATCTCATCTGATACCATATACATTGCTGGAAGAAACCTGCACAGCTCTCTCTCCATCTCTAGATGGCATTTCTCCCTCTTCCATGCTTAGAGTGACTTGGAACCTGTAACTCAACTGGTATTTCTGATCTCTCAGACACTGAGACCCCAGTTCTACTAGAAGCAGAGAGCAGAACCAGCCAATGTAACTCGACAAACCTGGCACAAGTTCTACAGCCCACAGTCAACCAGTACACATTTAACTTGCCTTTTCTATGTATTTCTATATATTTTATTGCTGTCTCAGACTGAGGTTCAGAAAGGAGCAAAATTTGTTTTGACACCCCACCCAAACTCAAAGCAAATGATTCCACATTGCCAGTACAAGAGAGCAGCGCTCAGAGCTCTCCTTAACACAAACACCACACACCAAGAAAAGATGTGGTGATGCATCCCCAGACAAGAATCACAAAAATATGTGCAAATCAACAATGCTGAAGTATTTTCCCCTGTGGAGATCACCAGTGCCCAGCAACATCAGCCTAAACCAAAGATGTGTCCTCCCTGCTTCCTTTATCCCTTCCTACCATAGTGGAGAAGCAAGCTCTTGTGTGCAAGGCTCTAGCCATACCTGTTGTGCTGCTAACCAGAAGAAATGGCCTTTCAGAGAACAGAGAAAGTCTCTGGGCAAAGATTGAACTGACAAAGCTTTACAAAATCCATAGCATCTCTTGGTGAAACTCTGTGTGTAGGCAATTAACCTTCAATTTATCGCCACCCCCATGAACCACCACTGCAGAATCTACTTGGTTAGTGGTAAAGGTCAATTCCCAAGAAGAACAGTGCTTCAGATAACGTCTCCTGCATTTACCTGGCCTTGCCAATCAGAAGTATTGACAAGAATAATGTTTTCTGGCAGCTGGTCGTCAGAAACCAGGATGTGATTTAGTTGGTCATACACCGTTTTCCTGGGGATCTGGAAATGAAGACACAGAACAGAACAACAGAAGATATCAGCTTTAATCCTCATACCAGCAGCTCCAGCTCCTGCAGTTTGAAAGAGGTGGCTCTGTGTGGGCTGGCCAGTTCTTGGTCACTCCATCAGCAACACATGCTAGTGGACACATTGACTACTGGCAGTGACATTTGTCAGCTTCTTCAGCACTGCAATATTCTGCAGGCTCCTTTATTAGCCACCCTGGCTTTGACAGCCATTACTCCATCTGTAATGCATTTTTCTGAAGTCACTTTATACCAACTAACAGTAGCTTGAGGAATTCTGAATTTACAGAAACCAGCAACTATCTCTGTCAAGGAGGGAATTAACCGAATCCTGCAGTTAACAAGAGCATGGCACAGAGATATTCTGCATAAATCAGTCCCCTTTTGCAACTTCCCTTATTTCAAAGGAGTAATTTCTCTTATTTCTAAGGAGTAATTCCTCAAAACATCCCTATTTGTTCCTCATCACAACAATCTGTTCCAGTGTTTTCAATTTATGGCTGGCAACAAGCTGGCAAAGCCCAGCAGACAGCATGGAAGGTACAATTATCAGCCAAGAAGTAAATTTCCTCCTTCCTGGAGCTGTGAGGTCCTGTACCTTTCCAGCAGGGACAGTACTTGGGCCAGAAGGAAAGGGATCACAGGAGACAGATGGAGAACACAAAAGCCATGAGTGGCTGGAGACAGAGAAATATTTTTCACACCTGTAAGTGGTGCCGGGTGTCTGGAGATCGTTCGTTATCCAGACTGTTTGCTCTTTCGTTCTGTGGCCTCACTGGCTGCCTCTCCTTCAGAGATGTGCTTCTTCCCCGCCGTCCCGTCTGCTTCCCTTCAGACCTGCTAGAGAGAAATGCTTTCATTCTAGGCCTGGCTCATATCTGAGCAAAATTCACCCCCAGACTCCTAGATCACCCTCATCTGGCAACCTCAGCAACGCGACTCCAAGCACTGGAGATTCACACATGTAAACCTGAGCTAGCCTGAGATCTGCTAACTCTGCTTCCGATGGCACAGAAGCTATAGAGTACATGGTGCAGCCACACAGAATGTTGTCATCGTGTCCTCAGAGTCACAGGCAGACTTCCACAGCAAGACACACACCACCACCATGCTAATCGCCACTCCAGCATAATATGAACCATCCACACAAACTGTAGACTCACACCCAAAAGCAGCACAGAAATACCTCTTCAAAAGAGCATCTATCTGCTCACAAATAACCAAAGAAACTACATGGTGTGGTTGTTGAAGTTCACGTTCATTCCCCTATTAGGGAACTTAGACCCGACAACCACCTTTACGGCCAAAATCTGCATCAGCTGATCCAACAACAGGGTCTTTGAGCATGCAGTCCCAGAGTAAACATCCCTGAGCAACATCAGTATTCCTTTTCAGGGTTCTTGGTATTTGTTTATCAAGTGCCCAAGGCCCACCTCTCAAGTGCCTGAACACAAGGATGGGCTCCTTGCAGTCGATGCCTAAAGGCCATACCGAACAAAGGCTAGCAGGCTGTCCACGTCCTCCCAAGCAGCCCTGCAGCAGGTGCAATGCTGTGCCACTGCTCTACCTGGTGGATGGGATAATGAGGGACTCCGTCTTGGTGATCTTCCCGCTGGGCGGGAGCTTCTCAACAAACACATCTGGTGTGGGAAGCTCAGCTTCTTGAACCTCAGCTTGCTGGCTGGACTCCTGCAAACACACAGAACCAAGTCAGGAACAAACCCTTCCCTCCTTGTGACTACCACGAGGGCTGGCAGGAGGGACACCTGGCTGGGCTACATGCAGCCCGTCCCTTCCAGACACGCTACTCAAGGCCAAAGTCAATACGGTCTTGTTGAGAGAGAAATACATTGGAGAAATGCACAAATAGCATGTTTTCAGCAGAGCAACTTGAGCTTTGGGTTTTTTTTCCCCCAGGACCAGCTTGATTTCTGCCAATTCAGCTGGAAGTAGTAGTTCTGCCTGACATAATGTACCAACCCCAAGAATACTTTCCAGGACGATTCACGTGCTCAGTGCCATATTTCAGGCCAGCCTTCCTCAAACCAAGAGAAAGGCTGTTTAAAAAGAAGGCCATGCGAAGCATTTTAATGTCAAAAGGCTGAAAGACAAGAACCTCCAACAACTGGGGTCAGGAGCAGAGCTCAGCATTATCTTCACTGCAGCTACCATTGCCTACATCAGCTGTGCTGTATACGCTGCTACATGAACAGGCAGACACGTGCCACAGAACGCAGCTCACAGTTGACAACAAAAGTGCCAGGAGGAACGTTAACAAGTGAGTTTCCAACTTACAAAAGAGACAGTGTCAGAAATACTGTCGCCTGGGTGTTTGGTTCCAAGAGTCTTTGACTTTTCAGGCACTTCTACCTGCTTGAGAAGAGAAAGCCATTAGAAGGTATGACAGAAGCACAATTTTTCACCCATGCCGCCTGGATGAGGCTGTTCAAAAGTCACAGTTTAAATACTGCACAGCCCCGCAGCACAGCCGTGAGTGCTTCTGTTCACATCAGAACTGAATATGTCAGTGTGGGACATGGCAAGGCAGCAGCTGAACCCTGATAGCAGAGATTTAATGCAACGGTTGCATTTAAAAATCGAGTAACAAAACCCTACCAGAAGATCTGGTACCAATCCAACAGGACCCAGGACCTGCAAGGCCTCCTCACGGGGTTTTGCAGCTGTGGTACCGGATGTGGTTAGGCATTAACCAGCACAGACGGCCCTGCAGCTGCTTCACAGAACCAGCCTGGGTGCCTTCAAGCTCGGCGGCCTCCCTGCGATGCCAAGGCCTGGCACTGCTCTTGGCAACACAGCGCCGGATCAGACACAGATAAGAAACACAGACGTCTCGTGAATATGACAGCTTGTGAGACCAAGGGAAGGTGCTCAGGGCAAGGCCTCCACTGGAGGCTCTGTTCTGGAGCTGCTGGACGCAGGCAAGGCAGGTCCAGCCCCTGAGCCCACTTGCTCCCATCGAGGCTGCTCGTTAGCGCTGTGACAGGAGGCGCTCCAGCTCCCTCCCTTCCCTCAGCCTTAGATACTCAGTGCCTAAAACCCTCAGACAGATCCATTACTACACTAAGAGACATAGTTTACACTGTACAGTGTACACAGAGGCAAGAAAGTCCCCCAGAATTGGTGCTGATATTTGTTGTGCCTAGTACTGCCATCCAACAGGAGATGGAAAAGGGTGAGCAGCATTCAATTCAGCATTCGCTCCCAGCCACCAGGAAAAGCAACCTGACATCAGTGTGGTAAAGCTTCCTCCAAGCAGGGTCAGGGAATCCCTACAGCTCGCAGGCAACATCTCCCATCCTGGCTACTGCAAGTGCATTGAAAACATGGAGATGTTCACACTATTAGCAAGTATTCAATACATAAACTGAAGGCGTTGACTTAACACTTGATTTCTGTTAAAAAAATAAAAAAATAAAATCACTCTTTCTTGGCAGAATATTCACGTCTCTGCATCCAAGTCTTTGGAGGAGGTCAGAGAGGGTGCTTTAATTTACACATGTACATAGAGATAGCGCAGGTATCAAGGATGAACACGACAGGTTAGCACCGTGTGGTCAGAGCACTTTAATTTCAAAGGGAATGCAGATGGGCAGACAAGACCTTGAGGCTGCTACGTTAACTGCAGACAGATAACCTTCTTGAGACGACTTACAGGACTTGATGGCTCTCTCTGGCTCTTGATGCTGTGGATGCTACCAATTTCTGTCTGAGAGCTGGAGTGTGACAGTCCTTCAAAATAAGGTCTGAATAAGGAAAACAAAAACAGTTTGTTTTTATTAAGAGCATTAACAGAGAAAGTCCGCTATGTTCCCAGCAAAGAAATGTGACTGTTCCCAAAGTGTCTTACCACTCCTCTACACTTCCAGTAAAATTGACAAGCTACTTTTGATCCTGTGAGTGAAAGGAAGGGGAGGAAAGGTCTCCAGGACAGCAGGACAAGCCTGAAAGTCCAAGGAGTCCTGTCTAGCCCTGGCACTGACTGACCAACCTCCATGTACCGGCTCCAACATGTCAGCTGTTACCCACCAGATCATATTTATAAAGCTCTCACAAGGAATGCCTGCATGCTCTCACGCGACGCACCAAACAGAAGTTTTTACTTCCATAAAATCTGGGATGGGCCCACGGGCCCAGCATTTTCACCGAGCAGAACAGAACGCACATGCACCCCACACGAGCAGTTGTGCCTTTCCTACCCCCAGCACCAGGTGCAGAGTTTCACACTGCAGCTTTTGTTTCAGCTTCGCAAACGCTGATTGAACTACACGGCATTCCAGACAAGGTCTAGCTCTTGACTGAAAGACAGCAAGTGAAGGAGAATTACTGCCCCCCACCCATTCTCCGCTCCTGTGGGCTAAGTGACTCCTGGTGCTCATGTGCATTTTATTTCCAGCTTGCATCTGGACTTGGCTGCCAGCCCTGGGATCCAATTGCACATTTGCTCAAGAAGATAAGGTAGCACATGCAATCAGATTGTGCCTCCATGTAAAAAGGCAGATCATCACTGCAGGCTTCAAGACTCGATTACAATTCAAGGAACTGATTTTTTGTTGTTGTTGCTGCAGGAAAGAAATAATGCCTACAAGCATCAACATTTATCACATTCCTTTCGTGATATGAATGCAAGAACTGGGCAGAGGAAGCCAGAAAGCATCTCCCCAGGACCAACTAGAAGCGATCCACAGCTCAGCCCCACTGTGCTGCCATACAGCAGCACCTACAAAAGCTAGTTCAGAACAGGCTTGGGTGTATCTACTTCTGCTGCAGTCGGTCACCCTCAGGCCCTGAAGAGCTCCTTTATTTCCTGCAGTTCTACTTCCTTAATCCCTGCAAAGACTTTCTTTCCACATAGGGTCTTATCAGCTTTCCCAGAAAGACCGCCTTGCCTATCACTACTACTGCTTCTGCAGCTTCCAACCCTTCTTCTGCCGCAGCACCAGATTTCTTGCCTGTTTCTACCACCTCTTCAGAACATCTGTGTGAAGTTTATTTCCACTGCCTGCCTGTCAGCAGTTCCTACCCCTGTGCTCAGGTGGCAGGCAGGCAGAATATTTGCAAAGGGAACGAGGAAAAAAGAAGAAGGGAAATTAGACACCCCACACCCAACCCACAAGCAATTATCAAGTTATCCTAACATATACTGCTGCTCTGACACCAGGTCAAGGGAGGTGGGAACAGGGTGGAGGGGTGAGAATAGAAACACCATCTAATCCATCTAATCTGTGCTGACACTGCACACTGTCCCTCTTCAGTCCCAGCTCTCAGGAGACTGAGTCCCAAGCAGTTCCTCAAACTGACTGCTCTGCAGGCGTCTGCCCCAGCATCAGCCACCCCACACTTACTTTAACTTTGGCTTTGGAGTGCTCAAGACACTGTCGTCATCTTCCATTTCTGGCCCGCTGTCGCTGGGGTTCTCTATGTCCAGCGTGTCATACAGGAGGTCCAAGTCCTCCTCCACCTCTGGGACGTGCTCTGCTGGGTCCTGCTCTGAATCCAGAACCTATGTGCAGGAGAAAAGCAGGCATGGCTGACTCTGCTAGCAGTCAAACAGAGCCCGTGAAGTTTGGGGGTGAAGTTTGTCAGTACCTGTGTAAGCAATACTTGCCTCTTGGACTAGTTTTCTAGTTATTGGACTAGTTTTCTAGTTATTAACCATGGAGTATGTTCACTGGTCAACTCTATTCTGTAAACAAAGCCTTCAGAAAGCCCCTAAAGGAGTCCCAGTATTCTTAGAACAAGCACAGAATTGCAGGGCTCCCATCTGAGTAATCTGGGTTGGGTTTCACTGAAAAAGTTGCCATGACACATCCTCATTTCATGTTTGGTACCCAAGCAGGGAGAAATGTGACAAAAACGTCCACAGAAGGTGTCAAACCTGGACAAGGATCAGCTGCAACCTGCATGCAAACCTGAAGAGAACAGGTATCCCATGACAAAACTTCCCTAAGGTTTCTTCCCACATATAGAGTAAGCACACCGCTGTACCCAGCTCACAGCTTGCTTTTTGAGTGGCAGCTCCAAAAAACAGCAGGCTGAGACCTCAGATACAGGCGCTGACTCTGCTGAGCTGACTTGGGAAGAACAGCGGAGCTTACAGGGCTGTTGGGAAGAGTCAGGAAGCATGAGGAGTTGCTCACTCTTTCCCACAAACCACAGGATCTGCATGCAGACTGACAGCCAAGCGAGCTGTTAACTGTTTTTCTATCAGATCCTCAATGTTACACAGGTTTCTGGGTTCTGGATCTCTTTCATTTTTAGCTCTGACCAGACAGCTGTCTCTCCTGTGCATCCGCGTTTCCTATCAAAGTTTTTCAAGTCTTGCCTGGCTGTTCCAGTAAGATGATCAAACAGGCAGCAATTTAACTTCACAAGCAATATACAGAGTAGTCTACTTGCCTTTGAAAGAGCCAAAGATAATTTCAAAGCCGTCTTTGAAATTAATGGGTATGAGTGATTATCAAAATCTGGTTCTGATAAAACTTGATCTACAAAACATTTGATGGCATTTTAAAGTTGGCCCTCGAGCTTCCATGCAAGGCCAGGGCATTAGGACAGGTCACATCAACTGCAGACTTGGAAACAAAGTGAAGTGAACTAGGAGGAAACAGGATAATGTTCCTGATGACTACAGCAGGGCACACACGGAGCAGTAAAGAGAGCAATATGCAGACAGGAAGGCTTCCAGCACGCATTACTTACCTCATCAGACACTTTAAACCGCTTCAGCAACGCCACAACCTTCTGTTTGAAGTTTTGTTGCTGCAAGTCAAAGACATTTTTACGTAAGTAAAGCATCAGTGAACTGCCTTCTCCCAGTAAGAAGCCCGGACACATGACACGGGTGCTCTAGCTGCTGCTTCAAGTCAAAAAACTGCTGGCACCACAAACCAAATCTCTGCTATGCACATCTTGAAATCAGCTTTTCCACACCTATGGCACTTCCCTGCATTACAACAAAGTCCCACTCCACTAAACATTATGATAAGCCTTCTGGCCCCGATAGATGGCACCACTCTTGGCTGGACTCACAGCAGACAGCAAATTTCTGGTGAGCATTTGAGAGTCAGCTCCTACAGATCTCAACACTGGTGAGCCAACACAGGGCTCTACCCACAGACCCACAGACCAGACGTATTTTCTATCAAACTGTTTTTCCTGTTGCAGTTCAGGCTTGCTTGTACGACCAGTAGCACTGCAGAGAAGTTGTGAGGCTTGTCCTTTGCACTTATCTATCAGAAAAATGCTTTCCAAGTCCAATACCCGCAGATCTAGGAAACAGCAGGCACCGAGCCCAAAATAACACAAACCCAGCTGCTGCACTGCCTTTGTGCTCACTTGCACACAAGAGCTATTTCTCTCCTGCAGGACCAAACAGCTGAGATTTATCCTGAGCTGCCCAGCCCTTCTCTGTCGCTGCCCAACCTCACACACACACTCTAAGGAAAAGGCACAGGAAGGCACAGGCAAGAGAGCTGGTTCAGGGCATTTGAAGTGGCATCCCTGTGTCAGGAGGAAAGGGAGGAGAAAATGGCTAGCACCAGGCCACTCTTTGGTGTAGCAAGCTGCTCATCTACTAGCTTGACTATCTCATGTGAGCTTTTCTTGTATGTCTCCCTGGTCCCACCACTCTGGCCTCGGACACTTCACCCCACCCCACTCTTCCAAAGGTAGCCCTTTACCACTGAATGTAAATCCTGCAAGCTGTGCTGCCTTCTGGCCAGCTGAAGTTCAGGTGAAATAAATTCACCAGGTTCAAACACTGATCCCACTGCACTTGCAGGACCAACATGCTCTCATGCTCGAGCTGTGCTCTGACTCGGGATGTAAAGCAAAAACGTAAAAATGTTCATCACGCAGACCAGCGTGGCAGTCTGTGGAGGGAGCACACAAAGCAGGCAGTAGCTGAGGTGGCATGGCAAGAACTGAGCACTGGCCTGAATGCTTTGACAGCTGGCAGACAGGAGCCCTGGTGGGTTTGGAGCTGGGCTGATGTTAAACTTCCTGGCAGAACGTAACCTGGCCTTGCACCAGCTCTGCACACCAGAGATTCAGTACCAGCTGAATGGTCGGGGACAGAAAGCCAATCTTATTAAGAAGAAGTTGCTCAAATATTAACTAAGGTGTGTGTTTTGCCCTGTGCTGTCACTAATGCCTGAAAACAATACTAAGGACATCAAGCACATGAGCTAGCTTACTCCTAGTCCATAGAGGATCTTTTTAATTGTAGATTCAGGTCAAAACGGTGTTTATTCCAGACCTTCTCAAAACACAGATTTCAAAAATAGCCTCACAGAAGGTACAAATGAACTCCAAACCAACTCCTAAGTCCAAAAAAGAAACCTAGCCCATTATGGTGATTTGAGTTATTGTCATCACAGACATGCACAAGTGCTTGTGTCGGCAGAAAGCTGCATTATGGTGCAGTCCAGCACAAGTCAGTGCTCCACACAGGAGTTTTACAGGCAATCACATGCTTGCTGTGAGAGGGCAGATGGCTGCATGCTACCTACCAAAGCCTTCAATATCCAGCTATTTCTTTTCCTCAACAGCACATGCACCACCTCAGGTTCATCGTCAAGCTCCAGCCCAACTGAGCTACTTAACTTTGTTTTGAAACCTTTCCACAAGTCTCTCCCATGCAGAGCACAAGCAGAAGAGCTTCCCTTCACTTGAAGCTATGCTTTCAGGACTTACGTGAGCACAGATTCTGCCCTGGCTTCGTTATGAGGCTGAATTTCACGTGCTTACATGATTTCTGGAGCTCCCTCATCTTGCAGCCAAAGGACACTCACGGCACACACACCACGGACTGCCCCACTCCCTGCTCTGACAGCTTCTGCCTTCTCTTCACATGCTGTGACCATGCCCCCAGGCTCCCTGCTGGGCCAGCGTGCCTAGTGCTGCTGCTCCCACAAGCCACATGCACTGCAAATCCTGGCCAAACCCCATCAGTGTTAGTAAAACTAATTTCCACCGACCCTGGTTATGGACGTCGTTCTTACTATCGATCTCCGCTGCTTCTTGGGCTTCCCCAGCTCGTACTCATCATCATCCAAATCCTGAACAGAAAGAGGATTCCTTCGTTACCTTCGTGGCTTGGGGACACACGAGCATTTAAGTGCTAACAATGTTCCCTCTATGAACATGCTGCTCTATCTTCCAGGCATTCAGCACTTGCTTTAATTGTTTGTGGTTATCGTGGCAGAGGGAAAAGGAATTGAGCCAGGTGTGCAGAGAGCCAGAACACCAGAACAGAGAAGCAAAACGGCCCTAGTTCTACACTGAAGGAACAAGGATAGTTTCAGCCCCATGTTGCAGTGGGTTTCTCTCTCAGTCCCTCCAAGAGGTGGAAGGCAAGTGATGCCAGAGTCTGAAGCAAGTCAGATCCAAACTCAAATGCATCTCACATCTACTCAGGGGTTCTCTGTAAGGACTCATTTTGCAGCAGGTATTAAAGACTAGCATCTGACTCAGATCCCACTGGCCCTTCCATGACAGCTGGGGCCTAGTTGGGCTCTTGGAATCCAGTCAGCATTACAGAAACAATCAACTGATGCCTTGACCATTAAGCAGAGAAATGCACAGGAATGCCAATGTTTTAGTGTTTAAAGGGGGCTCAAATCAACACATAAGATAAGTCACAGCACAGTGGAAGAAATGGGATCCTGTGCATCTCCATTCTCCTTCTGCCACTGCACTGAACACTCGGTAACAGTCTCACACTGTCATGGTCTAGCTAGAGAATTAGACTTACAGCTTCAAGCACAGGCTGAGGATGTACATGCTCTACAGAACTCCTCACAGGGAGAAACCATGCCCTAAACAGTACCTGGCCCTGTACGGCATCATCACTGGCCTCCTGCTCAGAAGAGAAGCTCTCGTACTCCTCCTCGGAATAGTTGTCTGAAAGGGAAGGAAAGAGGGGAGAGATCCCATGAAACTCCTTTAATGTGAGGGGACATTCTCAACTCAGGAGCAGAGAAAGCCTACTAACAGCAATAAACCCGGAAAGGGGGCACACAAGGGGCCTGATAGCTTATCTTCTATCTGTGCCTGAACCAGTGAGATGGGAACCTCCTGGAGATGAGAAACAAGGAAGATATATCTAATAGGAAGGACAAACCAGCACGCAGATAAGACTCCTTGAAATACCATCCCTTTTTACTCTGGGAAGAACCACCTGGCAGACAGCAGCAATTTCCTCACAAGGAAAATCATTTTTCCCCTTAAGTGGGCACATCTAACTTACAGAAACAAGTAAGACATGACAGGAGAGTCTCAATTCTATTGATGTGACACTTCAGGTGTCCTGCCTGTCCTCAGGCAGCAACACCTGCACGCACTACCTCCAACAGGTCACTCTTCTGGCAGTGAGCAGAAGCCTGGTACTACAAAGAAGGTGGAAGATCACAAGTAAAAACCCAATGACTTTCTTACACAGTGCACAACACTTGTATTTGCTCTCTTTAAAGCAGACCAGAGCCCACAGAAAACACGTGGCAGCTTTCTAGGTCTTACAGAGGTTAACGACATTGGTTGCACAACACCCAGAGGAAAAAGAAGTTGGCAGAGCAGCTTAAATGTGCATCTCCTGAATATGACACTGTTAGCCCTGTGAGAAGCTACAGGTTCTCAGCACACCTACCAGTAATGCTGGAAGAGCACACGTCTAACTTGCTGGATGGCTCAAGCCTGGTATGATATGCAGAAGAACCTCTGACAATCCCCAGCTCCTGTCACCCTCCCTGCTTACACAGCAACAGGTTTGCAAAGTTGGTTTCCTTTGCAGCCATCAGTTACTGGTATGGAACTCATGCAAACCAGTTCTCATTTGTCCCCAGAAGCATCTAAGCTGTTTCCATCTAAGGTTTAACTGCAGCTAGTTTAGGAGACACTAGTCCTCAGAGCATGTGGTTGTACTCTTACCTGTGGACTTGATTTTCTGGCTGGGCTGCATTGTGCTGTCTTCATGGTCAATTGGCTGACTTGACAAGGAGAAGATCCAGATTTCTGCTACCTTCACTGCAGCTTCTTTGATGTTGCTGAAGAGGCTTAGTACCTGGCCACCTTCTGTGGGGTGCTGCATGACCTGGGACAGAAATCAAGCAGCACCAATCTGCATTTAAATGTATTTAAACTTGCACCATTTGCATACTACGGAGCTATTTATGTTAATAGAGTTACTTCAGATTTCCAAGTACAGAAGGAAGCCAACATCCTGCAACTGCAGAAGCCACTTGCAGGCAATACACAATGCTAGCTGAGATTTTACTTGACTATTAATGCAAGTGATGGAAAGAAAGGAAAAATTTTCTGAGTGTGACAGCTGATTAGCTCATCCTTGAAGCATGATACTTGATTACCTCATTACTATGTATTTGCTTCCACAACACAGTACTGATTTGACTTATCAGGTTACCAACCTTCTGAACACCTAATTAAAGAACTCACTTCTGTGTTAAAGCCCAACAGAAGAGCCAGCAAAAGCAAAAATTTTTGATGGGGCACACAGCAAAGTGTCTGAGAGAGCTGGCACCTGAATCTCAGCAAGCTGGCCACCCTGGGTTAATGAAGAGGTGAGTTACAAAAAAAACAAGATGATGGAGGAGGCAGAGAGACATCTCAGCGTGGGTTTCTCTGCAGTTATCATCCCTTTGCCACCCACAGTTCACAGAGCTATGCCCTGAACTTAAGGCTCAGGTTCTCCTCTTGCCCCAGAGTCAGAAATTGCTTCCCCACCCCTACTTGCCTGCGCCTCAGCTTTCTACCGCACACCAGGCTGCCCTGTCAGCTCCTCACGTGGCTTTAAAATGACCTGAGCTGATGAGGAACATATGCCCCCTGCTCTTAAACTCTGTTCAGACTCATGCCTCCAATAGCTTTTCATTGCTTTCTTTTGTTTCAGCTGCCACAATAACTTTTTTTTTTTTTTTTTTTAAATGTGCTGTCTCGGGGTCATTACCCTACAAACTGCAAAGAGGATATAGGGTTTGTTTACCTGAAGTCTTCAGTTTCTGAAGTATTCCAGATGAGCGGGAGTGCAACTATTTCCCAACAAAGTGAACCTTTGAAAATTTATGACCTTCTAACCTCAGTCAGCTGACATTACAGAAAGACCAAAAAAATAAGCCACACGCAGCAGCAAATGCCCAACACTTAGAAGCTCACTGATGGGTCTAATTAATAGGCCCACACATTTTCTGCCTTACAGCAATATTTAACTTCCAGTCCTTAAACAAACCAAACATGGTACAGGAAAAATGTTAGCTACAACACTGTAAATTAGAATTTGGCTGATTCAAATGGGGAATTCAACATTTACTGCAAGTCTAAGGGAAGCTTAACTCACACACATGGAGTGTTCTTTATAATGAATTATTTAACACAGTAATAACTCTCCACAGCACAACATTATCTATTTTGGATGGTAACAAGTTGCTGATAGAATGTAGTTCTGATGAAAAATATTGGCATTAAACCGAATTTGTTTCTGCTAAGCACATCTCTAAATATACGAACACAAACGGCAGAGATTAAACGGGGCATGAAATAATGAAGCGTGGAGCTAAGCCATTCAGAACGCTTTAGTGAATAATTTAGCCATTCTTGGTTCCAGCATTAATTTTAAGAGTAAATCTGAACATTTTTATTATTTACCTCTCATGCACAGGTAATTCCACCTAAATTACCAAGAACAACCAAACAGGAATTGCAAAGGGTGTTTCAAGCAAAGTGATAAAAACTACGTGATCCTGAACTCTCAAACAGTAGTGCAGGGAAACAAAGCAAACCTCAGTTTTTTTAACCTTAGTATTTCTTAGGGTTGGAAGACTTGCACAAGTGCCCCTTACAGTTTTGTTTCTGCATATATGAAACAACATTTTTACATGTAAGAACATGAGACAAATGCATTAGTTCAACTCAACCTGGACTTTCTACTGTTCCTTTTGCATAACACAGTAAAAAAGAAAATGTACAAGTATTTAAATACATGCTGAAGTGTCCTGAATACAAAGGGGATTCATATTGCGTTTGGGTGAAATTATTTGGAATCCCTCCAACTCAAAACAAAACCAAACAAGGCTAAAAAAATACCACAAACCTTGTAAGCTAATAAGCAACCCTCAAGAAACCCTTAGCTCTCAAGATATTAGCTAGAAAACACAAAACGTTATTGCTCAATACTAAAATCTTTTAAAAATATTTTTCTCTGACTACTAATTGCAGTTGTAAAGACAGTCACATGAAATCCATCCAGGTATTCCTCAATGAGGAGAGTGACAACACGGGGCTTAAAGAGAAGGGAATGGGGAAAATATCCCCTCTTGGAAGTATGGCTCATGCCAAATGCTGCTCACCTCAGCCATGTTGATAGAGCCAACAGCCAGAGTCTTGTAGCCCAGAATCGTTCGGTTCTTGTACCGTTTCCGCCGCTGCAGCATGATCTGAAGCTTGTTGCCTTCCCTCTTCAAGAAGTGAGGGTACTGAGGTTGGAAACACAACGCAAAAGGTTATTACGTCCCTTAACATTATCTCCCAATTGCCTGGTTCACGGCTCAATCCCATTCCTAGGGTTAACCCCAGGGCTTTTAGAAGTGCCTACATGAACTAAACCTCAACACACAACCCTCTGTTATCCCAAAGAGGCCTCTATCTCTCACAGGAGCTCTCAGCTCTGGACTTTCATTTCCCCAGCCAAGCACTTCATGCAGTCCTGATCCACCCTGAGGGAGCAGCCAAGCCACCTCTCACCTCAAAAGCAGCCTTGGCAAAGCTCTGCCAGAGCCCCAAGGCCACCCAAGGGACAGGGGGAGAGCTCGGGGAGCCCTGCACCTGCAGGAACAGTTCAAGCCCAGGGGTGCAGAGGAGCTGTTTGGTTTGTAAGGGCTGGGACCGGGTCTGGTTCCAAAGCAACGAGCACCCCCCAAGAAATGGGTTGGGCTGCATGGGTCTGCAGAAAGGAGAACGTCAAGGCAGGGATCCTAACGTTGGACATACCTCAGAGAAAAATGCTTCATTTCACAGGCAAAAAGTATTTTTCCCTTGCTCTGGACATTCTGAAAGTAACTTGCTGCCTAGGAAAAAGCTTGATACATACAAGTGCTGGGTGTCACCAGAAACCTTAAGGTATTAATTTGCAGTCCAGAGCAGGCCTGGCTGCTCTGCAGAGAGCCAGGAGCAGCGGCCGCACAAACAAGCGGAATACTAATTAACTAATTGCTCTGCAAGGACGGGATCTTCTGTGCACTGCACGAGGAAGTGGCCACACAGAAGAGAGGAACACCAGAACAGTCCACGCAATTAAAAGACCATCACAAAACACATCACACACCTCAACGTGCACAGCTTTCGGGACTGAACTGGATGGCTCAAGTCCATACACGTGCAGGTTTCTGATTTTCAAAGGTGCGTTTCCTTGCCACCTCTGATGAACATTCGTAGAGATGATTTTAATAAAAAAAGTACAGAGACACCCAGGCCACTCACCTCCTCGGCTAAAAGCAAGGTCCTCTGGAACAGCTGAGCCATTTCCACTGCACCACCAAGCTATTTTTAACTGCTGCCAGGGCTTATGAATTCTAAAGAATGGTTTCAACCAAATCTTTTCAGTTACTGCCAGTCCGTGACACATTTTGGCTCAAAATCTTTGGAAACGAGATGTTTAGGGGAAGCTCCAAGCACCGCACGGCACATCCAAGGGGTGAGAAGAGGGGACCATCACACAGCCCAGGACAGCAAGAGGCAAAGCAAGAAATTCATTCTGAAGCCCAGGTGACAAAATCCCCCCCATCTGGGAGGATCAAACACAGGAATTAAGTGCTCTGAAGATGGGTGAGGTTGTGCTTGGGATACCTAGGGAATTTCATTCGATCCTGAGAAACCCACGGGTGAGGAAAAGCAGTGAGGGCAGCTTACCTGCCAGAAAGGCTACTGCTGCTCTAGCCCTAGCTAGTGAGGTGAAATGGGATCGGACACACTATTTTTCCTTCCTCCAGCTGCGTAACAGCAACAGGAAACTCCTCCCTTCTGTTGGAGTGAGAGCCTGCCAGCCACAACGGGCTGCGCGCTGCTGTGCCAGCCTGTCCTGTCACCTCAATGCTGACGAGGAAACGCTCTGCGTAAGGAACAAGAATTGCATCCAGGAGGAAGAGCTGGGGAGGACGTGATTGTGAAGGTAAAAGGGGCTGCACGTCCACACAGCTAGCACCGAGCAAGGCGTGGAGCTGGGAGAGCTGAGAGCGCAGGACGGAGCTGCTGGCTGCTGCAAGACGCCGAGACTTTCTCCCGCTGAGACATCCACACGCTTTTACTTGGTGGCCCAGCACCACTCCCAAAATATCCCAGGCACTAAATTCAGACTGTACCTGGCTCAGGCTGTAGTCATTAGCTAAGAGTAGCTTCCAGCCATCGCCCAATTAGGAAACAATAAAAGCTGTCATAAAAGTCCTGCTGTGCCATTTCAGGAAGGCTTCCCAGGCCCTGCTGCATCCAAGAGCACTGATCCTGCCTGCAGTCAGAGAGCAGCAGCACGTCTCTGCATTAAGCCTGCTCCTCTCACACCCTCCTTTCTGAGGGCTGCCAGTGTCACGGACATCCTCCTCCTCTGTTCTGGCTCAATTCCCAGCCCCTTCAGGGGAAACCGACTTAACAGCAGTGCTCTGTGCCCTGCTGCAGGATTGCTCTGAGCTGCAGAAAAACAAACGCGTTCCTGGTTGATTCCAAAAAGCTGGGCAGAAACACTTGCTCCTTTCCGACACGGGACTGGCAGAGGGAGACGTGGCTCATCCTAAGGCTCTGCTCCCTGCCCTTGTAAAGCTGCAGCCCCCACGGCCACGCATCCTTATTCCCAGCACGTGGCTGTGTCATTCCTGCCCACAACGGAGGGCTGCAACGCTGCAGATAACCCAGCCTGGGGGCTGCGTCAGGACACAACTACGAACACCAGCCATCTTCATACCTGCCTGTGCAGTCCCGGGGTTATCATCCATCTGCACCGAAATCTCATCTGCTTTGAGTCTGCCCAGGTCTCAGAGTAACAACCGCTCTGTCTTGCATCATCCCTGGAGCCTTTCTTCTTACCAGATCAAACTCTCGACTTCAAAATCTAGTCCCAAAATACAGATAACCCAGATCGGAGTGCTTCTGAGCGTCTGTCTGACTGCTGCGTGCACGCAGGATCCTCCCTCCTGCTTGCAGCAAGTCAGCCTCTATTTACCTCGTTTCCCTACTCAGGAGGCAGCACCGGGGCAGGCTGCTCTGAGGAACGGAGCAACCAACACAAGGCTCTTGACCACAGACCCAGGAAGCACCAAATCTCACCGAAAAGCAGCAATTGCAGCGAGCACAGGCCCCGAGGCCGCGTCCCGCCCTACCTGCAGCGAGAAGGTCAGCGCAAGTTCCGTCTCCACGTGTCCACTCGGGGGCAATACAATCTCGTGAGACCGCAGGATGCGCTTGGAGCCCTGCACAGAAACAAAGTCCACGTGGTGAATCCCCCAGTCCTTTCCTTAACCACCCAACCTCCAACCTGACAGGCTCAGCGGTGAAATCAGGGGGCTCCTGCCCTCCCTGGTATCACCCGGAGCTGCTTTAGGGCTGCATGGTCTGCCTCTCCACAGGGAAAAGACGGGGCAGCAGGCTGCAGGCAGGGCTGGGTGCTGATCTGCAGGCACTGCTGGAGTGGCTCTGGCCTTGGGGAGGGGGCAGAAGATTGGGCTGAAATGGAAGAAGCCTTGGATGGCCATCCCAGCCCTGTCCCCTTTATAGAAAAACTGGGAAGTGTTTTCAGGGACTGCCGCAGAGAAAGCGAACGGATGGATCTGACCTTGCACGCCTGTGAAATATTAATGAGATGAAAGGGAGATATTTGACTAATAAAGATTTGGGCATATTTACTGTCCCTCGCTGCAACAAAGCAGCTTTTGTTCTGCCAAACCCCAGCGTTCAGAAGCTGTGAGTCAGCCCCCAGCCCTCGAGCTGCAGCCTGGGTTTATGATTTCAGCCCGTAGGTATCGGGCTCCGCAGCGGGGTTTGGAGGCAGGCTGCAGTGTCACACATAACCCTCCGGCGCTAGCCACGACAAACTGATCTCTTCTCTTCCTACACACACCCCTCCCTGGGGAAAGCGGGGATTTCAACCTGTTCCAACAGCTCTGAGCGATTGGGATTGCAGAGAAAAGAAATCCCCTAAACGGTGCAGGGGAGTCTGGAGACGTGACAGGATTACTCCACACCAGCGCTGTTTGGGCTGTCATACGCTGAGTTACGGGGCTGCTTCCTGCGTGAGCATTTCATTTCGGGGAACGTTTCAGGGAAAACTAGCAGGGAAACATGACAAAGTGCTGCCCAGCAAACGCTCCCGCACTGTTCAAACAGTGGCAAGTTTCAGAGGCCGCTGGCTCGCTCTTCTGCTGAGGCTGCAGATCTGGCTTTGTCCAGCCGGGCTGATCTCCCAGCAGCACGGAACTGCAGCTCTCCAAAAAGCACCAGCTGGGGAACTAGAGACAGGCAAGCGGGTAAACACGGCCCAGCTACGTCCCAAGCAGAACTGGGTATGGTAATTCAGCCCCAGAGAGCACCTTGAGACCAGGGAGAGAGGCCGGGACTCCTTCACATCCCTTCCTCCCCAAACACTTCTGCAGAGGTGCCCAGCTCCAGGGGGTCTGGAGACAGGCAGCAGAGCAGGGGCAGAAAGCTGAAGGATCCCCCCAGGAAAAGCAGCACGCGTGCAAGTGAAGCACGCCCAGCCTTGCTGCTGGCAACAGCGGCATCTGCTCCGCCGCTGCAAATCTCCGAGCAGTCACAGTCTTGCTTCACTCGTTACGCAACCCTAAATCTAAGGAAGGCCCAAATATAGCTGCTTGGAGGAGACTGCAGCGGATAAATAGTGCAGCAGCTTGGGAAATGGCGTTGACAACTCTTTGAACGTCCCTGTTCGGGTGGCGGCGAGGAGCCATGGGAAAGGCAGGTGCGATGCTCTCATTAGGTCTGAATTCAGTCATCCCCTCTGGAAGGGCTCCAGGCCCTGACACCTCTCTCTTGCAATTCCCCATGCAAAGACAGCGAGTCCTTTGACAGAGATCATATATTTGATGATCCGATATCGCCAGCTTCAAACAATAGCTGTGTCAGACACCCGAGCGCTGGCAAATTCAGCGGCCTTAAAAGAGCTCGTCAGCACCGTAATAATAACCTGCGAGCCATCAAGGGGCTTTAATAAGAGTGCCTCAAATCTGCCTGCCTCGGGGACAGTGGCAGTGCTGCATCCACCGTTAAATGGCACATCACGATGAGATAGGGGCGATGATCGAACCCCTATCGGTGCCAGGGACACCCAAGGTGAAGCCATGGGCACCCTCAGGACAGCAGTCGTCGCGGCCACGTTAGCTCCAGGTCGGCTGGAAGGACAGCCCAAGGGCAAAAAGGACGGCCCAGGGGTGTGAGGCGCAGCCTGGGAGTTGTCGGAGAAGCACCCCAAATGTTCCCAGCAATACAGGAGGAGTCCTTTCGCTTTCCAGGTCTTCAGGGATCGGCCCTGCTGCAGAGGGGACTGCGGGAGAACTGCTCGGGTTTCAGCGTCTGACTTCCTACAGCAAGGCAGGTCACAGCGGGTATCCAAAATAGACAGGAAAGTCCCATCTGCTAAAACCCCTTCAGACTTGCAGCTCTGGGGCACCACTTCCAGCCCTTTCCACCCACAGAATGTAGAAGCACTCAGCACCAGACAGGAGGAGGAGGTTTTGTTCTAGCAAAAGCTGCCCAATTTTCCTACCCAAGCCTGACACACTTCACACGTAGATCCTTCACCGACAAGCCTCAGGCCCTTACAGCGATGCATCCACTGTCTTGGAGTACAAACATATGGAAAGCTTTCAGCCGTGACAAGCAGCATCTGACAGCCTGCAAACCCAGAGCTGTGTGTCTTCAGAGGTTCCCATCAGTTCAGGCGTGTGAAACTGCACCCTACCTTTCTGCTCCCTGCCAGGGGTGTGGGGACCCTCTCCAACACACAGGGACACGATTTTGTCCCAGCTGGACTGCTCACGGAGATGAGAGGTACTGGCTAAATCCTCAGCTTCTGAATCCTTCTCTGAATCCTTCAGTTCTTGCTCCATACAGCCTTTGTGATTTCAACTCCCAAGCTGGATTTTGACACCACCAGAGCTCTGCAGGAGTTTGCCTGTCCCTTTATTTGCAAAGCCGCTGCTTTTCAGCACGGTTAATGGTATTTGTCTACTTAGAGGTCCGCCAGGCTTTTAATCAGTAAGTACTTCAGCACTGACAGTGGTGGGAGCACTCGAGTCCAGCTGATGCTGTGCCACACAGTGGAACTGAGTCGCTTCCTTCTGAACCTGCCTCCAGGCAGCATGACCTATATGTAGGCACCTAATTAGATGGCACAAACCCATGCTGCAAAGTAGGTTATTTACTCTGGATGATAGCTGTTTTTTTATGGAAACAAATTAAAACGTACAGGCACTCAATAAATCCACTGACAAGCACCTGGCTACAAAACCAGCTTGGGCTCCTGAGAGCTGAGCTGCCCCTCGGCAGGAGGCGGCCCAGCCTCCAGACCCTCCCATGCCAGGACTGAGTTACCAAGATGTTCTGCCCTAAAATGGGCCAAAGCATGTTAAATACAGAGTAGGCTTGGATTTGGTGACAGCTCAGGAAGAACAGGTGACTGCATGTGATCTGTAACGAGCATCCTTAAGCTCACGCTGAGCCCTCAGGGAACAACAGGCTTCAGTCACAACAGTGAGATGTAGTAGGAACACAGGGGAAGGACCACGAGAGACTCCCCATATCTCCAGAATGCCCTGATGTAGGTGGGAAGTGGCCCGCGGCTGTTATGGACCCTCAGATGGATGTAAGCAGCACGTTACCCAAGCAACACGTCTGATTCTCAGCACTGAGCAGCAATTACCTGCATTTTGACAGCAATGACCACAGAAATAAGCTCCTTATCCAACTCCTTTAAGACTACCAGTTTCTTTAGTGTCAAGCTGCACAACCTGCAAACAGGAACAGAAGAGAAACAGTTATAATCATGCCTGAAAAAGGAAAAGCTCCGAGCAGCTCTCACGCAGCAGCATCTCAGTTTGAGGGAGAGCAGACTCCAGCCACAAGGCACACACAGATACAGACACAAAGACAGCAGAAATACCCAAGGCTTCCCGGGCTTTTCAGACCAAATTTCTCCAGCCTTCCACAAATATAAGGACAAAAAAAAATATGAGGTGGACAGCAGGTACGTCTGGCTGTTTGATGCAGACCCACGGCCTCACAGCACAGACCTCCAGGGACCTCAGCCTGGGAACTCTTGCTGCAAATCAGACCAAAAGCTTTAGGGTCAGGGGAATTAAATTCCAGCAATACAAAAGCAGTGGGTCAGGCTAATTTTAAACTTGTTTACAAAGCTTGACTAGTTTGTTGGGTTTTTTGGTTTCAGGCTCTGCTCTCTCGAAGATCTCACTCCTACCTCCCGCCGCCGACCCACGCGTTCTCCTCCTCGCCCCCAAACAAAAGCGCTAACAAGTGGCTCAGACATCTCTAATGGGAAAGCAAAAAAAAAAAAAAGGAGAAAAGAAAAAAAGCGAGGGCTCACGCAGTGCCCTGGCGCTCACATGCCACACATACGCAAGTAAATCACATTCTTTACCCAGGCAATGCTACATTGTTCTGGCTAAAGCTGTTTGCACGTCTGCCTTCCAGCACCGGGACTGGGCAGGGAGAGCGTTTGGCCTAGGTGCAGCTCGAGTTAAAGCTCTGAGGTAATGGGCCCGGGATGCTGGCACTGTCACAGCTTCGCAGAAGTTACCACCAGCTGGTTTAATTACGAGGGCGTGCCTAGAAAACAAACTTCGGGGAGGGCTGAACCTGAAGCAGACAGCTCAGCCTGAGGAAAGCAGAGGCCAGGGCAAGCTGCAGGGGCGGCTCTGGGGACCAGACACCATCCGTGACACGGGCCAGGAGCAAAGCCCGAATCCAAGCCCCAAATCCAGCATGCTGGAAGGCAGAGGAGGCTCGACCCGGAGTGCAGGACGGGGCACAGCTTTCCCAATGGAAGCAGCACACGTGGCTGCCCCCACCGAGCGTCCCGGCCGGGATCTGGAGGAAGGAGGCTGTGATGCCATTTGTTTGCTTTGCAACGCCGGAGCTGCAGGACAATTGCACCGGGCTTGCCAAAACCCACAGGGCTCTGGCCGGTCAGGTGGTGAGAGCAGAGGTAGGACAACACACTGCCATTGTCTCGGCCGACAGGCAAGGAACAAAAGCCTTTTCTGCCCGGCCCCGAGCTCGAGGAGGAAAAAGGTACGCGAGGAAACAATGGTGTTCTCAGCACACAGAGCACAGCACAAGAAGGGCGTTCTGTTCTCTGCTGGGCATTCCTTCAATCCATCATTTATGAGCTTTGATCAAGCCCTGTGGAGCACTTGCTGCTCAGAAAAAAAAAAAAAAAAGAAAAAAAAATTAAAAGCCTCCTTTAGAGCGATCAGAAAAACAAAAGCAGTTAAAAAGAGACGGGACGCATCTGCTTTCTTTATCCCCCACTGCTGGACTGCTGGTACTAGAAGACACTTCTCACGAACAACAATGAAATGTTTATCTTCTCCATGAGGGGACAAATAAAGAAAAATAAAAGCAGGCAGTTTAAATCCCACCCAAACACCCTCACCCTCAACATGTTTAGAGTCCCAGGTCTTGAGTCTAAATTTGCAGCTTACAAATCAAAGCAGCCTTCAGAGTAAGTGGCAGAAAGGGGCCGTGCAGATCTCAAATTGTCACAAAAAGAGCAGATTTCAAGCGTGCCAGCACACCCAGAGCTGGGTGGCACCTGGGGGCCACTTGCCAAGCACGAACAGTGGCCACATCGCTGTCAGATCCACCCCTCAAAACCACAGCAGCAGGTTTTTAAGCAGGACAGAGACGGGAAGACCTGGAAAGATCTTAAAAATAATAATAACAAAAATAGATTGAGGCTGCATTTGGAAGTTTCACGGACGTGCATGATCTCTGCAAACACGGGAACATCACCTGGTACACAGACACCTAACGGGAACTGAGGAAGCCTCGGGCCTGAGGCCGAAGGAGCTCCTGGTATTTTAAGCAGTCTATAAAAAGCCTGCAGCTGCACGGCCGCAAGCGCAGGCAAACGCTCCGTGTGTGTGCTCCGGCATCGATCCGCGGCTGCACGTGGGGGATTGAGCTAGCCAAAGCACCGAGTGAGCTGAAGCGAACGTCGGAAAGGGCAAAGGAAATCTGAGATTTCCACCCAGCCGAGTGTCCCTCGCAGGAGCAGCCAGGTCAACGCACCGCACTCCCACGGCGGGGAGGCACAGGGTGCTCTCCTGACCCCTTTTTTCTGGGGTTAGCCCATCACGAGACACCCGAACGCCTCCTCCAGGAATAAAACACTTAACCTTTTTGCGGCAGCGCTGCAGGAACCCGGTTTTAAAGGGGAAACCTGGACCCGACCCCAAGGGCTTTGACTCGCCTTGCTCACGCAAGTGGTGCTGAACAGCTCCGCCACGTGCTCCTTGCTCCAGGAGGGGGTTATCTGCACATTTTGGTAACCATGATCCACCACCAAACATGCCCAGAACAACCCGAGAAGGCATCAGATTCTTTACTCACCGGGTATTTTGCTTTTGCATCCCTCAGAGTAAAAAGATCAGGAAAATAAATCCCCTCCAAGAAAGCCTCTGCCTCGCTGAATTAAATGTCTGGCTCTCCACAGGGAGCGCAGTAATTGCGCTGAGGCCTTGTTCACGCAGAGACAGTCGAATCAACAGGAAGGAAAAATTAAAAATTAAAGACCTGTATTTTAATTAAGCCCTCTGGAAGTCAAGAATAATAACAGATGCATCCACAGCTACAGGGGCTCCAAGCACAAGATGGAAGCTGGGGCAGGAAGACTCCAGCTCCCTACACAGGTGTCCTTTGCCCATGTTAAGCGCTGTGAAGAAACCGTTCCTGGAGGCAACCTCACTCCAGGAACGCTTTTTCTGAGCTCAGTACACATCGATCAGCTGGTGGAGGCAAGCAAGGCACCTGGTCACTGTACGGTTTCACTGCCCCGGAGGCGCTTCGGCAGTTCAGGACATCAAGCAGCCTCCTACCCCGATGCTTTCAACCTCAACCTCGAGTGGTTTGCTCTCGAGCTGACACTTTACATCCAAGACAGGCCCAAAATAAATCGTGAGCCACTTGAAGGAGAAGTGGAGGGAGACAGCCGCCTACACACACACTTTCCCAGATAAACAGAGCCATTCTGCGCATAGCTCCGGGGCGGCTGTGCGGGCCGGGCCGGAGCGAGAAGCCCTGCACAGCATTTTTCCAAGGCAGCTGCTAAAGCAAGGTATGAACACTTGCAAAGCACTACCGACCAACTGCACACGCAGTTTCCTACGCCTGTTTTGCCCAGGCAGAGGGGCACAAGATGTGGTTGTACTTGTTGCACTCACGTGCTAGATGCAGGGCTCGGTACTGGCCCAGGGGAATTAGCCTGGGGAGAAAAGCTGTCCTCAAATGTCACTGATGTGTCACAGCAAGGCCGCTGCGGGTATCAATGGCAGAAAACACAAGAGGAGAGGTTCTTCACTCTCCAAGGCTTATGAGCTAATTCCCTCAAATTATTTCATCTTGGTCCTGCTCTCTGGTAGCCTACAAACCAACCAGGAACAAATTAAACGAGACAGAGGTCGAGCACACCAATTTCCTTCGTGCCAGAAACATAACTTGTGCAACTCGCAGAGATGTGTCATGGGCCTGGATCCGCCGCCACCTTCTCCTTCCTTCACATGTCCCACCGAGCTAAACGGCAGGCTTTAGTCAGCTGTTTTGGCTACAGATGCATTCAAGTAAGCTTTAAGAAGCCAGGAAACAATTGCACAGCAAGTATTTTTCATTGTTCTTGTTCTCAAGGATCTTGAAATCCACTTCCCAGCATTAACAGAGAATTAAGCTCTTAAGATTCTCGAGCCTAAGACCCACAGAAGTGCTGCAGCAAGCAGGTCTTGTTCAAACAGGTAAGAGGATGGCAGCTTATTTTATGCAACAGGCTCTACCCAGGACCTCACAAGGACACACACGCATAGCCAGACACTGCCCTTTTACTGCTGAAATACTGTCCCTCTCACTACAAATGGATCGCAAATGTTCCTGCTCCAGACTGAGCCCGCAAAAGGGGCGAGGGTGTCAAAACTTTGCAACTTGCATCGTTTTGAAGAGATCCTAGAATTTTGCAGAGACACCTTTACTATTTGAGGAGCAGCATGCAATCAATATGACACAATGCTGAAACCACAGCTGAGCTTAGATATTCCAATCCAGCATTTCAGTGGGAAAATGCAGAGAGCTCTTTGCTCTTCCCTCAGCAGGCCAAAACATTGCTGCTTGGCTCTGGGGGCCTCACCCAAGGCAGGATCCTTGCACGCCAAATAACTTTATCACCAAACGTGGACTTGACGTATTTAATTGACACGTCTCACTTCACAGTGCTTCAGTCATCTCAGAAGGAAAGGGCACTGCAAGGGGTTAAAGTGAAGCCTCCACAACTCCAACTACTCTTTCCAGGTAGCCAAGCGAAACTGTGCGCTAGCTGGCAGCCGTGTCCCACCACATCCTGACTACCTGACCAAGACCTGAGGTCCCAGTCACATCAGCAGGACATCAGCCCATTTGTCACCACTGCTCGCCTCCAGCTACATGCTCAGAACTGTGCTACCGAGAAACCGAAGCTTTCCTTCCCTTCAAGAAGTTGTTCCAACAAGAGCTGAAGCTTCTTTCTTCACACATTCGGTGATCTCAGACAGCATCTTGGTTCTTGCACATTCACAGCTCCTTGCACTTCATTTTGATGGTTTCAAATCAATCTACAGGACAACTTGGAGGAAAAAACACCAAGCAGGGATTAGGTCCGTTTCTCAGACAAGCGATGGAGCACAAAGGAGTTTGTCTATCTCACCTACGTGTTCACACCATGTTGCTGCAAAGCCAAGCACAGGCAGGAGATGAGTTAAACACACCTTTCTCAGCTTGCCTCTTCAAATCCACCACCACAAACGACTCCATGGCATCCTGACACGAACCGAGGAGCCCTTGGTACTGGTGTTTGACTGATGTTTTAAAAGTTTGGAGGGAGTAGGAAGGTGATAGTAGCTTTAAAGACTAAAGTAAGCAAACAGTGAAAAGCTGATTGAGGGTTAAGGCTCCTTTGACAGACTGTCAGGATGACATTTTCTATACTGTGGATGACACAAACACATCTGATGTTTGTCGTGCTAATTTAGTGGTAGCTGGAGTGACCCAAAGGCACCACTGCCAAGGAACAAGCAGCAGGATGGAAACAGACCAGGAATAGCCACATCCAGCTGACCGAAGGCCAGTGGTAGCTGCGTTTCTACCAAGCCCACTCTGGCCCAGAAAGCCTCGCAGCGCTGAAATGCCAGGGTCCCACCCCAGCATCTAATGAGAGCGGTCAAAGCAGCACGTCAGGGAGGGGGAGCCTGTACAATACGGGCTGGTCAGGCAATTTCTGGAGCCTGGGCTTCATAACTCAGCTGGCCAGCAACAAAAGGCAGGCACAACCCACTGCGCTCACGTGAGCCAGCTAGGGCAGAGGGCAGCTCCCCACCATATACCTTACAGATCAGAGCATACCCACATCGTGAGCAAACGAATCATGGCCCAAAACGAAGGGAGACTCTGGGAAGGAATGCAAAAACTGAACGGGTGGGTAGGGGATGAAGAGGAGGCTTCCAGAGAAGGTCCAGCAGAGCGAGAGGCTCTGCATGAAGCTCTTACAGGCCAGAGAAATGGAAGGGGTAGAGAAAACCGATGCCAGCAGGAGCCGTGACTCGAGGCCCATGTCAGAAGAGCTTGCAGCACGGGGCTGCTCTGCATTACCAACCCATCACGGTGCTCTCTTCATCACCAGAGCTCAGGACCAGGAAGCCTCCAGAGAGGAAAATGGGCTAGGAAAGACAGACGGCGTCTTGGCACCCCTATATCAGAGCCTGCTCTCGGCCATGACCAATTTGCCATTTCTGCCTTATTTCCCTCCACATGGATTAACTTCCATTACACCTCCTGGCACAGAGGCAAGCCGAACAGCCTGTTCTGGGGACCAGGCAGGATCATGGCATGGGGCATGGCAAATTGCCTCTCATTCAGCCATCCCTCAATGCACGAGCAACAGTCAGGCCTGGCGAGACCCTACAGGACATAGGCCTTAAAAGCAGGTGCTCCTCTGACAGACCCACCTTACACCGCTCCGAATAAAAAGACTGTCTGAAAACTGATTCAGAGGGTTTTTATTGAGTTTTGTTCTTTCACAAGCTCCCTTTTCCCTCAGTGACCCACACGGGCCCAAGGCAGGTGGCCCATTCCCAATGCAGGCCATACTGCACCTTTGATTTAAGCCAGTTGCATTGAGTGCAAGATGAAAAGGGTTTTTTTTTTTTTTTGCAAAGTTTGGCCTGAAATAAACAAGATGGGAGAACCACACAGGCATAATTTACAGCCCAAATGGCTGCTTGCTTTTTTTACAGAGAACTCAAAATGTCCCGTAAGGGTGAAGACAGAGCAGCCAACAGCAGTGAAAAACATGAGCGAACTTTGATGGTACGTTTGGTATCAGCCAGCAGAGCAACCAAATATGCAAAGCATCCTGCTGCTGGGCTTGCTTTCAGACTGGAAGAACACTTCACAGAGCCCAGCGCTGCTCTCACTGCAACACGCCTGCCATCCTGGCCTGCTTCCAGCCCAGGCACGTGCATCCCGCCGCCCTCATACCACGGGGCCAACGGTCCGCGCTGATCCCTTCCGTGCCCCACGTTTAATGCTCCTCTGCTGGCTGCGGAGATGAATGGCATGACAGTCAAAGACAGAGGAAAATTCATCACCCAAGTTAGAACCATTTTTTGTGCACGATTCTCATCATGCCCCACGGCACCAGGTCATTTATGCACAGGTGCTTCACACAGGGGACTGCACTTCTGACAACTGATTTGCTCTCTGGCCACAGCTCAAAGGATGTTTCCCAGTCAAACAGGTTAAAATAGTTCTAAAAAGGAAGGTTCTTCTTTCTCAGCGGCATTTATTTAGGTTTGAATGGTGCCAGTTTTTACAAGGCAACAGCACACACAGCTGACAAAGCAAGCTCCATCAGCGCTAAATATAATCCACAAAGAACTCCAGATCCCGCCACTAAAGCTGGGGAACTCTATTCAGCATTCAACACATTAGAAACACTGGTTAACATCCCTCAAAACGGAACAAAACAACTCGGGTAAAGCAGCTAAAACATGCTATCCCTGGCAGATTTGCCTGCCCAGCAAGGAGGGGGCAAACTGAGGGGAGCTTTGCAATATTACCAGTGGTCAAGAAAGGGCTGAAACTGCAAAAGCACTCAGTTCCCCTTGGAAGAAAAGGAAAGAAAAGCCTCCTGCTGCTTTTGGTTGAGGCTGTGCTGTGCTCCACCATCCTCGCGTTGCTTCCATCAAATATTCTGGGCAGCGCTTGCTTATTTGCACACTGTCTGCAGGAGAGATAAGCCGGGAAACGAATCACAAAAGACCGGGAATGAGGGAGCTGGTGAGATTTTAAAAGCCAAATGCTTGAGGACATCGGCCTAGGCAACGTGGTTAACTGAATGGATAAAGTCGAACTACCACCGCTACCACCAGAGAAGGAACTTCAGCAGTAACCAGCAGCAGGATTTCAATTTCCAGACCCATCTAAACGGGACTGGAAAGGATTACAGGGAGCGCAGTGCCTAGCCTGCTGTCAGGCACAACGCAAGCTCTGCACCAAAGGCCTTAAAAACTACAGAACCAGCCAGAAACGCACTAATGAGCAAAAAACTAGGACCTCTTGCAGTTTTTAAAGCTGACCTGCACAGGCTACTCGGCAGTGCAGCTGAAGCAGGTCTCACGTTGGCGAGGACTGTGATGTACCTTCCCCAGCTCCCAGGCAGGAATGTGCACGACCAGGCTGTCCCTCCAGCCTGGGGGACACCTGGATTGCAGCGGGGCTGCGAACGCCTCAGGCTTTCAGAGCTCTTCTGATCCACTCCTAACAACACAGCTTCCTTTAAGGAAACCGCCAGTCCTCGGGTGATCTCAAAACGTCTCTCAACAACACTCAGAATACATCTTTTTTCTCCCAGTCTTTCCTTTCACATCTAAATATACCCTGCACGCTCTACTTTGAGGAGCCGCTGCTGAAATAAATAGCGCATGTTAGAAAATAACTCCCCACGTTGTCTATATGTTTTCTATAAAAAAAGAAACAACTACTCACAATTGAGATTTCACTGCATGGCTCACGGAAAAGGGAGGAAACCTGGCAACTCAGACTTTGCTTACCCTCTGTTTTGCAAGCTCACAGCACCTTTGGGCTTACCAGGGAAAAAAGGAACCACAATTTTTACGAGAGGGGTTTGGAAGATCCACCAGTGCCAACTGTTTTTGGTGGCGGGCACAGCGTAGTGATTTGCTCAGGAGAAACATTTGCATTTGCTTAATATTCTAATCCTCTTCAGCAGCTGTCGGAAGTTGAGCTGGCAAGCAGAGATTCAATATTATTTTGATATTACATTTCTTCAGCATCACGGCTGGTGATATTTCATTCCTGAAAGCAGGAAGAGACCAGCAAGGCAAAGCAAATGCCTGGGCTTGTTAGTTCAATTTGTCAAAGTATTTATTGAAATATCGGAGTGACTCGTGTAAGCGAGCAGAACGGTGAGCTGTGATGGACACCGCTCGGGACCTGTTCCGGAGCTCTGTAAGATTTTTTAATGCTGCATACAAGCAATAAAAACAAGCGGTTCACAACAACCGTAACCCATTCAGCACCCACAACCTCTCATCAGCACTAGGAGCTCCCGTCGAAGCCAGCCTTATCAGGTTAAAGTGGAGATGTTCTGCAGGAATGAGTGCAGATGGAGGTAAATGAGGCATGAACACGTGGATGGATGCGAGGCGGCATTAAGGCTCGCCGCTGGGAGAGGTTACCTAGGAGCACACCCAGCACGAAGACAGAGTTATCCACCTGTGAGCAGGACACACCACCAGACTGCTCATGGAGCACCAAGCCCCCAGCCAGCCCCGGCTCAGCTCGCTGAAAACGCTCCCTTCTCAGCCCTTCACCTGATGCAACCAGCTAATGCTCCGTGACGGCGATGCTCAGAGCAAAGAGGTATCAGCATCGCCTTGTGACCACTCCTCCTGTTTACGGATGAGTCAAGGAGCATCCTGAAAGCAGATACACACACTCAAGCTGTCCGAAACCACTTCTGTCACATCAGGGCCATCGGTGGGATGAGATAGGAGCAAGCTGTTGTGTACCACAACATATTTTGACCATCAGGACGGGATGTTTCCTTCCTTTCATACTTCCTTGACTCAAAGGATCGCACCCAAGCTCTGATTTTTACCATATGACCACAGCCATTACCACATGCAGCAAGCTTTTTTTTTTAGCCTAGTGCTACCTCCTCACGTCTTACAAGTAGCAGAACAACGCCTCCCATCTTAAGATTTTAGAACCAGCCTGCAAGAAGTCTCCCAGGGCTGTGGTTTGGCACGACAGCCAGCACCAAGGTAGTCAAACCCACACCTCTGAAGACACCACATTTCCCTACAGAGAACAATAAAAGGGTTTGGGGGGCTCTGGCATGTGACCCTGGCTGCCAGACAGCCAGTGTGGATTTGCTACCACTCTCTGGGTGTTTATTTTGAGCCTTCAGTGCCCCTGCTGTGAAGCAAAGGTCAGCTCATCAGCTCACAGCAAGCACCTCGAAACCGGCTGAAGGGAAATGAGAACTGAGGGGAGTGTGTGCTACGCAGAGATTTTACTAAGATTTTACTAAGAGACCTTGGTACGCTGCATACGTGAGAATTCTGACCCTGTGCGTATGCTCACAAACAGACAAATTACTGCGTCATTTCTCTGCTTTCACACTTAAATCAGCAAGAACACTGCATGTTGAGACACGGTCCCCAGGGACCGATGCTCGGCAGGGTCTGTATTTGCTGATGTGCCACCTCAAACACAGATCAGCTTCTACTCGCAGCAGCTCCTCTTGCAAGGCTGTTGGAGAGTGTGAATTCACTCACAGGAGGGAAGCCTAAAGTTCCTCATACAATAGGTTGGAAAATCTGGTGATAATATGGGAAGCAGGACAGCCCCGGAGACTGGCAGCAGGAGCAGCAGCAGTCTGCTAGCAGAGGACAGCAAACAGAGAAACAAAAGCTAGAGATGGAGCCTGCGTTCACTGCTGTGCTGCTCGGGAGGCCAGAACGGTGTGAGATCAGATGAACTGCTGAAGTTTCCTGAGCTTGGCGAATTGTGCACTCTAAGCTACACCAAACTCTGCCTTTAAACTGGAACAAGCCTTCCGTGTTGTCCTGACATCAATAAATCTATTTCATCTTACCTCTGAACAGATGCTGGCTCTTTGTATCGCTGTGATTCGCTCCCCCACACACAAATCCTGGCAGCACGGGGGCACAGGAACTGCAACGGAGTCCGATATGCCTGCAGCTTTCAGACACCGGGCTTTGTAATGCCCCATAAGGAGCACGGGATCACAAATGCATCTCGTTTGATGGATCCAGGGAGGATGGGGAGATGCAAAGTTTCTCCACACGGCGGGGAAGGTAGGGGAGAATTACCCAAACACGCCTTTGAACAACGTGCTGGAGAGCTGCAGCACGTAAGACTGGATATTCCTGATGCTTCAAACATCAATAAAACTTTTATCTGCTGCTTCCTTTGTTGAACCCCAGCTTTTACATACAACGCAGCGAGAGCTAAGCAAAACCTCAGCTACGTACCCTGTTCTTGGGGCTGCAGCCATCGCATCTCCTTGGGATTTACCTTGCTCTGGGTAATTCCTCTCTGCACTCAGCGTAAAAGTCACGAGCGGTCAAAACGTTCCCAGAGCTTCAGAGAAATCAAAGCCAAGCGTTTTCAACAAAATCCTCTTTTTGCTGCCACGTTCTGATCGCTTGGCTACTGGAACTGCAAACCTGTTCAGAGAGATGCCTTCACAATGAAGTGTCATTCAGAAATGTGTTTGCAGCTGTGCATATTTCCCCTCGGTCAGACAATCGGGAATTATACCTCAGCGCGTCCTTGTAGGAAAGAGGTGGGCTGTCAGGGGGACGGGGAGAGGGGGGAGAAAAAGAAAGGAATTTCTATCAAACAAAAGAGCTCCAAGAAACCGATACAACTTTGCTGGGAGCTATTCCCAGCCCACTCAACATTTTTGATTGTATGCAGGCATACCAGAGCTCCAACAAGGGGCATTTTTCCCAGCTCAAATGTGAACCATCAGCAAATCCGGCCCCCACCAGAGAAAGAAACACGACAACCTAGTGGAAGCAAAGAAAAGGGGGGTGAAAGCATCCCACGGTTGGACTAACTCAAGAGTTTCTTCCGAGAGCCAGCCACAGAGGCAGCCTCACACACCTCTAGTCCCAGCTAAGCACAGCAGGACTCCAGCCTGGTTGTTCACCTTAAGGACAGGGCAGAGCCATTTCCACCCCACTTAGAGGCACACAAGATAACAACGTATTTTTCCCTGCCTCCTGAGAAGCCCTGCGAAGAGCTGTGTGCCTTCATGAGCATCCTCCAGAGGGTTTCCCAGTGCCCGTACCTTTAGGGTACGATCCTGGAACAAGGAAACACTTGAATCAACACCGCTGACTTATCACGGACTTGTTTTTTTTTTATGGACAACCAGCAGGACTTGCCATTTACACGTCAGAAAAACACGAGTGTGTTGATCGAAAGCCAGGCTGAGGAAATTCATCTCTGAAATCCCCTCTCCCCGGAGACAGCTCCACGTGCTCGCTTGAGCTAAATGCTCGCCAGGCTTCTCGCCCTCAAGCACATCCCCCTGGGCCAAGGGTAAAAACCACCAGAATGTCGTCCCAGGGAGCAGATTTATGCTCGGGAAGAAAAAAGTCCTCTGCTCTGCTTTGGTATCTGCGAGCAACTGCAGATCTCGGTCTCACTGGGACCACGCACAAGCAGGCGGAGCTCATCCAAGCACCTGGAGATGCTCAAAGCCTATCCATGAAGCAAGGACAAAGCCTGCTTGGTTGCTCCACTCCTTTAAGCAAAAAAAAAAAAAAAAAAAAAAAGCAGAATCCTGGCAGAAAGAAGATCCAGCTCCTGCCAGCCTGAAAGAGAAATCGGAGCACCTGAAATTGTGGCGCGCTCTCAGGTGCGGCCCAGGGAAGAGGTGGAAGAGCAAATACCAGAGAGTTCAGCCCCCAGCAAGCCACCAGCGACATGAAATATATATGATCCACTTCTTGCAGTTCTCAGCTTTCTTTGCAAATCCTTCATTTTAAGGCACCGGGTGCAACTTGAGAGGGAAAGCAGCAGATCAGCTTTCTGGCAGGCAGCAAGCACGCGGAGATATTTTCAGGGAAGGGGACATTTTGGGACATTTTGGAACAATCCTGCTGGCAGTGAAAGCCGCCCAGCTGGGAGGAAAAGACCAGGGAGGAGGGCTGCAGGGCGGCCCCAGGAAAGCCACAGCAGACCGTTTAAAGTGTACATCAGAAGGGTGGAAAGAGCTTTGGGAGAATGGGATAGATGCAGAAGCTGGTGGCAAATGATGCTCCAACACCAGCTTTCTTTGAAGAAGGAAGCTCTTCCTGCTGTAGTTCATCTATTTAGGCTGAACAGAGATTCACACACCAGGAAAGGACTACGTACAGGACAGGCAACTCCTGGGACAACAAAAAACCCTACAAAACCTCAGCAGTACCAGGGAGCATGGCTTCCCCCAGCAGCCAGCAGATGCAGTTGAGCGGGGCCGCTCCAGCCTTTAGACGCAGCCACGGCAGATGACCTAGTAAGGGCTTTTTCAGCCACATTTTCTATTCCCATCACTTCTCCCCACCCCGAGAGGTCACGCAGATGAAAACATCAACTTAACTAATGCCAGATGGGAGAGAAGTTAAGCCATATGAATCTCTGCTCATTATAAAATTACCCTCGTTCCTCGCAGAAACGTGGAAACGCTTACACTCACCGGCTGGCTATTTTGGACATAAACAGCAAACATTTCTGGGCTGTTTATAGCGTAAAGAAATTAAGTGCACATGGGTTTGACCATCTCTCCCAACACCACATGGCACACTCATGAAAAAAACAAGCCTGATTTTGAAGCTCTGCCAGGACCCCAACCTCCCCCAGGAGCCCAAAAATCAGGCTTATCAACTCGGTTATACATTTACTGGGTAAAAACTTAAGTGCAATTAATCTTGTCTTATTATTATTTCCTGCAGAACTCAATAGCTGTAATTTAATCTCCCTTCAGTGAGCCCCAAGATGTCAGCAAGGCAAGCAGAACTGAAATGTTCAAGTCCATTTTACTCCTGAATTAGATCAGTGAGGCCGAGGAGAGCTTCAGCACTGAACAAAGCACTTTTAGGGCAGGACACCCAGCCCTACGAGCGTCTGAGAGAGGGCTCTGCAGGGACAGAGCTGCTGGGGCTTTGCTGTGACAAGCAGAGGATGGGAAGCTGCTTTATTTCTGCCACTCACCGCGCAGATGGAATAGGGAAGGGGAAGGAGCCCTGCTGCTGGGTCCCCATGGCCTGGAAACAAACCCCAGCATTGCTCTGCTGGGAACCCCAAGGTCCCCGTCCCCGTTACAAACCACCAAGCTGAGCCGGTGGAGGCTGCAGTGAAATCAGGACAGACGTGACGAGGTGGGAAAGGCTCTGCACGCGTATCTGGTGAGCTGGAAAGCCTGTCAGGAGATTGGAGCCCATGCCACGGGCACCCTTTTTCAGAGCAGCCCCTCCAGAGAGGCTCAGATTGAGCTCTGGCACAGCCCGCAGCTGGAGCGCGCTCTCCCCGAGGAAACTCAAGACTAACTGACCTCAAACGATCCTGCTATATTTGTAAAAACGTGTGCGAGGAGACGTCCTCCAACAGCCCTAGGACTTTGATGGGCTTAGGAAAGACAGAGAGCATCTCGACAAGGCTCCTGCCACAACAGGGTTCAGGACCGCGCCGCCAGCAAGCCAGGAGAAAGGAACCAGCCTCTCCAGTGTGGAAAACACAGCTCTGCTTTTAAAAAGAAGGACCTAAACCCATAATCCTATACCCAAACGCATCCAGAGAGATTGCATCCCTTCCAGCTGGTCCAGGAGGACCGCATCAGCTATTCACACGCTGACATTTCGAGCTGGGACAGACCTCCCCGCAGGCTCACTCCGCTGGTTGCAGGACGCGCTGCGAAAACGCTCAATGGGCAGCAAGCTCTCTGCAGCAGAAACACGGCCGAGCTCCTCCTCAGCTGACCCTCGGACGCTGCCAGGCCAGCTACAAAACCTGGTGGTGCTCTGGCTGGAACAGCCGCGTGCTGCAGGGAGGGGAAAACTGCCTGGAAATAGCCTCAGAGATCCCAGCCACGCAACCACAGCTACCGGGACCACACCGCTGCGCGCAGGGGCAGCCCCGTGCACCTAGCTGGGTGTTCCTGCTTCTCACCCACGCCACCTGCTAGGCTGTTTTTGTGGTGTTTTTGTGTGTTTTTTGTTTTTTTTTTTTTTTTTTGCTGTGCTGGGATGCAGCAGATGGGCTGAGCGCCGCGTGTTTTTCTTTCCAGCGGCAGCCGTGTGCCCGCGCACGCTCCTCTCGTGGCACCGCCTGGCAAGCAGCTGCACGGCGAGGGAATCGCCCTGGCGCACGATCCCACGAGAGCTGCTCTGTGGCGAGGCACTGCCAAGCCACCACCTCACCGCGTTAACGAGCACCCAGCGGGGCCGACGTGCTCCCAAAGGCACGGACACCGCCAGCTCCGCGCTGCTGACGTGCCCCAACCCTTGTTCCCTCTGACTTGAAGCTGCATGTCACCAGCCTGTCACGACAACACGGTCACAGAATCGGGGTGTGCAGTTTGGGATTGCTCACGGATGGGATGGAGCAGCCCTGAGTCTCTGTTGGGGCTCCGGAGCTGGGGTGCGCCCGGTGCCAGCGCGCTCCCCGGGCTGTGCGCTCAGCAGAAAGGGGATACGGGCTGCTATCGGCTATATATAGATAAGGCTTCCTAAGAATCTCTTGACAGGGCTTATTCTCTGCTCTATATCTAGATCTGGCCGCCTGCCTGCTGGGAAACACACATCAGACGGCGTGTGTGCGAGCTGTGGCCATGAACGAGAGCGAGCCCTGCACTTTCCCGTGCAGCACCCCTAAAGCACAGGCCAGGACACAGAATGAGCTCTAGGGTTTTCCCCATCTCCACTCACAGCCCTCAGAGTGTTTCCCTGCAGAGGCAAAGATGCCTTTAGCAATCTCCCTCCTGCACAAGAGATTTCCAGGCAGGGGCACCTCCGAGCCCTCGCGCTGCAGCAATTTTGTAGAGAAATAAAAAGAGGAGGGAAAGACTTCTGAACTGTCAAGCCTAACAGAGCAAAGGGATCCGATGGAAAGAGACAGAATCTTTCTCCGGAGGAATTTCAACAGCAGAAGAAAGCATCTTGCTGAGCAGCGAGCACATGCCTGCCCTCACCCTGTGCACAGGCACACACTTGATCCCCCTCCTGCACAGCCTCGCACCCTCAAACCCTCACCTCTCGGCAGCAACACGAGCTTAAAAACTCTGTCCTGGCTCACCAGGGCTGCTCCTTTTTGGGACAGAGGCAGCTGCCCAGAAGGACCTGCAGGTTTTGGTTAAGCATCAGTACTTCCTCGCCCCTACGCTGTTTTGCTTACCTTCTACAAGCTCCAGAGCACCTGAGTGCCCAAAAAGCGAATCAGCCACGGAGGGGAGTCAGATTTTACAGCCACCACACCACCCCGAGCCCAGCAAACCTCGCCGGACACCAGCTGATTTTTACTTTTAACACACTCTTTAAAAATTACACAGCTCCAACCAGCCCTGTTTTTGGAGAATCCCTCCTTCAGGGCTCCTGCGTGCCCGCTTCATCGTTTTAAACAAACGGGCAGTGAAAGGACCCACCGTCTCCTCATGAAGCTGGCCGCGCGCCCTGCCAGCCTCCGCCTCGCCGCGCAGGGCTCTAATCCCATTAAACCTCGCCAGGAGAGGAGCTTCCCGCTCCCACGTTCCATTAGGCGTGTAAAGCCTCTTATCACCCGCACGTCGGGAGCCCTTTGGGCGAGACCTGCCTCTGGGAGAGGTGGCAGAGCCCATCTTCCTCCTGCTTTCCTGTGGAAACGGAGCTCCTGGAGGGCTCCCTCTCCCCCTCTCCAGCCAGGCAATGGAAAGGGAAGGGCTAACGGAGGGCCTGGCAACACGGAGCCCGCTGGCAGCCGGCCACCAATTCCATAGGAAATACCCTCCCTAGAAGGTCACCAGAGCGGTGGCAAAGTTTGGCCCGAAAGAATTGGGAAGAGCTGCCAAGCCGTGACGCAAACGGAGGCGGCGAGCAGCCCGGCTTCCTGCGCGAGGCCGGCACGCCGAGAGGCCGAGGGCTGCGAGGAGCACAGCAGCCTCCTGCCACGGCCCCCTTCTTGCTGTCCTCTTCTTTTTTCTGGCAGAGAAGCGGGATGTTTTGGTGCCGGTTGATTAATCTCTCATGCAAATCACTTCGCTGCTAATTTGATGCGGACGCGAGCTCGCCACGGAAATCATCTGTGGGCTCGGAGCTGGCGAGAGGAGCAGCAGCAGCAGCACAGTGCCCTCCTGCCAGGGACCTGACCAGGGATCCGACCCCAGGGCTGCCAGAGAAGGGGGACAGCCACCAGGGAGCCCAAGAGGAAGGTTCCTTGGGCACCTCCCAGCTGAAAGCCCCCTTCCAGAGCACCCCCGCCTTCTGCTCCCCAAAAAATCCCACCCAGAGACCTTTCGCCTGCAGCTTTCAAACTTTCCCAGACCCGCTCCTCATGCACGAGCTCAACCTTAGCTCAGCTAAAAGAAGACTCAAAATAGGTCTGATGGGAACTTTGACAACCCATTCAGCCCCTAAATGTGTTTTTTTCTCCGCTCAACACACGAAGCCAACAACTGCCGTGATAGGATTGAGGCTGGGAGCACGCGGGGATCACTTGGTACCTCCCAAAGGAGCGTGATTTTGGGCTGCTTCTTTTCCATGGAGGCTTCTTTTCCTCCTAAAACAGGACCTAGGGGCTCCAAGAGGAGAGGGGCCGTGCCTTACCCCAAGCATTTCGCTTCCACTGCTCATTTCTGGCTGCTTTTCCTCGCGCATCTCAGATGTTTCGCATCGCCTTAGCCAGCAATCTGTGTTGAAGCCTATCTGGCGCGCTCATTTGTATTCAGTTTCCTTCAGTGGTAACACACTATTCAAGCAAAATCAAAACAAAGCCTCCAAATAAGCGCTTGCGAGACGTACCTAGTCATCTGAGTAATTAGACACCCTCCTGCTTCCAAATGCACCAAAACCCACAGGAGGGTGCCAGCAGCTCCCACCACGGCACCCCGATCGCCCGCGGCGGCACCCAGGGGTGAAGGAGCTGGAGGAGGCACAGCGAGAGGGGCAGAGCCGTGAGCAAACCCATGGATCTGCTCAGCTGCTGCGAACCCACAGCCTCAATCGTTTTCCGTTGCCCCAGGGACGTCAGCAGCAGGGCCAGCACGGAGCTGCGAGGCCATCCTGCAGCACCGAGCAGCAACATCCAGCCCGGGGGATGGCTGCACGTGGGCTCTGCTCACGTTTCCTCACCCCGCAGGCAAGCTACGGGGGCAAGGTGGCAATGAAACACTCAGGCAGCGCCCAAGCAGTGATCTCCAGCGTGGTTTTTTTCCAAAATTTCCAATTTTTCTTTCCTCTCCTCGTATTTCCACGGGGCGTCAGGTCGCACTCACCCTGCCTGCAGTTCACTCCGCTCCACAGTCCAACCCTTAATGTGAACTTTCTTAGTTATATGGGAATTAAGGCAGTAACCTAAAGCAAACCCTGTCCCGAATGGGAGCACTGACCCTCACCACCTCCTGTTCCAGCAGACCCTGCTGCCAAAAAAAAAAAAATATCTTTCTTCCCAAGCCTATTTTCTTCCTCTGAACAGCCTCCGCGTGCCGCTGCCTCCTCCTGAGGCTCCCTCAAGACGCGACGGTACCGTGGTCCTGCCATCCTCACCCACAGCTTCAGCAAGAGCACTTTGGGACAAAAAAGAAGAAAAAAAAAAAGAAAAAAAAAAAAACACAATAATTCATGCTTTTCAACATAAGGAAACTGAGCGGAAGGGTTAGATTCTCTCAGCTGAGCATCACTCTTCGTTTTTGTAGGTACAGGGAGAACTTTCTGTAAGGTAACCCTCCAGGAAGGAAAACAGCTCAAGCACAGAGGTAAGAAAAGGGAGAGGAAGGTAAGAGAAGGGAATAAAAGGAAGGCACCGCTCCCTCCCGGCCTCGAGCAGTTACACCCAGCGAGCAGGGCAGCCTGAGTCACGTTTCGGGGATGACTAAAGGAAAGTGCTCGCATTTCCGAGGCAGCCCCGTCAGGAACCCCAGGAGCTATACGTGCTGAAGAAAGACATCAAAAGTCATTTCTGCGAGCGGCAGAAGAGCAAGGGAGACCAGCACACCGCTGCGGCTTCCTTACGCTCAGACACAAACTCTGCAGAGGCATCAAGGCAGCCTTCCAGTTTTCATCTAACCTCCCCAAACCGAGCAGATTTTGGTGAACCAGGTGCCGAGGAGCGGTGCTTCCCTGGAAAAGGACCTGGGAAGGTCCGTTTTTTTTGTCCTTAATCCAAAAAAATTAAGGAAAGGGGAAGGAAACAGCAGGAACCTGGGGGGAGCTCGCAACCGGTGAAATCCCACACGAGAGCCAGGCTGACATGCCGAGGCCCGCTGGCCCCCACATCCTCTTTTCACGTCCCAGATGTCTGCACAAACATCAATTCTGAATATTGTTTCCCCTGCAGGACTGTTTTCATCCCCATCCCTCTCACTTTAACCCCAAAAAACGTTAAAACAGCTTTGTGTAGCAGAGAAACGATTACACTGGGAACTCGAAACGCCGAGGTGGCAGCACAACTCGGGGAGCGCAGCCCGAAAGCCTCTCTCACGGCGACGTTTTGGGAAGCCTGCACCGAAACGCACCGCCTGCACCTAGCGTGGCACCGCAGGAGGCGGCGTGAAACAGCTGCAAACGGCAGAATTTCGGGGCCAGGCCTCGCACCCAGCTCCTGCGACAGCATTCGGACATGGCACAGCTCTCACAGTGCGGGCAGGAGCTGCAGCCCCGGCTGCTTCTGCCTTCAGCTCGGGGCAGCCAAACCCTCTGGGCACTTCGGGGACATCGCGGCCCCGTAGCACAGCCCGCTTAGAGGGACAGGCACTGGGACCCGCTGCCACACGGAGCAGCCCCCGTTCTCACGCCGCGTTTCGGGGTCATCCCCCGAGCTGCAGAGCGAGCACGCCGGGTCGGGAGCTCGCTTTGAGATCTGCAGGTATCAGCAGAAATGGAGATGTGGGACCCAAAGTCCTTGACGGTGACGGGCGCTCGTCGGGGGGGGGGTTATTTTACATCAGGGACCGCTGTTATGAGGTTAGGGGGATGGAAACCCCGCTACCTTGCTGCCCCATGGGCGAGAAGGGTTTCAAAGCAGCCTTACAACAAGGGGTCTGTGCCCTCTGCACACCACAACACGGATTCGTGCTGGAGCCTGGCACCCCAAAAAAAAACCCAAAAGCTCCCCAGCTGCTCCCACCCCGTCCTATAGGGGCACAGACCCCAAATCCCCCCTGCAGGACCTGCAACTATAGGGGCTGGCTGCAAACCCCAAGGTTTTTCAGACCCGCTGCAGGGCTCGCTCACCCCAAAATGCAGGATTTAGGGTTTTTTCCCCCCAAATTTAGGGTTTTTTACCCAAAACCCCCCCTCCGGTCAGGGCAGGGCTGCAGGGTGCGGGTGGCGCAGGACATAGCGGGATGGGGCGGGTGGGGAGCTCCCGGGCTGCTGGGGGGGGGTTAACCCAGCGGGAAAATGGGGTGAAAAACGGGGAAATAGGGCAAAAGCAACGGGAACGGAACGGGGACGGCACGGGAACGGCACCGGTAACGGGCACCGGGAGGGGAAGGGAGGGGAAATGAAGGGAAGGGAGAGGGAAAGGGGAAAGGGAAAGGGAAAAGGGGAAGGGATGGGGATGGGGAAGGGGGAAGGGAGGGGACCGGGCACCGCTACGGCCCCCGGGACCCCAGAACGGGGGCCGGGAGGGGCGGTGGCGGCGGGGCGGGGCTGGGCTCCCCCGGTGCCGTTACCTGGGGACGCAGCTGGGGCTGGAGCCGTCGATCTCCCAGGTGGCGAACAGGTTCATGGGCACCGGGCGGCCCAGCGCCCCCGCGCCCCCCGGCAGGCTGAGGCGGCCCCGCTCCGCCGCCGCCGCCATGGCCGCGAGCACCGGCACCGCGCCGCCCGCCCCGCCCCGCCCCCGGCGTCACGTGGGAGGGGCGTGGCCTCTGGGGGAGTGGGCGTGGTCTCGCTGCTGGTGGGCGGGGCCTCGCTGCGCCTAACGCCACGCCTGTGTTCGGTGAGACCACGCCCACTCGCTGAGACCACGCCCATACGGTGAGGCCACGCCCATATCTCACAGGCCACGCCCACCGCACCGAGGCCACGCCCGCCCGCCGCCGCCACCGCCCCGGCTGCGCCCAAACCGGAAGTCGCCTCTCTCTCCCCCAGCGGAAGTCGCCGCGGCACCTTCCGGCCAGCTCAGTGCCGGCGGCGGCACCGGAGGAGGAGGAGGTAGTGCCCGGGCGCTGCGCGGCGCTGCCCCGCCCCGCCGCGATGGTGCTGCTCACCATGATCGCCCGCGTGGCCGACGGGCTGCCGCTGGCCGCCTCCATGCAGGAGGACGAGCAGGTGGGGCTCAGACAACGGGCAGGGCCCGCTGGG